>NC_092708.1:70558502-71192047 GCF_047496885.1 Scyliorhinus torazame | reverse complement strand
TATCCTTTCAAGCCGGTCAGAGATGTCCTGCACCCTAGCACCGGACAGGCAACATACCATGCGGGACTCTTTATCTTGCTCACAAAGGATACTATCTATCTCCCTGATAATAGAATCCCTACAACTACAACTTGCCTATTTACTCCCTCCCCTTGAATGGCCTGCTGAACCATGGTGCCTTGGTCAGCTGACTCATCCTTCCTGCAGCCCTGTTCGCCATCCACACAGGGAGCAAGTGCCTCATACCTGTTGGACAGGGTCAAGGACTGAGGCTCCTGAGTTCCTGACTGCTGGTTCCCTTTACCTGCCTGACTTGCAGTCACACCCTGCTGTCCCTGGCCACTGGCAGGATTTAAACTACTTACTCTGACAGGTGTGACTGCCTCCTGAAACAGTGTCCAGGTAAGTCTCCCCCTCCCGGATGTGCCTCAGTGTTTGAAGCTCAGACTCCAGCTCCATCAACTCTGAGCCGGACCTTTTCGAGCAGCCAGCACTTACTGCAGATGTGGTCGCTGCAGCTCGCAATGGGATCTGCCAGCTCCCACATCAAGCAGCTCAAGCACATCACCTGACCAGCCATCACTAATTAATTAATTAGTTTAATTTAAGTTTACGAGTTAGCTGTGTTTTTTTTTTTAAATTTGGGGCAGATTTGCTGTCAACCAATCAGATCACAGCTTCCTCTGACGTCACTTTTGGGAAACAAAACTGGGAAAACAGGAAGTTATGTTAGGTTTTTTTATACACCGAGACTGCTCCTCCTCCTCCGAACGGCTCCCAAAATTAGGCCGGAAGAAAGAGAGAGAACAAAAACAGTCGGGGAAAAATGATGATGGCAGCATTGCCAATGGCTCCGAGTAGGTATTCAGGGAGCTCGGTGTGCAATCCTTGGTGAAGGTATGGAATCAGTTGAGACATTTTAGAGTGGAAGGGATGTCCGTGTTAATGCCGCTGTGTGAGAATCATGTGTTTGAGCAAAGGGGGGGGGGGGGGGGGGGGGGGGGGGGGTGGATAGTGTATACAGGAGGTGGAGGGATCTGTATTTGGAGGAAGGGGTTCTCCAGTCTGGAGGAGCTCGGAGAGGGTAGAGCTGCGAGGGGGAGTGAATTCAGGTATCTGCAGGTAAAGGACTTTGCTGCGAATGGTCCGGAGGGGATTCCCTAAGTTGCCGGGATAAACCCTGCTGGAACGACTGCTTGTTTCGGGTGTGGAAGGGGAGGGAACAATTGGGGATATATACAAGTGGCTGGGGGGAGCAGCGAGGCAAGTAGAAAAGGGGAAATGGGAAGCGGAGTTGGAGGTAAGATCAATTGGGGAGTATGGAGTGAGGCACGGCGTCCGGTAAACTGAACCCTGTGCAAGGGTGAGTCTGATACAGTTTAAGGTGGTGCACAGGGTGTATATGACTCGGGCGAGAATGAGTGGGTTCTTTCAGCAGATGAGTGTGAGAGGTGTGGGGTGAAGGCAGCGAATCATGCGCACATGTTTTAGATCTGCGAAAGATTGGGAAGATTTTGGGCAGGAGTGTTCGTGGTCTTAGCCAGAATAGTGGAGGAGGAAGTGAACCCGAATCCTTTGGTGGTGATATTTGGGGTTTCAGAGGAGCTGGAGCTGATGGAGAAGAGGAAGGCCGGTGTCGTGGCTTTCGCCTCTTGATTGCACGGCGGCAAATTATGCTGAAGAGGCAGTCAGCATCGCCACCGGGGGTAGCGGTTTGGTTGAGTGACCTGTACGACTTTCTGCGGTTGGAGAAAATAAAGTATGAGTTAAGGGGCTCTGCAGAGGGATTTGAGAAAAGGTGGGGATGTTTGTGACCGTGTTTGAGGAACTGTTCATCACAGAAGGGGGAAGGGGAGGGGGAGGGTGAAAAGGGGGGAAAATGTGTACAGACTGTATAGTGGATTGCTGGGAAGTATGTTTCCTGGGGTTTTTTATTTGTTGTAACCTGTTTTGATACATGTTTGTAATAAATACATTGTCTTGTGCACCTGGCGGAGCAGATAACTTTCTCTCCAGCTGGTTCAGATGTGAGATCCTGGCAGTAGTTTGTCAGCTATTGGTGTTTTGACCTTCCCTTTCAGATGACAAAATGATCCATGGGTTACATGTAGTTTGTCATTACATGTATAGCACAGAGTGTGAATCAACTTACGAGAAAAGGGAAAGAA
This sequence comes from Scyliorhinus torazame, assembly GCF_047496885.1. NCBI lineage: Eukaryota > Metazoa > Chordata > Chondrichthyes > Carcharhiniformes > Scyliorhinidae > Scyliorhinus > Scyliorhinus torazame. The sequence goes on along the minus strand of NC_092708.1, from coordinate 71,189,879 downwards.
ACAGGCTGCAATTCATAGAATCATAGAATTTACAGTGCAGAAGGAGGCCATTCAGCCATCGAGTCTGCACCGCCCTTACAAAGAACACCCTACTCAAGCCCACATTTCTACCCTATCCCTGTAACCCAGTAACCCCCACTTAACCTTTTTGGACACGAAGGGAAATTTAGCATGGCCAATCCACCTAACCCACACATCTTTGGACTGTGAACAAAGAAAATTACAGCACAGAAACAGGCCCTTTGGCCCTCCCAGCCTGTGCCGATCCAGATCCTTTATCTAAACCTGTCGCCTATTTTCCAAGGATCTACTTCCCTCTGTTCCGTGCCCGTTCATATATCTGTCTAGATGCATCTTAAATGATGCTATCGTGCCCACCTCTACCATCTCCGCTGGCAAAGCATTCCAGGCACCCACCACCCTCTGCGTAAAAAACTTTCCACGCACATCTCCCTTAAACTTTCCCCCTCTCACCTTGAAATCGTGACCCCTTGTAATTGACACCCCCACTCTTGGAAAAAGCTTGTTGCTATCCACCCTGTCCGTACCTCTCATTTTGTAGACCTCAATCAGGTCCCCCCCTCAACCTCCGTCTTTCCAACGAAAACAATCCTAATCTACTCAACCTTTCTTCATAGCTAGCACCCTCCATACCAGGCAACATCCTGGTGAACCTCCTCTGCACCCTCTCTAAAGCATCCACATCCTTCTGATAATGTGACGACCAGACCTGCACACAGTATTCCAAATGTGGCCTAACCAAAGTACTATACAACTGTAACATGACCTGCCGACTCTTGTACTCAATACTCGTCCGATGAAGGCAAGCATGCTGTATGCCTTCTTGACCACTCTATCGGCCTGCGTTGCCATCTTTAGGGTACAATGGACCTGAACTCCCAGATCTCTCTGTACATCAATTTTCCCCAAGACTCTTCCATTGACCGTATAGTTCGCTCTTGAATTAGATCTTCCAAAATGTATCACCTCGCATTTGCCTGGATTGAACTCCATCTGTAATTTCTCTGCCCAACTCTCCAATCTATCTATATTTTGCTGTATTCTCTGACAGTCCCCCTCGCTACCTGCAACTCCACCAATCTTAGTATCATCTGCAAACTTGCTGATCAGACCACCTATACCTTTGTCCAGATAATTTATGTATATCACAAACAACAGTGGTCCGAGCACGGATCCCTGTGGAACACGTTTCTCCATTTTGAGACACTCCCTTCCACCACTACTCTCTGTCTCCTGTTGCCCAGCCAGTTCTTTATCCATCTAGCTAGTACACCCTGAACCCCATACGACTTCACTTTTTCCATCAATCTGCCATGGGAAATTTTATCAAACGCCTTACTGAAGTCCATGTATATGACATCTACAGCCCTTCCCTCATCAATTAACTTTGTCACTTCCTCAAAGAATTCTATTAGGTTTGTAAGACATGACCTTCCCTGCACAAAACCATGCCTATCACTGATAAGTCTATTTTCTTCCAAATGTGAATAGATCCTATCCCTCAGTATCTTCTCCAACAGTTTGCCTACCACTGACGTCAAGCTCACAGGTCTATAATTCCCTAGATTATCCCAGCTACCCTTCTTAAACAAAGGGACAACATTAGCAATTCTCCAGTCCTCCGGGACCTCACCCGTGCTCAAGGATGCTGCAAAGATATCTGTTAAGGCCCCAGCTATTTTGTCCCTCACTTCCCTCAGTAACCTGGGATAGATCCCATCCGGACCTGGGGACTTGTCCACCTTAATGCCTTTTAGAATACCCAAAACGTCCCCCTTCCTTATGCCAACTTGACCTAGAGTATTTAAACGTCCATCCCTAGCCTCAACATCCATCATGTCCCTCTCCTTGGTGAATACCGATGCAAAGTACTCATTAAGAATCTCACCCATTTCCTCTGACTCCACGCATAAATTCCCTCTTTTGTCTTTGAGTGGGCCAATCCTTTCTCTAGTTACCCTCTTGCTCCGTATATACGAATAAAAGGCTTTGGGATTTTCCTTAACCCTGTTAACCAAAGATATTTCATGACCCCTTTTAGCTCTCTTTATTGCGCGTTTCAGATTTGTCCGACTTTCCCGATATTCCTCCAAAACTTCATCAGATTTAAGTCGCTTAGATCTTATGTATGCTTCCTTTTCCATCTTAGCTAGTCTCACAATTCCACCCGTCATCCATGGTTCCCTCATCTTGCCATTTCTAGCCCTCATTTTCACAGGGACATGTCTGTCCTGCACTCTAATCAACCTTTCCTTAAAAGACTCCCACGTTTCAAATGTGGATTTACCCTTAAACAGCTGCTCCCAATCCACATTCCCTAGCTCCTGCCGAATTTTGTTATACTTGGCCTTTCCCCAATTTAGCACTCTTCCTTTAGGACCACTCTCGTCTTTGTCCATGAGTATTCTAAAACGTACGGAATTGTGAGCGCTATTCCCAAAGTAATCACCGACTGAAACTTCAACCACCTGGCCGGGATCATTCCCCAATACCAGGTCCAGTATGGCCCCTTCCCGAGTTGGACTATTTACATACTGCTCTAAAAAACTCTCCTGGATGCTCCTTCGAAATTCTGCTCCATCTACGCCTCCAACACTACATGCGTCCCATCCAATGTTGGGGAAGTTAAAATCTCCCATCACGACCACCCTATTGCTCCTACAATTTTCTATAATCTGTCTACATATTTGTACCTCTACTTCACGCTCGCTTTTGGGAGGCCTGTAGTAAAGTCCCAACAATGTTACTTCACCCTTCCTATTTCTTAGCTCTACCCATGTTGCCTCAGTGCTCGAATCCTCCATCGTGCCCTCCTTAATCACAGCTGTGATATCATCTCTGACCAGTAATGCAACTCCTCCACCCCTTTTACCTCCCTCTCTTTCCCTCCTGAAGCATCTAAAGCCTGGGATATTTAGTTGTCAGTCTTGCCCTTCCCTCAACCAAGTCTCAGTAATACCAATAACATCATATTCCCAGGTACTAATCCAAGCCCTAAATTCATCTGCCTTACCTGCTACACTTCTCGCAGTGAAACAAATGCACCTCAGACCACCTGTCCTTTTGCGTTCATCATCTCTTCCCTGTCTATCTTCCCCTTAGTCACATTGAGTTTATTATCTAGTACCTTACTGGCTTTAGTTGCTGCCTCTTTGCTGACCTCTAATTTCCTAATCTGGCTCCCATCCCCCTACCACATTAGTTTACAACCTCCCCAACAGTGTTAGCAAAAGCACCCCCTAGGACATTGGTTCCAGTCCTGCCCAGGTGTAGACCATCCGATTTGTAATGGCCCCAACGCCCCCAGAACCGGTTCCAATGTCCCAAAAATCTGAACCCCTCCCTCCTGCACCATCTCTCAAGCCACGTATTCATTCTGACTATTCTTGAATTTCTACTCTGACTGTCTCGTGGTACTGGTAGCAATCCTGAGATTACTACATTTGAGGTCCTACTTTTTAACTTATCTCCTAACTCCCTAAATTCTGATTGTAGGACCTCATCCCGTTTTTTACCTATATCGGTGGTGCCTATATGCACCACGACAACTGGCTGTTCGCCCTCCCCCTTCAGTATGTCCTGCAGCCGATCTGAGACATCCCTGACCCCTGCACTTGGGAGGCAACATACCATTCAGGAGTCTCGTTTTCGCCCACACAAACGCCTGCCTACTCCCCTTACGATTGAATCCCCTATGACTATAGCCCTGCCAGTCTTTTTCCCGCCCTTCTGTGCAGCAGAGCCAGCCACAGTGCCATGAGCCGGGCTACTGCTGCCTTCCCCTGGTGAGTCATCTCCCCCAATAGTATCCAAAATGGTATATCTGTTTTGGAGGGAGATGACCGCATGGGACACCTACACTGCCTTCCTGCTCTTTCTCTGCCTTTTCATAGAGTTTACAGTGTAGAAGGAGGCCATTCAGCCCATCGAGTCTGCACCGGCTCTTGGAAAGAGCACCCTACCCAAGGTCAACACCTCCACCCTATCCGCATAACCCAGTAACCCCACCCTACACTAAGGACAATCTTGGACACTAAGGGCAATTTGTCATGGCCAATCCACCTAACCTGCACATCTTTGGACAGTGGGAGGAAACCGGAGCACCCGGAGGAAACCCACACACACACGGGGAGGATGTGCAGACTCCGCACAGTGACCCAAGCCGGAATCGAACCCGGGACCCTGGAGCTGTGAAGCAATGGTGCTAGCCACAATGCTACCGTGCTGCCCAATTTTGGTCACCCATTCCCTGTCTCCCTCACCAATCCTAATCTGCGGTGTGACCAACTCACTGAACATGCTATCCACGACCTCCTCAGCATCGCGGATGCTCCAAAGTGAGTCCATCCGCAGCTCCAGAGCCGTCATGCGGTCTAACAGGAGCTGCAGCTGGACACACTTCCTGCACGTGAAGGAGTCAGGGGCATCGGCCGCGTCCCTGAACTCCCACATTGAGCACGAGGAGCATAACATGGGTCTGGGATCTCCTGCCATTTTTACACTTTACCTTAACTGATTACAAATCAAATAATGAATATGTGAAAGGAATAAAGATTTAGTTACCAATCACAATACTTACTGCTTTGCTGTGATGTCACTCTTCAAGGTAAGTTTTTAAAGAGGAAAACGTACCTTCCCGGCAGACCCCTGGCCACTGCTGAAAATCTGAAGGCCGCTTCTCCGGCAGCTGTGTCCCCGCCGCTCTCCTCGTGCTCTTTTATCCTGTGTCCCCGCTGCTCTCGCGCTCTTTCACTGTGTCCCCGCCATTCTCCTCATGTTCTTTTACCCTGTGTCCCCGCCGCTCTCCTTGTGCTCTTTTATCCTGTGTCCCCGCTGCTCTCCTCGCGCTCTTTCACTGTGTCCCCGCCATTCTCCTCATGTTCTTTTACCCTGTGTCCCCGCCGCTCTCCTCGTGCTCTTTTATCCTGTGTCCCCGCCACCCTCCTCGCGCTCTTTCACTGAGTCTCCGCCGCTCACCTCGCGCTCTTTTCACTGAGTCTCCGCCGGAGAGGAAACCGGAGCACCCGGAGGAAACCCACGCACAACGTGCAGACTTCGCACAGCCAGTGACCCAAGCCGGGAGTCGAACCTGTGGTCATACTGTTTACTGCAAAGATATGTAATTCACTTACCCTGAGGGAAAAGGTCAGGAAATGTTGCCAAAATTAATTTGGGTGACCCATTCTTTAACATCCTGACACCCAGCTCTGTGACACCCCCTTCTCCCCCCCCCCCCCCAATTTGAAAACCACTCAATGGATTTGGGAGAACTTCATAAACTTATTCCTACAGTGTCAATACTAAATTTCCAAGTTAATCTCATACCACAGGTTGATCATTTTTAAGGGGAAGTCTATCTCTGTGTTCAAATAATTACAACTTTTCAAATTAAAAATAAATGGAAATGTTCGGAGACTCAAAGGTGTATTCATAAGTGACGTGGAAAATGAGTAGCATAGATGTTAGATTGTGGGTACATTCCAGCCTCTACTAGAATAAGTCTAGAGATATTACCTCCACAGCTCTGAATTTTAACAGATTTGACATCCAAGTAGAAATTGGACTGCCATTTCCTTTAATGTTTAGTTATTCAGGTTTTATTCTCATGAGAATTCATAGACAGAACATTGATTATTGACAGTTTTTGATTTATTTACATTCTTATTACATCAAAATGTCAAGCTCGGTAATCTTAACTAATCTTCATACTAACTTTTTGTAAATTATAAAATTATTTTACAGTTGATTGTTTTGAAGTGCAGACACTATTGTAATATTAGGAAATACAACAGTTTATTTGCACCTAGCAAGGTTCTACGAACAACAATAAAAACAGAAAATATTGGATAAACTCAGCAGGTCTGGCAGCATCCGTGAAGAGAAACACGAGTTAATGCTTTGAGCCGAAATGACCGTTCCACAGAACTGCTTATTTGTACCACATTGCTATTTGTAGTTCTTCACGCGCGGTGCTGCATTGAAATCCCACCTTGGCTCAAGTCCCTGCAATGGAACTTAACCCAACAGCATTCTGACTCAGACCAGAACTGTAGCTGACACCATGTGCTAATAACCATTTAAAGTTCTTGATATGTTTTGCCTGAATGGCAGCAAGAAGATGCTACAATTGACATTGGCACTCTTTGTTTAGAGGGAAAAAGCAGGGTTCCAAATAGCCTGTCAAACATTTGTCCACTCGTTTGGTGACTGGAATCTGCAATCTTGGGTCATGATCTCGTGCTTCCCCAGGAGTTGATTGTTGGAAAAAGAGGGGAAAAGAATTCTGTAAATTTATCATGCTATTAATGTTCCATCTTTATTCTTTCATGGGATGTGGGCATTGCTGGCAAGGCCAGAATTTATTGCCAATCTTGAATTGGCCATGAGAAAATGATGGGGAGCTGCCTCCTGAACCACTGCTGACCACCTGGTGCAAGTAAATGCAGCAACAGTGAATGAACGGCAATATAGTTCCCAAGTTAAGCTGGTGTGTGACTTGCAGGCAGTGCTGTTTCCATGCTTCTGCAGCCCTTGTCCGTTTAGGTGGTAAGAGGTCACGGGTTTGGAAGGTGCTGTCGAAAGAAGCTTGGTGAGTTGCTGCAGTGCATCTTGTGTATGCCGCACACTGCTGCCATTGCATTGTGGTGGAGGGAGTGAGTGTTTAAGGTGATGGATGGGGTGCTGAACAAGTGGGATGCTTTCTGTCCGGGATGATGCCAAGCTTCTTGAGTGTTGGAGTTGCACTCTTGACAAGAAACCCCTGACTTGTGCCACATAAATAGTGAACAGAATCGCTTCTCGGCCTTTTGGCTAATATCAAGTGTCTGTAGATTGAGCCTTTGGGTTCAGATCTGGTATGTCTCTCTTGTGGGGGCCATGAATTCGATTCAATTTGAATTAGTTTTTTGGAGCAGGTGAGGAGCTGGATTAGGGGTTCGCCCCTGACCCACACTCTGAGCCCTGGCTTGGTAACTCAGAAAAGGAAAAATTAAAAAAATTAAAAATAAAAAATAAAAATAAATAGTGAACAGAATTTGTTGAAAGGTGGTGAACTTTTCCCAATTCTCAGCCTCTGATCTCTTGTAGCCGCAGTATTTATTTGGCTGATCTACCTCTCAGTTTCTGGTCAATGGTAACACCTCTCCAGAATGTTGATTGTGGGGGATTCAGCAATGCTGATGCCATGGTGGCACAGAGGTTAGCACTGCTGCCTCACAGTGCCAGGGCCCATGTTCGATTCTAACCTTGGGTGACTGTGTGCAGTTTGTATGTACCCCCCACCACCACGTGTCTGCATGAGTTTCCTCCAGGTACTCTGGTTTCCTCCTACAGTCCAAAGCCGTGCAGGTACATAGAACATAGAACGATACAGCGCAGTACAGGCCCTTCGGCCCACGATGTTGCACCGAAACAAAAGCCATCTAACCTACACTATGCCATTATCATCCATATGTTTATCCAATAAACTTTTAAATGCCCTCAATGTTGGCGAGTTCACTACTGTAGCAGGTAGGGCATTCCACGGCCTCACTACTCTTTGCGTAAAGAACCTACCTCTGACCTCTGTCCTATATCTATTACCCCTCAGTTTAAAGTTATGTCCCCTCGTGCCAGCCATTTCCATCCGCGGGAGAAGGCTCTCACTGTCCACCCTATCCAACCCCCTAATCATTTTGTATGCCTCTATTAAGTCTCCTCTTAACCTTCTTCTCTCCAACGAAAACAACCTCGAGTCCATCAGCCTTTCCTCATAAGATTTTCCCTCCATACCAGGCAACATCCTGGTAAATCTCCTCTGCACCCGCTCCAAAGCCTCCACGTCCTTCCTATAATGCGGTGACCAGAACTGTACGCAATACTCCAAATGCGGCCGTACCAGAGTTCTGTACAGCTGCAACATGACCTCCTGACTCCGGAACTCAATCCCTCTACCAATAAAGGCCAACACTCCATAGGCCTTCTTCACCACCCTATCAACCTGGGTGGCAACTTTCAGGGATCTATGTACATGGACACCTAGATCCCTCTGCTCATCCACACTTTCAAGAACTTTTCCATTAGCCAAATATTCCACATTCCTGTTATTCCTTCCAAAGTGAATCACCTCACACTTCTCTACATTAAACTCCATTTGCCACCTCTCAGCCCAGCTCTGCAGCTTATCTATATCCCTCTGTAACCTGCTACTTCCTTCCACACTATCGACAACACCACCGACTTTAGTATCGTCTGCAAATTTACTCACCCACCCTTCTGCGCCTTCCTCTAGGTCATTGATAAAAATGACAAACAGCAACGGCCCCAGAACAGATCCTTGTGGTACTCCACTTGTGACTGAACTCCATTCTGAACATTTCCCATCAACCACCACCCTCTGTCTTCTTTCAGCTAGCCAATTTCTGATCCACATCTCTAAATCACCCTCAATCCCCAGCCTCCGTATTTTCTGCAATAGCCTACCGTGGGGAACCTTATTAAACGCTTTGCTGAAATCCATATACACCACATCAACTGCTCTACCCTCATCTACCTGTTCAGTCACCTTCTCAAAGAACTCGATAAGGTTTGTGAGGCATGACCTACCCTTCACAAAGCCATGCTGACTATCCCTGATCATATTATTCCTATCTAGATGATTATAAATCTTGTCTCTTATAATCCCCTCCAAGACTTTACCCACTACAGACGTGAGGCTCACCGGTCTATAGTTGCCGGGGTTGTCTCTGCTCCCCTTTTTGAACAAAGGGACCACAAAGGGACCCAGGTAGGTGGATTGACCATGCTAAATTGACTCTTATAGTCAAAGGTTAGGTGAGAATAAGCAGGGGGAGTTGGCCTACGTTAGGATGTTCTTTCGGAGAGTCAGTGCAAACTCGATGGACCAAATAGTTTCCTTCTGCACTGTAGGGGTTCTATGATTGAATCATAGAATTTACAGTGCAGAAAGAGGCCATTCCACCCATCGGGTCTGCACCGGCCCTTGGAAAGAGCAACCTACCTAAGCCCACACCCCCACCCTATCCCCGTAACCCCACCTAACCTTTTTGGGCAATTTAGCATGGCCAATTCACTTAACCTGCACATCTTTGGACTGTGGGAGCAAACCGGAGGAAACCCACATAGATACGCGGAGAACGTGCAGACTCCGCACAGACAGTGACCCAAGCTGGGAATCGAACCTGGGACCCCGGAGCTGGGAAGCAACAGTGCCACCCACTCTGCTACCATGCCACCCTGTCATGGGGTGATGGTTAGATTCTCTTAGAGATGGTCATTGCCTGGCATGATGTGGAGATGCTGGCGTTGGACTGGAGTGAGCACGATAAGAAGTCTTACAGCACCAGGTTAAAGTCCAACAGGTTTGTTTCGAATCACTAGCTTTCAGAGCACTGCTCCTTCCTCCAATGAATGAAGAAATAGGTACCAGAAACATATATATAGACAAAGTCAAAGATGCAATACGATACTTTGAATGCGAGTCTTTGCAGGTAATTAAGTCTTTACAGGTCCAAACGGAGCAACTGGAGAGAGGGATAATCACAGGTTAAAGAGGTGTGAAATGTCTCAAGCCAGGACAGTTGGTAGGATTTTCCAGGCCAGATGGTGGGGGGTGAATGTAATACGACATGAATCCAAGGTCCCGGTTGATGCGTTACTCTTGAGTGCGGAACTTGGCTATAAGTTTCTGCTCGACGATTCTGCGTTGTCGAGTGTCCTGAAGGCCGCCTTGGAGAACGCTTACCCGAAGGTCAGAGACTGAATGCCCTTGACTGCTGAAGTGTTCCCCGACTGGAGGGGAACATTCAGCCTGGCGATTGTCGCGCGATGTCTGTTCATCCATTGTCGCAGCGTTTGCATGGTCTCACCAATGTACCACGCTTCCAGTCGGGGAACACGTCAGCAGTCAAGGGCATTCAGCCTCTGATCTTCGGGTGAGCGTTCTCCAAGGCGGCCTTCAGACACGCGACAATGCAGAATCGCTGAGCAGAAACTTATAGCCAAGTTCCGCACACATGAGTATGGCCTCAACCGGGACCTTGGATTCATGTCTCACTACATTCACCCCCCACCATTTAGCCTGGGCTTGCAAAATCCTACCAACTGTCCTGGCTTGAGACAATTCACACGTCTTTAACCTGTGATTATCCCGCTGTCTTGCTCCGTTTGGACCTGTAAAGACTTAATTACCTGCAAAGACTTTCATTCAAAGTATCATATTGCATCTTTGACTTTGTCTATATTTATGTTTCTGGAACCTACCTCTTCATTCACCTGAGGAAGGACCAGTGCTCCGAAAGCTAGTGATTCGAAATAAACCTGTTGGACTTTAACCTGGTGTAAGACTTCTTACTGTGATTACGTGGCATATGACTGATGCAAATGTTACTTGCCATTGATCAACCCAAGTCCGAAGTTGTTCAGGTCTTGTTGCATTAGGACATGGAAATGCTTCTGAATCCGAGGTGCTGAGAATGATGCTGAACAATGTGCAATCATATTAATTATTGCTTATTATCACAAGTAGGCTTCAATGAAGTTACTGTGAAAAGCCCCTCGTCGCCACATTCCAGCGCCTCTTTGGGGAGGCCGGTACAGGAATTGAACCCACGGTGCTGGCCTTGTTCTGCATTGCAAGCCAGCTGTTTAGCCCACTGTGCTAAACGAACACCCCCACTTCTGACCTTCTGGTGGAGGGAAGGTCACTGATGAAGCAGCTGAAGATGGGTCCAGGCCGCCACCTTGAGGAATTTGTGCAGTGAAGTCCAGAGACTGAAGTTATAGACCAGTAACTAGTAACCGCAGCCATCTTCCTGCTGAGCATGACTCCAATCAGTGGAGTGATTTCCTTCTAATTCCCATTTTTCTATGGCTTCTTGATGCCACACTTAGTCAAGTGCTCCCTTGATGCCGAGTGCAGTCACTCGTCTAACCTCAAGTCATTTGAACAGTCAGACAAGTGTGTTGATTTGTTATGCATATTCATTTTACATGTCTTCCCAGGTCTACAGTCTAAACCCTCAAGTTTTGTCGCATGGGTACCAATTGATTTTGCCAAGAAATACAAGTTTAAAAATGTCATTCTCTGGCATATTTTTCGTCCGCATTTCTACCAATGCCAAAATGAGGTCAGGAGCAGCATAATCCAAACTGACACTGATCACAGGACGCTGCTAAGTAAGTTAGACTTAATAGCACTATTAATACCTTTCTTTACTTTAACTGTGAGTACACTGGGCTGTAATTTGGCGGGATTGGATTTTCTTGCCCTTTTTTGGACAGGATATAGCTGGTCAATTTTCCACATTGTAATTTTCATCCATATACCTGACAACAGCTGCAGAGCTCCTTTCTTTAATTGTGCCATTGCAATGTGATCATTCATCAACTACCACAAAAGTAGTGGCTAGTCCAGCCATTTTCTACTTAAAATAACCAAGTACAAAGTCTTACAACACCAGGTTAAAGTCCAACAGGTTTGTTTCGATGTCACTAGCTTTCGGAGCGCTGCTCCTTCTCAGGTGAATAAAGAGGTATGTTCCAGAAACAAATACCTCTTCATTCACCTGAGGAAGCAGCAGCACGGTAGCATTGTGGATAGCACAATTGCTTCACAGCTCCAGGGTCCCAGGTTTGATTCCCGGCTTGGGTCACTGTCTGTGCGGAGTCTGCACATTCTCCCCGTGTGTGCGTGGGTTTCCGCCGGGTGCTCCGGTTTCCTCCCACAGCCCAAAGATGTGCAGGTTAGGTGGATTGGCCATGCTAAATTGCCCTTAGTGTCCAAGATTGCCCTTAGTGTTGGGTGGGGTTACTGGGTTATGGGGATAGGGTGGAGGTGTGGACATTGGGTAGGGTGCTCTTACCAAGAGTCGGTGCAGACGCGATGGGCCGAATGGCCTCCTTCTGCACTGTAAATTCTATGAAAAACTGTGCTCACCCCAGTCCAATGCCGGCATCTCCTCATCATAAAATAACCAAGACCACTGTGTTTTTTCATGCTGGCTTTTAATAATAATCCCTTATTGTCACAAGTAGGCTTCAATGAAGTTACTGTGAAAAGCCCCTAGTCGCCACATTCCGGCGCCTGTTCAGGGGAGGCCGGTACGGGAATTGAACCTGCGCTGCTGCCTTGTTCTGCATTACAAGCCAGCTATTTAGCCCAGTGTGCTAAACCAGCCTCTATGATTATGATTCGATTGGATTGGATTTGTTTATTGTCACGTGTACCGAGGTACAGTGAAAAGTATTTTTCTGCGAGCAGTTCAAACCCATCATTTAGTACATGAAAAGAAAAGAAAATACATAATGGGGCAACACAAGATACACAATGTAAATACATAGACTCCGGCATTGGGTGAAGAGTACAAGCAATAACTTGTAAATTTTGCTCGAGTGAAAGCAGGCAGAACCATTGTTCTCATCAACATGGATGGGTGCTTATGTTTTTAAAGGTAATATTGTCAAAATAATAATTCCCTAATCCTCCAATGGAAGCAATTTAACACCAATTTTGCAATGAAATTTGCGTGAAATGTAATATACAATTTCAAAATTTAGAAACTTTAGTGCAACCTGTATGAAACAGCTTTTTATAAAAGTATATACTTCACATTTTTTAGAATTAGCAAATATGATTCTCCATACAAATGCATAATTTCTCATCATTTTTTCCCCCTCATTATTGAATATTCTTGTAATATCCAGGGGTGGCTTTTGAGACTACTGCTGCTTGAAATTGTTTCCGCTATTAATTTTAATTTTGACTTCCCGTAACGGCGGTTTCTGTTTCTTTACAATGAATGGATGTTGAAGGAGCTGTTTTGCTGAAGGGCGTTCATGCTGGTCACTAGATTCAAGAGAATTTTAAATTATTATTGATATGCTATTACTCTATTTTATCAGACAAGGAAATATATTCATATTGATAATTCCATTAACAACTTGACCTAGCACTAATTTGCCGAGATTGTTTTACTGGGGCAAGAATAACCAATTACTTGAGAAATTTGGTTCACTTAATTTTAAGCATTTACCATATTCACAAGATCATATTATTGAGGTTTTGCTTAACATTTGCAAGATCAAATATTATTTCAGAAGTTTGCTTACTTTGCTTTGTACAATGGGTGTTGTTGCGATATGCGACCCACTGACTCATCCAATGCTACAAGAATCCATCACTGTATTTGAATTCAGACAAATTTTAAAGAGGAGTTTTGTGTTTAATGTATTTCAAAATTTTCAACACTGCTTTTGACTTATGACAGGAAGATGGTTGAATATTTTCAGGGAGGATTACCATCTGCCACTTGTATCAAGTAATTTCTTTTCCTGGTGTGAGAAATGAACATTTTCTGTTGTTTTTGTGTTGTTTTTACATGTATAAACTCTGGTTCACAATTAAGATGTCAACAATGAAGCATGATGGGAAAATTAACATGTCAAGTTCTGAGTAAGCTATAGTGAGCGAATTATTATAACTATGTACCAGGATGACCTTCGGGGAAGAACGGGATGTACAATAACAGAGCTTGCTAAGCAAGGGGGAGATAGCAGGTGCAAGCAGGGGGCCCCATTCTTATCTTTAACTGCCGGTCTCTGGATATACCAGGAGCGGACAGAAATCACTATGCAAGGGGGAGGCCAAATAAGGGATCACTGATAAGGGAACTGCCCTTTCTATAGTTTGTGGGATGTGTTTCTCACGGATTGTATTTTCATGGATTGTATATAACAAAGTGATGCTGTGTGAATTCTTTGTGTCTGCTATTGCTTACTGGAGGCACCCGCTCTTGCAAGATCGAAAATAAATACTTCTTCAGAATTTGACTAAGTGTAAATTATTAACAGGTGTGTGGTGTTTCTCACACTGGTATTGCCCCTTCAGGTGTTAAACTTTGCAGGGATGTCCAGTTTTCTTAGGCAGCAGGGCAGCCTTGATGTCCCTCCCAGTAGCTTTTTGAACTCTTCATCATTGTGGATGGTGAGTTGCAGTTGGCACGGGTGATGCAGGCATGCTTCTTGTCTTAGGCCTTGTTGCCCACTAGCTCCAGCAGCTTGACAGTCAGGTAGTCTACAGTGGCCAAGTAGACAGAGCTTGCAACCCCCCTGCACAACAGCAAGTGGATGCGGCAGAGGGGAAACTGGAGACTGGCCCTAGAGGAGCTGATGTTAGCTGTAGAGTGATCTTGACCTCTGGTTTTGTTGCAACTTGATGTTTTGTTGTTGATGGAACTGGTGAAATTCCACCCATCTTTTATGTTGACCTACCATTTATCAGCCCATCCTGGTCAGGTCCTGCTATAAGCTGCATTGTTATCAGCTCATGTTTACATCAAGACTCTGACATCTGTGTTCATTACTTGTCCACACTTAGCATACCTCTATTAACATGCAAATATCTTGCTGATGTTAAATGTTTATAAAAGACCAAATAAACTTAAAAAACTGAAGTCACAATTTATCTAATGCACGGCAATGTAATAAAAAAATGTTTTGACAGTAATCTCAATTCTATTATTATGAATAAGGCACCAATTTTTAAAAAATCAATATAACCAATAAAATTGTTTTTCTTTTCAACTATTTCATCTGCCAATTTTCGTTTAAGAATTGAAATGTCTAGGGTTCAATACAAGTTTCAAACCTAAGAAACATAGCCAAATTGGGCAGCTAAAGAGCTTTAAACTTACCTAGAGCATTTATATATTTATAAAGGCCTAGATTTTGCAGTCAATGGTGCTTGCATTGTTGAACTTACAGCTGCTAACATTTGAGCTATAACCTAGGGCCATCTTACATCTGAAACAATGCAGTGCCCTCTACAGTGGTTGTGGGAACAGTGAACATGGCAAGCCACAGCTTATTTTTACAACCGATCACATTTGATCCTCGGTATAAACCAGGAGGTGCAAGTTAAAATATTAAATTCAATGTGAAGTCAGGAACTGAAATCAAAATAGAGGGAAAGAAAGAGCTAAAGAGAAAAGTAAATCTACACCAATTGAAATCCTGAGGCAACGTGACTGGAAACATCTAAAAGTCAATTTCTTTGGTGGGGGAGTCATGTGATGTGAGCTTGGAAACAGCTGTGTTGGCGTAAGCTGTGGCTCTGCTCATCATGTATCCTGTATTTTATTCTGATGCATGTTTCATATTTGTCTTTTCTTGGGATATATGTCTTGCGCTGTGTCCTTGGAGGATCTCGGTTGGTGTTTTGTGGAGACGGGCTGAGATAAATTGTAGAAAATCCTCGTTTGACCATGCTGGTCGGAGTGGGCTGGAGTGGCTTAGCTTGCTGTGGCATTATTGCAGGTGCGCAGTCTTTCACCTCAGCAGTGCTGTGTGCATCTGGATGATAGCCACTATTGAGAATGGTGTTCTGGGTGAAGGTCTTGACTCTGATGCAGGACTTTCGAGCTCACTATGAAGATTTGCAAGGTATCCTTGGGAGAACGGTGTAGGCGCTTAAGAGAGTTTTTGCATTCGGAAGAGCACTTGCCCTGGTAGGGGCCCACCTTAAGATGCTGAAATCCTGTTGCTTGGCGTGTCGGTTATCCTGATAGGTTTGGGAGGTAAGGGTTAGGCATAGAACATATACAGTGCAGAAGGAGGCCATTCGGCCCATCTAGTCTGCACCGACCCACTTAAGCCCTCACTTCCACCCTATCCCCTTAACCCAATAACCCCTCCTAACCTTTTTTGGAGACTAAGGGCAATTTAGCATGGCCAATCCACCGAACCTGCACGTCTTTGGACTGTGGGAGGAAACCGGAGCACCAGAGAAAAAACACTCAGACACTGGGAGAACGTGCAAACTCCGCATAGACAGTGACCCAAGCCGGGAATCGAACCTGGGACCC
The DNA here is from genome assembly GCF_047496885.1 of Scyliorhinus torazame. Classification (NCBI taxonomy): domain Eukaryota; kingdom Metazoa; phylum Chordata; class Chondrichthyes; order Carcharhiniformes; family Scyliorhinidae; genus Scyliorhinus; species Scyliorhinus torazame. The sequence goes on along the minus strand of NC_092708.1, from coordinate 71,173,998 downwards.
TGGAGTTGCGAAGCAACAGTGCGGCGAGAAGTGAGAGGCACGTTTCTGACTGAGTTTGCGAATTGGCTGCCATGCTTGTTTTGGAGGCTGGGTATATCAGGTTCGACAGAGTAGAGAGGATCCAATCTTGCCTGGGCGCAGTTGGGCCCCCCTACCACTGGCCCTATATTATCCTATCCTTGAGCGGGGTTGGAGGTGGCTAAGCAGGTCGAGTCAACCCCGTCCACCCCTGCCGGGGCCTAGGCTAATGGTTGCTTGAGTGTCGGCATGGTGGAAATGGAAGTGCTTAGTTCTTGGAATCCTTGAGAGATCCTGAGGCATGTTCGTTGATCCTGTCTTGGCATCAGCCTTCTTGAGCAACATAGTGTCAGTATCCTGAAATTCTTCTATAATCCTGGACGTTGCTCCCTTATGATTATGTTGTGATGACTTCCGGTTGCGGCGATGCCCAGCTAAGCCGCACGTTTCGGCGGCTCCAGCTCAAACGGACCTTCGGGCTCTTTTAAGAGCCCCAACGGGAAATTTTTTCACGACGAAACCCGGTGTGGGGTGAGTTAATAGGGAGTCCCCCCCCCCCCCCCCCCCCAACGAAAGAGAAAAATATCGGCGGCGGCGGCTACATCGCGAAGAATCCTCGACGATAGGGACAGGAGGGAAAAAGAAGCAAGATGGCGGTGGAGAAAGCCCAGGCGACATGGGGGCCCGATCAAGACGAATTCTTAAGACGGTGTATGGAGCTACTTAAGAAGGAGGTGCTGACCCCGATGCTACAGGCAATTGAGGGGCTTAAGGAGGCACAAAGGACCCAGGAGACAGAGCTCCGCGTGGTGGAGCAGAAGGTGACGGATAATGAGGACGAGATCCTGGGACTGGCGGTCAAAACACAGACGCACGAGGCGCTCCACAAAAAGGGCATTGAAAGGATTGAGGCCCTAGAAAACAGAGCACGAAGGAAGAACCTTCGGATCCTGGGTCTCCCTGAGGGAGTGGAAGGAGCGGACTGCGGGGCTTACGTGAGCACGATGCTAAGCTCACTGATGGGAGCTGAGGCCCCTTCGGGCCCCTTAGAAGTGGAGGGGGCTCATCGGGTCCCTGCGAGGAGACCAAAGGCGGGAGAACCACCTAGGGCGACCATCGTGTGATTTCACCACTTTAATGATAGAGAAGTCGTTCTGAGATGGGCCAAAAAGGTACGGAGTAGTAGATGGGAGAATGCGGTGGTACGGGGTACCAGGATTGGAGTGCGGAGGTGGCGAGAAGGAGGGCGAGTTTTAATCGAGCCAAGGAGGTGTTACACAAGAAGAAGGTGAAGTTCGGGATGCTGCAGCCGGCGCGACTATGGGTCACGTACCAGGAGAGACATCACTACTTCGAAACGGCGGAAGGAGCATGGACCTTTATTAAAGACGAGAAATTGGATCGGAACTGAGGGACTGATATTAGAGGGAAATGTCACTGTCGATGTATATAGAGATGTAAATTGGGAAGGGGGGAGACACTAAGAAATGTGGGCGCCGGTGGGGGGGGGAAAGAAGGGACATAGGCGGAGGATGAGGAATGGGAGTGGGATGGGAGAGGGAGCTGCGCCACTAGGGGCGGGACAGCTACAGAGATGTTCCCACGCCAGAAAGATGATGGCGGGAAGATAGGCGCAAGGTAGATGGGAGTTCCCCACACGGGGGGGGTCAAGGAGTGAGCAGGAGAAGCCGGGGTCAGTTGAAGTCAGCTGACTTGCGGAAGTAATATGGGGGGAGCAATCACGCTAGATGGGGATCTAGAGGGGGAGGATAACTGGGTTGCTGCTGCAGAAATCAAAGAGGAACTGGCTAAAGAAAGGGTGGTCGGGGCTGGAATGCGCCACCTGGGGAACGAGTGGGAGCGCGGAATCGGGACGTGGGACTGGCCTAGAGAGGGTGATGGCTAGTCGTCACGGGAAGGGGGCAGGTAGCTCCCTAGTGCGGCTGATCACGTGGAACGTGAGAGGCCTAAATGGACCGATTAAAAGGGCCCGAGTGTTCGCGCACTTGAAAGGACTGAGGGCAGACGTGGCTATGCTCCAGGAGACGCACCTGAAGGTGGCAGACCAAGTTAGGTTAAGGAAAGGGTGGGTGGGACGGGTGTTCCATTCAGGGCTGGATGCAAAGAATAGAGGGGTGGCCATACTGGTGGGGAAACAGGTATCATTCGAAGCAAGGAGCATTGTAGCAGATAGTGGAGGCAGATATGTGATGGTGAGTGGCAGGCTGGAGGGAATGGAGGTCGTGTTGGTTAACGTATATGCCCCGAATTGGGATGATGCGGGATTCATGAAGCGGATGCTGGGACGTATACTGGACCTGGAGGTAGGAAACTTGATAATGGGGGGGGGGGGGGGAAGAGACTTCAACACCGTGCTGGACCCAGGGTTAGATAGATCCAGATCTAAGACCGGAAGAAGGCCGGCAGCGGCCAAGGTGCTTAAGGGGTTTATGGACCAAATGGGGGGAGTGGATCCATGGCGATTTCTTAGACCGAAGGCCAGGGAGTTCTCCTTCTTCTCCCATGTTCATAAGGTGTACTCCCGGATAGATTTTTTTGTTTTAGGAAGGTCGTTGATCTCGAGGGTGGAAGAAACTGAGTATTCAGCTGTAGCTACCTCGGATCATGCTCCACATTGGGTGGACCTGGAACTAGGAGAGGAGAGGGAGCAGCGTGCACTCTGGCGATTAGATGTGGGATTGTTGGCGGATGAGGGAGTCTGTGGAAGAGTGCGGGGATGTATCGAGAGATCCCTGGAGGCCAATGACGACGGGGAGGTCCGAGTGGGAGTGGTATGGGAAGCACTAAAGGCGGTGGTCAGAGGAGAGCTGATTTCCATCAGGGCCCACAAAGGGAAAACAGAGGCCAAGGAAAGGGAAAGATTACTGGGGGAGATCTTAAGGGTGGACAAAGAATTTGCGGAGACCCCGGAGGAGGGACTGTACAGGGAGAGACGACGACTCCAGACGGAGTTCGACCTTCTGACCACCAGGAGGGCGGAGGTGCTGTGGAGGAAGGCACAGGGGATGAGGTATGAATATGGGGAAAAGGCTAGTCGCCTGTTGGCCCATCAGTTGCGAAAGAGGACAGCGGCGAGGGAGATAGGGGGAATTAGAGACGAAAAGGGAGCTACGGTGCGGAGCGCAGGGAAGATAAACGGGTGTTTAAGACCTTTTACGAAAGACTTTATAGGTCCCAACCCCCGGAGGGAAAAGAGGAGATGCGGCAGTTTCTGGACCAATTAAGGTTCCCGAGGGTGGAGGAGCAGGAGGTGGAAGGCTTGGGGGCACCAATTGGGGTGGACGAGGTTATCAAGGGGCTGGGGAACATGCAGGCAGGGAAGGCCCCGGGACCAGATGGGTTCCCGGTGGAATTTTATAGAAAATATGTGGACCTGCTGGCCCCGCTGTTGGTGAGGACTTTTAACGAGGCCAGGGAAGGGGGGACTCTACCCCCGACAATGTCGGAGGCGACGATATCGCTAATTTTGAAGCGGGATAACGATCCGCTGCAGTGCGGGTCCTATAGGCCTATTTCACTACTAAATGTGGACGCCAAATTGCTAGCAAGGTGCTGGCATCGAGGATAGAGGACTGTGTCCCGGGGGTGGTGCACGAAGACCAGACAGGATTCGTAAAGGGGAGACAACTAAATGTCAACGTGCGACGGCTATTAGGGGTGATAATGATGCCCCCAGTAGAGGGGGAGGCAGAGATAGTGGCGGCAATGGATGCAGAGAAGGCATTTGACAGGGTGGAGTGGGAGTATCTATGGGAGGTGCTGAGGAGGTTCGGGTTCGGGGACGGGTTTGTTAGCTGGGTCAAACTCCTCTATGGTGCCCCAACGGCAAGTGTGGTCACGGGTCGGCAAAGATCGGAGTATTTCTGACTATACAGGGGAACAAGACAGGGATGCCCGCTATCTCCATTACTGTTCGCGTTGGCAATTGAACCACTGGCCATGGCGCTGAGAGACTCCAGAAAATGGAGAGGGGTGATTAGAGGGGGAGAAGAAAACCGAGTGTCACTCTACGCGGATGACCTACTGTTGTATGTGATGGACCCAGTGGGGGGGGGGATGACAGAGGTCATGCAGATATTGAGGGAGTTCGGAGATTTCTCGGGATATAGGCTTAACATGGGGAAGAGTGAACTTTTCGTGATACACCCTGGGGACCAGAGTAGAGGGATAGATGGCCTGCCTTTAAGGAAAGTGGAAAGAAACTTTCGATACCTGGGCATTCAGATAGCCAGGAGCTGGGGAACCTTGCACAGACTTAATCTGACACGACTGGTGGAACAAATGGAAGAGGACTTCAAGAGGTGGGACATGCAGCCACTGTCACTGGCGGGCAGAGTGCAGGCAATTAAGATGATGGTCCTCCCGAGGTTCCTATTTGTATTCCAATGTCTCCCTATACTGATCACTAAGGCTTTCTTTAAAAAAAATAGACAGGAGCATCACAAGCTTCGTGTGGGCAGGGAAAGTTCTGAGGGTAAGGAGGGGGTTCTTACAACGTAGCAGAGACAGAGGTGGACTGGCGCTGCCGAATTTGGGCGACTACTATTGGGCCGCCAATGTGGCGATGATTCGTAAATGGATGATAGAGGGAGAGGGAGCGGCGTGGAAAAGACTAGAGAGAAAGTCCTGTAAAGGGACAAGTCTAGAGGCGCTGGTGACGGCGCCACTACCGTTCTCACCAAAAAGATTTACCACGAACCCAGTGGTGGCGGCAACATTAAATATCTGGGGGCAATGGAGACGACAGAGAGGTGTGCTGGGAGCCCTGGTGGGGTCCCCAATTTGGAACAACCATAGGTTTGCCCCAGGGAGGATGGATGGAGGATTCCAGAGCTGGCACCAGTTGGGAATTAGGAGGGTGGGAGATTTATTTATAGACGGGACGTTTGCGAGCTTGGGAGCGTTGGAGGAAAAGTATAAGCTGCCCCGGGGAAATTTCTTTAGGTATATGCAGGTGAGGGCGTTCACAAGACAACAGGTGAGGGAATTTCCATTGCTCCCGACACAGGGGATCCAGGATAGAATGCTCTCGGGGGTGTGGGTCGGGGAGGGCAAGGTGTCAGAGATATACCGAGAGATGAGAGAAGAGGGGGAGGAGCTGGTGGGCGAACTGAAAGGAAAGTGGGAAGAAGAGCTCGGGGAGGAGATTGAGGAGGGTTTGTGGGCTGATGCCCTAAGCAGGGTAAATTCCTCTTCCTCGTGTGCCAGGCTTCAATTTAAGGTGCTACATAGAGCACACATAACGGGAGCAAGGTTGAGCAGGTTCTTTGGAGTGGAGGACAAGTGTGGGAGGTGCGGCGGAAGCCCGGCAAACCACACACATATGTTTTGGTTGTGCCCGGCACTGGAGGGGTATTGGAGGGGAGTGACGGGAGTGATTACGAAGATGGTGAAGGTCCGGGTCAAACCAGGCTGGGGGTTAGCTTTATTTGGAGTTGCGGATGAGCTGGGAGTGCAGGAGGCGAAAGAGGCCGATGTTGTGGCCTTTGCGTCCCTAGTAGCCCGGCGTAGGATTTTACTCATGTGGAAGGAAGCGAAACCCCCTGGACTGGAGGCCTGGATAAACGATAAGGCGGGGTTCATAAAACTGGAGCAGATTAAGTTTGCACTGAGAGGATCGGCTCAAGGGTTCACCAGAAGGTGGCAACCGTTCCTCGACTACCTAGCGGAACGTTAGAGGGAAGATAGATGACCAGCAGCAGCAACCCAGGGGGGGGGGGAGGGGGGAGGGGAAAGTTTCATTTTGTTAATTGGTTAGTTTACCATGTTAGTTAGTTACTCTTTATTAGATTGTAGTTATCATGTTACATGTACTGTTAAATTTTCTTTATGTTTGATGTGTAAGGGGAAAAAATTGTGAACGAAAAATTTCAATAAAATATACTTAAAAAAAAAAAAATGATTATGTTGTGATTATTTGTTATTTTTTCTTATCATAGAGTAGAATTATAGAATTTACAGTGCAGAAGGAGGCCATTCGACCCATCGTGTCTGCACCGGCCTACTTGAACCCAAACCTCCACCCTATCCCCGCAACCCAGTAACCCCACCTAACCTCCTTGGACACTAAGGGGCGGTTTAGCAATTCACCTAACCTGCACATCTTTGGTCTGTGGAAGAAAACCGGAGCATCCGGAGGAAACCCACGCAGACACTGGGAGAACGTGCAAACTCCGCACAGACAGTGACCCAAGCCGGGAATCGAACCTGGGATCCTGGAGCTGTGAAGCAGCAGTGCTAACCACCATTGTACTGCTGTTCTCCTGTTCCCTCTGTATTCATGTATGTTGAACCTTTAGTTTTTCTTGCAGTGCTGGACCATTCCTGTAGTTTTGTCGCATTATTTGTTTAAAATGTAAAACCTCAATAAATATAATTGTTTTTAAAAAAAATCAATTTTCAGTGATAGGTTCGGCTGTTTGACAGTAAAGAAGACTTCATGCCACTGATATAATCACTAGAATCTGTTTGGGAAGAGGTAAGAAATAGTAAAGATAGCAAGTCACTTCAGCCAGAGAGTGGTGGGTCTGTGGAATTCATTGCCACAGAGGGCGGTGGAGGCCAGGACGTTGAGTGTCTTTAAGACAGAAGTTGATAAATTCTTGATTTCTCGAGGAATTAAGGGCTATGGAGAGAGAGCGGGTAAATGGAGTTGAAATCAGCCATGATTGAATGGTGGAGTGGACTCGATGGGCCGAATGGCCTTACTTCCGCTCCTATGTCTTATGGTCTTATGGAATAGTTTGTAGGCCACCTAACCGTAACCATACTGGAGGATGGCGTATGCAGGAAGAAATATTGGGAGCTTGTGACAAACGCATGGTGATAATTATGGATGATTTTAATCTACAGAAAGATTGGCTTTATCATATTGGCAGAACATGAAAGATTTTTGTATTCTGGGAAAGTTTTTTGGGAGGGGTCTATTACAATGGCCGTGTTGAAGGGAGTGAAGGCAACTTTGTTACAGTACAGTGATCAAATTATCTCGTTGGAGGCTGAGATCTTGTTGACGGAGGCGAGAAACAACATCCTGAGGGTGAAGTGGTTGTCCTGGAGAACAGGTCAAGGAGACAACCGCAGTATCGTGGGATTGCCAGAGGGGATAGTGGGCCCGAATCCCACTGAGTATTTTCCGCAGATGTTCAGGAAGCTGGTGGGGTGAGGGTGGGGAGAGAACCCCTCCAAGAGTTGGATAGGCCCCATCAAACTCTGGTAGAGGTCCTGGGCAAACACGCCACCTACGGACAGAGGTTGTAAGATTGCACCGTTTCCGAAAGAGGAGCGGGACCTCCAGTGGGCCAAAGAAAATCTAGACTCGAGATGGGAAGGGAGTACCATACTGATATCAAGACATTGGAGCGCAGCTGCCAAAGAGGCGGGTGGCCTTTAATAAGGCAAAGGCAGCGTTATACCAAAGCGGAGTGAGGAGGCTGCGGGTTACTCAAGGGCCGAAAGCCGACTATTTCAATATGTCGGAGGAGGCTGAGGCCTTTGTTAAAGAATATAGTCTTGAACTCAATTCAAAGGGTCCTGTGGGGACTTTTATGATTGTTGATGGGCTAGATTTGTTTGGGATTCCTTGAATACTGTATTTTTTTGGGGGGGGGGCGGTTTGCAATTGTTGTATGGTGGACAGGCTGGGGGCCAATGTGATTATGGGGTAATGGTTAATGTAATAGTAATGGAAATACATGGGGGACGATTCTCCGAGCCCCTTGCCGGGCTGGAGAATTGCCGCAACTGCGCCCCGGCGCCGGTGCGCGATTCTCCGAGGTGCGGAGAATCGCTGCCATTTACGCCGGCACGTTTGGTGCGGCGCCGCTGGAATCGGCGGTTCTCCGGCCCAGATGGGCTGAGCCGTCGCCCCGACACGACCGAGCCCCGCCGGTGGCGTTCACCCCGGTCGCTGCTGACGGGAACGCTCAGGGAGCGGCCTGGTGGGGGGTGGGGGGGGGGCTCCGATGGGGTCTGGCCCGCGATTGGGGCCCACCAATTGGCGGGCCGGCCTTTCCCCCCCCCCCCCCCCCCCCCCAACCCGGGCCTACCTTCCGGCGCGACCGGCCCCTGAACACAGACCCGACGTTGGGTCGGGGCCGGCGCGCGTAAGAAGTTCCCCGCACATGCGCAGGGTGGCGCAGCCCAACTGTGCATGTGCAGGTTGGAGCGGCGCCCATTTGGCGCTGCGTAAGGAGGCTGGAGTGGCGTGAACCGCTCCGGCGCTGTACTGGTCCCCACAATAGGTCCTGCCCGGGCACTGTTCACGCCGTCGTGAAACGTGACGGCGCGAACACTTGGCCTCCATATCGGAGAATCGCCCCCATGATCCCTGTAGGGAATTTGAGCATTGTGGGTGTAGCGCACAAAGACTCCAAGAGACGAGTAGAGTGAAGTCGATGAGGCTTTATCCCCCGCAGTTCAGTAGTAGACTGCCTGCGGGGGAGGACTCCTGGTACTTATACTCCGCCTTCAGGGCGGAGCTAGAGGTCAACGGCCAACCAGGACCCGGGATCTGTCAGCCAATGACATCACGGCTTCACAGTCCCACATGACCCCTAATGCATACTACCACATTCACCCCTTGTTAAAACTGAACCCGGCGGGGTGATGCTTCGCATGGTGGTAAGGGTTTACAAGGCTGGTCCTGGGAGGAAAACTTTCGCATGTTATTACAATATGTACAAGGTTTTTTTTTTTTTGTTTCGAACTATTTACAGTAATCGTCAGGAAAAGACAAAATGTTCTCGTTAAAAGTCCACATATTGTACTGTTAGATCGACGCCACGAGTCGGTCGGGCGGTCTGGTTGTCCGTGTCGATCGCCTCGGCCCCGGTGGTGGTGGTGGTGCTTGTTCCGGTGTTGCCGTCTCCAGGAGCCTTACGGTTTCAGCTTGGGCTTCATTCCTGGTCGGGCCTGGGAGGAGGACCGATCCTCCTGGGAAGGGGGCGGCCGCGGGGTGCGGCGGTGGCAGGAAGGGGGGGGGTTGGGTGATTGGTGTCGGGGGGGGTGTGTGTGTTGCCGGCGGGCGCCAGATCTCGCAGGGAGACCGTGTCCTGTCGGCCGTCGGGGTACTCCACGTAAGCGTACTGCGGGTTCGCGTGAAGGAGGTGAACCCTTTCGACCAACGGGTCCGGCTTGAGCGCCCGCACATGTTTTCGGAGCAAGGTGGGTCCTGGGGCCGCCAGCCAGGTTGGCAGCGACGTTCCAGAGGAGGACTTCCTGGGGAAGACAAGGAGGCGCTCATGGGGCGTTTGGTTAGTGCTAGTACACAGTAGCGACCGGATGGAGTGGAGAGCGTCCGGGAGGACCGTAGGGCCAGTAGGACGGTCTTCCAGACCATGCCGTTCTCCCTCTCTACTTGCCCGTTCCCCCGGGGGTTGTAGCTGGTCATCCTGCTCGAGGCTATACCGTTGCTGAGCAGGAACTGGCGCAGCTCGTCACTCATGAAGGAGGACCCCCTGTCGCTGTGGACGTATGCGGGGCAACCGAACAGTGTGAATATGGTGTTCAGGGCTTTAATGACTGTGGCCGCGGTCATGTCAGAGCAGGGGATGGCGAATGGGAAGCGGGAGTACTCGTCCACCACATTAAGGAAGTATATGTTGCGGTCGGTGGAGGGGAGGGGTCCTTTGAAATCCAGACTAAGGCGTTCAAAGGGGCGGGAAGCCTTAATCAGGTGCGCACCATCCGGCCTGAAAAAATGCGGTTTGCACTCTGCGCAGATGTGGCAGTTCCTTGTGACTGTACGGATCCCTCTAAAGAGTATGGGAGGTTGCGGGACTTAATAAAGTGGTAGAACCGAGTGACCCCCGGGTGGCAGAGGTCCTCGTGGAGGGTTTGGAGGCGGTTAATTTGTGCGTTGGCACATGTGCCGCGGGATAGGGCATCGGACGGCTCGTTCAGCTTTCCGGGACGATACAAGATCTCGTAGTTGAAGGTGGAGAGCTCGATCCTCCACCTTAAGATCTTATCGTTTTTGATTTTGCCCCGCTGTGCATTATCGAACATGAAGGCTACCGACCGTTGGTCCGTGAGGAGAGTGAATCTCCTGCCGGCCAGGTAATGCCTCCAATGTCGCACAGCTTCCACTATGGCTTGGGCTTCCTTTTCCACTGAGGAGTGGCGGATTTCTGAAGCGTGGAGGGTTCGGGAGAAAAAGGCCACGGGTCTGCCCGCTTGGTTAAGGGTGGCCGCTAGCGCTACGTCGGAGGCGTCGCTCTCGACCTGGCGTCGTGGTCCTGCTGATCGTGGCCGCAGATGGTTACATTGTCGAGATACAGGAACGTGGCCCGTAACCCGTGTTGATCAACCATTCGGTCCATCTCTCGTTGGAAGACCGAGACCCCATTTGTGACGCCAAATGGGACCCTTAGGAAATGGTATAATCGCCCGTCTGCCTCGAAGGCTGTGTACTTGCGGTCACTTGGGCGGATGGGGAGCTGATGGTAGGCGGACTTGAGGTCCACGGTGGAGAAGACCTTATATTGGGCAATCCGATTGACCATGTCGGATATGCGGGGGAGAGGGTACGCGTCTAGTTGTGTGTACCTGTTGATGGTCTGGCTATAGTCTATGACCATCCTTTGCTTCTCCCCTGTCTTTACTACTACCACCTGTGCTCTCCAGGGACTATTGCTGGCCTGGATTATGCCTTCCTTTAGTAGCCGCTGGACTTCGGACCGAATGAAGGTCCGGTCCTGGGCGCTGTACCGTCTGCTCCTAGTGGCGACGGGTTTGCAATCCGGGGTGAGGTTTGCAAACCAGGATGGGGGTTGCACCTTGAGGGTTGCAAGGCCGCAGATAGTGAGTGGGGGTATTGGGCCGCCGAATTTGAAGGTTAGGCTCTGTAGATTGCACTGGAAGTCTAATCCCAGTAATGTGGGGGCGCAGAGTTGGGGAAGGACGTAGAGCCTGTAGTTTTTGAACTCCCTCCCTTGCACCGTTAGGGTAACTATGCAGAAGCCTTTGATACGGAGTGGGATCCTGCAGCTAGGGAAATCTTTTGTGCGCTGGGACGGATGGTCAAAGAACAGCGTCTTACCGTGTCGGGGTGGATAAAGCTCTCCGTGCTCCCGGTGTCGACTAGGCACGGTGTCTCGTGCCCGTTTATCAGCACCGTTGTCGTCGTCGTCTGGAGCGTCCGGGGCCGAGCTTGGTCCAGCGTCATTGAAGCCAGACGTGGTTGTAATGGTTGAGCGTCTTCTTCGAACCCCGTGGAGCCGTCGACACTGGGGTCCGTTGTTGCCGTCCAAGATGGCGTCGGGGGTGAACAAGATGGCTGCCCCCATGCATCGCACATGGCTGGGGGTCACAAGATGGCGGCGGGGGTGGACAAAATGGCCTCCCCCATGCGTCGCACAGGTCTGGGGTGGTCCAAGATGGCGGCGCCCTTCCTCCCCTCGTGGTGGCCGGGACCCAAAATGGCGGCGCCTGCGGGTCGCACATGGGGCGCTGGGGGGGTTGGGGAGCGTTGGGAACACGCAGGACTCCCTCTTCTCTGGGGACAGCGGTGGCCGGGACCCAAAGTGGTAGCGCCGGCGGGTCATACATGGGGCGCGGAGGAGGGGGTTGGGTAGCGTAAACGGCGTGCAGGGCTCCCTGTTCTCCGGGGAGAGCGGTGGTCGGGACCCAGAGTGGTTGCGCCTGCGGGTCGTACATGGGGCGCTGGGGGGGTTGGGGAGCGTAAGCGACGTGCAAGGCTCCCTGTTCTCCCGGGACAGCGGCGACCTCGCGGGACCGGCACACAGCCGCGAAATGGCCCTTTTCCCCGCAGCTCTTACAGATCGCTGAGCGGGCCGGGCAGCGCTGCCGGGGGTGTTTCGCCTGGCCGCAGAAATAGCAGCGGGCTCCCCCGGTGCGACTTGGCGTTTGGACCGTGCAAGCCTGTGGGGTGTCCGGGGGGGGTGGGTTTGTCGCGACGGGTGCGTACGGAGCCCAATGGGCTGCCGCGCGGTCGGGGCCGTAGGCGTGGGTATTTCGCGCGGCCACGTCTAGGGAGGCTGCTAGGGCCCGAGCCTCTGAGAGTCCTAGCGACTCTTTTTCCAAAAGTCTTTGGCGGATTTGGGAGGAGTTCATACCTGCCACAAAAGCATCGCGCATTAACATGTCCGTGTGTTCATTTGCGTTCACCGGCGGGCAGCTGCAGGCTCGTCCCAAAATTAGTAGCGCGGCGTAGAATTCATCTATCGATTCTCCGGGACTTTGCCGTCTCGTTGCGAGTTGATAGCGAGTGTAGATCTGGTTTACTGGGCGAACATAGAGACTTTTTAGTGCTGCGAACGCCGTCTGGAAATCCTCTGCGTCTTCGATGAGAGAGAAAATCTCCGTGCTTAACCTCGAGTGCAGGACCTGTAGTTTTTGGTCTTCTGTGACCCGGCCGGTGGCCGTTCTGAGGTAGGCCTCGAAACAAGTCTGCCAGTGCTTGAAAGCTGCTGCTGCGTTCACTGCGTGGGGGCTGATCCTCAGGCATTCCGGGATGATCCTGAGCTCCATAGTCCTTTAGGCACGCTTAATAAATTGTAGCGCACAAAGACTCCGAGAGACGAATAGAGTGAAGTCGATGAGGCTTTATTAAGCGTGACTGTTCCCCCGCAGTTCAGTAGTAGACTGCCTGTGGGGGAGGACTCCTGGTACTTATACTCCGCCTTCAGGGCGGAGCTAGAGGTCAACGTCCAACCAGGACCCGGGATCTGTCAGCCAATTACATCACGGCTTCACAGTCCCACATGACCCCTAATGCATAATACCACAGTGGGGGTGGTGGATTTTGTTTTCTACGTATGGGACGGGTTAGGAAGCTTCTTTTCTCTTTGTTCCTTAATATTCACCCTGAGTGGGGGCTTTCTCGCTCATAGTGTGGTGGGCGGAGGAGTTGCGGCCTGTTTGAACCACGTCCAAACAGATCCAAGAGCCTAGCTTTGTTTGGTGGGGGGGTTAGGGTTGGTGAGGAGGGTGTATCGTTCTCTGGGAGGCGATCAGGTTCTTGGGGAAGAGGGGGAATGATCTGACCAAGGTTTTTTCTTTGTCTCCCTTTGGATGGTGTTGGCAGCCATCTTTGGTGGGCCTTGGGCCTAGGTATTTGGTGTGGAATAATCCTTTGTGGTGTAAATGGCTGACTCCGGGTTGAGGTGGGGTGGTGGGGGGAGTGAGAGACCCCCGATCAGGTTGGTCACATGGAACGTATGGGCGTTGGAGTGGGCCCAGTGAAGGAGTAGAGTTTTCACTCACCTGAACAATTTAAGAGCCGACATGGTGCTTTTGCAGGAGACTCATAGCGATGCAGGAGACAATAAGCGATTTTCATTTCATTTTCATTTCATTTGCTGGTGAGGGACCAGACCAGACTCCGGAGGAAGTGGATGAACCAGGTATTTTATTCATGCTTTGACAGTAGGGTCCGGACGTGGCAATTTTAATTCACAAGCGGTTTCACTTTTTAGTGGACCAGGTCATGGCAGACTGGGGTGGCAGGAATGTAATTGTTACTGGGTCATTGGTGGGTAAGTTGGGAGTTTTGGTCAATGTATATGCCCCAAATTGGGATGATGTGGCATTTACAAGGAAGTTATTGGCCTTCAACCCAGAGATGCACCAGCTGATTTTGGGGGGAGATTTAAACTGTGTGCTGGAACCGAAGTTAGACCGCTCCAAGCCGATGTCGTTGACTCCTTCAGGGGTAGCAAAGGCACTGTTAGCATTTAGTGGGGAGTGGACCTGTGGCGGGTCCCGAGTTCATAAGGTATACTTGAGCATAGATTTCTTTTTGATGGGTAGGTCCTCCTTCCCGGGGTGAAGAAAGCAGAATATTCAGTTATAGGCATTTCAGGACCATGGCCGCACTTGGGTGAACTTGGTTTTAGAAGTGGGCCCTGTTTGACTTCCGGTGACGGCGGGCGGGAGGCGGCCGCACAATGGAGGGCTCCCGGTCGGCAACGGCATTTTCGGGGCTTTAAGCTCGGTCCCAGGGTCCGCGGAGGCGGCAGAAGAAGGGAGAAGGCACTGAGGAGGCACAGTGAAGACACGGGAGGAAAAAAGGAACAAAGAAAAATGTCGAGGGTGAGCAAGAAAACGGCCGGAAAAAAAACAGCTGGAGGTCCGTCGGGGAGTGGAAAGGTCACCGCGGGGTCACCAGGAAAAATGGAGGCTGGAGCACCAGGGAAGGCCGCACTGCTTACGGCTGAAGAAATAACTAAGGTGATGGCTGCGGAATTTGAAAAGCAGTTGGCGCAGATTGCGAAATGCATGGAGACGGTGAGGAAGGAGATGAGGGAGGTTTTGAGTGTACTGGTGGAGGAGGCGGTTTCCCCGGTGAGGACGGAGGTGGCGAGCGCAGTGGCGGAGGTGCGAGAGCAAGGGGAGGCACTGAAGGAAGTGGAGGAGACGTTATTGCAGCACGGTGATCAACTTGCCTCGATGGGGAAAGAGATGCGGAAGGTGATGGATACTAACAAGGATCTGCGAGGAAAAATGGAAGACCTGGAAAACAGATCCAGGCGACAGAATTTGAGGATTGTGGGGCTGCCCGAAGGAGTTGAAGGACCGAAGCTGACTGAGTACTTTGCCGCGATGCTGGCAAAATTATTGGGGGAGGGGGAGGATCCCTCCCGATATGAACTGGATCGGGCTCATCGGTCGTGGAGGCCTATACCAAAGGCGAGTGAGCCGCCAAGGGCAGTGACTCTGTGCTTCCGTAGGTACAGGGTGAAGGAGAAGGTCCTGAGCTGGGCCAAGCAGAAGCGGGTGGTGCAGTGGGCTGGAATAAGTGTTTACCAGGACTTTACGGTGGAGCTGGCAAGGAGGCGGGCTGCCTTCAACCGGGTGAAGAGGGCACTGTACATTAGCAAGGTGCAGTGCGGCATTGTATATCCAGCGAAGCTGAGGGTGACTTACAAGCTCAGGGACTTTTATTTTGGAACGGCGGAAGCAGCGGAGGAGTTTGCGAAAGCAGAAGGACTGTGGCAGAACTGACAAATTGAGGAATGGCCATGTGCCGATGTAACCTCATGACTGTATTTTCTTCTTTTTTGTATCACTGCACGCGGGTGTAGAGATTAAAGGAGCCAATGTGGTATATATTTGGACAAGGGAAGGGACGGGACTTTCACTCGAAATGAGAGTTCTTTGGGGTGTAGGTGGATATGCAGGGTTTGTGTGCTAAAAGGGGATCTTTGGGCTTTCCTAGGGCCGGGCAAGTGGGAGGGGGACCCGGGCGGGGGCCTCCACGCTGGCCGGTTTAAGCCGGCCAGTGAATGGGAGTGAGGTGGGGGGAGGGGCTGCGGCCATCGGAGCCTGGCAGACCAGGGTCCGAGTGGTCTAGCCGGGGTGGAGGGTTGGGAGGAAGGAACCGAGGTTGGGAGGAGGAGTTTGCAAGAGGCAGTGGACAGGAGGAGCTGGAGACCTGCGGTGTTGCTGATTATTGTTTATTGTTGATGGATGTAAATGTGGGAGAAAATGTGAAAAAGGAGGAGAATAAAGAAAATTAAAAAAAAAAAAAGAAGTGGGCCCTGTTTAATGTCTGGTATGGAGGATAGACGGTGGCTACTGGCGAATATGGGGTTCTGTGGGCGCATTTCTGAAGCTATAGATGAGTGTGAAGGGTTCAGTGGGACTGATCTGTCTCTACCTCCATTCTGTGGGAGGCCTTGAACACGGTTATCAGAGTGGACATTATATCATAATCTTTTATTGTCACTGTAAGGCGCACAGGAATAGGGAGGCAAGAGAAGAGCACCAGAAGTTAGTTGACAATATTCTGGGCATCTACCACATGTATTTGAGTACCCCGGAGCTCCTGGCGAATAGGAAGAAGCTGCAGATGTTCTCTATGGGTAAGGCAGTGCGTCAGCTGCGGCATTCAAGGAGGGTTATTTATAAATATGGGGAGAAGGCCGGCCGTCTCTTGGCTCACCAGGTGAGGCGGCAAGCGGTCTTTCGGGAGATCATTCAGGTCAGGGACCCGAGTGGAAAGCTGGTATCCACCCTGGACAGAGTTAACTATGCTTTTGAGGCTTTTGTAAGAATCTTTACAGGCCGGTCCCACCAAGTGCCAGTGGGAGGGTTGGACATTTCTGAATTTTTTGGAGCATCTGGAATTTCCTGTGGTTGGGGAGGAGAACCACGAAGAGTTGGAGGCACCTCTAGGTCCTGGGACGTCATAGCAGCTATAGCGCAGTTGCAAACAATAAGGCCTCAAGGCTGGATGAGTTTCTAGTGGAGTTTTAAAAGTAATTTGACGGACAGTTGGTCCTGTTGATGGTGGACATGTTTAAGGACTCTCTGACTCGTGGCGCCCTTCCAGCGACACTATGCAGGCATCAATTTCCCGGGGAGGGGCCCCCGGGGAGGGGAGCTCACGGGGAGGGGAGCCCACGGGGAGGGGAGCCAACTCGGGGGTGCTTCCTTTTCACCATTGCCAGATCAATCTTCAGGTGTCTGGGTGGACTGGGACTGGGCCCAGCTCCATAAATTGGTGAGTAAGGTTAAATCTGATCTGCAAAGGTGGGATAACCTTACCTGGTCCTTGGCAGGCAAGGTCAAGCCTGTCAGAATGAATATTCTTCCATGGTTTTTGTTTCTTTTGCAATGTCTTCCACCCTAAATCCTTCTTTGGGAGCATTAATAAATTGATATCTTTTATATGGGCAGGTAAGATTCTGAGAATTCATAGGACAGTTTTACTGAGGGATGGACATTCCTGGGGCCCGGCGTTGCCTAATTGGCTTTTTTTGGGGACGGCCAAAAGGTGCTGGATTGGTGTAGTGACCCAGGGGCCGTTTGGGTGCAGATAGAGGCATGTAAGGGGTCAGGGTTGGGTGCACTGGTGACTGCTTTGATCACGTTTTGGGTAACAAACTATTCTGCGAGTCCAGTGGTCATATCCACTTTGAGGATATGGAGACACTTCAGGGAACATTTTAAGCTCGGGTCTCTGTCGAAGTTGGCTCCTATTTGTACCAACCACCTGTTTGAACCGGTGAGGCTAGACTCCTCGTTTGGAGAATGGGGAAGGAAAGAGCTGGAGAGATTAGGAGACATGTTCTTGGAAGGGCAATTTGCCAGCTTGGGGGAATTGACGATCAAATATGGGCTTGTGTGGTCGAATTCTTTTACATGCCTCCTGATTCGGAATTTTGTACGAAAGGCCTTCCCAACATTCCCTGAGGCGCCGCCGACATCTATTATGGAAAGGATTCTTTTGTTTGTGGGGGTGGAGGAGGGTAGCACATCTGGCAACTATGGGCGGATCCTGTCATGGAAGTGGGCCCGGTAGATGGGGGGAGCTGGGGCCAATCGGAGATGACCGTGTGGAGTGAGGTCCTTCGCAGGATCAACTCCATGTCCTCGTGTGCGAGGTTGGGCTTGATCCAGCTCAAAGCAGTGTTTAGGGCACACCTGACCAAAGTGAAGTTGAGCGTTTTTCCCGGACATTGATGATAGATGTGAGCAGTGTTCTGGGGACCTGGCCAATCACACGCACATGTTATGGTCCTGCCCCAAATGTGAGCTTTTTGGTCTCTTCCTTCAACACCATGCAGGTGATTCTAAATGTCGAATTGGAGTCCTGTCCTCTGATTGCCATATTTGGGGTGTCGGACTCATTGGCTACAGAAAGGGGTGGAGATGGATGTTCTTGCATTTGCCTTGCTGATCGCCTGAAGGGAAGTTCTGCTAGAGTAGAGGTCCCCAACCCCACCCAGCGCCTCGGCATGGTTAGGGGACCTAATGGAATTTGTGTACCTGGAGACGCTCGAATACACAAGTGAGGGGATGGGTCTAGGGATTCTACTGGAGGCAGGAGCCTTTTATTATCTATTTTAAGGAACTAATCACAGTCGTTGCTCGGGGGGGGGGGGGGGGGTTGGGTTGTGCTAGTTTGTTCTTTTTTAGTGTTTTTTCTACTATGTATTGGTGAACTTTTTAAAATTACATTTTTTGTAATATTTGGTAAAATGCCGAACATTCATTTAAAAAAACATTGCTCGGGTTCAATCCTGTGCCTGGGTCACTGTCCATGTGGAGTTTGCACATTCTCCCTGTGTTTGGTAGGTTTCGCCCCCACAACCGAAAGATGTGCAGGGTAGGTGGATTGGCCACGCTAAATTGCCCCTTAATTGGAAAAAATGAATTGGGTACTCTAAATTAAAAAAAAAAAAAAGATATGCTGGGATGAGAATGGGAGCCAAATGCTCCTCTGGCATTTTGACCCTACCCATAAAGACTTAAACCAGTTACCCATCTCCCGGCAGTGGTGCTATTCATACTTATCATGATTGAGGCAAGGAGACCATAAAACATAGACTACCATAATCATATGTCATGTGAGAGTACCTTTAAGAAATGGGTGTTTATAAATGGGGGTGTATAAATATCTGTGGTGAGAGTACCTTTAAGAAATGGGTGTTTACCACTGCAGTGATGTTAGAGAGTGGGTGGAGCTGGGCTGTCTGTCAGCTTTTTACTTTCATTTTTGAGCAGGCTGCAGGGTGTGTTTTAGTTTCGTTTTCAGAGATGGATAGCTGCAGTCACAGCCAGAATCTCTCTGTAATCTAAAGACTGTAAATCAATCCTGGTGATTTAACCTGATGTATTTCTGTTTTGAAGGTTTTTTTTAAAGTCTTATGACTTGTTAAAAGGACAGCTTAATCATTACTTAGTATTGTATTCTTTGGGGGTTGTATTTGAATTAATGGTTGCTAAGATGTTCACTATGTTTTAAAAAGGTTAACTTGAGTTCGTAGAATAAACAATGTTTTGCTTTAAAAATTACTTTTCCATTTCTGTTGTACCACACCTGTAAAGTGGGCCATATGCTCCCCATACCACAATCTATTAAAAGTTGTGGGTCAGGGGAAACTCCATGATACACTTTGGGGTTCTCTAAACCCTGGCCCATAACAAATTGGAAGCTCAAGAGGGATAAAAGTCTATCTATTGGATTGGCTTTGTGAACTTAAAGACAGTGAGGGGTGAGCATATTGTGGTTGCTTTTCAGGTGTGGTATTTTAGTTTAAGTAGGGAGTGTGTTGTGGACAATGGCTCTTTCAGAGGCTCTGAAGTTTTTGGGGGTGGAAACTGTCACACGCAGTACCTTACGGACAGAGACTAAAAGCAGACTGTTAGATTTGACAAAAACATTGCAGTTAACATTACCTGACAAAATGCGAAAAGATGAGGTAATTATGGTGGTGGCTAAGCATTTAAAGTTGCCTGAGATACAGTTTGACTCATTGGAAATGGCAAAAATTCAGTTGCAAATTAAACAAATGGAACATGAGAAAGAATTAAAGCAGCTTGAATACGAAAGTGAGAGCAGAAAAATAAAGAGAGAGAGGAAAAAGAAAAGGAGAAAGAAAGGAGGAAAGAAAGAATAGCCCTAGCAGAACAAAAAGAAAGGGAAAGGGAGATACAGATCAGGGAAAAAGATAAAGAGAGAGAGTTTGAACTTCAAAAATGGCCATGAAACATGACAGTCAGTTAAAGTTGGCAGACGCAAAGGGAAATGTACAGTTGGATAATAGTGATGAGGATAGTGAGAAAGAGTGTCAAAGTCAAAGGCTTGGTGGGAATCTATTTTAAATATGTCCAAGCATTGCCAAGGTTTGATGAGGAAGGAGGTGGAAGCCTTTTTCATTTCATTTGAGAAGGTAGCTAAACAAATGAAATGGCCACAGGACATGTGGGTATTACTGATTCAAACAAAGCTGGTAGGTAGAGCTAGTGAAGTGTTTGCATCACTACCAGAGGATGTATCTGGGACATATGAGGTGGTGACAAAATCCATCTTAAGTACATATGAACTAGTGCCTGAAGCCTACAGGTGGTTAAGGGCTTTGAAAATAGACCAAACGTATGAAGCTCTCAGAGAAATTATACTTTTGGAGGAGTTTAAAGATTCAATTCCTGATGTAGTGAGAACTCATGTGGAAGAAGAGGGTTAAAACTGCGAGATTAGCAGCGGAAATGGCAGATGATTATGAATTAGTTCATAAATCAAAGCTTGGTTTCCGACATCAGTTTCAGCCTGTGAGAAATACTCAAGTGGTAAAGGTAAAGGTGATCTGATGGGAGATAATAAGGAGAGTGTACCTCAAATTAAAAAAGAAATCCAGGAGGGTCGAAAAGAAATGAAAAGTTTCAAATGTTTTCACTGTAAGAAACTAGGCCATGTAAAGTCACAGTGTTGGTGGTTGAAGAAAAGCACTGGGAAGGCTGATGTGGTAAAACAGGATAAGACAGTGGGGTTTGTTAAAGTGGAAAAGGAAAGCCCAAGTGAAGCAAAGGAAGTGCAAAAGATTGTACAGCCTGATCAAGAGGTGATTGATAAGAAGGTGCCAGATCTCTTTAAAGAATTTACTTGTGTGGGTAAAGTTTACTCATGTATCTCAGGAGGCGCAGGTAAAGAAGTCGCAATTTTAAGAGATACGGGAACTAGTCATTCTTTAATGGTAAGAGATGAGGAGTTACGTAGTTTGGGAAGAATGTTGCCAGAAAAGGTGGTGATATGTGGAATTCGGGGTGAGAGGAGTAGTGTTCCATTATATAAGGTAAGGTTGGAAAGTCCAGTGAAGAGTGGTGAAGTGGTAGTAGGAGTAATAGATAAACTATCTTGTCCAGGAATACAGTTTATCTGGGGTAATGATATAGCTGGATCACAGGTGGGACTGATGCCTACTGTGGTGGATAAGCCAGTGGAAAATCAGACAACTGAAGTGTTGAAGGTTGAATATCCTGGGATTTTTCTGGATTTTGTGGTAACAAGGTCGCAAAGTCACAGGTTAGGACAAGAGGAGAAGTCAAAGAGTCAAGATGACGTTGGAAGTGCAATTGTCAGAAACGATTTTTGATCAGATGGTTGAAAAAGAACAAGAACAGGCGGAGGATGAGACGGATATTTTTAGTTCAGGAAAATTGGCGGAGTTACAACAAAAAGATATAGAAATAAAACGGATGTATCAAAGCAGACATGGAAGAGGAATCTGCGTGTATACCACAGTGTTATTACCGTAAAAATGATGTCTTGATGAGAAAATGGAGACCTTTACATATGCAGGCGGATGAAAAGTGGGCAGAAGTTCATCATAGAATTTACAGTGCAGAAGGAGGCCACTCGGCCCATCGAGTCTGTACCGGCTCTTGGAAAGAGAACCCTACCCAAGGTCAACACCTCCACCCCATCCCCCATAACCCAGTAACCCCACCCAACACTAAGGGCAATTTGGGACACTAAGGGCAATTTATCATGGCCAATCCACCTAACCTGCACATCTTTGGACTGTGGGAGGAAACCGGAGCACCCGTAGGAAACCCACGCACACACGAGGAGGATGTGCAGACTCTTCAGACAGTGACCCAAGCCGGAATCGAACCTGAGACCCTGGAGCTGTGAAGCAATTGTGCTAGTCACAATGCTTACCCATGCTACTCCTACTTCATCAAGTAGTATTGCCAGGTAGGGTATAGAAAGGAGGTGTTGCGAGTTGCACACGAGGTACCAGTGGGAGGTCATTTGGGAAAACTCAAGCTAAAATCCAGAAACATTTTTATTGGCCTGGACTACATAAACATGTAGTTAAATTTTGTCAATCATGTCACACATGTCAAGTGATAGGTGAAACCTCAAGCAGTGATAAAACCAGTGCCCTAAATACCCTTTCCAGCATTTGAGGAACCTTTTACAAGGGTCCTAACTGATTGCATAGGACCGCTTCCTAAAACAAAAAATGGGAATCAATATCTTTTGACTATAATGGATGTGTCTACTAGGTTTCCAGAGACCATTCCAGTACGTAATATTACAGCTAAAAAGATTGTGGAGGAGTTACTTCAATTCTTTACTAGATATGGACTACACATTGAAATACAATCGGATCAAGGATCAAATTTTACCTCGAGGTTATTCAAAGAAGTTATGGATAGCTTAGGAATAAAACAATTTAAATTAACTGCGTACCATCCAGAATCGCAGGGAGCGTTAGAAAGGTGGCATCAGACATTAAAGACAATGTTGAGGGCTTATTGTCACGATTATCCAGAGGATTGGGATAAAGGAATTCCATTCGTACTGTTTGCAATTAGGGATGCACCGAATGAGTCAACCAAATTTAGTCCTTTTGAACTAATTTTTGGTCATCAGGTAAGAGGACCACTTAAATTGATTAAGGAGAAATTGGGTGGGTGAGAAATCAGAACTTGCATTATTGGATTACATGTCAAATTTTAGGGAACAATGAAATAGAGCAGGTGAATTGGCTAGAAAACATTTAAAAGTTGCACAAAATGTGATGAAATGGGTAGCGGACAAGAAATCCAAAGAACGTAGTTTTGCCAGTGGGATAAAGTTTTAGTGTTGTTACCAGTGGTCGGTGAACCCTTTAAAATCAAGGTTTTTGTGGACCTTATCAGATTGAAAGGAAATTAAGTGAGGTGGAATATGTGGTTAAAACGCCGGAAGAATCACTGAGTGTGTCATGTGAATATACTTAAAAGGTACTTCAAAAGGGAAGGCGAGATAAAGGAGGAGGTTGTAATGATTCTAACTCAAAGTGACGAACCAAATCCAGATGACTGTGATTTTGACATACCTCAAATTAAATTTGAAAATGAGGATGTTCTTAAAAATTGGGATAAATTGGTGCGTTACCTTCCAGAGGAAAAACGGACTGACCTGAAAGAGTTATTGATATCACATGGGCAAGTTTGTAGAGATAAATTGGGAAGTACTAAAATGTCTATACATGATGTAGATGAGGGAAATGCTGTTCCAATCAAACAACATCCATATAGACTTAACCCTTTAAAATTGGCACAGAGTTGA
Source organism: Scyliorhinus torazame (assembly GCF_047496885.1). Lineage (NCBI taxonomy): Eukaryota > Metazoa > Chordata > Chondrichthyes > Carcharhiniformes > Scyliorhinidae > Scyliorhinus > Scyliorhinus torazame. The sequence goes on along the minus strand of NC_092708.1, from coordinate 71,151,146 downwards.
CCCCCAACCCCCCCCCCACACACCCCGCATCCCCCCACCCCACACACCCGCATCCCCCCACCCCACACACACCCATCCCGCCACCCCACACACACCCATCCCCCCCCAACACACCCCCAAACCCCCCGCACACACCCCCATCCCCCCCACACCCCCATCCCCCCACACTCCCCATCCCCCCCATCCCCCCCACCCCCCCACCCCCATCCCCCACCCCCATTCCCCCCCCACCCCCATTCCCCCCCACACCCACAACCCCCCCCACACCCACAACCCCCCCCCACACCCCCAACACCCCCCACACCCCCAACACCCCCACACCCCCCAACCCCTCCACAACCCCAACCCCCTCCACAACCCCATCCCCCCACACCCCCATCCCCCCACACCCCCATCCCCCCACACCCCCCATCCCCCCACACCCCCATCCCCCCACACCCCCATCCCCCACACCCCATCCCCCCACACCCCCCATCCCCCACACCCCCATCCCCCCACACCCCCATCCCCCCCACACCCCCATCCCCCCCACACTCCCATCCCTCCCACACTCCCATCCCTCCCACACTCCCATCCCTCCACACTCCCATCCCTCCCACACTCCCATCCCTCCACACCCATCCCTCCCACACTCCCATCCCTCAAACACTCCCCCCCACACACCCCCATCCCCCCCACACACCCCCATCCCCCCACACACCCCCATCCCCCCACACACCCACATCCCCCCACACTTCCTCATCCCCCCCACACACCCCCATCGCCCCCCCACACCCCCATTGCCCCCCCACACCCCCATCGCCCCCCCCACACCCCCATCGCCCCCCCACACCCCCATCGCCCCCCCCACACCCCCCATCGCCCCCCCACACCCCCATCGCCCCCCCACACCCCCATCGCCCCCCCAAACCCCCATCGCCCCCCACACCCCCATCGCCCCCCCACACCCCCATCGCCCCCCCACACCCCCATCGCCCCCCCACACCCCCATCGCCCCCCCACACCCCCATCGCCCCCCCACACCCCCATCGCCCCCCCACACCCCCATCGCCCCCCCACACCCCCATCGCCCCCCCACACCCCCATCGCCCCCCCCACACCCCCATCGCCCCCCCCACACCCCCATCGCCCCCCCCACACCCCATCGCCCCCCCCACACCCCCATCGCCCCCCCCCACACCCCCATCGCCCCCCCCACACCCCCATCGCCCCCCCACACCCCCCATCGCCCCCCCCACACCCCCATCGTCCCCCACACCCCCACCCCCCCCACACACCCCATACCCCAACCCCCCCACACACACACCACCACACACCCATCCCCCCACACACACCCGCACCCCCCCACACACACCCCCATCCCCCCTCACACTCCCCCATCCCTCCCACACACCCCCATCCCCCCACATACCCCCATCCCCCCATCCCACCATCCCCCTCACACCCGCACCCCCCCCCCCACACCCCCATCCCCCGCACACACCTCCATCCCCCCATTCCCCCCCTACACCCCCAATTCCCACTCCCATCCCCCCCCACACACACCCTCCCCCCCCACCCCCCACCATCCCCCCACTCCCCACCATCCCTCCCACCCCCCACCCCCCCACACCCCATCGCCCTCCCCACACCACCATCGCCCCCCACACCCCCATCGCCCTCCCATACACCACCCCCCCACACACCCCCCACACCCCCCCACTCCCACACCACCCACCACCCCCACACACACCCCCCCCACACTCCCCCCTACACCCCCCATCGCCCCTACACCCCCCCACCACCCCATCCCCCCTACACCCCCCCACCCCCCCACACACCTCCACCCACCCACCCCCCCCACATACCCTGACCCCCCCACACACCCTGACCCCCCCACACACCCTCATCCCCCCCACACACACCCATCCCCCCCCACACACCCCCATCCCCCCCACACACCCCCATCCCCCCCACACACCCCCACCCCCCATCACCCACCCCCCACCCCCCCACCCCCCCATCCCCCCCACCCCCCCCCACACACACCCATCCCCCCACACACACCCATCCCCCCCACACCCCATCCCCCCACACACACCCACCCCCCACACACACCCACCCCCCCACACCCACCCATCCCCCCCCCACACCCACCCCCCCCCCACACCCACCCATCCACCCCACACACACCCACCCCCCCACACCCACCCATCCCCCCCCACACCCCACCCATCCCCCCACCACACACCCATCCACCCCCACACCCCACCCATCCCCCCCCCCCCCCACACCCCCTTCCCCCCCCACACCCCTACCCCCCCACACCCCTACCCCCCCCACACCCCTTCCCCCCCCCACCCCTATCCCCCCCCACACCCCTACCCCCCCACACCCCTATCCCCCCCACACCCCCTATCCCCCCACACCCCCTTCCCCCCCACACCCCTATCCCCCCCACACCCCTATCCCCCCCACACCCCTATCCCCCCCACACCCCTATCCCCCCCCCCACACCCCTTCCCCCCCACACCCCCTATCCCCCCCACACCCCTACCCCCCCCCACACCCCTACCCCCCCCCACACCCCTACCCCCCCACACCCCTATCCCCCCCACACCCCTACCCCCCCACACCCCTATCCCCCCACACCCCTACCCCCCCACCCCTATCCCCCCATCCCTATCCCCCCCCCCACACCCCTATCCCACCCACACCCCTATCCCCCCCACACCCCTATCCCCCCACACCCCCTACCCCCCACACCCCTATCCCCCCCACATCCCTATCCCCCCCCCCACACCCATCCCCCCCACACCCCTATCCCCCCCACACCCCTATCCCCCCCACACCCCTATCCCCCCCCACACCCCTATCCCCCCCCACACCCCTATCCCCCCCCCACACCCCTACCCCCCCACACCCCTATCCCCCCCCACACCCCTATCCCCCCCCACACCCCTATCCCCCCCACACCCCTATCCCCCCCACACCCCTATCCCCCCCACACCCCTATCCCCCCCACACCCCTATCCCCCCCACACCCCTATCCCCCCACACCCCTATCCCCCCACACCCCAATCCCCCCACACCCCTATCCCCCCCCACACCCCTATCCCCCCCCACACCCCTATCCCCCCCACACCCCTATCCCCCCCACACCCCTAACCCCCCACACCCCTAACCCCCCACACCCCTAACCCCCCACACCCCTATCCCCCCCACACCCCTATCCCCCCCAAAACCCAATCCCCCCCCCACCCCCCCATCCCCCCCCACACCCCCAACCCCCCCACACCCCCCAACCCCCCACACCTCCATCCCCCCACACCTCCATCCCCCCACACCCCCATCCCCCCACACCCCATCCCCCCCACACCCCCATCCCCCCACACCCCCATCCCCCCACACCCCCATCCCCCCACACCCCCATCCCCCCACACCCCCCCATCCCCCCACACCCCCACACCCCCATCCCCCCACACCCCCATCCCCCCACACTCCCATCCCCCCACACTCCCATCCCTCCCACACTCCCATCCCTCCCACACTCCCATCCCTCAAACACTCCCATCCCCCCCACACTCCCATCCCCCCACACACCCCCATCCCCCCCACATACCCCCATCCCCCCCACACACCCCCATCCCCCCACACACCCCCATCCCCCCACACACCCCCATCCCCCCACACACCCCCATCCCCCCACACACCCCCATCCCCCCACACACCCCCATCCCCCCACACACCCCCATCCACCCCACACTTCCTCATCCCCCCCCCCCACCCCCCATCCCCCCCACCCCCCCATCCTCACACCCCCATCGCCCCCCCACACCCCCATCGCCCCCCCCACACCCCCATCGCCCCCCCCACACCCCCATCGCCCCCCCCACACCCCCATCGCCCCCCCCCACACCCCCATCGCCCCCCCCACACCCCCATCGCCCCCCCCACACCCCCATCGCCCCCCCCACACCCCCATCGCCCCCCCCACACCCCCATCGCCCCCCCCACACCCCCATCGCCCCCCCCACACCCCCATCGCCCCCCCACACCCCCATCGCCCCCCCCACACCCCCATCGCCCCCCCCACACCCCCATCGCCCCCCCACACCCCCCATCGCCCCCCCCCACACCCCCATCCCCCCCCCACACCCCCATCGCCCCCCCCACACCCCCATCGCCCCCCCCCACACCCCCATCGCCCCCCCCACACCCCCCATCGCCCCCCCCACACCCCCATCGCCCCCCCACACCCCCCATCGCCCCCCCACACCCCCATCGCCCCCCCCCCACACCCCCCCCCATCGTCCCCCACACCCCCACCCCCCCCACACACCCCATACCCCAACCCCCCCACACACACACTACCACACACCCACCCCCCACACACACCCGCACCCCCCCACACACACCCCCCATCCACCCTCACACTCCCCCATCCCACCCCACACACCCCCATCCCCCCACATACCCCCATCCCCCCCATCCCACCATCCCCCCCATCCCACCATCCCCCTCACACCCGCACCCCCCCCACACCCCCATCCCCCGCACACACCTCCATCCCCCCCATTCCCCCCCACACCCCCAATCCCACTCCCATCCCCCCCACACACACACCCTCCCCCCCACCCCCCACCATCCCCCCCCCACTCCCCACCATCCCCCCCACTCCCCACCATCCCACCCACCCCCCCACCCCCCCCACACCCCCATCGCCCTCCCCACACCACCATCGCCTCCCACACCCCCCATCGCCCTCCCATACCCCACCCCCCCCACACACCCCCCACACCCCCCCCACTCCCACACCCCCCACCACCCCCCACACACACACCCACACCCCCCCCACACTCCCCCCTACACCCCCCATCGCCCCTACACCCCCCCCCCACCACCCCACCCCCCCTACACCCCCCCACCCCCCCACACACCTCCACCCACCCATCCCCCCCCACACACACCCATCCCCCCACACACCCCCATCCCCCCCACACACCCCCATCCCCCCCACACACCCCCCATCCCCCCCATCACCCCCCCCCCCCCACACACACCCATCCTCCCACACACACCCATCCCCCACACACACCCATCCCCCCACACACCACCCATCCCCCCACACACACCCACCCCCCCCCACACACACCCACCCCCCCCACACCCCCCCCCCACACACACCCATCCCCCCACACACACCCACCCCCCCACACACCCATCCCCCCACACACACCCATCCCCCCACACACACCCATCCCCCCCACACACACCCATCCCCCCCACACACACCCATCCCCCCCCCACACACACCCATCCCCCCCACACACACCCATCCCCCCCACACACACCCATCCCCCCCACACACACCCATCCCCCCCACACACACCCATCCCCCCCCCACACACCCATCCCCCCCCCCACACCCTCCCCCCCCCCCCACACACATCCTCCCACACACACCCATCCCTCCCCACACACACCCATCCACCCCACACCCACCCATCCCCCCCACACACACCCCATCCCCCCAAACGCATCCATTCCCCACACCCCCATCCCCCCCACACACACCCATCCCCCCACACCCTTCCCCCCCCCCACACCCCCCATCCCCCCCACACACCCCCACACCCCAACCCCCCCACACCCACACCCCTATCCCCCCACACCCCTATCCCCCCCCACACCCCTATCCCCCCCCCCCACACCCCTATCCCCCCCACACCCCTATCCCCCCCACACCCACACCCCTATCCCCCCCCACACCCCTATCCCCCCCCCACACCCCTATCCCCCCCCACACCCCTATCCCCCCCCACACCCCTATCCCCCCCACACCCCTATCCCCCCACACCCCTATCCCCCCCACACCCCTATCCCCCCCACACCCCTATCCCCCCCACACCCCTATCCCCCCCCACACCCCTATCCCCCCCCCACACCCCTATCCCCCCCACACCCCTATCCCCCCCCACACCCCTATCCCCCCCCACACCCCAATCCCCCCCCACACCCCAATCCCCCCCCCACCCCCCCCATCCACACCCCCATCCCCCCCATCCCCCCCCACACACCCATCCCCCCCCACACCCCCATCCCCCCCCCACACCCCCCATCCCCCCACATCCCCCCCCAGGCACACTCCCATCTCCCCCCACGCACACCCCCATCCCCCCACGCACTCCCCCACCCCCCCCCACGCACACCCCACCCCCCCACGCAGTCCCCCATCCCCCCCACGCAGTCCCCCCATCCCCCCCACGCACACCCCCATCCCCCACACACACCCCCATCCCCCCACACTCCCCCATCCCCCCACACTCCCCCATCACCCCCACACACACCGCACACCCCAAACCCCCCCCCCACACCCACATCCCTATCCCCCCACACCCCCCATCCCCCCCACACCCCCCCCCACACCCCCCCACACACCCCCATCTCCCCCACATCCCCCCCACGCACACCCCCATCTCCCCCACGCACACCCCCCATCCCCCCACGCAGTCCCCCATCCCCCCCACGCAGTCCCCCATCCCCCCCACACACCCCCATCCCCCCCACACACCCCCATCCCCCCCACACACCCCCATCCCCCCCACACACCCCCATCCCCCCCACACACCCCCATCCCCCCCACACACCCCCATCCCCCCCACACACACCCCCACCCCCCCCCACACACCCCCATCCCCCCCACAGACCCCCCACACCCCAACCCCCAACACCCACACCCCTATCCCCCCACACCCCTATCCACCCCCACACCCCTATCCACCCCCACACCCCTATCCACCCCCACACCCCTATCCACCCCCACACCCCTATCCACCCCCACACCCCTATCCACCCCCACACCCCTATCCCCCCCACGCCCCTATCCCCCCCACGCCCCTATCCCCCCACGCCCCTATCCCCCCACGCCCCTATCCCCCCACGCCCCTATCCCCCCCACGCCCCTATCCCCCCACGCCCCTATCCCCCCACGCCCCTATCCCCCCACGCCCCTATCCCCCCACGCCCCTATCCCCCCACGCCCCTATCCCCCCACGCCCCTATCCCCCCACGCCCCTATCCCCCCACGCCCCTATCCCCCCACGCCCCTATCCCCCCACGCCCCTATCCCCCCACGCCCCTATCCCCCCACGCCCCTATCCCCCCACGCCCCTATCCCCCCCACGCCCCTATCCCCCCCACGCCCCTATCCCCCCCACGCCCCTATCCCGCCCACGCCCCTATCCCGCCCACGCCCCTATCCCGCCCACGCCCCCATCCCCACCACACACCCCCATCCCCACCACACACCCCCCATCCCCACCACACACCCCCATCCCCACCACACACCCCCATCCCCACCACACACCCCCATCCCCCACCACACACCCCCATCCCCACCACACACCCCCATCCCCACCACACACCCCCATCCCCACCACACACCCCCATCCCCACCACACACCCCCATCCCCACCACACACCCCCATCCCCACCACACACCCCCATCCCCACCACACACCCCCATCCCCACCACACACCCCCATCCCCACCACACACCCCCATCCCCACCACACACCCCCATCCCCACCACACCCCCATCCCCCCCAAACCCCCATCCCCCCCCACACACACCCCCATCCCCCACACACACCCCCCATCCCCCCACACACCCCCATCACCCCCACACACACCGCACACCCCAACCCCCCCCCACACCCACATCCCTATCCCCCCCACACCCCCCCACCCCCCCATCCCCCCCCACCCCCCCCCCGACGCACACCCCCATCTCCCCCACATCCTCCCCCACGCACACCCCCATCTCCCCCCACGCACACCCCCACCCCCCCCACGCAGTCCCCCATCCCCCCGCACACCCCATCCCCCCCCACGCCCCTATCCCCCCCACGCCCCTATCCCCCCCACGCCCCTATCCCCCCCACGCCCCCCATCCCCACCACACACCCCCCATCCCCACCACACACCCCCATCCCCACCACACCCCCCCATCCCCACCACACCCCCCCATCCCCACCACACACCCCCATCCCCCCCACACCCCCATCCCCCCACACACCCATCCCCCCCACACCCCCACCCCCCCCCACACACACCCCCATCCCCCCACACACACCCTCATCCCCCCACACACACCCTCATCCCCCCCACACACCCCCATCACCCCCCACACACACCGCACACCCCAACCCCCCGCCCACACCCACATCCCTATCCCCCCCACACACCCCCACCCCCCCCCACATCCCTCCCCCACCCCCCCCACATCCCTCCCCCACCCCCCCCCCACGCACACCCCCATCTCCCCCACATCCCCCCCCACGCACACCCCCATCTCCCCCCACGCACCCCCCCACCCCCCCACGCAGTCCCCCATCCCTCCCACACACCCCATCCCCCCACACACCCCTATCCCCCCCACGCCCCTATCCCCCCCCACGCCCCTATCCCCCCCACGCTCCTATCCCCCCCACGCCCCTATCCCCCCCACGCCCCTATCCCCCCCACGCCCCTATCCCCCCCACGCCCCTATCCCCCCCACGCCCCTATCCCCCCCACGCCCCTATCCCCCCCCACGCCCCTATCCCCCCCACGCCCCTATCCCCCCCACGCCCCTATCCCCCCCACGCCCCTATCCCCCCCACGCCCCTATCCCCCCCACGCCCCTATCCCCCCCACGCCCCTATCCCCCCCACGCCCCTATCCCCCCCACGCCCCTATCCCCCCCACGCCCCTATCCCCCCCACGCCCCTATCCCCCCCACGCCACTATCCCCCCCACGCCCCTATCCCCCCCACGCCCCTATCCCCCCCACGCCCCTATCCCCCCCACGCCCCTATCCCCCCCACGCCCCTATCCCCCCCCACGCCCCTATCCCCCCCACGCCCCTATCCCCCCCACGCCCCTATCCCCCCACGCCCCTATCCCCCCACGCCCCTATCCCCCCACGCCCCTATCCCCCCACGCCCCCTATCCCCCCACGCCCCTATCCCCCCACGCCCCTATCCCCCCACGCCCCTATCCCCCCACGCCCCTATCCCCCCACGCCCCTATCCCCCCACGCCCCTATCCCCCCACGCCCCTATCCCCCCCACGCCCCTATCCCCCCCCACGCCCCTATCCCCCCCACGCCCCTATCCCCCCCACGCCCCTATCCCCCCCACGCCCCTATCCCCCCCACGCCCCTATACCCCCCACGCCCCTATCCCCCCCACGCCCCTATCCCCCCCACGCCCCTATCCCCCCCACGCCCCTATCCCCCCCACGCCCCTATCCCCCCCGCCCTATCCCCCCACGCCCCTATCCCCCCCACGCCCCTATCCCCCCCACGCCCCTATCCCCCCCACGCCCCTATCCCCCCACGCCCCTATCCCCCCCACGCCCCTATCCCCCCCCACGCCCCTATCCCCCCCACGCCCCTATCCCCCCCACGCCCCTATCCCCCCACGCCCCTATCCCCCCCACGCCCCTATCCCCCCCACGCCCCTATCCCCCCCACGCCCCTATCCCCCCCACGCCCCTATCCCCCCCACGCCCCTATCCCCCCCACGCCCCTATCCCCCCCACGCCCCTATCCCCCCCACGCCCCTATCCCCCCCACGCCCCTATCCCCCCCACGCCCCTATCCCCCCCACGCCCCTTTCCCCCCACGCCCCTTTCCCCCCCACGCCCCTTTCCCCCCCACGCCCCTATCCCCCCCACGCCCCTATCCCCCCCACGCCCCTATCCCCCCCACGCCCCTATCCCCCCCACGCCCCTATCCCCCCCCACGCCCCTATCCCCCCCACGCCCCTATCCCCCCCACGCCCCTATCCCCCCCACGCCCCTATCCCCCCCACGCCCCTATCCCCCCCACGCCCCTATCCCCCCCACGCCCCTATCCCCCCCACGCCCCTATCCCCCCCACGCCCCTATCCCCCCCACGCCCCTATCCCCCCCACGCCCCTATCCCCCCCCACGCCCCTATCCCCCCCCACGCCCTATCCCCCCACGCCCCTATCCCCCCACGCCCCTATCCCCCCACGCCCCTATCCCCCCACGCCCCTATCCCCCCACGCCCCTATCCCCCCACGCCCCTATCCCCCCACGCCCCTATCCCCCCACGCCCCTATCCCCCCACGCCCCTATCCCCCCACGCCCCTATCCCCCCACGCCCCCTATCCCCCCACGCCCCTATCCCCCCCACGCCCCTATCCCCCCCACGCCCCTATCCCCCCCACGCCCCTATCCCCCCCACGCCCCTATCCCCCCCACGCCCCTATCCCCCCCACGCCCCTATCCCCCCCACGCCCCTATCCCCCCCACGCCCCTATCCCCCCCACGCCCCCATCCCCCCACGCCCCCATCCCCCCCACATCCCCAACGCACACCCCCATCTCCCCCATGCACACCCCCATCTCCCCCCACGCAGTCCCCCATCCCCCCACACAACCCCATCCCCCCCACACCCCCCCATCTCCCCCACACACCCCCATCTCCCCCACACACCCCCCATCTCCCCCACACACCCCCATACCCCCCACACACCCCCATACCCCCCACACACCCCCATACCCCCCACACACCCCCATCCCCCCACACACCCATCCCCCCACACCCCCATCCCCCCACACACCCATCCCCCCCACACCCCCATCCCCCCCCACACACACCCCCATCCCCACACACACACCCCCACACACACCGCACACCCCCAACCCCCCCCCACACCCACATCCCTATCCCCCCCACACCCCTATCCCCCCACACCCTATCCCCCCCACACCCCTATCCCCCCCACACCCCTATCCCCCCCACACACCCCCACACACCCCACACACCCCATCCCCCCCACTTCCCCCCCCACATCCCCCCCCACATCCTCCCCCCACGCACACCCCCATCTCCCCCACATCCCCCCCCACGCACACCCCCATCTCCCCCACGCACACCCCCATCCCCCCCACACACCCCCATCCCCCCCACACACCCCCATCCCCCCACACACCCCCATCCCCCCCACACACACACCCATCCCCCCACACACCCCCATCCCCCCACACACACCCCCCATCCCCCCCCACACACCCCCATCCCACCACCCCACACTCACACCCCTATCCCCCCCCACCCCCTATCCCCCCCACACCCCAATCCACCCCCACACCCCAATCCCCCCCACACCCCTATCCCCCCCACGCCCCTATCCCCCCACGCCCCTATCCCCCCACGCCCCTATCCCCCCACGCCCCTATCCCCCCACGCCCCTATCCCCCCACGCCCCTATCCCCCCACGCCCCTATCCCCCACGCCCCTATCCCCCCACGCCCCTATCCCCCCACGCCCCTATCCCCCCACGCCCCTATCCCCCCATGCCCCTATCCCCCCACGCCCCTATCCCCCCACGCCCCTATCCCCCCCACGCCCCTATCCCCCCCACGCCCCTATCCCCCCACGCCCCTATCCCCCCACGCCCCTATCCCCCCACGCCCCTATCCCCCCCACGCCCCTATCCCCCCCACGCCCCTATCCCCCCCCACGCCCCTATCCCCCCCACGCCCCCATCCCCCCCCACGCCCCTATCCCCCCCCACGCCCCCATCCCCCCCACGCCCCCATCCCCCCCACGCCCCCATCCCCCCCACGCCCCCACCCCCCCACGCCCCCCCCATCCCCCCCACGCCCCCCATCCCCCCCACACCCCCACCCCCCCACACCCCCCCCATCCCCCCCACACACCCCATCCCCCCACACCCCCCCATCCCTCCCACACCCCCCATCCCTCCCACACACCCCCATCCCTCCCACACACCCCCACCCCCCCCACACACCCCCATCCCCCCCACACACCCCCATCCCCCCCACACACCCCCATCCCCCCCACACACCCCCATCCCCCCCACACACCCCCACCCCCCCACACACCCCCACCCCCCACACCCCCCCATCCCCCCCACACACCCCCATCCCCCCACACCCCCCCATCCCCCCCACACACCCCCATCCCCCCCACACACCCCCACCCCCCCCACACCCCCATCCCCCCACACACCCCCACCCCACCACACCCCCAACCCACCCCACCCCCCACCCCCCCCACACACCCCCATCCCCCCCACACACCCCCATCCCCCCACACACCCCCATCCCCCCACACACCCCCCACCCCCCACACACCCCCAACCCCACCACACACCCCCATCCCCACCACACACCCCCATCCCCCCCCACCCCCCCACACACCCCCACCCCACCACACACCCCCCCCCCCCCACACCCCCCCCCCCATCCCCCCCACACCCCCTCCCCCCCCACACACCACCCCCCCACACACCCCCATCCCCCCCACACACACCCCCATCCCCCCCCACACACCCCCATCCCCCCACACACACCCACATCCCCCCACACACCCACCCCCCCCACACACCCCCACCCCCCACCACACCCCCCCCACACCCCCACACACACCCCATCCCCCCCCACACCCCCCATCCCCCCACACACACACCCACCCCCCACACCCCCCCCCACCCCCCCACACCCCTTCCCCCCCACACACCCCCCACACCCCTTCCCCCTCACCCCCCACACCCCCCATCCCTCCCCCACACCCCCCCCATCCCTCCCCACACCCCCATCCCCCCACACACATCCCCATCTCCCCCCCACACACCCCCATCCCCCCCACACCCCCCCACACTCCCATCCCCCCCACACCCCCCGTACCCCACCCCCCCCACACCGCCCCCATACCCCATACCCCCACACACCCCCACCTCCCCACCCCCTCACCCTCCACCCCCCCCAACCCCACACACCCACACCCCCCACACACCCCCATCCCCCCACACACCTCCATCCCCCCACACACACACCCATCCCCCCCACACACACACCACCCATCCCCCCCACACAAACACCCCCCATCCCCCCCACACACACCCCCATCCCCCCACACACACCCACATCCCCCCCCACACACACTCCCATCTCCCCCCCACACACACACCCAACTTCCCCCCCCCACACACCCCCCATCCCCCCCACACACCCCCATCCCCCCCACCCAACACCCCCCATCCCCCCACATACCCCACCCCGCCACGCCCCCCCAAACACCTCACTCACCCCCTACACCCCCCACACCCCCCATCCCCCCCATATACCCCACCCCGCCACGCCCCCCAAACACCTCCCTCACCCCCTACCACCCCCTACACCCCCCATCCCCCCCACACACACCCATCCCCCCCCACACACACCCATCCCCCTCACACTCCCCCACCCCCCCACACACCCCCCATCCCCCCCCACACACCCCCATCCCCCTCACACACCCCCATCTCCCCCCCCCACACACACCCCCATCTCCCCCCCCACACACACCCCCATCTCCCCCCCCACACCCCCCCCATCTCCCCCCCACACCCCCCCCATCTCCCCCCCCCACTCCCCCCCCACCCCCCCCATCTCCCCCCCCCACCCCCCCCTCTCCCCCCCACACACCCCCCATCCCCCCCACACACACCCCCCATCCCCCCCAACCCCCCATCGCCCCCCCCACACTCCCATCACCCCCCCACACCCCCCCCCATACCCCATCCCCTCCCACACCGCCCCCATACCCCATCCCCCCCACCCCCTCTCCTCCCCACCCCCCCACCCCCCCAACCACACACACCCATCCCCCCACACACCTTCCCCCACACACACCTTCCCCCCCCCCCCACACCTTCCCCCCCCACACACCTTCCCCCCCCCCACACACACACACACCCCCATCCCCCCCACACCCCCATCCCCCCCACACCCCCATCCCCCCCACACCCCCATCCCCCCCACACCCCCATCCCCCCCCACACCCCCATCCCCCCCACACCCCCCATCCCCCCCCACACCCCCATCCCCCCCATACCCCCATCCCCCCCACACCCCCATCCCCCCCACACCCCCATCCCCCCCACACCCCCATCCCCCCACACACACACCCATCCCTCCCACACACACACCACCCCATCCCCCCACACACGCACCCCCATCCCCCCCACACACTCCCATCTCCCCCCCACACACACTCCCATCTCCCCCACACACACACACCCATCTTCCCCCCCACACACACCCCCATCCCCCCGCGCGCCCCCCCATCCCCCCACACACACCCCCATCCCCCCCACCCAACACCCCCCATCGCCCCCCATCCCGCCCCCACACCCCCCATACCCCATTCCCCCCACGCCCCCCCCACACCTCCCTCACCCCCTACACCCCCACACCCCCCCCACACACACCCATCCCCACCACACACACCCATCCCCACACACACCCATCCCCCCCACACACCCCCATCCCCCACACACACCCCCACACACCCCCATCCCCCACACACACACACCCATCTCCCCCCACACACACACCCATCCCCCCCACACAGCACACCACCCATCCCCCCACACAAACACCCCCCATCCCCCCCACACACACCCCCCATCCCCCCACACACACCCACATCCCCCCCCACACACACTCCCATCTCCCCCCCACACACACACCCAACTTCCCCCACCCACACACACCCCATCCCCCCCACACCCCCCCATCCCCCCCACCCAACACCCCCCATCCCCCCCACATACCCCACCCCGCCACGCCCCCCAAACACCTCACTCACCCCCTACACCCCCCACACCCCCAGCCCCCCCATATACCCCACCCCGCCACGCCCCCCAAACACCTCCCTCACCCCCTACACACCCCATCCCCCCCACACACACCCATCCCCCTCACACTCCCCCACCCCCCCCCACACACCCCCATCCCCCTCACACTCCCCCACCCCCCCCCACACACCCCCATCCCCCCCCACACACCTCCATCCCCCCTCACACACCCCCATCTCCCCCCCCACACACACCCCCCACTCCCCCCCCACACACACCCCCCATCTCCCCCCCCCACACACACCCCCATCTCCCCCCCACACCCCCCCATCTCCCCCCCACACCCCCCCATCCCCCCCCCACACCCCCACATCTCCCCCCCCACCCCCCCCATCTCCCCCCCCCCACACACCCCCATCCCCCCACACACACCCCCATCCCCCCCAACCCCCATCGCCCCCCCCACACTCCCATCACCCCCCACACCCCCCCATACCCCATCCCCTCCCACACCGCCCCCATACCCCATCCCCCCCACCCCCTCTCCTCCCCACCCCCCACCCCCCCAACCACACACACCCATCCCCCCACACACCTTCCCCCACACACACCTTCCCCCCCCCCACACCTTCCCCCCCCCCACACACACACACACCCCCATCCCCCCCCACACCCCCATCCCCGCCACACCCCCATCCCCCCCCACACCCCCCACACCCCCATCCCCCCACACACACCCCCATCCCCCCACACACACACCCATCCCCCCCACACACACACCACCCATCCCCCCCCCACACACTCCCATCTCCCCCCCACACACACTCCCATCTCCCCCCCACACACACACCCATCTTCCCCCCCGCGCCCCCCCATCCCCCCCACACACACCCCCATCCCCCCCACCCAACACCCCCATCGCCCCCCCATCCCGCCCCCACACCCCCCCATACCCCATCCCCCCCACGCCCCCCCCACACCTCCCTCACCCCCTACACCCCCACACCCCCCCACACACCCCCCCCATCCCCCCCCCACGCCCCCCCACACCTCCCTCACCCCCTACCCCCCCCACACACACCCCCATCCCCCTCACACTTCCCCATCTCCCCTCACACTCCACCATCCCCCCCACACACCCCCATCCCCCCCACACACCCCCCAACCCCCCACACACACCCATCCCCCCCACACACACCCATCCCCCCCACCCCCCCCCCACACACACCCATCCCCCCCCACACACACCCATCCCCCCCACACACACCCATCCCCCCCACACACACCCATCCCCCCCCCACACACCCATCCCCCCCCCACACACCCATCCCCCCCACACACACCCATCCCCCCCACACACACCCATCCCCACCCCACACACCCATCCCCCACACACACCCATCCCCCCCACACACCCCCATCCCCCACACACACCCCCACACACCCCCATCCCCCACACACACACACCCATCTCCCCCCCCCCCCCCCCCCACACACACACACCCATAAAAAAAAACAATTTGGCACAGGTTAACAAAGAGATTGAGAGTATGCTTAAAAATGGCATAATTGAAGTAGGTTGCAGCCAATGGAGCTCACCCATAGTGATGGTACCAAAATCAGACGGTATTCAACGGTTGTGTGTGGACTATAGAAAGGTTAATGCAGTTACAAGAACGGACTCTTGTCCTATCCCACGTTTGGAGGATTGCTTTGAGAAAGTGGGACAATCAGCCTTTATTTCCATACTAGATTTACTTAAAGGTTACTGGCAGGTACCTTTATCCGAAAGGGCGAAGGAGATTTCAGCTTTTGTGACTCCAGATGGTATATACCAATTCAAAGTTATGCCATTTGGAATGAAAAACACCCCAGCCACATTTCAACGGTTAACTAACAAAGTTGTTTCAGGATTACCCAATTGTGCGGTATACATCGACGATCTGGTAATTTTCAGCAGACATGGACGGAACATTTGAAACATCTGATGGAGTTATTCGATCGACTTCAGGAGGCAGGTCTGGTGATAAACCTAGCCAAAAGTGAATTTGGAAAAACCCAAGTCACTTTCCTTGGCCATACAATCGAACAGGGTCGAATGGTCACACGGGATGTGAAACCAACAGTTATTGAGGAGTTTCCGATACCCTCAAGACAAAGGGAAATAATGCAATTTCTTGGCATGAGTGGATTTGATCGAACATTTGTGAAAAGGTTTTGTAGCGTGGTTGCTCCACTGATAGACTTGCTGAAGAAACGTCAAACATTTCAATGGACAGCGGAGTTTCAACAGGCATTTGACTGCCTGAAAGCTGTGATAACCAATGCTCCTGTGTTGGAGTATTGCAAGGGACTCTGTGATCAGATTGAACTAAAGTATCTGACTTTAAAGAGAAATGCCGAGGCGTAGAGCAATCGATGGATCGTGCAGACACCTTCTTGTTCAAGGAGACTGTCAATCGAGAAGGAGTTTCAGTTGGAGGAAGAAGAACAAAAAACAATGGACTATATTATTATACCTGTTTGCGTGTGTTGGTTCTTTAAAACAAAAAAGTATATTTACTGTGTGCATTTCTTAAACAATGGTGAAAAGGTGAAAAATGAAACCATCTTGAAGTTGATGGGTTTTTTTTCTTGGGGGAGGTGTCATGTGAGAGTATCTTTAAGAAATGGGTGTTTATTAATGGGGGTGTATAAATATCTGTGGTGAGAGTACCTTTAAGAAATGGGTATTTACCACTTCAGTGATGTCAGAGAGTGGGTGGAGCTGGGCTGTCTGTCAGCTTTTTACTTTCATTTTTGAGCAGGCTGCAGGGTGTGTTTTAGTTTTGTTTTCAGAGCTGAATAGCTGCAGTCACAGCCAGAAGGTGTATGAATCTCTCTCTCTAATCTAAGGACTGTAAATCGATTCATGTGATGTAAACTCATAACAGTAGTGACTTTAACCTGATGTGTTTCTGTTTTGAAGGTTTTTTTAAAGTCTTATGACTTGTTAAAAGGACAGCTTAATCATTACTTAGTGTTGTATTCTTTGGGGGTTGTATTTTAATTAATAGTTGCTAAGATGTTCACTATGTTTTAAAAAGGTTAACTTGAGTTCATAGAATAAACATTGTTTCGCTTTAAAAATTACTTTTCCCATTTCTGCTGTACCACACCTGTAGAGTGGGCCGTGTGCTCCCCATACCACAATCTATTAAAAGTTGTGGGTCAGGGGAATTCCATGATAAATTTTGGGGTTCTCTAAACCCTGGCCCATAACACATATGGGGAAGGAGAAGAAAAGACATATCTAAATTCCAGCCCTATTACCATTGCACCTACACAGTGCACCCCTTAGCTAAAAGGAGCATGCTGAAGGGTGTTTTCCATTCATGATAAATGAAAGTCCTTGAGATTCTTAAGGATAAAACATTCATTATGGTGCTTGATTGCTAACACATCCTCCGAGCATGACAAATAGCAACGTAAGATCAGGCAGGACATATAATAACATGGAGTGTGGATTTTACAGTAAACTGCAGATTGTTCCTTCAAATATTGCCTTCTATGGAGTTCACAAAAACCAAGGCACTAGTCGGATTGTTGAATGTCTTTACAGAGTTGTTGGATACCACCCTCGGTGTAGCAGAATAAGACGGGGCATAATTGAATTGAAAGCATCCTTGGGTCGTTTTCTAACTTCATCAAAGCCTCTATACTTCTGTTGTACCGCCACTGAGAAATCTTGGAAAGAGACCTTCGCCGTCACAGAACAAGGCTCCATCACACTTCACCGCTTCCAATATTCTTTGGCGAACTCCGAAGTTATGAAAATTACGGGCCGGAGATGCTGATTGTCCCCCGGCCTCAAAGACTGGATGCAATGTTCCCTTTCCAACTAAATAGGCCCAACTTTGATATCCAGCTTAAGAAAACGTAGCAACCAGCTCTCAAAGAATTTAATCGGGAGCTTACCTCCATTCCTTCTGGCAAACTGACAACCTGAACATTTTTCTTCTGTCCTTAGTTCTCCAGATCCTCCAGGATTTCTGACATACCATGTAGCTTGTTTATTTTCAAGCATTGCAAGTGGGCCTTGACTGAGGAAGTTAAATTTTCAACAGTCTGGATTCTCGTCTTGCTTCATTGAGCCTCTTACTAGTATTCTGCAGATCAATGGTCATGAGCACTGAAATGCTATGCCAACAAGCCGAGTTTATAGTCAATGACTTTGTTAATATCAGCAGTCGTCAACTGTAATGCCTTTGAGAGTGCCGGATCAAGAGCCCATTCGAGGATCAAGTCGCCGTGTTGAGGAGTCAGCTCCACCCAGTTGCATCTAACTGCTTTGGGATTTGGTTTATGCAACAATTAACATTTGCCAGATCATAAACACTTAGCAAAGATACATTCCAGTTAGAAAGAAAGACTCATTGAGAAGGATACACCATCTGTGGACAATTTTAAAGGTGGTATCAAATTAAAAGTAAAAGCATACAGTTCTGTGAAGATTAGTGGCAGGTCAGAAGATTGCGCAGAACATAAAAAAACAGCAATAAATGACTCTAAAATTAATGAGGGAGAAATTAGAGTAGTGAGAAAGCTGGCTAGAAATATAAAAACAGATGGAAAGAGTTTCCACAGGCATTTAAAAAGGAAAAGAGAAACTCAAGTAAACATAAGTCTTCAGAGACTGAGTTGAGGGAATTAATAATGAAAGAAAAGGATTTTGTGGATGAATTAAACAGATATATTGCATGCCTTCATGTAGAGAATGCAAATAACATCCCAGAAAGAATTGTGAATCAAGGCGAAACGGAGGGATAAACTGAAACAATAACAATCACCAGGGAAAGGGTACAGGGAAAATTATTAGAATTTAAAGCTGACAAGTCCCCAGGTCCTGATGCACGTCATCCTAGAATATTAAAAGAAGTGGCTGCTGAGATACCTGATGCATTAATTTTAAGTTTCCAAAATTCCCTAGATTCTGGAAAGATCTCATCAGATTGGAAAATAGTGACGTGGTTCCTCTATTCAAGAAAGGAGAAGACAAAAGACAAAAAATTATAGTCCAGTTAGATTAACATGCGTCATGGGGAAAATGCCGGAATCTATTAAGGAAGTTTTAGCTGGACACTTAGAAAATCTCAATGCAATCAGAGAGAATGTAAATTGTTTTGTGAAAGGAAAGTTGTGTTTGACTATTTTGTTACAGTTCTTTGAGGAATTAAGTAGGAATGAGGATAAAGGGAAACCTGTGGATTTAGTGCAAAGAACAAAGAACAATACAGCACAGGAACAGGTCCTTCGGCCCTCCAAGCCTTCGCCAATCAAGTGTCCTATCTAGACCAGCCACCTGTATCCATCTATTACCCCGTCTGTTCATGTGCCTATCCAGATAAGTAGTAAAGGTCGCTAACGTAACAGCCTCAACCACCTAACTTGGCAGTCCATTCCAGGCCACCACCACCTATTGTGTAAAAAATTCCCCCGCACATCTCCACTGAACCTTTCCCCCCTCACCTTGGACTTGTGCCCCCTTGTAATTGTCATTTCAGCCCTGGGAAAAAGCCTCCAACTGTTCACCCTATCTATACCCCTAATAATTTTATAAACTTCTACCAGGTCGCCCCTCAGCCTCCGTCTCTCCAGTTTATTCAATCTCTCCTCATAGCTAATACCCTCCATACTAGGCAACATCCTGGTAAACCTTTTCTGTACTCTCTCCAAAGCCTCAATGTTCTTCTAGTAGTGCGGTGACCAGAATTGGACTCCGTATTCCAAATGTGGCCGAACCAACGTTCTATAAAATTGTAACATAATTTTCAAGCTTTTTTCCCGACATCCTGTCCTATGAAAGCAAGCGTGCCATTTGCTTTCTTGACCACCATTTCCACCTGTGCTTCCACTTTTAAGGATCTGTGGACCTACATGCCCAGATCTCTGTGCCTCTATGCTCCTGATGGTTCTGCCATTTAGTTTATAGCTCCCACCTGGATTGGATCTACCAAAATGCATCACCTCGCATTTGTCCGGGTTAAACTCCATCTGCCCAATTTTGCAGCCTATCTATATCCTGTTGTATTCTCTGATAATCTTCATCACTATCCACAACTCCTGCAAACTTAGTATCATCTGCAAACTTGCTAATCAGACCCACTACGCTTTCTTCCAAGTCATTTATTTTTATATTACAAAGAGCAGAGGTCCCAGAACTGATCCCTGCGGAACACCACTAGTTACAGACCTCCATTCGGAAAAACATCCTTCTGCTGCTACCCTCTGTCTTCTATGGCCAAGCCAGTTCTGGATCCATCCAGCTAGTTCACCCCTGACCCCATGTGATCTAATCTTTTGCACCAGCCTGCCATGAGGGTCCTTATCAATGCTTTACTAAAGTCCATGCAGACAACATCCACAGCCCTTCCCTCATCAATCATTTTTGTCACCTCTTCAAAAAATTCAATCAAATTAATGACACATGACATCCCTCATACAAAACCATGCTGTCTGTCACTAATAAGACTATTCATTTCCAAATGTGCATAGATCCTATCTCTGAGAATCTTTTCCAACAATTTCATTATCACTGACGTCAAGCTCACTGGCCTATAATGTCTCGGATTATCCTTGCAACACTTCTTAAATAACGGTACAACATTGGCTATCCTCCAATGCTCTGGGATCTCACCTGTGGCCAATAAGGACACAAAGATTTCTGTCCAGAGGCCCAGCGATTTCATCTCTCTGGTCCATGCACTTAAATGTCCAGAAGGCATTTGTCAAGGTACCACATCAAAGCTTACTGCACAAAATGAGAGCTTGTGGTGTAGGGGTAACATATCAGCATAGGCAGAGGATTGGTTAGATACCAAGAAACAGTCGGCATGAATGGGTCAATTTTGGGTTGTCAAGATGTAACCAGTGGAATGCCACAGGGATCAGTGCAGGAGCTTCAAATATTTACAATCTACATTAATGATTTGGTTGAGGGGACAAATGCATACTTGCTAAATTTGCTGATGACACAGTGATAGACAGGAAATGAAGTTGTGAAGAGAACATATGGGGTCTGCAAAGGGATATCGATAGATTGAGTGGGCAAAGCTTTGGCAGATGGGAGTAAAATGTGACGTCCACTTTGGCAGGAAGCATGGAAAAGCAGCATATTATTTAATTGGCGAGAAATCGTAGAACTCCAAGGTACAGAGGCATCTGAGTGTCCTGGTCCATGAATCACAGTTAGTATGCATGTACAGCAAAATCAAGTGATTAGGAAGGCAAATGGAATGTTGTTGTCTATTGTAAGGGGAATGGATTATAGAAGTAGTGATGTTTTGTTACAGTTGTACAGGGTGTTGGTGAGACACCATCTAGAATATGGTGTACAGTTTTGGTCTCCTTATTTAAGAAAGGACATAATTAGAAGCAATTTCATTTTTTTCATTTCATTTCCTGTACGCCCGGATTGAAATCAGCTCCCCTCTCACCACTGCCTTCAGTGCCTCCCAGAGCACTGCGGCCGAGACTTCTCCAGTATCGTTCACCTGCAGGTAATTCTGCATGCATTTCCTCAGCCTCTCACATACCGCCTCTTCCGCGAGTAGTCCAACTTCCAGCCTCCATGGTGGGTGCTGAAAGCTGTCCTTACAAAGCTGCAGGTCTACCCAGTGCGGAGCATGGTCCGATATGGCAATTGCCAAATATTCTGCCCCCACCATTCCGGCCAGCAGGCCCCTACTCAAAACAAAGTAATCAATTTGGGAATACACCTTGTGGACGTGGGAGTAGTACGCGAACTGCCTCGCAGTCGGCCGGCTAAATCTCCACGGATCTGCTCCCCCCGTTTGCTCCACGAACCCTCTCAGTTCCTTTGCCATCGCTGGCAACCTGCCCATTCTTGAACATGATTGGTCCAGGCTCGGGTCCAGGACTGTATTAAAGCCCATGATCAGCTTACACGAGTCCAAGTCGGGGATCTTCCCTAGCATCCTCCTAATAAAATCCACATCGTCCCAATTAGAGGCATACACACTGACCAGGACTACTCTTACCTCTTCGAGCTTACCCCTCACCATAACGAACCTGCCATCCCCATCCACGACTGCCCTCCGCCTCAAATTGTACCCTTTTATTAATCAGGATCGCAACCCCCCTCGTCTTAGAATCAAGCCCCGAATGAAAGACCTGACTGACCCAGCCCTTCATTAACCTAACCTGGTCTGCTACTTTCAGGTGCGTCTCCTGCAGCATGACTATGTCCGCCTTCAGAACCCGCAGATGCGCAAACACACGCGCACTCTTCACTGGCCCGTTTAACCCTCTAACATTCCAGGTGATCAGCCTGGTTGGGGGGCACTTCGCCCCCCCCCCCTTTGCCGATCAGCCATCCTCTTTCCTTGGCCAGCCCCTCAGCCATGTGTCGTGCTTCATCTGGCCCGCCTCCTGACCGGCTCCACCCATGACCTGCTCATTGTTGCCATGCCCAGTTTCTATCCCCGTCAGCAGAACAACTCCGGCCCCCCCTTCCTCCCCTCCCCCCACTAGCAACACCTTCCTATCACCTAACCCTGCTCTAATCTAACTATATGCACACACCCCCACCTCGGCTTCTGTTGACTAGCCCCACTCAGCTAGCCTGGGGCTCCCAGCCTCGGTGCCAGCGTGTCTCCCACCCATTGTTCCCAGTCACCCCTCCCCCGATCCATCCATACCACTTCCCCAGATCATCCCTACTTGGGGCCTACTCAACCACCCTTGGGGCTGGTTTAGCACACTGGGCTAAATCGCAGGCTTTTAAAGCAGGCCAGCAGCACGGTTCAATTCCCGTACCAGCCTCCCCGAACAGGCGCTGGAATGTGGCGACTAGGGGCTTTTCACAGTAACTTCATTGAAGCCTACTTGTGACAATAAGCGATTTTCATTTCATTTCAATTGAGAGAAGGTTAATTTGACCGAATCCTGGGATGATGCCGTTATCTTATGAGGGAGAGTTTGGACAGTATCCATTGGAATTTAGAAGAATGGAAGGTGATATTATAGGGGCTGGTTTAGCACAGTGGACAGCTGGCTTGTAATGCAGAACAAGGCCAGCAGCGTGGGTTTAATTCCCGTACCGGCCTCCCTGAACAGGCTCCGAAACGTGTCGATCAAGGGCTTTTCACAGTAACTTCATTGAAGCCTACTTGTGACAATAAGCAATTATTATTATTGTATTGAAACACTAGATCCTAAAGGGACTTGACAGACTGAATGCTGTAAAGGATGTTTCCCCTTGTGGGAGAGATCAGAACTAGGGGACACAAGGGGTCTCCCATTTAAGACAGATTAGATTTTTCTTTCCCTCGGCAGATCACGAGTCTGCTGAACTTTAGGTAAGGACAGGGTCATTGAATATTTTTAAGGCGGAGGTAGAAAGATTCTTGTCCAACAAAGGGATCAAAGGTTATTGTGGACATACAGCAAAGTGACATTCAGATCGCAATCAGATCAGCCATGCACTTACTGAATGATGGAGCATGCTCAAAGGGCCAAATGGGCTACTCCTGCTACGAATTTGTATGTTCATACGTACACTAGAAACGGTTAGCGCAAGTACGATAAGATCTAACCTTTTTTCAGTGTTTGAATGCTGTATCGGATATGGTATAACAAAACCTTTGGAGAAGTAGGACAAAATCGGACAGCAAAATATTAATTATAGCTAACTTTTTAATTATACACTTTAAGAAAACAAAAAGATAAACTAAATCAAAGATTAAAAATGAGAGGGGCACTGTAACTAAAACAGAATGTCAAAGGAAACTTCTCTAACTAAACAAAAATATCATTCCTGGGGGTGGTGATGCACCGCAGCCCCGTGTTATCCACCAGTCGTGGATAACCTGGATACAGAACAGGCTAGGTTATAGAAGGCAGAGAGTAGCAATGGAAGGGTGCTTTTCTGATTGGAGGGCTGGGACTAGTGATCTTCCGCAGGGATCAGCGCCGGGACCTTTGCTGTTCGTAGTATATATATACGATTTGGAGGAAAATGCAACTACACAAAGGTTGGTGGAATTGCGGATAGCGATGAGGACTGTAGCCATCTGGGATGGCCACTTTCAGTGTATAAAATGGACACTCGCAGAGCCGACAGGGAAATATGGACAATGCAAAGCAATAAGCAGGCACAGAGCCTTAATGTATATTTGGAAGGCAGTTTGCAGACGGAATTGAAACTCTGGGTCGATTTATATATTGATGGCCCATCTCTGAGGAACAAAGGACTAATGCTCAGGTAGCCGATACTGTCTGACATTCCGGCGCCACTACCCCAACCAGAAGACACAAACAAAGCAAGGCCAACGGCCACTTAGGACACGCCCAGCCATCAAGGCACCCGCCCCTTCATTGGCTTAGATCGATAACAATGATCAAGAAGCTGCCCAATTAATTGGGACCAAGTTTAAGGCCTGCCGAAAAGCGCGCGAAGCCCCTCCAAGTATAAGAAGGAACCCCCCGCCAAAGGTTCACTCTCTTGGATTCGGCTCTCAAGCGGAGAGACCCTTCCACCAGCATCACCAGAAAAAGGAAGTTCAAGGTCAACGCTCGCTACCAGATGGACGACCTTAGCTGTACTCCTGTTACCTCTTCGAACCCAACAGCCTCAGATCTGAACAACGGCCATTGTTCCTCTGACCTAAGTGGGCACTCAAAGTTAAGTATATGTGTTAGTGATAGCGATAGTTTAGCTTGTAGTATCATTGTGCATGAGTAAATCATACTGTGTGTAAATAAATACCATTGACTTTGAACTAACTAACTGGTGTATTGGCTCTTTGATCGGTATTCGGGTTGAACCTTGTGGCGGTATCGAAAGATACCTGGCGACTCTGAAAGTATACTCATAATTAGGATTAAGAAAGGCGACCTTATTAACTGCCGTATTTATAGCAAGTAAACAGAGCAACAGGACTGTCAAAGGATACAGCAGGATTTAGATCATTTAGAGACTTGGATGGAGAGATGGTCGATGGAGTTTAATCTGGACAAATGTGAGATAATGCATTTTGGAAGGTCAAATGCAGGTAGGGAATATACAGTGAATGGTAGAACCCTCAAGAGTATTGACAGTCAGAGAGATCTAGGTGTACAGGTCCACAGGTTACTGAAAGTGGCAACACAGGTGGAGAAGGTAGTCAAGAAGGCATACGGCATGCTTGCCTTCATTGGCCGGGGCATTGGGTATAAGAATTGGCAAGTCATGTTGCAGCTGAAGAGACCCTTAGTTAGGCCACACTTGGAGTATAGTGTTCAATTCTGGTCGCCACACTACCAGAAGGGTGTGGAGGCTTTAGAGATGGTGCAGAAGAGATTTACCAGAATGTTGCCTGGTATGGAGGGCATTAGATATGAGGAGCGGTTGAATAAACTCAGTTTGTTCTCACTGGAATGACTGAGGTTGAGGGGCGACCTGATAGAGGTCTACAAAATTATGAGGGGCATAGACAGAGTGGATAGTTAGAGGCTTTTCCCCAGGGTAGAGGGGTCAATTACTAGGGGCATAGGTTTATGGTGCGAGGGGCAAGGTTTAGAGTAGATGTACGAGGCAAGTTTTTACACAGAGGGTAGTGGGTGCCTGGAACTCGCTGCTGGAGAGGTGGTGGAAGCAGGGATGATAGCAACGTTTAAGGGACATCTGGACAAATACATGGATAGGATCGGAATAGAGGTATACGGACCCCGGAAGTGTAGAAGATTTTAGTTTGGGCGGGCAGCATGGTCGGCGCAGGCTTGGAGGGCCGAAGGGCCTGTTCCTGTGCCGTACTTTTCTTTGTTCTTTTGTTCTAAACAGGCAGACACTGCATACTCCATCTCCAGGGCCACCCGGAAGCGATTGTAGCTATGGTCAAAGGGCAGACAGTTGGGTCTCTCAACTCCATGCTCTGCCTGGACCTGTTGATAGCCACCTTGGTCAGGTATAAGAACAAGCTTATAAGGAGGTCCTCTTCCTTCCCCTCCACACCGGGTGACCAAAGATCAGCAGCATGGGCTGAAGTGCGACCAAAAATTGAAAACTCATATGGCTTGGAAGTCCCGTGAATGGGGGCAGCACTGTAGCACAGTGGGTAGCACTGTTGCTTCACAGCTCCAGGGTCCCAGGTTCGATTCCCGGCTTGGGTCACTGTCTGTGTGGAGTCTGCGCGTTCTCCACGTGTCTGCGTAGGTTTCCTCCGGGTGCTCTGGTTTCCTCCCACAAGTCCCGAAAGATGTGCTGTCAGATGAATTGGATATTCTGAATTCTCCCTCTGTGTACCCGAACAGGTGCCGGAATGTGGCGACTAGGGGCTTTTCACAGTAACTTCATTGCAGTGTTAATGTAAGCCTACTTGTGACAAAGATTATTAGATTATATATTATTATTATGCTGTGATTGCGTGGCACTGCTGCATGCAACACCTTCCTTGCCAGGTCCCTAATGGAAAGCGAGAGGACTGCTATGTAGAAAGTCTTCTATTCCCCTACTGCCAGATGGCAGGACAGAATGCCAAGGCATATCCTGACAATGCAGAGCAGAAAGGCAAGCAAATGAAGGGTATGCAGCAGCAGGCCATAGAGGAAACCACTCCGCACTAAGTGGAAAGGCACAGAGGGAATCTCTGGACAGCTAAAATTGTCAGGTTGTTGTTCCCGAGGGAAGCCAGTTCAATGTGAAATTCTGTCTCAACGGGATCAGTTTGGATGGAAGTCCACTGCATACTTATAGCTGCCTCGACGCTAAAGGGAAACCAACCAAGCATGAGGATGAAGGAACCAGATGGTACATTTGGGTGAGGAAAGATGGAAGAAGGCTTCTTTATTCTTTCATGGGATCTGGGTGTCACTGGCAAAGCCAGCATTTGTTGCCCATCCTTAACTGCCTTTGAACTGAATGGCTTGCTATGTTATTTCAGAGAGTAATTAAGAGTCAACTCTGGAGTCACATGTAGGCCAGACAAGGCCTTCCCTAAAGGATATTGGTGAACCAGATGGGTTTTACGACAATTAATGATAATGGCCACAATTTAAAAATCTGGATTAATTGAATTTAAATTCCACCAACTGCCGTGGTGGGATCTGAACCCATGTCCCCAGGGTCTTGGGCAGGGCCTCTGGATTACTGGATCTATGACATTACCACTGTGTCATCAGTAGAGCATCAACACAAGCATGGATTGGTTGGGCCAAACTGCCTGTTTTTGTATTATGCCCTATGCATGTAAAATTGGATGATTTCTATCGTGGGTGGGCAATCCATTGCGCACAAGTGTTCAATCTATAAATTGTCTCCTATTTTGTAACATCACATGAGATTGATTAATTAAAAATACACTTACCTTGTTAGACAAATATGTACAAAGTCTCTTGCATTCTCCGAGAAATCCTTGGGTATGGTAGGCATTAGACCTCGATGTGCTCCAATATAAAACATGGCTGCCAATGTTTCCATATGAGCCAAAGGTGGTTTTCCTGATGCCATTTCAAACACCGTACAGCCTAAGCTCCAAATGTCAGATTTCTTTCCATGTCCAGTCTCATTAATCACTTCAGGTGCCATCCAGTAAGGAGTTCCATGCATTGATTTTAACATTTCACTGTGTGTATCACTCATATTCACACAAGTCATGCGTTTAGCGCATCCAAAGTCAATAAGTTTAATCACACCATTGGGCATGAGCATGACATTGTTTCCTTTTATATCTCTATGAATCACGCTGTTATCATGTAAATAGTCCACTCCTTTTAAAATTTGTTTAGTATATGTACAAAAAACAGGCTCTGGTAACGGCCCAAATCGACTGATGACACCAGCAATGGAACCACCTGGAACAAACTCCATGAAAATGCTGACAACATTGGCTTCTAGGTTTGTTCCTAGAAAACTCACAATGTTGACATGTTTTAGGTTTTTAAGTAGCTCTATTTCCTCTTCTAATTTCTGATATTCCTTTTCTGCTGCAATTTGATTAGTTGCATCCAAAGAAACCTGTTTAACAGCAATTAATTGACCTTGACTGGTTAGGCCACAGTACACCTAAACAGAATGAAAATTATGATAAATACACAGCACTTATTATGTACTCTTGCAAGCACAGAATTGAAATAAATTTGCCTGCGCACAAAACCAGTTATGTAAGTACAAATGATTAAAACTGCATTTTGGTTCCTAGTAGGTATCTCAAATGAGCTAAACAATTTATACAATTAAGGTGATTGGGTGGTTGTACTACATTTTTCTTCCCTAATCATTTATGATTTTTGATGCCAAAAGTGATGGCCTGAGTAATTACAAACCAGTCAACCTAGCTTCAGTGGTGGGAAAATTGGGACTGTATAAATCCTCATTTAGAGAAGCATCAAAGGCAGTCACAAGGAATTGTTAAAGGCAGGTCTTGTCTTGATTGATTGTAATTGATTGAATTATTTTTGAGGAGCTAACAAGGAGGCCTGATGAGGGTAGTCTTATGTGGATTTCTGTAAGTCTTGTGAGAAGATCCAATTAGGCAGGTTGAGCAGAAAATCAAAAATTCATGCGGTCCAAGAGAAAGTGAAAGGTTGGATCCAAAATTGACTCGGGCAAGAAGCAAAATGTTATGGTTGATAGGTGTTTCAGTGTAACAGATTATTTGCAATGGGACTGCAGGGCTCACTTCTGTGTCAATTCTGTTTTTTGCCCATATTGGATATCTATGATTTAGACTTGACATGTAGGGGACATGGGTAAGAAATTTGTAGATGATATGAAAAGTGGTCAGGTGGTTGATGGGGCGAAAGCTTTAGACTGCAGGAAAACAAATGGACTGGTTAGATGGGTTGGCAAATGGAATTCAGTCTAGAGAGGTGTGAGGCATGCATTTTGGGAGAACAAAGAAAATGCACAAAAATGGAAGAATTCTGAGACATGTTGAGAAACAAAGGAACCTTTGAGTGTATGTCTGCAGATCAGGTAGATGAAGTGATCAAAATACTTTATTGACAGGCCTCGAGTATAAGAGCAGGCTGGTTATGCTAGAACTAGTTGGACCACAGGTAGAGTACGGTGTACAGTTCTGAAAATTGTGTTACAGGAACGATGTCATCACACTAGAGGGTGGAAAACAAATTTATGAGGAACCAAAAGAGAAAATGCTGGAAAATCTCAACTCGTCTGGCAGCATCTGTAAGGAGAGAAAAGAGCTAATGTTTTGAGTCCAGATGACCCTTTGTTAATTGATACTTTGACAAAGGGTCATCTGGTGGACTCGAAACGTTAGCTCTTTTCTATCCCTACAGATGCTGCCAGACCTGCTGAGATTTTCCAGCATTTTCTCTTTTGGTTTCAGATTCCAGCATCCACAGTAATTTGCTTTTATTATTAAATTTATGAGTAAGTTGCCAGGAATGGAGAATTTTAGCAATGAGGAAGATAGACTAGGCTTTTCTTTCGAACAGAGCAAACTGAGGGGGGATTTTAATTGAGCTATATTGAAGGTCTAGATGGAGTAGATTGGAAGGACTTATTTCTGTTAGAGAAGGGATTAATAACCAAGGAATATTAATTTTGGTAGACAGATGAGAGGAAAATGAATGTTTTTTTTGCTTGGAGAGTGATGGGTGTCTGGAACTCGCTGCCTGAAAAGGTTGTAGAGCCCGAAAACTTCATTGCATTTTTAAAAAAAACTTGTACATGATGGATATGTACCTGATCTCGCAAGAAATTTGGGGCTACAGACCCAAGTGCTGGAAGGTGGGATTGGACTGGATCGATCTTTTTTGGCTGCTACTGTCACAATGGACTGAATGGCTGCCTCCTGTGCTGTAAATAATAATATGTCTCTCTAAAATACTGGAACTCCTATAGCTTTTTAGTGTTATGATCTCCATAGAGACCATTAACATTTAAAGAGATATTTAAACACTGAGTGAGTAACTGCAAGAACTATGCCACAAAGTTTCACATTTTTAAACAAAAACAGACTTTACTGTGTATTTAAAAAAACAAAGTAAGATTTACTAACTTAACACCATAGTTTGTCAAGATTTAAAAGTATACATTTACTTCTTAATTCTACCCAAGAGTTCCTTTGTACATTGAGATCTTAAGGGTTCATTCGCTTTGCTTTTTCAAACCAAATCAAGGATACCACAATTCTCAGAATTCACTGTGTTCCATCTGTTCTTTGTGGCATGAGATTTCATGACGATCTTTCTATTAACTTTTGGCTAAGTGATGTTCCAACTTTTCAAAAATCTCTCAATTGTGGACTTCTCACCAGTGGGTTCCTGGCGGCCTTCTACAAAAGATTTGTGACAGCACTGGCCCCGCACCTGCGGGAGATGTTCACAGACTCGCTAGCTAGGGGCACACTGCCGCCCACGCTAGCACAGGCCTCAATCTCGCTGATACCTAAGAAAGATAAAGACCCAACGGAATGTGGGTCATACAGACCCATCTCACTGCTGAACGCAGATGCCAAAATACTGGCCAAGATTCTAGGTAAAAGGCTAGAAGACTGCGTGCCAGAGGTGGTCGCAGAGGACCAGACTGGCTTTGTCAAAGGTAGACAGCTTACCTCCAACATTAGGCACCTGCTCAACATGATAATGACCCCATCCGGGGAGAGAACACCAGAGGTGATCGCGTCCCTAGACGCAGAAAAGGCCTTCGACAGAGTCGAATGGAAATACCTCATAGAGGTACTGGGGCGGTTCGGGCTTGGAACAGGATTCACCTCCTGGGTAAAACGCCGATATAACGCTCCCATGGCGAGCGTATGGACCAACAACACCAACTCCCGATACTTCCAGCTGCACAGGGGCAGCAGACGAGGATGCCCACTGTCCCTGCTGCTGTTCGCCCTAGCGATCGAGTCACTAGCTCAGAGCGGCAAAAAGCTGGAGGGGGATCCAAAGGGACGGCAGAGAGCACAGAGTCTCACTCTGTGCAGATGACCTCCTCTGCATTTCGGATCCACAGAGCAGCATGGACGGAATCATCGCGCTCCTGAAAGAGTTTGGCGCCTTCTCGGGCTACAAACTCAACATGAGCAAAAGCGAGATCTTCCCGGTACACCCACAAGTAGGTGGGCAGCACTAACGGGACTGCCGTTTAAACAAGCCCGACACAAATTCCGCAACCTGGGTATCCAAATACCCCATGACTGTAAAGGGATCCACAAATGGAACCTCACCAGTCTGACAGAGGAAGTCAAAAAGGACTTGCAAAGTTGGAACACACTCACACTCTCCCTCGCGGGGAGAGTCCAGATGGTCAAAATGAACGTGCTGCCCAGGACCCTCTTCCCATTCAGATCCATCCCGATCTACATCCCCAAGGCCTTTTTCAAAGCATTAGACAAACTAATCGTGTGTGTTGGGGGGGGGGGGGGGGGGGGGGGGAGGAAAGGAAAGGAAAAGAACGCTTGGATCCCAAAGAAGATCTTAAAACAACAAAATCAAGGGAGGGCTAGCCCTCCCAAACCTACAATTCTACCACTGGGCGGCGACGGCCGAGCGAATAAGGGGATGGATCAAGGAGCCAGAAGCCGAGTGGGTGCATGCGGAAGAGGCCTCCTGTAAGGTGTAGCCACCTGAGTTGGCCAAGTCCCGATTTAAAATGGCAAACGGCAAAGGCTGAAGGGAAATTCAGCCAACACAGGCAGAAACCAGCAGGTGCAGGTTTACTGTGTATTTAACTCTGCAAAAGCCCAGACAGCATCGATACCAGCGACCATCAGCATAATAATGTAGCAGCCATCTACAAAATAATGAGCAATCCCCGGGAACAATAGCAACATTTAGGACAAACAAAGCTAAGCCAGACTCCCCCGGCGCCAGCAGGAGCCAACACAAAAGAGGTTAACGGACACCTCAAGACCGCCCATCGATCAGGGAACCGCTCCAGTATTGGAGAAATCAAACCAAGCGATTGGAACAAAGTCCAATCACCTAGAACCAGGTACAGGGTCCGCCCCGAAAGGCGGGAAGCCCCTGGGGACTATAAAAGTTAAGCCCCAAGTTCAAATCGTTCTCCTTGACCGGGTCACTCAGCAACGCGAAACAACCCCTGAGAGTGAACAGTCCAAGCTGCCACATCCCTGAAGTAAGTCTCAAGTCAATGCTCGCTATGAGATAGGCACTCCTAGCTACCAGTCCATACCGGCTTTGAATCCCGCAGATGCAGATTCCGAACGAAAGGCCATTTGTTCCCCTGACCTGGTGGGCCAGTCCGAAGTTAAGTATAGGCCTGTTAGTGGTAGAAGTAGCTTAGACGTAGAATTTGTGCATGAGTAGCGATTACTGTGTATAATAAATGTGCTTTGATTTGAATCTTACTAATTGGTGTGTTGAGTTATTGATCATTACTTGAACTTGAACCTCGTGGCGGTATCATAAAGATACCTGGCGACTCGAGAGCAAAGGTTATAAAACAGAGCCAATTGAACCAACCAAAAGTTCGCAACAAAGGGAACCTCCCTCCGGGTCCTCGCCACAGCGGCACTCCCATCCCCACCCAAAAACCACTCCACAGCAGCCCGGTGGTGAAAGCCACCCTCCAGTCCTGGAACCAACTACGGCAGCAATTTGGCCTGACCAAAATGCCGGACAAAGCTCCCATCTGCAACAACCATAGGTTCATACCAGCACTGATTGATGCCACCTTCAAAAGGTGGAGACAGGACAGGGGGACACTGACAGTCAGGGACCTATACACCGACAGCAGGGTCGCAACACTGGACGAACTGACAGAACCGCCACGACAGACATTACTGGAAGAGTTAATGGACGCAAGCATATTAGAGAAAGGAAACTGTAGCGAAATGTATGACTGACTGGTAGAAGGGGCCGACATCGTACTGGATGCAACAAGAAAGAAATGGGAGGAAGACCTGGGGATCGAAATAGGGTGGGGACTCTGGAGCGAAGCACTGCATAGGGTCAACTCCACCTCCACATGTGCAAGGCTCAGCCTGATGCAACTAAAAGTGGGACATAGAGCCCACTTAACAGGAACCCGTACGAGTAGGTTCTTCCTGGAGGTGGAGGATAGATGTGAACGGTGCCAAGGAGGCCTGGCCAACCACACCCACATGTTCTGGTCTTGCCCCAGACTTGTGGAGTACTGGACAGCCTCCTTCCAGGCAATGTCTAAAGTTGTG
Source organism: Scyliorhinus torazame (assembly GCF_047496885.1). Classification (NCBI taxonomy): domain Eukaryota; kingdom Metazoa; phylum Chordata; class Chondrichthyes; order Carcharhiniformes; family Scyliorhinidae; genus Scyliorhinus; species Scyliorhinus torazame. The sequence continues at coordinate 71,117,360 of NC_092708.1, read as the reverse complement.
GGGGTGGGGGTGGAGCCATGCTCGAAAGTGGCGGTCTTCGGGGTTTCAGACCAGCCAGATCTATTTCTGGGGAGGAGGGCGGACGCCCTTGCCTTTGCCTCCCTGATCGCCCGCCGTAGAATCCTGTTCGGCTGGCGGTCAGCAGCACCACCCAAAGCTGCAGACTGGCTGTCTGACCTCTCAGAATCTCTCCAAATGGAGAAAATCAAATTCGCCCTCCGATGGTCAGACGACGGCTTCCACAGAACGTGGGAACCATTCACCGAATTGTTCCGGGATTTGTTTGTGACCAACAAATGAGGAGAAGAATAGCCAGGTAGCCACAAACCAGGGGAAAGCAGCCAAAGCATGAGAGGGAGAGATAGACCAGGAGAGGGGGGGGGGGGGGAAACACAGCTCAATCTAAGAGGAAGGAAAGGCGAACCACAGGGCGGGGGTGGGGGGGAGGAGGGGAGAGACAGGGAACAATAGAGGAGCGCCAGGGAGGTGGGGGGAGGCAGGGAAACGTTAACTAACTTGACATCCACAGGAACAGAGAAAAAGGAGAATACAGGCGGAAGACCGGCGGGCTGGCTGAAGCGGTAGTGAGCACGAGAAGGCAACGGCGGCAAAATCCGTCCGGGAGAAGCAAGGGGCAACATCGGCACCAGACCCATTCGAGGATTGCCCTCTGGAATTGTCTCGCCAGCACAAACAGATGCCTACATATATATATATATATATATATATATATATATATATATTATATATAATATATATATATATATATATATATATCATATCCTCTGTACATAACGGCAAATATACTTTGTTCAAAAATCCAATAAAAAACATTTATAAAAAGAAAAATTGTGGACTTCTCAGTTCAAACTTGGTTCACTGCATTTGTGCTCTGATTTAAAAACCAGGAACACCCTGGCTCTTAATGGTCTCTATACTGCTTTGTCTTGGCTTTGGTCAGATACAGTTTGTCTGCCAGTCTGTTCCCACAGTTGCATTATAGCACCTGGCTAAGCTGACTACCTTTCACTGTAAGGATTACTGTTGGTTTCTTCATCGAGCTCCAAACTAGGCAAGTCTTCCAGTCTCTTTCCGAACAGAGTGCAAGCTCTCATTGGCATTCTACATAGTGAATGATAAAGTTAAAGGCATTAAGATAGTAAACTAACTTAAGGTACAGGCCTGACTAACATTCATCTACAGAACCACAACTGTCTGTGACTCTTATTTCTGGATTTATAGGAAGGCCTGTATCTTGATCCCAAGAATTGCTTCCCCATCCCCTTCTCCATGACAATGGGAAACCTCTTGGCCCTCTCAACAAGTAGAAATGTCAATTGTTGAATCTGACAACAACAACCTTTGAATTAGATGTTAGCTCAACTACATACAATCTTGACACCAGGACCATCTCTATGGGTTCCAGGAGACTTGAGTCTTTTGATTGCAGTCACAGCCATATAGCAATCAATTCATAGTTCCCAAATGTAAACACGATTTGACTCTTCCCTTTGATCCTTACGAATTATCACCGAGCTTACAGTCATATAGACTCCAAAACAGATCACATGATCCTTAGACCATAAGACCATAAGACATAGGAGCGGACGTAAGGCCATTCGGCCCATTGAGTCCACTACACCATTCAATCATGGCTGATTTCAACTCCATTTACCCGCTCTCTCTCCATAGCCCTTAATTCCTCGAGAAATCAAGAATTTATCAACTTCTGTCTTAAAGACATTCAACGTCCCAGCCTCCACCGCCCTCTGTGGCAATGAATTCCACACACCCACCACTCTGGCTGAAGAAATTTCTCCTCATCTCTGTTCTAAAGTGACTCCCTTTTATTCTAAGGCTGTGCCCCCGGGTCCTAGTCTCCCCTGCTAATGGAAACAACTTCCCTACGTCCACCCTATTTAAGCCATTCATTATCTTGTAAGTTTCTATTAGATCTCCCCTCAACCTCCTAAACTCCAATGAATATAATCCCAGGATCCTCAGACGTTCATCGTATGTTAGCCCTACCATTCCTGGGATCATCCGTGTGAATCTCCGCTGGACCCGCTCCAGTGCCAGTATGTCCTTCCTGAGGTGTGGGGCCCAAAATTGCTCACAGTATTCTAAATGGGGCCTAACTAATGCTTTATAAAGCTTCAGAAGTACATCCCTGCTTTTATATTCCAAGCCTCTTGAGATGAATGACAACATTGCATTTGCTTTCTTAGTTACGGACTCAACCTGCAAGTTTACCTTTAGAGAATCCTGGACTAGGACTCCCAAGTCCCTTTACACTTCAGCATTATGAATTTTGTCACCGTTTAGACAATAGTCCATGCCTCTATTCTTTTTTCCAAAGTGCAAGACCTCGCACTTGCCCACGTTGAATTTCATCAGCCATTTCTTGGACCACTCTCCTAAACTGTCTAAATCTTTCTGCAGCCTCCCCACCTCCTCCATACTACCTGCCCCTCCACCTAACTTTGTATCATCGGCAAACTTAGCCAGAATGCCCTCAGTCCCGTCATCTAGATCGTCAATATATAAGGAGAACAGCTGTGGCCCCAACACTGAACCCTGCGGGACACCACTCGTCACCGGTTGCCATTCCAAAAAAGAACCTTTTATCCCAACTCTCTGCCTTCTGCCTGACAGCCAATCGTCAATCCATGTTAGTACCTTGCCTCGAATACCATGGGCCCTTATTTTACTCAGCAGTCTCCCGTGAGGCACCTTATCAAAGGCCTTTTGGAAGTCAAGATAGATAACATCCATTGGCTCTCCTTGGTCTAACCTATTTGTTATCTCTTCAAAGAACTCTAACAGGTTTGTCAGGCACGACCTCCCCTTACTAAATCCATGTTGACTTGTCCTAATCCGACCCTGCACTTCCAAGAATTTAGAAATCTCATCCTTAACAATGGATTCTAGAATCTTGCCAACAACCGAGGTTAGGCTAATTGGCCTATAATTTTCCATCTTTTTCCTTGTTCCCTTCTTGAACAGGGGGGTTACAACAGCGATTTTCCAATCCTCTGGGACTTTCCCTGACTCCAGTGACTTTTGAAAGATCATAACTAATGCCTCCACTATTTCTTCAGCTATCTCCTTTAGAACTCTAGGATGTAGCCCATTTGGGCCCGGAGATTTGTCAATTTTTAGACCTCTTAGTTTCTCTAGCACTTTCTCCTTTGTGATGGCTACCATATTCAACTCTGCCCCCTGACTCTCCGGAATTGTTGGGATATTACTCATGTCTTCTACTGTGAAGACTGACGTAAAGTACTTATTCAGTTCCTCAGCTATTTCCTTGTCTCCCATCACAAAATTACCAGCGTCATTTTGGAGCGGCCCAATGTCAACTTTTGCCTCCCGTTTGTTTTTAATGTATTTAAAGAAACTTTTACTATCATTCCTAATGTTACTGGCTAGCCTACCTTCAAATTTGATCCTCTCTTTCCTTATCTCTCTCTTTGTTATCCTCTGTTTGTTTTTGTAGCCTTTCCAATCTTCTGACTTCCCACTACTCTTTGCCACATTATAGGCTTTCTCTTTTGCTTTGATGCATTCCCTAACTTCCTTTGTCAGCCATGGCTGCCTAATCCCCCCTCTGATAACCTTTCTTTTCTTTGGGATGAACCTCTGTACTGTGTCCTCAATTACTCCCAGAAACTCCTGCCATTGCTGTTCTACTGTCTTTCCCACTAGGCTCTGCTCCCAGTCGATTTTCGTCAGTTCCTCCCTCATGCCCCTGTAGTTACCTTTATTTAACTGTAACACCTTTACATCAGATTCTACCTTCTTTCTTTCAAATTGGAGATTGAATTCGACCATATTATGATCACTGCCTCCTAAGTGCTCCCTTACTTTAAGATCTTTAATCAAGTCTGGCTCATTACATAACACTAAGTCCAGAATGGCCTGTTCCCTCGTGGGCTCCATCACAAGCTGTTCCAAAAAGCCCTCCTGTAAACATTCAATTAATTCCCTTTCCTTGGGTCCACTGGCAGTATTATTTACCCAGTCCACCTGCATATTAAAGTCCCCCATGATCACTGTGACCTTGCCTTTCTGACATGCACTTTCTATTTCGTGGTGCATTTTGTGCCCCTGGTCCTGACCACTGTTAGGAGGCCTGTACATAACTCCCATTATGGTTTTTTTTGCCTTTGTGGTTCCTCAACTCTACCCACACAGACTCCACATCATCTGACCCTATGTCGTTTAGTGCTATTGATTTAATTTCATTCCTAATTAACAAGGCAACCCCGCCCCCTCTGCCCACCTCTCTGTCTTTTCGATAGGTTGTGAATCCCTGGATGTTTAAATGCCAGTCCTGAACCCCCTGCAACCACGTCTCTGTGATGCCTACCACATCATACCTGCCAGTCACAATCTGGGCCACAAGCTCATCTACCTTGTTCCGTACACTGCGCGCATTTAAATATGGCACCTTTAATTCTCTATTGACCGTCCCTTTTTGTTTTCTTAGTGTGGTGGACCTTGGTTTACTGAGCCTTTCCATACACTGTGTCATATTTTGTGGGATGGGGACAATCGTAACCACTCTTGAGTTTTGTCTGTTCGTTTTTTTTGTATTCCTAAGCAGCTACGCTCCCCGCTGATTACTTCACCTCTTGGTTCCCTGACTTTCCCTTCCCCCCCAATCTTTAGTTTAAAGTCCTATTGACCACCCTATTTACTCTTTTCGCCAGAACACTGGTCCCAGCTCGGTTCAGGTGGAGACCATCCCAACGGTATAGGTCCCCCCTGTCCCAAAACTGATGCCAGTGTCCCATGAGAAGGAACCCCTCATTCCCACACCACTCTTTCAGCCACGTGTTAACTTCCCTTATTCTTGCCTCCCTATGCCAACTTGCACGTGGCTCGGGCAGTAATCCAGAGATTATGACCCTTGAGGACCTGTTTTTTAATTTGAATCCTAGCTCTTTATAATCTCTAAACAGGTCCTCTTTCCTAGACTTGCCTATGTTGTTGGTACCGACATGGACCACAACAACTGGATTCTCTCCCTCCCTCTCCAGTATCCTTTCAAGCCGGTCAGAGATGTCCCGCACCCTAGCACCGGGCAGGCAACATACCATGCGGGACTCTTTATCCTGCTCACAAAGGATACTATCTATCCCCCTGATAATAGAATCCCTTACAACTACAACTTGCCTATTTACTCCCTCCCCTTGAATGGCCTGCTGAACCATGGTGCCTTGGTCAGCTGACTCATCCTTCCTGCAACCCTGTTCGCCATCCACACAGGGAGCAAGTGCCTCATACCTGTTGGACAGAGTCAAGGGCTGAGGCTCCTGAGTTCCTGACTGCTGGTTCCCTTTACCTGCCTGACTTGCAGTCACACCCTGCTGTCCCTGGCCACTGGCAGGATTTAAACTACTTACTCTGACAGGTGTGACTGCCTCCTGAAACACAGTGTCCAGGTAAGTCTCCCCCTCCCGGATGTGCCTCAGTGTTTGAAGCTCAGACTCCAGCTCATCAACTCTGAGCCGGAGCTCTTCGAGCAGCCAACACTTATTGCAGATGTGGTCACTGCAGCTCGCAATGGGATCTGCCAGCTCCCACATCAAGCAGCTCAAGCACATCACCTGACCAGCCATCACTAATTAATTAATTAGTTTAATTTAAGTTTATGGTGGGGCCAGCTTCAGCCAATCAGACACTACCCTGCACTTTTAACAGAAAAACAGCACAATTAGATTAACCACTTACCTTTCCTGGTTAACTCACTGCACCAAACTACCAAATTCTCACTGTCTGTATCTCTCTCACTCCGGCTGTGTCTCCTTGACCTGCGCAATGCTAATATAATATAATAATGCTAATAATAATAATATAATATGGCACTTACCTCACACCAATGGATCTTATTATTAGGTTAGAGGAGGAGGGTGGGTGGGAGACATTACACGTGTAGTGTCTCGGGTTTCCTCTCCACCAGAATTTATTGGATTGGGGGGGGGGTTCCTTCCCAGAAGTCCGTGGGTCGAAAAAAATAAAACAGAAAAGTGTTTTTTTAAAGGAAAAACGTACCTCCCAGAAATGCCTTGCGCACCGCTCCCGCCGAAATCCAACGGCCTGCTCCTGTGAAGGTAAGTGTTTTTTAAAGGAAAAACTTACCTCCCAGAAATGCCTTGCGCACCGCTCCCGCCGAAATCCAATGGCCTGCTCCTGTGAAGGTAAGTGTTTTTTAAAGGAAAAACTTACCTCCCAGAAATGCCTTGCGCATCCTTCTCACTTACCTGAAATTTAGGACTAGAGTCCCAAACAATAACCCTCTTACAAATCAAAAGATACGGTCCAAAAATAGTATCATATCAATTTCACCATTGTAACAATAAGAAGAATTTAGGGATAGGAGTAGGCCATTTGCCATTCAATAAAATAGTGGCTGACTTGTGACCTAACTCCATAGAAACCCTACAGGAGTCATATACCCACCTTTGATCCAAGTCCCTTAATATCACCTCCTTTCTTCTTGAGTTCACTGACTGAAGGTGGGTCCTTTTGATTATTTGCTGAACCGTGGCAAAGTAATGTGGATCTATCACTGTCTCAGCTGGAAAGGGGATCAAACCCTGTACTCTTCACATTAATTTGATCCACACGCTAACCATCTAGCCAACTGAGCTAGCTGCCCTGTAAATCTCCCCACTCCACCCCACCACAACTCCCAGATAACCACAATACCTGATGAACAAAAATCTATCATTTAAGTTTTAAATTAACAATTGATTTTGCATCAATTGTTGTGGGGGAATAGAGAGCCAAACATCTACCTGCCTCTGTGTAAAGGACTGTTTCCTCCTAAAAGGTCTGGTTCTAACTTTTTGAGTATGCGCCCAGTTCCTGAACTTCCAAATAATTAAAATATTTCATCCCAATCTACCCAATTTGTTTCACTTAATATCTTAAACTTCGATCAAATCATGCTTCAACTTTCTAGATTTGAGGGAACAGATCCCTAATTTTATGCACTATCTCCTTGTAATTCCATCCCAGGCAAACATAGCATTCCTAAGGTGTGATGCCCAGAGTTGCTCACATAACTCTAATAGTAATTATTATTCCAGGACTAGATTATTTTCTGTACCTGTTCATGACTTTTTAATCTATGTACAGAGACCTCCCGGCCTCTTTGGACTTTCACTGTTTCTAGTTTTTCACCATTTTGGAATTATTCTGGTTTATTCTTTTTTAGGTATCAAGTTGGTGACCTCAAATTTGCTCCCACTGAATCCATTTGCTTCAGGTTTGGCCATTCACTTCATCTATTAATTTATAATAATTCACTCAATTTTTGTAATAAAGACAAAGTATTACAATTTAATATCTTGTTGACTAAACATTTGATTTTTGAAGTCAACAGCAATTTACAGTTACTCACTGTGCCATAGGCTCCTTTGCCAAGCACATTGCCTTTGGTCCATATAATGGCATCTTCACAGCTGGAGCTACATTCAGATTTTATGGAATGGCCAAGTGAACTGTTCGGCCTGCTAGAAGTCTTAAGTAGTTTTGTAACTGTATATTCAGCACTCTGTTGGAACAAAATAATCATGCTGATGAGCTTTCCTAATGAATTGTTCTTTTTCTTCATTTCCCACAGCACAATTCAGTGTGTTGTAATTCCATAAGCTAAAGATCAGTGTAAATGTTTTAAAAATAATTTACCTGTAGGTTTTTTTCATATACAGGTATCATCTTTCCATTTCCAGTTTGAAACAAACTGTTCTTGCTATCATCTTCCTTTTGTAGGATGTGTTTGGCCACTTCTATATTGTTAGCACACGCATTTTTTTCTTCTAACAACAATGCTGATGCCAGACAACTAAGCAACTCGTCTGCAAGACTGTCTTGATTGTCACATTCTAAACCATGTGCTGGGCACATTTTTTCTGTTGTCCATGTGTTAATCAGTGGTTGAACTAGTAAGCTTGTATGATTCAAATCTGGGCTTGAAGTAATTTTTACGATAGAAGAACTGGCGTTAACTTGGTCTTCATCAGTACATGTGGTAACAGATTCTGTTTTATCCTCTATAATATTCCAGTTAGATTTATTGGACAAAGCAGTTGTAGACTCACTTGCATCAATAGTCCCTTGACATTCTACAAATTCACTTCTTTTACCCATGTCTACATCATTATGTCTTTTACTCAGATGCTTTTGTAGCTCACGTAAATCAGCAGCAATACAATCTGTGCTCTTAGTTTTTGGGATCATTGAGGAGTTACACTGATCAGTTGTATTATCTCGTATATCCCCATTAATAGAAGTACTGGATGATTCCTTACAAATACCTTCATCGCCCTCTGAAATGTCAGATTTGTCTGAAGTTTGCTTAAGTGAAATTTCTGCAATGGTTGACAAATATTGGTTATCTAGATGAGCTTCATAATCTGGTAATGAATAAAGGGATTCAGCACCACCTGAGAGATGACCACTATCTTCCTGCTTGTTTAATTCCTGCAACAACTCCTTGTTCTTGGAAGTTTTTATGTGCCAATTGCGGCCAGAAATTCCTTCATCTCTGGTGAACAAAAGGGGAGTTTCCTCTCCATCTTGCAATGCACCTACGTTCTTTTTTTTCACATTTGTGTGGTTTTTCTTAAGTTTGGAATTCAGATTTATTTTTGTATTCTTTGCACTATTTTTTACAATTATTTGATTTGACTTTGAGTTCTTGCAGACTAATCGTCTTTTAGGTGGGGCACAATGAATAACTTGATTATTAGTTTCAGATGTTGTAGACTTTCGCATGATGGAATACACTGGAGTGCCAAACATTTCATAAATTCCTGGGCCTTTCTCAGTTGGATTTATTTCTTGAAACATATCACTATACTTTAACGCTGAGAAATCGTTAGTGGAATGTGATCTTGTAACCCTTAGAATTGGTGATTTGTTAAGTCTATTTGAAATTCTGCTGATATGTGGAAGATCTTGTTCATTAGAAAGTGACCCATTTTTCAAGAGGTACATAATTCCACCTTGTCCTTTTGTTTGTACTTTTGATGAAACTTGGTGTAGATCAGGATTCACCAGTGAAGGAAGGCACGGACCTTTTCTATATTTTAGTAAATGGGCAGTTGATGGTACAAATGTGCTTTTTCTTGTCCAACTTTGTATTGGAATGGGGTGGCACTGTAATGACTTCGAACTAGATTTGTTTCTTTCTGTCTTTTTCTCCTTTTTTTTCCATGCTAATATATTGAAGCTGTGGTTGGCATTGTACGACATGCTATAACTGGTATTCATTTTAACAGGAGCCTTTTTTGAAAAATGGTGTACTTTGGTAGGTGATTGTTTTGCCATTGTGACAAGCATGACAGAATTACTTTTTAAGTCAGTGTGCACATCCTCATATTTTTCTTTTATACAAGTGGCATAATTTGTCCCAACAATCTGTTTTGGTACAGCTACACTCTGTTGAAAATTGTCAGCTAAATGTTGAGCTGAGTCTTTATGACTTGTACTTTCTCTTGCTTTTTCTCCTTGAAGCAGGTTGTCATTTGGGTTGATCTGTCTGCAAGGAAGAACCTCATTAGCTGATATTTTCATGCTGTGTGCATTCTGCAAATGTGTGTTTTGAATTGGATCCACACCTACAGAATTAAGAATGTGTGCACTTGTATTTTCTTTAACAATGGGTTTTCTAGTTTCTAAATTCAGCTTGCTGTCCAAAGTTTCATCCGATAATTCAATATCACCTTTGCAGTAACCAGCATCAATTACTACTTTATTTGTTAAGTTGCTTCCTACAATTTCAGGTTCTTCGCATTTGTGTTTTTTATCGGATCCAGCTGAAGTGCATTCTGGATTATTTTCTGAAGGTATTACATGAATGACATCATTTGGACACAAACATTTAGCCATTTCTTGACTTATGAGTTCTCCATTGTAAATTTTCGTACTAGCAGCTACACAGTTCACACAATTACTGAGAGGCCTAGGAAGAGGTAAACTTAACTTGTCATTATTTTCAATGTCAAATCCTGTTTCCAATAGCTGTACATCCAAGCACTGTAATTCAAGGCTGTGTGTTTGTTCCAGACAGTCATCCAAATTCAAGGACCTTTGGTTATCAGGTGCACTGTCACTAGAGAATTCATTTGAAGGTTTTTTTCCGTGAGATCGTGCTAAGGATTGTCTATTCAGTCTTTTTTCCCTTGTGATTGATTCATGTGGCAATAAAGAATAATGTGGGTATCGTTTTGAAGGCAATGTTATAGCAGTGGTATCAGAGATATTACTTTCATTTTGTTTATCAGTAACTCTTTTACCCTCTATTGGAAGAAGTCGCACAGAAACTGGAGGCCTTGCATTGCTGGTGCCCAGTTGCGGTAAAGAAATCTGCAGTTGCAAAAGTATAAGATTTAGATTTCATCTGAAGTCATATCCTGTTTAGAGTCACCATTTATCTTGATTTTTCTTGTATTTAAAGCAGCTAGAAGTGGCATCACATACTCAATGCTTTGTTAATGCTATTTTCAATTATAAAAGATTAACCAATAAAATTACATGTACAAGAATTGCTAGGGTATTTATGCTTAATGCTGTGCTTTTGTTATGGAACACTTCAATGAAAATAATGGATAAATCATAGTAGGAATGCTAAAAGCCTGGGAAATCATTGGTAATTACTCGTGACTTTTACAATGCCTTGTGGATTGTTCTTGCTGGTGCTGCTTGTATAGTAGTTTTAGGGCATTGTGTATGGGTCTAAAAGGACACTACTTTTTTTCCCAGGGTTTGTATTCACCACTAGATATTACATTTAAGCTTTAGTAGGCTGAGTACATGAAAATAAAAGTAGGAAGTACTGGAAATACTCAGCAAATCTGACAGCATCTCTTCATATTTTCCACAGTATTTTGCTTTTATTCGAGTATATGGAGTTTCTGATGCGTATTATTGACTGTAGGGAGGGTGGGTATTGAGCCAAAGAGGCTTCCCAGTATGCGGTCTTTCAAAATAAGTTAGCATATCTACTTCAGCATGAAAGGGTATAGTTTTAGATCTTATGATCAAAATTAGTTTCAAAAACTTTAGTTATCCAATAAGGACTGAAGGGGTTAAAACTCTCCATCTGTATTACACACAAGCTGTTTAGCTGAAGTTGTTAGCTGCAGTAAGCCTGCCCAAGGACATGTCTTGCTGGTGATGGGGCCCAGGAAAGATATAAGCCACATTTGGTCATTCTCGAGAATGACAATGAATAATTTAGGATCTTTTCACCATTTTTGTACAGGTAATAAGTTGTCTGGGTGAAAGACATAATCATACAGAATTGTTATTGCAGTGGGAAATTTTACCTCGTGAAGAACATTATACTTGACCCTGTGATCGATAACCACATTCTTGATTATGGGGAGCCAGTGATAAATATTAGAAGACAACATGCAAGTGTCTTTATACTGATTGGATAGTATAATGAAATAGACAAGCACTTTCTGTAATTGGTTAGTTGTTTTCATTTACTATGCATGATGTAAACCTAATTGATAATCGTGATTGGACATGGATAACTAGTAAAAATGATTCATATATGCTAATTTCTTGTAACCGAGTATATCTGTTGGTAAAATTCTTGAAGCATTGCTCTTTGGCGTACCAACTTGGAATGCCATTAGCCCATGCTATAGCATTGTAATAAAGGCCTCATTTGTAACTGCATCTTCATCTGGTTTCTTGTGAGTGGGAGAGTGAAGTACACTAAAGCTGAATAGCTGTACTTCTTAGATGTAACACAACAGTCTTGTGTGAATTTTGAGGGCTGCTTTTAAATGGGGAGAGGAATAAATTACTGGTGAGAGCATGGTTCCAGATGGCGGAGTTATCAAGGGTCAGAAGTTCCAGAATGACCCGATGCCCATGTAAAATAGAGTAAAAGTAAATTTAGGGTGAAAAGGAAGGGAGAGAGCGGAAATTTATGGCACCTAAATCGTTGATGACAAAAAAAGGCGATAAAAGTTAGTTGTGTGCAGTTGACAATTAAGATAAATAAATTTAGAATCTCACAATACCTTGAGAGTGTCGCTGCTACTCTCTGAATCTGCTGCCACTTGTTTTTTTAACTCTTTTAATAACAATGAAAAACAAATTGGAAATTTAGTATCAAAGTTCTGTAGTTTCAAATAAAGCTGCAATTTAACATTGTAAGTAAAATTGCAACATCGCAAATCTATTTGAATTACCTTTGCAATTAAAAACTGGTTGTTAATCTGTCAGGGGAATTTAATACTTTAATCTATATCACTTGTTAAAATTAGTTGAGTTTTTATTCTATCAAATGAGATGAACATAAAAGCAGCAGAGATTGCAGTGCACACAATATCTCACCAATGTCAAAACAGAACAAAACCCTCCCAGTATACCTATCGATCCACAATACAATAATACATTGAAACTTGTATCTAGGTTTGTAGATCTCACTAAAAACTAAGAACATTCAAATTATTCATACTAGTCACATTTACCTGTAACATTTCCTTGCAATACCACAAGATGGTGATGCACGAGCAATTTCAAATGCCAGTGTGATTGAGGATCTGTGACAGCTCCTTGTTACACCTGCAGCTCACTTTGGCTGTATTTGTTCTTTAGCCACGCTCTGTTTTGCTGATTGTCTCTGTTGTGGTGTGTTGGATACGGGTTGGTAGGCTTTAATGAAGTCTTTGTAGTCTTAAGTAGGTTAACTGTATGTATTAACTAAAAGACATACATACATATGTACAATAAAGGTAGGAGCTCTTTACATGCTTGCTTGTGCACATGGCTCTGAAACATTAGACTGATTCCCAGGTGTTTTAAAACATTTTTTACGGGATATGGGTGTCGCTGGTTAGGGCAGCATTTATTGCCCCCCATCCTTGGTTGCCCTTAAGATGGTGGTGAGCTGCCTTCTTGAACCTCTGCAGTCCTTGTCATGGAGGTACACCCACTGCGCTGTTAGGGAGGGAATTCCAGGATTTTGCCATGGCAACGGTGAAGGCAGGGCATTTCCAAGTCGGGGTGATGAGTAACTTGGTGGGAAACCGCCAAGTGATGGGATTGCCAGGTATCTGCTGCTCTTGGTGGTCGTGGGTTTGGAAGGTGCTGATTAAGGAACCTTGGTGAGTTAATTCAGTGCAACTTGTGGATGGTATATACGGCTGCCATTGTTAGTCGGTGGTGGAGGGTTTGAATGTTTGTGGAAGGAGGAGCAATGAAGTAGGCTGCTTTATCTAAATAGTATTGAGCTTCTTGAGTGTTGTTGGACTTGCACTCATCCAAGCAAGTGGAAAGTATTCCATTACACTCCTGACTTGTGCCTTGTAAATGGTGGATAGCCTTTTGGGGTCAGGTGGTGAGTTACTCGCTTAGGATTCCTAGTCTTTGACCTGTTCTGGTAGGCACAGTATTAACATGGTTAGTCCAGTTCAATGGTAACCCCCAGGATGTTCATTGTGGAGGATTCAGCGATGGTAATGACATTGAATGTCAAGTAGCGATGGTTAGATCCTTTCTTGTAGGAGATGGTCATTGCCTGGCACTTGTGTGGCATGATTGTAACTTGTGTTCCCTTACATCAATGTGGGTGGTTCTGTACTCAGTCACATGTTAAACTTATATAGGAGAGTAGGCCATTCAGCCCATCAAACCTGCTCTGCAATTCAATTTTATCATGGCTGGTCATCTAGTTCCAAGCCACATTCCTGCACATATCCCTTGATGTCATTGGCCTCTATAAATCTATCGATTCCTTCTTGAACACTTTCCATGATTGACTTTCATCAACCCTCTCGGGTAGAGAATTCCAAAGATCCACCACCCTGTGAGTGAAAATATTCCTCTTCATCTCAGTCAGAGATTCAGGCCATCGAGTCTGCTCCACCATTCAATCATGGCCGATCTGTTTCTCAATCCTATTCTCCGGCCTTCTCCCCATAACCCTGATCCCCTTATTGGTCAAGAACCTATCTATCTCTGTCTTAAAGGCAGTCAATGATTTGGCCTCCACAGCCTTCTACTGGCAAAGATTTCCACAGATTCACCACCCTTATCATTATTGTTAGTATCCATTATTTTCTGCATATTTTCTAAAATCTTTGCAAATTAGTACTAAGTGCAAAAATATGGAAGTCTGCTTACTTTGCCGAATACGAGTTTGAGAATCTTGTGAGGAATCCAGATGTATTTCAGAATGACTGATATTTGTTTCAGATTGTGAGCCCTGCATTCCAGTGATATCTTCAATATTGGGCACATTTTTAACCTTCTTGTTCATTCTTGTAAATAAATGTAATGAAGATCGCCTCCTTCGCTTCATTGAAACCAGCAGCGCTTCATCTGGAAGTGATGAATGACTTAAATTTTCTCTTCCAAGTCTTTCCCAAGGATTTGCCAATGCAGTAGCTGTGCTGTTGATATCATAAATTACATTATCTTTCTTGAACCTATTATTTAACATGTGTTAACTTTACTCTCGGCTTTATACTGATATGACTACATAAAAGCCTCAAAGAAATCAATGATCAAAAGTGCTTTGAACACAAAATTCACTTGTGCATCAGTATTTTGTTCTTGTTTTCCACTGCACGAGCTTAACATTCAAGCTTTTCTATGCATGATTGTAAACTTGAGGTGAAAAAGATGATGATTTTTATAAAAATTGCAAATACCAGTGTTCATAGATTCACAACTTCATTTCTCAATGTTATTTAATGGATGGAACTGAAAGATTATTGAAGTTCAATTCTATGCTTTTGCAGCAATTTGTAATGGCAGAGACAAGAAAGTTATGAGATTCAAGTAAAATGACAGCTAACTTGTTTTGTTGCTTGATGAGCTTTTATAATGGGAATCAGTTTATCTATACCTGTATAGCATTCAGGATAAATAAAATCCAGAAAAATACTGGATTGTGTTTTTGCGGTTATGAACAGAATAGGTTTGAGACGTTTATTGTTTCAAATGAGACCAAAGCCACTTCATTTCTTTAAAAGAAAGAACTTGCATTTACATTATGCCCTGCATGACCTCAAGATGTCCTAAAAATGTTTTTCTTAAATTGAGTACATATGAACGCATAGTTTATTTTATAAAATGGGACACCAAGGCTAATTTGTACACAGCAAGTTTCTACAAATAGCCATGTTTATAATAATCTTTATTGTCACAAGTTAGCTTACAATGAAGTTATTGTGAAAAGCCCCTCGTCGCCACATTCTGGTGCCTGTTCGGGTACACAGAGGGAGAATTCAGAATGTCCAAATTACTTAACAGCACGTCTTTCGGGACTGTGATAGGACCAGATATAGTGTATCAAAACTGACAATGTCAGGACTGAGTCCGTACTGGATTTTGGGCTGGGCAGTTCAGGTCAGGTCAAGTGTTGATTGGACCATGGGAAAGACCAGCACGCAAAGTTGATAAATAGTGGGTGTGTCACTACACCATTGCAGCACCTAACCCAACAAGCTGAATTCATCAAATACTAAAAACAAATGCATGGCAGCTTTTTAAAAAAAGTTTGGTTTACAGACATTGCTGGTTTTTGGATAGCTGGATTTGAGACACTGTACCTGTAATTAATTTTGGTGATGTTAATTGAAAGATGAACATTGGTCAGGACACCAGCAACAGCTTCCATGCTCCTCTTCAAGATAACCTTTTACATCCAACTGGAAGGGTGGATTGTTTAATGACTTATCTAAATGACAGCACTTCTAATGCTGCAGCATCCCTCAGCACTGCACTAGGGTTTCAGCACAGATTTCTGTATTCAAGTCGTTGGAATGGGATTTGAACCCACAACCTTCTGACACAAGCTAAAGTGCTATCAACTGAGCCACAACCATCACTCTACAGTAACAGATTACCTGCCAGTTTTTTCAGTGTTTCTGCTCAAGTACATCTGATAAGAGAAACGTCATAAAGATGGGGGATGAACATCCCTCAACCAGATGTAACAATAAGCTTTTTCTTTAAAAATGAGCACTGAATTTGAATACATAATTACTTTATCAGAGCTAAGCTCTTATAATTTAACAGTGGTGGCAACGCTATGAATATCAACACAAAATTTGTGTAAAACATGAAATTTCTCTACGATTTTAACTAATACATTAACACATTTAACCACAAATACTTGGAATTTTAACATCCAAGATTATGATGGATTAATTCTATAATCCTGTTGTTTGGGAGTAAACAGTGCTCATAGAGAGTGAGCCTACATCTCTGGCCCGTGATCCTTTTTGAACATGGCTCCCTGACTAAATTAGCCCATTGCTGTTTTGTTACAGGCCAGATTTTATAATTTAGGCACATTGGGGTAGATTTTGCCATTAACTGGATAGTAATTTAGCAGAACAGATTTTTCATCCTTTGAGGAAACATTCACTTTTCATTTCATTGATTTTAAAGACCATTAGTCTATTAATATTTATTGGTGTTTTCCATGATATCGGACTCAAAAATCTTCTAATTAAAGATAGAGAAGACATTTTGCCATTTTTTCCCCCATATGCGACATGCCATTCTTCAAATTACCCATACAAGCAAAGAATATAGGCTGAAGCTCCTAACAGATCAGTGGACTATATGTATAATAGAAGTGGTTTGGGATAGAGTATATATGTGTAGCGACAACAATCTCTCCCTCAATGCCAGCAAAAGTAAAGAGCTGGTCATTGACTTCAGGAAGCAAAGTACTGTACACACCCCTGTCAGCATCAACGGGGCCGAGGTGGAGATGGTTAGCAGTTTCAAATTCCTAGGGATGCACATCTCCAAAAATCTGTCCTGGTCCACCCACATCGACGCTACCACCAAGAAAGCACAACAGCGCCTATACTTCCTCAGGAAACTAAAGAAATTTGGCATGTCCACATTAATCCTTACCAACTTTTACAGATCCTATCTGGCTGCATCACAACCTGGTATGGTAACTGCTCGGCCCAGGACCGCAAGAAACTTCAGAGAGTCGTGAACACCACCCAGTCCATCACACGAACCTGCCTCCCATCCACTGACTCCATCTACACCTCCCACTGCCTGGGGAAAGCGGGCAGCATAATCAAAGATCCCTCCCACCCAGCTTACTCACTCTTCCAACTTCTTCCATTGGGCAGGAGATACAGAAGTCTGAGAACACGCACGAACAGACTCAAAAACAGCTTCTTCCCCACTGTCACCAGATTCCTAAATAACCCTCTTATGGACTGACCTCATTAACACTACACCCTGTATCTTCATCCGATGCCAGTACTTATGTAGTTACATTGTATATGTTGTGTTGCCCTATTATGTATTTTCTTTTATTCCCTTTTCTTCCCATGTACTTAATGACCTGTTGAGCTGCTCGCAGAAAAATACTTTCCACTGTACCTCGGTACACGTGACAATAATCAAATCAAATCCAATATGTTCACATGAGACTGACATTCAAATTTATCTCTCTTCGTAGAGACAACTATTCACTCCTGCAACTACCAAGCAATAAAAAATATTTTGGAAAAGCTCAGCTGAAACATTATTCTAACTTTTTGGTTTCATTGCAGCTACCTCTATCAATTGAAATGTTTAAATCAATTCCAATCTATATTGTTTTAAGCTACAAATACACTCCAAAGCCTCAAATTTTAAAAATCTACATCATGTCCACTAAAATCAGTTATTGTACTTACCAACTTGTTTCTAACCCATTGTGCAAATAAATCATCTCTTCTAATGTATTTTTTCCAATGTCAAAATCGAGAAGAATCTGCCGACCTATTAAATATATTTTAAAACAAGATTATTCAATACTATATTCTAGTACAACAATCTACTTTCTATATAATAATAATCTTTATTATCACAAGTAGGCTTACATTAACACTGCAATGAAGTTACTGTGAAAAGCCCCTAGTCGCCACATTCGGGCGCCTGATCGGGTACACAGAGGGAGAATTCAGAATGTCCAAATTACCTAACAGCACGTCTTTCGGGACTTGCGGGAGGAAACCGGAGCACCCGGAGGAAACCCAAGCAGACACGGGGAGAACGTGCAGACTCCACACAGTATAAGTTTCATGAAATGTCATTCTTGGGTGAGGTCAGTAGATTTGATTTCACAATTAAATGGGCTGGATTTGCTCTCTGTGCCAAATAAATGGCACCAGACATGCATCACATTTGTATTTTCCCCATAGATTTACCATGTCGCCTTGCATTGAAATTTACTTTAAATTACTGGTGGTCTATGAGTCATAACGTTGCGACATAAGCACTAAAATAGAGGCCAACTTTTCATGACGGCACCGAGGAAGGGCTGTCCTGTCAGAGGTGTTGTGTTTTGGTTAAGAAGTTAGAGCAAAGTTTTGTCTGCTCGCTCAGGTGGATGTAAAATATATCCCACCACACTATTTTGAAGAAGAGCAAATTGGTAGTTTCTTGGTTGTGTTTCTTATGTTGCATCAGCAACTGCACTTCAAAAGTATTTTATTTGTGATAAAACATTCAGGTTTATTAATGGCACCATATAAATGCAAAGTCCAGCACCCTTTACAAAGAACCTGGGACCTTTGTGACAGGGTAGGCCTATATCCTTACGCAATAGATTAAAAATAATCAATTAACTGTGCCAAGTCTGAACTGTGCCAAGTCTCACCAAGAATATTAAGTAAAATGTATGTCAGGTACAAAAGACCAAAAAGAAAGATTGAATAAAGGAAGCTGGAAAAATAGACAAAGTAAATAACATTTATTCAAATCTCTTGACAATTAAAATCTAAAAGAATGAGATTGTAATTGTACAGATGAATTGGAAATGTTGGGCGGGATTCTCTCAGCTCCGCGGGCCGGCGAATCCCCGCAACCACGCCATGCCGCCCAGGTGCCGGCACGCGATTCTCCGCGTTTGGCACGGCGCCGGTCGCGGGCCGCTCTACGCGGCTGGGCCACTGATTCTCCAGCTCGGATGGGCCAAGCGGCGGCTCTAAAAAGGCAGAGTCCCACCAGCGCTGTCCACACCTGGTCGCAGCTGGCGGGAACTCTGCGCGCAATGTCAGGGGGCGGCCTGTGGGGGGCGGGAGGGGGCTCCGACCCCGGGGGGGCCTCCAATGGGGCCTGGCCCGCGATCGGGGCCCACCGATTGGCGGGCTGGCTTCCGTTGCTGGGGGCCTCCTTTCCTATGCGCCGGCCCCTGTAGCCCTGCGCCATGTTGCATCGGGGCCGGCACGTTGAAGGAGGCCACTGCGCATGTGCGTGTTGGCGCCGGCGCCACTGCGCATGTCCTCATTGGTGCCAGCGCAACTGCGCATGTGTGGATCCCGCAGCGCACAGTTCGCGCCGGGATCTGCAGCTGGAGCAGCGCAAACCCTCCAGCGCCGTGCTGGCCCCCTTTTAGGGGTGAGAATTAGATGTGGAAGCGGCCCGTTCATGCCGTCGTAAAACGCAATGACGTGGACACTCTGCTGTGGGATTGGAGAATCTCGCCCGTTACTTTTCAGTGCCAGAGGTGTGGTTTGGCACTAATTAAGATTTATCACACTATTAAAAGTGCACTTACACTGGGATGGGCATGCCCTAACATTTCCCGGTGATTTTAGTATAGATTCTGAAAATAGAAGCTTCACACTTAAGTGTTGATGAAAAAAAGAGACGTGTCCTGATTATACAGTGTGAAATGATCGGATCAAGGTAGCCAGTTTCCCTCTGGATACCTTTGATGTGCCCATTTCAACATCAAGCTTGCATGTTGAGCAAATGGCCTGCGTCCCATTTATAAGGTTGCCGATAAGACAAATTTTTTAGCATGCGGAAGTGTAAAAATTCCGTATTGACCAGTGAAGAAAGGCTTGCGGTAGACGGTGGTCATTGCCGTGTTAATGTAAGCTTACTTGTGACAATAAAGATTATTATTATTATTAAGACCAGCCATCTGCTGGCTCATCAGCTGAGAAAGCAGGCAGTCATGAGGAAAATAGCTCGGGTGAAGGATAGGAACGGCAAACTAGTCACGATGCCAGGTGAGATTAACGAGGCCTTTGCGACCTTCTACTGAGAGCTGTACACCTCCGTGACCCCGGAGGAGAACTCGAAGATAAGGCAGTTCCTCGACGGATTGGACATGTCGGTCATGGGGGAGGATAGGAGACAGTACCTGGGAGCACTATTAGAACTGAGGGAAGACATGGAGAACATTAACTCCATGTAGGCGGCGAGGCCGGATGGATTCCCGGTGGTCTTCTACAAAAAATTTGCACCAGCACTGGCCCAGACTCCTACTCGGCTGGTGATTGGCAGCACCACCTAAGGCTGCAGACTGGCTGTCCAACCTAGCAAAATCTCTCAAGCTCGAAAAAACAAAATATGCCATCACTGGACCAGAGGAAGGCTTCCAACTTGTTCCAGGACCTGTTTATTATCAGCATCCAGTGAAGTAGGGAAGGAGTGAGGGAGGACAGGATAGGTGGGTGGGAGACTCAGGACAGGCCACAAAATAAGGGAGATAAAATGGGAGGGGCAGAATAAAAGCACCAAAAGGAAATGCAGGGCAGGTAGAAGAGGAGAGAGCCGCAAGGGACACAGAACAAAAACCAGATCGCATCCAGCAGACATGCTGCCCCCGCCTCCCCCCAGCATGGATAAGCACCAAGAGGCAACCAAGGTGGCACAACAGTAACGGCCGACCGCCAGGGGCTCCCAAACAGGGACCACTCCGTAACTATAAAAAAGCTCCCTCTCTGAGAAGCACAGCCAGCTAGCGGCCCCACATGACCGAGTGGGAATACCACTGGCCACGGTCTGGCCCACAAGCGCTCAGCGGCATTTTCTTTGTAAATTACTTTTGTTTTGAAAATATTTTTTTGTTTCTTAACATTTTATGCATGAAACAAAACACACATCTGGCCTTGACAACTCCCTGGCAACACTGGTTTCTGCACGTTGAGCATGCAACTGATATGCAATCACAGAAGGCAATTCCTGCATGTTTGTGCTTGGTTCTCAGGGAGCTCTCTGGACGCCTATATTCTGACCTACTCCCAGGTGCCACTGGTCTTTGAAGTACCTCGCCGATTGCAGAGTCAGCTCCTTGGGGATGAGGGATACCCAGAAGGCCTGGCTGTTGATGATAGTTCACTCTCTGCAGAGTGCTACTGAGGTGAGCTACAATGCCCCAAATGCCTCCACTAGGTCAATGATCGAGCAGACAATAGGCCTCCTCAGATGATGTTCAGATGTTGGACCACTCAGGCTGGGTTCTCCAATACTGGCTAGAGTGTGTCCTGGATCATCATTGACTGCTGCACTCTGCACAATCTCGTCTTGGCTGAGAGATACATGGAGAACAGAGTTGTCTCCTCTGAAGATGATGGGCATGAAGCTAATGAGGGCCAGCATGTTGCCAAGCCATCGTAGCAGGGGCAAAAAATGGCAGGCAGGCCTGTGACAATATGATAATAATATAGCTGATGAATTCCAGACAGAGTAACCGGCTGAGACATTTCCTTTACTTTTTGGTTTCTATCCTTACTGGCTGGAAAGCCCGAATTCGTGTTTGGTGACAGACATTATTCTTGCGCTAAATGTATCTTGATTTAAGATAGCTGAATTAAATTGCATTGCTTAAAGTCTGCCCTGCTGCTGATTTGTGCCTTTGCATGAGCCAAATTATGTTAATATATAAAGCGCTGGCACTACATGTGCAAATTAGAACCTACATAACACTCCATTCTCCAGCAACCTCAAGCATTTGTATGCAGAATTGTGATGAAACATAATTGTGTTTAACACCCCCATCCCCTCATGCCGCAATCACCATTCACCCACAGTAAACCCACATTACTTGATATCTTTATTGTGCCAAAAAGTCAAGAGATTATTTTGGAGTCCACTCACTAAGACTCTGGATTTGATTTGGATTTATTGTCACATGTGCCGAGATACCTGTGTGTGGAGTGTGTCTGTGTGTGGAGTGTATCTGTGTGTGGAGTGTGCCTGTGTGTGGAGTGTGCCTGTGTGTGGAGTGTATCTGTGTGTGGAGTGTGTCTGTGTGTGGAGTGTATCTGTGTGTGGAGTGTATCTGTGTGTGGAGTGTATCTGTGTGTGGAGTGTATCTGTGTGTGGAGTGTGCCTGTGTGTGGAGTGTGCCTGTGTGAAGTATGTGGAGAGTATCTGTGTGTGTGCGATTGTGTGTGGAGTGTATCTGTGTGTGGAGTGTGTCTGTATGTGGAGTGTATCTGTGTGTGGAATGTGTCTGTGCGTGGAGTGTATATGTGGAGTGTGTCTGTGTGGAGTGTGTCTGTGTGGATTGTGGAGTGTGACTGTGCGTGGACTTTATCTGTGTGCAGAGTGTGTCTGTGTGTGGAGTGCGCCTGTGTGTGGAGTGTACCTGCATGTGGAGTGTGCCTGTGTGTGTGTGTGGCGTGTGTGTGTGTGTGGCGTGTGCCTGTGTGTGGAGTGTGCCTGTGTGTGGAGTGTGTCGGTCTGTGGAGTGTGTCTGTCTGTGGAGTGTGTCTGTGTGAGGAGTGTATCTGTGTGTGGAGTACGTCTGTGTGGAGTATGGCTGTGTGTGGAGTGTATCAGTGTGTGGAGTGTGCCTGTGTGTGGACTGTGCCTGTGTGTGGAGTGTGCCTGTGTGTGGAGTATGTCTGTATGTGGCGTGTACCTGCGTGTGGAGTGTGCCTGTGTTGTGTGGAGTATGCCTGTGTGTGGAGTGTGCCTGTGTGTGGAGTGTGTCTGTCTGTGGAGTGTGTCTGTGTGAGGAGTGTATCTATATGTGGAGTGTGTCTGTGTGGAGTGTGTCTGTGTGGATCGTGGAGTGTGTCTGTGCGTGGACTTTATATGTGTGTGGAGTGTGTCTGTGTGTGGCGTGTGTCTGCGTGGAGTGTGTCTGTGCATGGAGTGTGTCTGTGCATGGAGTGTACCTGCGTGTGGAGTGTGCCTGTGTGTGTGTCGAGTGTGCCTGTGTGTGGAGTCTGCCTGTGTGTGGAGTGTGCCTGTGTGTGGAGTGTGCCTGTGTGTGGAGTGTGCCTGTATGTGGAGTGTGTCGGTCTGTGGAATGTGTCTGTGTGAGGAGTGTGCCTGTGTGTGGAGTACGTCTGTGTGGAGTGTGCCTGTGTGTGAAGCGTGTGGAGAGTATCTGTGTGTGTGTGATTGTGTGTGGAGTGTAACTGTGTGTGGAGTGTGTCTGTGTGTGGAATGTATCTGTGTGTGGAGTGTATCTGTCTGTGGAGTGTGTCTGTCTGTGGAGTGTATCTGTGTGTGGAGTATGTCTGTGTGGAGTGTGCCTGTGTGTGAAGCGTGTGGAGAGTATCTGTGTGTGGAGTGTATCTGTGTGTGGAGTGTGTCTGTATGTGGAGTGTATCGGTGTGTGGAGTGTATCTGTGTGTGGAGTGTGTCTGTGTGTGGAGTGTATCTGTGTGTGGAGTGTGTCTGTGTGTGGAGTGTATCTGTGTGTGGAGTGTGTCTGTGTGTGGAGTGTATCTGTGTGTGGAGTGTGTCTGTGTGTGGAGTGTATCTGTGTGTGGAGTGTATCTGTGTGTGGAGTGTATCTATATGTGGAGTGTGTCTATGTGAAGTGTACCTGCGTGTGGAGTGTGCCTGTGTGTGTGGAGTGTGCCTGTGGAGTCTGTGTGGATTGTGGAGTGTATCTGTGTGTGGACTTTATATGTATGTGGAGTGTGTCTGTGCATGGAGTGTGTCTGTGTGTGGAGTGCGTCTGTGTGGAGTGTGGCTGTGTGTGGAGTGTGCCTGTGTGTGGAGTGTGCCTGTGTGTGGAGTATGTCTGTGTGTGGAGTGTACCTGCGTGTGGAGTGTGCCTGTGTGTGTGGAGTGTGCCTGTGTGTGGAGTGTGCCTGTGCGTGGAGTGTGTCTGTGCGTGGACTGCGTCTGTGCGTGGAGTATGGCTGTGTGTAGAGTGTGTCTGTGTGTGGAGTGTATCAGTGTTTGGAGTGTGTCTGTGTGTGGAGTGTGCCTGTGTGTGGAGTGTGCCTGTGTGTGGAGTATGTCTGTATGTGGCGTGTAGCTGCGTGTGGAGTGTTCCTGTGTTGTGTGGAATGTGCCTGTGTGTGGAGTGTGCCTGTGTGTGGAGTGTGCCTGTGTGTGGAGTGTGCCTGTCTGTGGAGTGTATCTGTGTGTGGAGTGCGTCTGTGTGGAGTGTGGCTGTGTGTGGAGTGTGTCTGTGTGTGGAGTGTATCTGTGTGTGGAGTGTGCCTGTGTGTGGAGTATGTCTGTATGTGGCGTGTACCTGCGTGTGGAGTGTGCCTGTGTTGTGTGGAGTATGCCTGTGTGTGGAGTGTGCCTGTGTGTGGAGTGTGTCTGTCTGTGGAGTGTGTCTGTGTGAGGAGTGTATCTATATGTGGAGTGTGTCTGTGTGGAGTGTGTCTGTGTGGATCGTGGAGTGTGTCTGTGCGTGGACTTTATATGTGTGTGGAGTGTGTCGGTGTGTGGCGTGTGTCTGCGTGGAGTGTGTCTGTGCGTGGAGTGTGTCTGTGCATGGAGTGTACCTGCGTGTGGAGTGTGCCTGTGTGTGTGTCGAGTGTGCCTGTGTGTGGAGTCTGCCTGTGTGTGGAGTGTGCCTGTGTGTGGAGTGTGCCTGTGTGTGGAGTGTGCCTGTATGTGGAGTGTGTCTGTCTGTGGAATGTGTCTGTGTGAGGAGTGTGCCTGTGTGTGGAGTACGTCTGTGTGGAGTGTGCCTGTGTGTGAAGCGTGTGGAGAGTATCTGTGTGTGTGTGATTGTGTGTGGAGTGTATCTGTGTGTGGAGTGTGTCTGTGTGTGGAATGTATCTGTGTGTGGAGTGTATCTGTCTGTGGAGTGTGTCTGTCTGTGGAGAGTGTCTATGTGAGGAGTGTATCTGTGTGTGGAGTACGTCTGTGTGGAGTGTGCCTGTGTGTGGAGTGTGTCTGTATGTGGAGTGTATCTGTGTGTGGAGTGTATCTGTGTGTGGAGTGTGTCTGTGTGTGGAGTGTATCTATATGTGGAGTGTGTCTATGTGAACTGTACCTGCGTGTGGAGTGTGCCTGTGTGTGTGGAGTGTGCCTGTGGAGTCTGTGTGGATTGTGGAGTGTATCGGTGTGTGGACTTTATATGTGTGTGGAGTGTGTCTGTGCATGGAGTGTGTCTGTGTGTGGAGTGCGTCTGTGTGGAGTGTGGCTGTGTGTGGAGTGTGTCTGTGTGTGAAGTGTGTCTGTGTGTGGAGTGTATCTGTGTGTGGAGTGTGCCTGTGTGTGCAGTGTGTCTGTGTGTGGAGTGTACCTGCGTGTGGAGTGTGCCTGTGTGTGGAGTGTATCTGTGTGTGGAGTGTGTCTGTGTGTGGAGTGTATCTGTGTGTGGAGTGTGCCTGTGTGTGGAGTGTGTCTGTGTGTGGAGTGTGTCTGTGTGTGGAGTGTATCTGCGTGTGGAGTGTGCCTGTGTGTGGAGTGTGTCTGTGTGTGGAGTGTACCTGCGTGTGGAGTGTGCCTGTGTGTGGAGTGTATCTGTGTGTGGAGTGTGTCTGTGTGTGGAGTGTATCTGTGTGTGGAGTGTGCCTGTGTGTGGAGTGTGTCTGTGTGTGGAGTGTATCTGTGTGTGGAGTGTGTCTGTGTGTGGAGTGTATCTGTGTGTGGAGTGTGTCTGTGTGTGGAGTGTATCTGTGTGTGGAGTGTGCCTGTGTGTGGAGTGTGTCTGTGTGTGGAGTGTATCTGTGTGAGGAGTGTGTCTGTGTGTGGAGTGTATCTGTGTGTGGAGTGTGTCTGTGTGTGGAGTGTGCCTGTGTGTGGAGTGTTTCTGTGTGTGGAGTGTGTCTGTGTGTGGAGTGTATCTGTGTGTGGAGTGTGCCTGTGTGTCTGTGTGTGGAGTGTATCTGTGTGTGGAGTGTGTCTGTGTGTGGAGTGTATCTGTGTGTGGAGTGTGTCTGTGTGTGGAGTGTATCTGTGTGTGGAGTGTGCCTGTGTGTGGAGTGTGTCTGTGTGTGGAGTGTATCTGTGTGTGGAGTGTGTCTGTGTGTGGAGTGTATCTGTGTGTGGATTGTGTCTGTGTGCGGAGTGTATCTGTGTGTGGAGTGTGCCTGTGTGTGGAGTGTGCCTGTGTGTGGAGTGTGTCTGTGTGTGGAGTGTATCTGTGTGTGGAGTGTGTCTGTGTGTGGAGTGTATCTGTGTGTGGAGTGTGCCTGTGTGTGGAGTGTGTCTGTGTGTGGAGTGTATCTGTGTGTGGAGTGTGCCTGTGTGTGGAGTGTATCTGTGTGTGGAGTGTGTCTGTGTGTGGAGTGTATCTGTGTGTGGAGTGTGCCTGTGTGTGGAGTGTGTCTGTGTGTGGAGTGTACCTGCGTGTGGAGTGTGCCTGTGTGTGTGTGGAGTGTACCTGTGTGTGTGTGGAGTGTACCTGTGTGTGGAGTGTACCTGTGTGTGGAGTGTGTCTGTGTGAGGAGTGTACCTGCGTGTGGAGTGTGCCTGTGTGTGGAGTGTGTCTGTATGTGGAGTGTATCTGTGTGTGGTGTGTATCTGTGTGTGGTGTGTATCTGTGTGTGGAGTGTGTCTGTGCGTGGAGTGTATCTGTGTGCGGAGTGAGTCTGTGTGTGGAGTGTGTCTGTGTGGAGTGTGTCTGTGTGGATTGTGGAGTGTGTCTGCGCGTGGACTGTATATGTGTGTGGAGTGTGTCTGTGCGTGGAGTGTGTCTGTGCGTGGAGTGTGTCTGTGCGTGGAGAGTGTCTGTGCGTGGAGTGTGCCTGTGTGTGGAGTGTGCCTGTGTGTGGAGTGTGCCTGTGTGTGGAGTGTGCCTGTGTGTGGAGTATGTCTGTATGTGGCGTGTACCTGCATGTGGAGTGTGCCTGTGTTGTGTGGAGTGTGCCTGTGTGTGGAGTGTGCCTGTGTGTGGAGTTTGCCTGTGTGTGGAGTATGTCTGTATGTGGCGTGTAGCTGCGTGTGGAGTGTTCCTGTGTTGTGTGGAATGTGCCTGTGTGTGGAGTGTGCCTGTGTGTGGAGTGTGCCTGTGTGTGGAGTGTGCCTGTCTGTGGAGTGTATCTGTGTGTGGAGTGCGTCTGTGTGGAGTGTGGCTGTGTGTGGAGTGTGTCTGTGTGTGGAGTGTATCTGTGTGTGGAGTGTGCCTGTGTGTGGAGTATGTCTGTATGTGGCGTGTACCTGCGTGTGGAGTGTGCCTGTGTTGTGTGGAGTATGCCTGTGTGTGGAGTGTGCCTGTGTGTGGAGTGTGTCTGTCTGTGGAGTGTGTCTGTGTGAGGAGTGTATCTATATGTGGAGTGTGTCTGTGTGGAGTGTGTCTGTGTGGATCGTGGAGTGTGTCTGTGCGTGGACTTTATATGTGTGTGGAGTGTGTCTGTGTGTGGCGTGTGTCTGCGTGGAGTGTGTCTGTGCGTGGAGTGTGTCTGTGCATGGAGTGTACCTGCGTGTGGAGTGTGCCTGTGTGTGTGTCGAGTGTGCCTGTGTGTGGAGTCTGCCTGTGTGTGGAGTGTGCCTGTGTGTGGAGTGTGCCTGTGTGTGGAGTGTGCCTGTATGTGGAGTGTGTCTGTCTGTGGAATGTGTCTGTGTGAGGAGTGTGCCTGTGTGTGGAGTACGTCTGTGTGGAGTGTGCCTGTGTGTGAAGCGTGTGGAGAGTATCTGTGTGTGTGTGATTGTGTGTGGAGCGTATCTGTGTGTGGAGTGTGTCTGTGTGTGGAATGTATCTGTGTGTGGAGTGTATCTGTCTGTGGAGTGTGTCTGTCTGTGGAGAGTGTCTATGTGAGGAGTGTATCTGTGTGTGGAGTACGTCTGTGTGGAGTGTGCC
Source organism: Scyliorhinus torazame (assembly GCF_047496885.1). NCBI lineage: Eukaryota > Metazoa > Chordata > Chondrichthyes > Carcharhiniformes > Scyliorhinidae > Scyliorhinus > Scyliorhinus torazame. Next base: position 71,089,603 of record NC_092708.1, on the reverse strand, counting down.
TGTGTGTGGAGTGTGTCTGTATGTGGAGTGTATCTGTGTGTGGAGTGTATCTGTGTGTGGAGTGTGTCTGTGTGTGGAGTGTATCTATATGTGGAGTGTGTCTATGTGAAGTGTACCTGCGTGTGGAGTGTGCCTGTGTGTGTGGAGTGTGCCTGTGGAGTCTGTGTGGATTGTGGAGTGTATCGGTGTGTGGACTTTATATGTGTGTGGAGTGTGTCTGTGCATGGAGTGTGTCTGTGCGTGGAGTGCGTCTGTGTGGAGTGTGGCTGTGTGTGGAGTGTGTCTGTGTGTGAAGTGTGTCTGTGTGTGGAGTGTATCTGTGTGTGGAGTGTGCCTGTGTGTGCAGTGTGTCTGTGTGTGGAGTGTACCTGCGTGTGGAATGTGCCTGTGTGTGGAGTGTATCTGTGTGTGGAGTGTGTCTGTGTGTGGAGTGTATCTGTGTGTGGAGTGTGCCTGTGTGTGGAGTGTGTCTGTGTGTGCAGTGTGTCTGTGTGTGGAGTGTATCTGTGTGTGGAGTGTATCTGTGTGTGGAGTGTGCCTGTGTGTGGAGTGTGTCTGTGTGTGGAGTGTACCTGCGTGTGGAGTGTGCCTGTGTGTGGAGTGTATCTGTGTGTGGAGTGTGTCTGTGTGTGGAGTGTATCTGTGTGTGGAGTGTGCCTGTGTGTGGAGTGTGTCTGTGTGTGGAGTGTATCTGTGTGTGGAGTGTGTCTGTGTGTGGAGTGTATCTGTGTGTGGAGTGTGTCTGTGTGTGGAGTGTATCTGTGTGTGGAGTGTGCCTGTGTGTGGAGTGTGTCTGTGTGTGGAGTGTATCTGTGTGTGGAGTGTGTCTGTGTGTGGAGTGTATCTGTGTGTGGAGTGTGTCTGTGTGTGGAGTGTGCCTGTGTGTGGAGTGTATCTGTGTGTGGAGTGTGTCTGTGTGTGGAGTGTATCTATGTGTGGAGTGTGCCTGTGTGTGGAGTGTGTCTGTGTGTGGAGTGTATCTGTGTGTGGAGTGTGTCTGTGTGTGGAGTGTATCTGTGTGTGGAGTGTGTCTGTGTGTGGAGTGTATCTGTGTGTGGAGTGTGCCTGTGTGTGGAGTGTGTCTGTGTGTGGAGTGTATCTGTGTGTGGAGTGTGTCTGTGTGTGGAGTGTATCTGTGTGTGGAGTGTGTCTGTGTGCGGAGTGTATCTGTGTGTGGAGTGTGCCTGTGTGTGGAGTGTGCCTGTGTGTGGAGTGTGTCTGTGTGTGGAGTGTATCTGTGTGTGGAGTGTGTCTGTGTGTGGAGTGTATCTGTGTGTGGAGTGTGCCTGTGTGTGGAGTGTGTCTGTGTGTGGAGTGTATCTGTGTGTGGAGTGTGCCTGTGTGTGGAGTGTATCTGTGTGTGGAGTGTGTCTGTGTGTGGAGTGTATCTGTGTGTGGAGTGTGCCTGTGTGTGGAGTGTGTCTGTGTGTGGAGTGTACCTGCGTGTGGAGTGTGCCTGTGTGTGTGTGGAGTGTACCTGTGTGTGTGTGGTGTGTACCTGTGTGTGGAGTGTACCTGTGTGTGGAGTGTGTCTGTGTGAGGAGTGTACCTGCGTGTGGAGTGTGTCTGTGTGTGTGTGGAGTGTGCCTGTGTGTGGAGTGTGTCTGTATGTGGAGTGTATCTGTGTGTGGTGTGTATCTGTGTGTGGTGTGTATCTGTGTGTGGAGTGTGTCTGTGCGTGGAGTGTATCTGTGTGCGGAGTGAGTCTGTGTGTGGAGTGTGTCTGTGTGGAGTGTGTCTGTGTGGATTGTGGAGTGTGTCTGCGCGTGGACTGTATATGTGTGTGGAGTGTGTCTGTGTGTGGAGTATGTCTGTGCGTGGAGTGTGTCTGTGCGTGGAGTGTGTCTGTGCGTGGAGAGTGTCTGTGCGTGGAGTGTGCCTGTGTGTGGAGTGTGCCTGTGTGTGGAGTGTGCCTGTGTGTGGAGTGTGCCTGTGTGTGGAGTATGTCTGTATGTGGCGTGTACCTGCATGTGGAGTGTGCCTGTGTTGTGTGGAGTGTGCCTGTGTGTGGAGTGTGCCTGTGTGTGGAGTGTGCTTGTGTGTGGAGTGTGTCTGTCTGTGGAGTGTGTCTGTGTGAGGAGTGTATCTGTGTGTGGAGTGCGTCTGTGTGGAATGTGTCTGTGTGTGGAGTGTATCGGTGTTTCGAGTGTGTGTGTGTGTGGAGTGTGTCTGTGTGTGGAGTGTGTCTGTGTGTGGAGTGTGTCTGTGTGTGGAGTGTGCCTGTGTGAGGGGTGCGCCTGTGTGTGGAGTATGTCTATGTGTGGAGTGTACCTGCGGTGGAGTGTGCCTGCGTGTGTGTGGAGTGTACCTGTGTGTGGAGTGTGTCTGTATGTGGAGTGTATCTGTGTGTGGAGTGTGCCTGTGTGTGGAGTATGTCTGTATGTGGCGTGTACCTGCATGTGGAGTGTGCCTGTGTTGTGTGGAGTGTGCCTGTGTGTGGAGTGTGCCTGTGTGTGGAGTGTGCTTGTGTGTGGAGTGTGCCTGTCTGTGGAGTGTGTCTGTGTGAGGAGTGTATCTGTGTGTGGAGTGCGTCTGTGTGGAATGTGTCTGTGTGAGGAGTGTATCGGTGTTTGGAGTGTGTGTGTGTGTGGAGTGTGTCTGTGTGTGGAGTGTGTCTGTGTGTGGAGTGTGTCTGTGTGTGGAGTGTGTCTGTGTGTGGAGTGTGCCTGTGTGAGGAGTGCGCCTGTGTGTGGAGTATGTCTATGTGTGGAGTGTACCTGCGGTGGAGTGTGCCTGCGTGTGTGTGGAGTGTACCTGTGTGTGGAGTGTGTCTGTATGTGGAGTGTATCTGTGTGTGGAGTGTGCCTGTGTGTGGAGTATGTCTGTATGTGGCGTGTACCTGCATGTGGAGTGTGCCTGTGTTGTGTGGAGTGTGCCTGTGTGTGGAGTGTGCCTGTGTGTGGAGTGTGCTTCTGTGTGGAGTGTGTCTGTCTGTGGAGTGTGTCTGTGTGAGGAGTGTATCTGTGTGTGGAGTGCGTCTGTGTGGAATGTGTCTGTGTGTGGAGTGTATCGGTGTTTCGAGTGTGTGTGTGTGTGTGGAGTGTGTCTGTGTGTGGAGTGTGTCTGTGTGTGGAGTGTGTCTGTGTGTGGAGTGTGCCTGTGTGAGGAGTGCGCCTGTGTGTGGAGTATGTCTATGTGTGGAGTGTACCTGCGGTGGAGTGTGCCTGCGTGTGTGTGGAGTGTACCTGTGTGTGGAGTGTGTCTGTATGTGGAGTGTATCTGTGTGTGGAGTGTATCTGTGTGTGGAGTGTGTCTGCGTGTGGAGTGTGTCTGCATGTGGAGTGTGTCTGTGTATGGAGTCCGTCTGTGTGTGGTGTGTATCTATGTGTGGGGTGCGTCTGTGTGGAGTATGGCTGTGTGTGGAGTGTGTCTGTGCGTGGACTGTATATGTGTGTGGAGTGTGTCTGTGTGTGGAGTGTGTCTGTGCGTGGAGTGTGTCTGTGCGTGGAGTGTGTCTGTGCGTGGAGTGTGTCTGTGCGTGGAGTGTGTCTGTGCGTGGAGTGTGTCTGTGCGTGGAGTGTACCTGTGCGTGGAGTGTGCCTGTGCGTGGAGTATGTCTGTGTGTGGAGTGCACCTGCGTGTGGAGTGTGCCTGTGTGTGAGTGGAGTGTGCCTGTGTGTGGAGTGTGCCTCTGTGTGGATTGTGTCTGTGTGTGGAGTGTATCTATATGTGGAGTGTGTCTGTGTGGAGTGTGTCTGTGTGGATTGTGGAGTGTGTCTGTGCGTGGACTGTATATGTGTGTGGAGTGTGTCTGTGCGTGGAGTGTGTCTGTGTGTGGAGTGTGTCTGTGTGTGTGGAGTGTATCTGTGTGTGGAGAGTATCTATGTGTGGAGTGTGTCTGTATGTGGTGTGTATCTGTGTGTGGGGTGCGTCTGTGTGGAGTATGGCTGTGTGTGGAGTGTGTCTGTGCGTGGACTGTATATGTGTGTGGAGTGTGTCTGTGTGTGGAGTGTGTCTGTGCGTGGAGTGTGTCTGTGCGTGGAGTGTGTCTGTGCGTGGAGTGTATCTGTGCGTGGAGTGTGCCTGTGCGTGGAGTGTGCCTGTGCGTGGAGTGTGCCTGTGCGTGGAGTATGTCTGTGTGTGGAGTGTACCTGCGTGTGGAGTGTGCCTGTGTGTGAGTGGAGTGTGCCTGTGTGTGGAGTGTGCCTGTGTGTGGATTGTGTCTGTGTGTGGAGTGTATCTGTATGTGGAGTGTGTCTGTGTGGAGTGTGTCTGTGTGGATTGTGGAGTGTGTCTGTGCGTGGACTGTATATGTGTGTGGAGTGTGTCTGTGCATGGAGTGTGTCTCTGTGTGTGGAGTGTATCTGTGTGTGGAGAGTATCTATGTGTGGAGTGTGTCTGTGTGTGGAGTGTGTCTGTGTGTGGAGTGTGTCTGTGTGTGGAGTGTGTCTGTGTGTGGAGTGTGCCTGTGTGAGGAGTGCGCCTGTGTGTGGAGTATGTCTATGTGTGGAGTGTACCTGCGGTGGAGTGTGCCTGCGTGTGTGTGGAGTGTACCTGTGTGTGGAGTGTGTCTGTATGTGGAGTGTATCTGTGTGTGGAGTGTGCCTGTGTGTGGAGTATGTCTGTATGTGGCGTGTACCTGCATGTGGAGTGTGCCTGTGTTGTGTGGAGTGTGCCTGTGTGTGGAGTGTGCCTGTGTGTGGAGTGTGCTTCTGTGTGGAGTGTGTCTGTCTGTGGAGTGTGTCTGTGTGAGGAGTGTATCTGTGTGTGGAGTGCGTCTGTGTGGAATGTGTCTGTGTGTGGAGTGTATCGGTGTTTCGAGTGTGTGTGTGTGTGTGGAGTGTGTCTGTGTGTGGAGTGTGTCTGTGTGTGGAGTGTGTCTGTGTGTGGAGTGTGCCTGTGTGAGGAGTGCGCCTGTGTGTGGAGTATGTCTATGTGTGGAGTGTACCTGCGGTGGAGTGTGCCTGCGTGTGTGTGGAGTGTACCTGTGTGTGGAGTGTGTCTGTATGTGGAGTGTATCTGTGTGTGGAGTGTATCTGTGTGTGGAGTGTGTCTGCGTGTGGAGTGTGTCTGCATGTGGAGTGTGTCTGTGTATGGAGTCCGTCTGTGTGTGGTGTGTATCTATGTGTGGGGTGCGTCTGTGTGGAGTATGGCTGTGTGTGGAGTGTGTCTGTGCGTGGACTGTATATGTGTGTGGAGTGTGTCTGTGTGTGGAGTGTGTCTGTGCGTGGAGTGTGTCTGTGCGTGGAGTGTGTCTGTGCGTGGAGTGTGTCTGTGCGTGGAGTGTGTCTGTGCGTGGAGTGTGTCTGTGCGTGGAGTGTACCTGTGCGTGGAGTGTGCCTGTGCGTGGAGTATGTCTGTGTGTGGAGTGCACCTGCGTGTGGAGTGTGCCTGTGTGTGAGTGGAGTGTGCCTGTGTGTGGAGTGTGCCTCTGTGTGGATTGTGTCTGTGTGTGGAGTGTATCTATATGTGGAGTGTGTCTGTGTGGAGTGTGTCTGTGTGGATTGTGGAGTGTGTCTGTGCGTGGACTGTATATGTGTGTGGAGTGTGTCTGTGCGTGGAGTGTGTCTGTGTGTGGAGTGTGTCTGTGTGTGTGGAGTGTATCTGTGTGTGGAGAGTATCTATGTGTGGAGTGTGTCTGTATGTGGTGTGTATCTGTGTGTGGGGTGCGTCTGTGTGGAGTATGGCTGTGTGTGGAGTGTGTCTGTGCGTGGACTGTATATGTGTGTGGAGTGTGTCTGTGTGTGGAGTGTGTCTGTGCGTGGAGTGTGTCTGTGCGTGGAGTGTGTCTGTGCGTGGAGTGTATCTGTGCGTGGAGTGTGCCTGTGCGTGGAGTGTGCCTGTGCGTGGAGTGTGCCTGTGCGTGGAGTATGTCTGTGTGTGGAGTGTACCTGCGTGTGGAGTGTGCCTGTGTGTGAGTGGAGTGTGCCTGTGTGTGGAGTGTGCCTGTGTGTGGATTGTGTCTGTGTGTGGAGTGTATCTGTATGTGGAGTGTGTCTGTGTGGAGTGTGTCTGTGTGGATTGTGGAGTGTGTCTGTGCGTGGACTGTATATGTGTGTGGAGTGTGTCTGTGCATGGAGTGTGTCTCTGTGTGTGGAGTGTATCTGTGTGTGGAGAGTATCTATGTGTGGAGTGTGTCTGTGTGTGGAGTGTGCCTGTGTGAGGAGTATGTCTGTGTGTGGTGTGTACCTGCGTGTGGAGTGTGCCTGTGTGTGTGTGGAGTGTGCCTGTGTGTGGAGTGTGGCTGTGTGTGGAGTGTGCCTGTGTGTGGAGTGTATCTGTGTGTGGAGTGTGCCTGTGTGTGGAGTGTGCCTGTGTGTGGAGTGTGCCTGTGTGTGGAGTGTGCCTGTGTGTGGAGTGTGCCTGTGTGAGGAGTATGTCTGTGTGTGGAGTGTACCTGCGTGTGGAGTGTGCCTGTGTGCATGTGGAGTGTGCCTGTGTGTGTGTGGAGTGTGCCTGTGTGTGGAGTGTATCTGTGTGTGGAGTGTATCTGTGTGTGGACTGCGTCTGTGTGGAGTATGGCTGTGTGTGGAGTGTGTCTGTGTGTGGAGTATATCGGTGTTTGGAGTGTGTCTGTGTGTGGAGTATGTCTGTGTGTGGAGTGTGTCTGTGTGTGGAGTGTGTCTGTGTGTGGAGTGTGACTGTGTGTGGTGTGTATCTGTGTGCGGAGTGTGTCTGTGTGCGGAGTGTGTCTGTGTGCGGAGTGAGTCTGTGTGCGGAGTATGTCTGTGTGTGGAGTGTGTCTGTGTGTGGAGTGTGACTGTGTGTGGTGTGTATCTGTGTGCGGAGTATGTCTGTGTGCGGAGTGTGTCTGTGTGCGGAGTGAGTCTGTGTGCGGAGTATGTCTGTGTGTGGAATGTGTCTGTGTGTGGAGGTTCTGAGGGCTTGAGGTTCATGAGGAGGAGGTGTTAGCAATTCTGGAAATTGTGAAAATAGATAAGTCCCCTGGGCCGGATGGGATTTATCCTAGGATTCTCTGGGAAGTGAGGGAGTAGATCCCTGAGCCTTTGGCTTTGATCTTTAAGTCATCTTTGTCTACAGGAATAGTGCCAGAAGACTGGAGGATAGCAAATGTTGTCCCCTTGTTCAAGAAGGGGAGTAGAGACAACCCCGGTAACTATAGACCAGTGAGCCTTACTTCTGTTGTGGGCAAACTCTTGGAAAGGTTTATAAGAGATAGGATGTATAATCATCTGGAAAGGAATAATTGTGAAGGTTTTGTGAAGGGTAGGTCATGCCTCACAAACCTTATTGAGTTCTTTGAGAAGGTGACCAAATAGATGGATGAGGGTAACGCAGTTGATGTGGTGTATATAACGGTGTATATACGGAAAATACGGAGGGATGGGATTCAGGGTGATTTAGCAATTTGGATCAGAAATTGGCTAGCTGGAAGACGACAAAGGGTGGTGGGTGATGGGAAATGTTCAGACTGGAGTCCAGTTACTAGTGGTGTACCACAAGGATCTGTTTTGGGGCCATTGCTGTTTGTCATTTTTATCAATGATCTGGGGGAGGGCGTAGAAGGATGGGTGAGTAAATTTGCAGATGACACTAAAGTCGGTGGAGTTGTGGACAGTACGGAAGGATGTTACAAGTTACAGAAGGACATAGATAAGCTGCAGCGCTGGGCTGAGAGGGGGCAAATGGAGTTTAATGCAGAAAAGTGTGAGGTGATTCATTTTGGAAGGAATAACAGGAAGACAGAGTACTGGGCTAATGGTAAGATTCTTGGCAATGTGGATGAGCAGAGAGATCTCGGTGTCCATGTGCATAGATCCCTGAAAGTAGCCACCCAGGTTGAGAGGGCTGTTAAGAAGGCATACGGTGTGTTAGATTTTATTGGTAGAGGGATTGAGTTTCAGAGCCATGAGGTCATTTTGCAGCTGTACAAAACTCTGGTGCGGCCGCATTTGGAGTATTGCGTGCAATTCTGGTCGCCGCATTATAGGAAGGATGTGGAAGCATTGGAAAGGGTGCAGAGGAGATTTACCAGAATGTTGCCTGGTATGGAGGGAAGATCTTATGAGGAAAGGCTGAGGGACTTGAGGCTGTTTTCGTTAGAGAGAAGGTTAAGAGGTGACTTAATTGAGGCATACAAGATGATCAGAGGATTGGATAGGGTGGACAGTGAGAGACTTTTTCCTCGGATGGTGATGTCTAGCACGAGGGGACGTACCTTTAAATTGAGGGGAGATAAATATAGGACAGATGTCATGTCAGAGGTAGGTTCTTTATTCAGAGGGTAGTAAGGGCGTGGAATGCCCTGCCTGCAACAATAGTGGACTCGCCAACACTAAGGGCATTCAAATGGTCATTGGATAGACATATGGACGATAAGGGAACAGTGTAGATGGGCTTTAGAGTGGTTTCACAGGTCGGCGCAACATCAAGGGCCGAAGGGCCTGTACTGCGCTGTAATGTTCTATATTCTACAGTGAAAAGTATGGTTCTGCGTACAGTCCAGACAGATCATTCCATACATGAAAAAACAGACACATCATTCCATACATGAAAAAACATAGGACATACATAAATACACAATGTAAATACATAGACACAGGCATTGGGTGAAGCATATGGAGTGTAGTACACCTCAGTAGAGAAGATCTGTGAAGAGATCAATTTAGTCCATAAGAGGGTCATTCAGGAGTCTGGTAACAGCTGGGAAGAAGCTGTTTCTGAACCTGTTGATGCGTGTTCTCAGACTTTGGTATCTCCTGCCCGATGGAAGAGGTTGGAAGAGAGAGAATAACCCGGGTGCGATGGATCTTTGATTATGCTTTCCCAAGGCAGTGGGAGATGTAGACAGAGTCAATGGATGGGAGGTGGTTTCACGTGATGGACTGCCTCAGTGGGTGCTGAGTAGCAACCACTCCAGACCCTCCAATTGGTGAGACTCCTATTAGTTGTGGTCCTAGATGGTCTGAGTAGGAGTGCAAAACTGCAACTTCTCATTGTGGACACCCCAGCTAAGGTAAATATCTTTCCTACATGGACCCTACAGAACCACGTTGGAGCTGCTGATGCTTGAATTGTCTCACAATTCTTGATACAGCCCAGCACACAGGTCCATTCTACTCTCTCACCTCATAAACTAAGAGCCCAGTCCTTCAATAATGTCTGATGAACTTTGATTGCAACCCTTTTGCTACCACCCTTGATAAGCAGATAAGCAGGCCACACAAATCTCTGTGTGAGGTCTGACAAAGGCTTCAGTCAACTGCACACAATCCAATGCTCAAATTTGTCTTGCAGTCAAAGCAAATTTGTCTATTGCCTCCTTACTTGAAGGCTTCCTGGCATGTTGTGTCAAAATGACAAATCACCAAGACGGGGCATTAACGATTGGATGTACTGATCACAGCTTTCTCCAGAAATATAGGGCAGCCTCTGGGTTGTCTACTGTTAAGAAGACAGTGAAGAGCTTCACATTCAGCCCTGAAACTGCTCCTACAATGCTCCTTGCCACTCAAACAACAAGTTTAACTCCCCTTCAGCCCTTGTGGTCTCCCCATCTCACATCAGGGCAACAGCAGCAGAACACATTTTCAGAGGTCAGAACAAGGTGTGCTGCATGTAATGGCTTGTATGATGCGTGGCCAGGCAGCATGATAGCCAGTGCTTAATCATTCACATGAGGGATCACTGAGTTAGGACTATATGATAATATGAGAGAGGTGAATTTATAAGAGTTAATCATCGGACTCGGGTAGGGGCCCCAAATTCCACACCCTTAAATGCCTGTGACCATTGAAGCAACTAGGAGGAAGATGGAATCCAGGCAACTTCCAAACAGTGCAAGTGAACATAACTTTTAAATGCCAGAACTATATACAATGGTTGTTCCACCTGTGCACCTTTAGAACATATTAATCTTTCTTTGCCTACTCCTACATTTATGTGCAGCCCCACCATCTGTAAGGTGGAGGCAGCTCATTGGCTGATGACTTTGGCAGGTGTCCTTTGGAGGCCCGAGAATTAGAGGGCCTTGACCTGCCAGGTGCAAGTGTATCCTCCTCAGCCTGACCTGTAATTGGGTCACTGGCAGAAGGGAGATGGAACGGCAGGGCAGGTGTGTCCTGGATAAATGCCCTGAGGTGCCTGGCTCATCCTCTTCCTCCCTGTCCCAATGGGAGAACATAAGAACTGGGAGCAGGAGTAGACAATTCAGCCCCTCAAGCCTGACCTGCCATTCAATACGATCAGGGTTGATCTCATCTCGGTCTCATCTCCACCTTCCAACACGCTGCCCATAACCGTTCATCCCGCTTCTAATTAAAAACCCATCTATCTCCTCCTTAAATTTGTTTAGTGTTCCAATATCCACTGCACTCTGGGGTAGAGGATTCCAGATTCACGATCTTCGAGCGAAGTAATCCCTCATTTCAGCCTACCACCTATGGCCTCTCATTCTAGAATGGCCAACAAAGGGACCCATCCACTCTATATCGGTGCAGTGGGGTGGCACGGTAGCACAGTGGTTAGCACAGTTGCTTCACAGCTGCAGGGTCCCAGGTTCAATTCCTAGCTTGGGTTACTGTCTGTGCGGAGTCTGCACGTTCTCCCCACATGTCTGCGTGGGTTTCCTCCGGTTGCTCCGGTTTCCTCCCACAGTCTAAAGATGTGCAGGTTAGGTGGATTGGCCATGTTAAATTGCCCTTAGTGTCCAAAAAAGTTGGGTGAGGTTACTGGGTTACTGAGATAGGGTGGAGGTGTGGGCTTAGGTAGGGTGCTCTTTCCAAGGGCCGGTGCAGACTTGATGGGCTGAATGGTCTCCTTCTGCACTGTAAATTCTATGATCTAACCTGTCAATCCTCTTTAGCATTTTATATGCCTCAATTAAATCTCCTCTCATTCTTCTAATATCCAGTGAGTATAGGCCTAAGCTGCTCAATCTCTCTTCATAAGTCTTCATCCCCGTCCCTGGAATCCTTGTGAACCTTCTCTGAACTGCCTCTAATAAATTTACATCGTTCCTCAAGTAAGGGGACCAAAACTGTGAGCTGTACTCCAGCTGTAGTCCTATGCCAATGCCCTATAGAGTTGCAATAGCACTTCCCTACTTTTATACTTATTCCATCAGCAATGAATGCCAAAATTCCATTTGCCTTCCTTATTACCTGCTGCATCTGCATACTAACTTTCTGCAATTCCTGGACACCCAGTATTTTGCACCAAAGTATTTTGAAGTTTCCCTCCATTTAGATAATAAATTGTCTTTATAATCCCCTGACCAAAATTGATAACCTCACATTTAAATTCCATCTGCCAAATTTTGGCCCATTTGCCTCACCTATCCATATCTATTTGTAAATTTATTATTTCCTCATTTCAACTTGCTTTCCCACCTATTTTAGTGTTGTCTGCAAATTTGGCTATCGTACATACTGCATCCAAGTCATTAATATATATTGTAAATAGTTGGGGCCCGAGGACCAAACCCTGTGGCACACCACTAGATAAAGCTTGCCAATCAGAAAAAGACCCATTTATCCCCACTCTTTGCTTTTTGTTCATTAGCTAATCTTCTATCCAAGCTAATCCATTACCCCTAACCTCGTAGGATCTTACCATGTGTATTAATGTTTTGTGCAACACCCTATCATGCTTTCTGCAAGTCCAGATGCACTACATCTACAGGATCCCCATTATCCACCTTGCTTGTTACATCTTCAAAGAAATCCAGAAAATTAGTTAAACACCATTTACCTTTCATAAACCATGCTGACGCTAATAGATTGCAATTTGACTTTCCAATGTCCCTTTACTACTTAATAATGGATTCTGACAGTTTTTTAATGAGACACGTTAAACTAATTGGTCTATAATTTCCCACTTTCTCCCTTTATGAACAGCAGCATTACATTAGTCTTTTTGCAATCCACTGAAATCTTTCCAGAATCTAGGGATTTTTGGAATATTATAACCAATGCCTTCACCATCTCTGCTGACACTTCCTTCCTTTAATACCTTAGGAAGTAGGTCATCAGGCCCTGGGGACCTGTCTGCCTTTAATCACAATAGCTTGCTCAGTACTTTTTCCCTAGTGATGGTGATTGTTTTAAGTTCCTCCTTTTCAACAACCTCTGCATTACCTGTTACAATTGGAATGGTTCTGGTGTCCTCCACCGTGAAAACCGAGGCAAAATATTTATTCAGTGTCTCTGCTATTTCTGTGTTCCCCATTATTAACTCCCCAGTCTCGTTCTCTGAGGGACCAACATTGACTTTAGCTCCTTTTTCCTTTTACATATTTATGTACAATTTTGCTATACGTTTTTATATTTGTTTCATAATTTACCATTGCTCTTAACCCTTTGTTAGCCTTTAAAAGTATCCCAATCTCCAGCCGGCTACTGACCTTTGCATATGGTATGCCTGAGTTTTTGCCTCCTCCTTGCTAAGCCACAGATTCATTTTTCCCCTCTTACAATCTTTCTTCTTTTCTGGAATATATTTAAATATCTGCCACTGTTCATCAACTGTCCTACCTTTCAGTTTTTCTTCCAGTCTACTAGGGCCACATCTGTACTCATGCCTATGTAATTACCTTGGTTTGATGCCAGAACACTAGTGTGGGACTTTTATTGCCCTCAAATGGAATTTGAAATTCATACTTGCAATGATCACTCTTCCCTAAAGGAACCTTTACCATAACATCATTAATTAATCTCATCTCATTACACAATAATAAATCCTAAACAACCTTTCCCCCTGGATGGTTTACAATAGATCATTCCAAGAATCAATCTACACTCTATGAACTCTCCAGTGAGGCTACCCTTGCCAATTTGATCAAATTTGATATATGAATATTAAAATAATCCATACCTTTTTTATAAGCCACCAGTATTCCTGGTTTATACTACATCCTACTGTGGAACTACTATTAGGGGGCTGAGAGATTTCACCCACCAGGGACTTCTTTCCCTTGCGATTTCTTATTGGTGCCCTGTACCCTTTTCACCTAATCACTGTTGCCTTGCAGCAACGGCTGGAGTGACGGAGATCACTAGAGTAAAGGTCTGAGTGCATATCCAGCAGCCACTGTGCGTTCTGCAGGACCTGGGTCTCTAAGGTGCCTGCCACCCTTTCCATGGAGATAGGCAAGTACTCGGATGACAGACAGAATGTGCACAGGCTCCTCCAGTCTGATGTTCCCTTGCTTGTCTTTCCATCTCCAACATGTCTGTTGGGGCCGAGTCCGGAGGTTAATCATCTGCATGGGGTTGAGCAAAGGCAGGTGTAGAGCTATGCAGGCTTTTCTGCTCATTCTTGATCCTGAGGGCAGCAGTGAAATGTGACTGAGATGGATTCAGGGAGAAGTCGGCTTGCTCACCACAATTGAGAAGGGGATCCCAGTGTAAAAGGACGGTAAAGCCCCAAACATTACATTATAGTGTTTCCATCCTTCCCTCCTCCTCAAACCAAAAAGAAAGAGAGAGAGACTGTTAGATAATTGTGGCTTAGTAACAGCAGAGCTGGATTTCGGATGAGGGGGATGTAATAATAATAATTTTAATCATTGTCACAAATAGGCTTACATTAACACTGCAATGAAGTTACTGTGAAAAGCCCCTAGTCGCCACATTCTGGCGCCTGTTCAGGGAAACAGAGGGAGAATTCAGAATGTCCAAATAACCTAACAGCACATCTTTCGGGACTTGTGGGTGGAAACCGGAGCACCCGGAGGAAACCCATGTAGGCACAGGGAGAAAGTGCAGACTCCGCACAGACAGTGACCCAAGCCAGGAATTGAACCTGGGACCCTGGCGCTGTGAAGCAATAGTGCTAACCACTGTGCTATCGTGAGCGGACGCAGGAAGGTGGCTCCCCTCTGGGAACTCAGAAAAAACACATTTTTAAAGCGAAAATAGCCCACCAAACCTGTTGAACCCTCCCACCCTATCACAAGACAGCTGCAACCACTGAGCAATGAACTGCAATAATCCTAGGACGCGAAGGCTTGGCAAAGTCAACCAAAGCCTCGAGAGAAGGAACGGGCGATGACGAACATGAGGAGAGAGTTGAAGATGGCCACACCCGAGTGAGCTGGGCCACCAGGAACCACGCGGGACTATCCAGTAATACAGGCATTGTCAAACTTAGGGGCGCGACCCACGGGTGGGTCGCAGAGCCGCCCATCGCGGCGCTCCCGATCGCGCAAATCTGCGCCCAACAGCCACAGCAGCCGGCTGTTAAAAACGGCGACTGCAAGCGGCCTTCAAAATGGCCGCGAACATGTAAAAAAAAAAGTGTGGCCGCACTGCGCATGCGTGCCAGATCATTGGCGCGCATGTGCAAAACTATGCGCATGCGCGCCAATGATCTGGCACGCATGCGCAGTGCGGCCGCTTTTTTTTTTAAACGGCCGCAGCATTTTGTTTTACAAGTTCGGGGAGGTTTTATTCATTTATTTTATTCATTTTTTTTAAAAAAATGTTCGTGGGGAGTTTATTTGATAAACTGTTACCGGAAAAAATGCTGAACTTTGGACAGATGGAGACTCCATACTTTCCAACACTGGAAGGCTTCACCTTCATCCAACAGGTTCCATTGGGGGAGTGTGTACGAGGGCCAAAGGGACCCAAAACATTTCCTCCATTTTTGTCAGCAGCAAACAAGGTAAGAGAAAATGGTGGGTCGCGCAAGTCAGCCGGCATGGGTCGTGAAGGTCGGCCGGCGCGGGTCGTGAAAGTCGGCCGGGTTGGGTCCCAATGGTTGGCCGGTTGGTAAAAATTGGTCCCCGGTGTGCTAGTCACCACTAGTAGTATATTACATGTATTACGGCACTGCCCGTATAGTACAGGTACATGGGTAAATCCCTGCCTGCTGGCTCCGCCCAGTAGGCGGCGTATAAATGTGTGTGCTCGCTGGTGCTGTAGCCATTCTGGTTCCAGCTACAGGAGGCACAACATCTTGCTCAATAAAACCTCGATTATTCCACTACTCTCGTCTTTGTGGTAATTGTTAGTGCATCACCCGGAAAAAAAGTTTGAAGAACACTGCACTAATAGGTGAGTGGATGGACCTCATGACTCAGTAGCTCCAGAAACACAGATACCATCAAGCTGGAAATTATGGCAACAGTGAAGGTGGTGGTCGCGGATACCCTGGCTCCCTTCAAGGTGGCGTTGGAGAAACCAGAGCACCGACTAGAAGCACAGGAGGCAACAATCAGGGACTAGAAAAAGCGGCGACCGACCAGAGTGACCAAGTCACCTCCCTGGAAACAGAAGTGGTAAGGTTGGTGGCGTCACAAGGGGCACTGAAGGGGAAAGCCAAGTACCAGGAGCACTGGTTGCGCAACCAGAATCTCCATATCATGGGCCTACTGGAGGGTATCGAGGGCAGAAACCCCACAGAATATGTGGCCCAGATGCTGGGAAACCTGGACGGAAGTGACAGCTTCCTCAAACCTCCGGAGGTAGACAGAGCTCAGAGGTCACTCCAACCGAAACCTAAAACGGGGCAACAACCACCAGCCGTAAAAGTGAAACTGCACCGATTCAAGGATCGGGAGAAGATTCTGAACCGGGCAAGGCACACTTGGTCCTGCCAGTGGGAAGGCCATTCAATCAGTGTTTACCAAGACATTTGGGCAGAGACTTCCGGTTGCGGCGATGCGGAGCTAAGCCGCGCGTATCGGCAGCTCCCGTGAAAATGGACTTTCGGGCTCTCCAGAGGAGCCCCAACGGAGCTTTTTTTAGATTAATCCCGTGTGGGAAGGAGCAGCGAGGTCCCCACCTACAATATTTGGCAGGGAGCAGCGGTGGAGCAACAAGGAAAGAGGCCATGGAGCAGAGATCAAAACGAGGAGAAGAAGGCAAGATGGCGAAGGGCGGAGAGCGAGCAGTGTGGGGGCCAGACCAGCAGGAGTTCCTCATGAGATGTGTGGAGGTGCTGAAAAAGGAGGTGCTGGCGCCGATGCTGTTGGCGATCGAGGGGCTGAAGGAGACCCAGAAGATCCAGGCGGTGGAGCTTTGTGAGGTGAACAATAAAGTGAACACCAACGAGGACGATATCCACGGCCTGGCGGTAAAAATGGAGGCGCACGAGGCGGTGCACAGGAGGTGGGCCAAGAGAATTGAGGTCCTGGAGAACAGGTCGAGGAGGAAGAACCTCCGGATTCTGGGTCTTCCCGAAGGAGTGGAGGGAGCTGATGCCAGGGTGTACGTGAGTACGATGTTCCAGTCGCTGATGGGTGCGGAGGCCTCTCCGACCCCTCTGGAGCTGGAAGGGGCTCACCAGGTCCTGGCGAGGAGACCCAAGGCAGATGAGCCGCCAAGGGCGATAATGGCAATGTTCCATCGCTTCGTGGACAAAGAAAGTGTGCTGAGATGGGCCAAGAAGGTGCGGAGCAGCAGATGGGAGAACGCGGTGATCCGAGTATACCAGAATTGGAGCGCGGAGGTGGCAAAGAGGAGAGCTGGCTTCAACCGGGCCAAGGCGGCGCTGCATAGAAAAAGATTCAGACAAAATGATGATGATGGGGAATGTGGGTGTCGGTCCAGGAGGGAGGTGAGACTCAGGGATGAGGGAACTGGGATGATGGCCGCAACAGGAGCTGCGCCACAGGGGGCGGGGCTGGTTCAGGAAAGCGCGGGCTTTTTTCCCGCGCCAAAAGGGTGGGGGGGGGGGGGGTGGGGGGGTGGGGGGGGTGGGGGGGGGGGGTGGGGGGGGTGGGGGTGGTGGTGGTGGGGGGCGGGTGGGGGGATGGTGGGGGGGGTGGGGTGGGGGGGTGGGCCGGTTAAGAGGGCCCGAGTGTTCGCGCACCTAAAGGGACTGAAGGCAGACGTGGCCATGCTTCAGGAGACACATCTGAAGGTGGTAGATCAGGTCAGGTTAAGGAAGGGATGGGTGGGACAGGTGTTCCATTCAGGGCTGGATGCGAAGAATAGAGGGGAGGCAATACTGGTGGGAAAGCGGGTGTCGTTTGAGGCCAAGAACATAGTAGCGGACAAGGGAGGCCGATACGTGATGGTTAGTGGTAGGTTGCAGGGGACGGAGGTGGTACTGGTGAATGTATATGCCCCAAACTGGGACGATGCTGGATTCATGAAACGGATGTTGGTGCGTATTCCGGACCTGGAGGTAGGGAGTTTGATAATGGGTGGGGATTTTAACACGGTGCTGGACCCAGCATTAGATCGTTCCAGGTCTAGGACGGGGAGGAGGCCGGCTGCGGCCAAGGTGCTTAGGGGGTTTATGGATCAGATGGGGGTGGGGGGGTAGATCCGTGGAGATTTGCCAGACCTTTGGCCAGAGAATCTTCTTTTTTCTACCACGTAGATTTTTTCCCGGATAGATTTTTTTGTTTTGGACAGGGCACTGATCCCGAAAGTGGAGGGAACGGAGTATTCGGCCATAGCCATTTCGGACCACGCCCCGCACTGGGTGGAGCTGGAGCTGGGGGAGGAGAGGGACCAACACCCGTTGTGGAGGTTGGGACTGCTGGCAGACGAGGAAGTGTGCGGGAGGGTGCGGGGGTGTATTGAAAGATATCTGGGCGGCTAACGACAACAGGGAAGTGCAGGTGGGAGTAGTATGGGAGGCGCTGAAGGCAATGGTCAGGGGAGAGTTAATCTCCATCAGGGCTCACAGAGTGAAGAGAGTGGGGGAGATTTTAAGGGTGGACAGGAGCTATGCAGAGGCTCCGGATGAGGGACTTCTCAGTGAGAGACGGAGTTCGACCTGTTGACCACAGGGAAGGCAGAGGCACAGTGGAGGAAGGCACAGGGGGCGATATACGAATATGGGGAGAAGGTGAGCCAGATGGTGGCACACCAGCTCCGTAAGAGGATGGCAGCGAGGGAAATAGGTGGAGTCAAAGATGGCAGGGGAACTACAGTGCGGAGTGCAGGGAAAGTGAATGAGGCTTTTAAGGCCTTTTACGAGGAACTGTATAGGTCCCAGCCCCCAGGGGGAAAAGAGGGGATGCGACGATTTTTGGATCAGTTGAGGTTCCCAAGGGTGGAGGTGCAGGAGGTGGCGGGTCTGGGGGCGCCAATTGGGGTGGAGGAGCTGGTTAAAGGACTGGGGAGCATGCAGGCAAGGAAGGCCCCGGTACCGGATGGGTTCCCGGTGGAGTTCTACAGGAAGTATGTAGACCTGTTAGCCCCGTTGCTGGTAAGGACCTTCAATGAATCAAGGGAGGGGGGACCCTGCCCCCGACAATGTCGGAGGCGACGATCTCTTTGATCTTGAAGCGGGATAAGGACCCACTGCAATGTGGGTCATATAGACCGATCTCGCTCCTTAATGTAGATGCTAAGTTGTTGGCAAAAATGTTGGCCATGAGGATTGGGGACTGTGTCCCAGGGGTGATTCACGAGGACCAGACGGGATTCGTAAAGGGTAGGCAGTTAAACACTAATGTGCGAAGGCTCTTAAATGTGATAATGATGCCATCGGTGGAGGGAGAAGCGGAGATAGTGACAGCCATGGACGCGGAGAAGGCCTTTGATCGGGTAGAGTGGGAGTATCTCTGGGAAGTGTTGAGGAGGTTTGGGTTCGGGGGAGGGTTTATTAGTTGGGTTAAGCTCCTGTATAAAGCCCCGGTGGCGAGTGTGGTCACGAACCGGCGGAGGTCGGAGTATTTCCGGCTGTATCGAGGGACGAGGCAGGAGTGCCCCCTGCCCACTCTGCTGTTCGCATTAGCAATTGAACCTTCGGCCATGGCGTTAAGGAGTCGGGGAAATGGAAGGGGGTGGTTCGAGGGGGAGAGGAACATCGAGTGTCGCTGTATGCAGACGACCTGTTGCTGTATGTGACGGATCCAGTGGAGCGGATGGTTGAGGTAATGCAGATCCTACGGGAGTTTGGAGATTTTTCGGGCTATAAGCTCAATGTGGGAAAGAGTGAGCTCTTTGTGATCAATCCGGGGGTCCAGGGAAGAGGGATAGACGACCTACCGTTGAGGAGGGCGGAAAGGAGCTTTCGATACTTGGGGATTCAGGTAGCTAGGAGTTGGGGGGCACTGCACAAACATAATTTGACGCGGTTGGTGAAACAGATGGAGGAGGATTTTAAAAGGTGGGACATGTTGCCACTCTCGCTGGCGGGTAGGGTACAGTTGGTTAAAATGGTGATCCTCCCGAGATTTCTTTTTGTATTCCAATGCCTCCCAATTGTGATTACTAAGGCCTTTTTTAAGAGGGTAAGCAGGAGCATTACGGGATTTGTGTGGGCGAGCAAGACCCCGCGGGTAAGGAGGGGGTTCTTGGAGCATTACAGAGATAGAGGAGGGTTTGCATTGCTGAATCTGGGTGGTTATTATTGGGCAGCCAACGTGGCAATGATCCGTAAGTGGGTGATGGAGGGAGAGGGGGCGGCGAGGAAGAGGTTGGAGATGGCGTCCTGTAAAGGAACGAGCCTGGGGGCGCTGGTGACGGCACCGCTGCCGCTCTCGCCGACAAGGTACACCACGAGCCCGGTGGTGGCTGCAACGCTAAAGATCTGGGGGCAGTGGAGGCGGCACAGGGGTGCGACGGGAGCCTTGGTGTGGTCCCCGATCAGAGACAACCATCGGTTTGTCCCAGGTAGGATGGACGGGGGATTTCAGAGCTGGCATCAGGTAGGGATTAGAAGAATGGGGGACCTGTTCATTGACGGGACATTTGCGAGCTTAGTGGCGCTGGAGGAGAAGTTTGGGCTACCACCGGGAAACGCTTTCAGGTACATGCAAGTGAGGGCGTTTGTGAGGCGGCAGGTGAGGGAATTTCTGCTACTCCCGGCACAGGGGATTCAAGATAGGGTGATTTCGGGCGTATGGGTTGGAGAGGGCAAGGTGTCGGCGATATACCAGGAGATGAAAGAAGAGGGGGAGGCTTTGGTAGAGGAGTTGAAGGGTAAATGGGAAGAGGAGTTGGGGGAGGAGATTGAGGCGGGACTATGGGCTGATGCCCTAAGTAGGGTTAATTCCTCTTCCTCTTGTGCCAGGCTTAACCTGATACAATTTAAGGTGGTTCATAGAGCACATATGACGGGGGCGAGGCTGAGTAGGTTCTTTGGGGTGGAGGACAGATGTGGGAGGTGCTCAGGAAGTCCGGCAAACCATGTCCATATGTTTTGGTCATGTCCGGCACTGGAGGGGTTCTGGAGGGGAGTTGCGGGAACAGTATCTAAGGTGGTGAAAGTCCGGGTCAAGCCAAGCTGGGGGCTAGCACTATTTGGAGTAGTGGACGAGCCGGGAGTGCAGGAGGCGAAAGAGGCCGGCATTCTGTCCTTTGCGTCCCTAGTAGCCCGGCGAAGGATCTTGTTAATGTGGAAGGAGGTGAAGCCCCCCAGCGTGGAGGCCTGGATAAATGATTTGGCTGGGTTTATCAAGTTGGAAAGGATAAAGTTTGCCTTGAGAGGGTCTGCTCATGGGTCCTACAGGCGGTGGCAACCGTTCCTAGACCATCTCGCGGAGCGTTAGATGAAGGTCGGACAGCAGCAGCAGCAACCTGGGGTGAGGTGGGGGGGGGGGCGGTGGGGGGACATCGTTCATGAGGGGGGGGGGAGAAGGGGGGTCCCTGTGGGGGGCATGTGTGGTGGGGGGGGGGGGGTTTGTTTGTAAGGTGGAAAATATTGTTATTGAAAAATTCTTAATAAAAATATATTAAAAAAAAAAGACATTTGGTCAGACCTGGCCAAGTGCCGTGCTGAATTTAATACAGCCAAGGCAGCCTTGTACAAGAGTGGGGTGTGATTTGCGATGCTGTACCCTGCCAAACCATGGGTAACCTTCAAGGGGAAGGAATTCTACTTCACTGCGCCGGCCAAGGCGGATGGGTTTGTGCACAGACACGAGCTGGGGAGGCAGCAACAACAGTGACGATGAACTAGTCTTAAAAAGGAAAGACGTTTACCTGGGATAGAGCTGCCTCACTTTCAACACAGCTTTAAGTACCAGGAAGGAGGAGTGAACGAAGAGAGAGGGGGCCGGGGAAAGACAGGGATCTCTTCCGAGTGTGGGGGGCCTCACCCACTTTGTGTGGGAGGGGGGGGGGTGGGGGGGGGGGTGGACGACAGCGCGAGGAATGGGGGGGGGGAAGGAAAGACGGGGAAAGATAAGAGGGGGGGAAAGGGGCCCCACAGGGGCATGGGGGGGGCGGGGGGGGTGGGGGGGGTGGGGGGGGGGGGGGGGGGAGGACAGACCCAAGAAGGGGAACCAGGGGTGAGTAAAATGCTGGCTGCAACAGGTCGCACAAGGTGGCAGCGAAAACAGCAATAGCAAGAGCAGCCATTTTGATGAATCCCGAATCAAAGGGAAACCCTGCAGTGCAGGGGCCCAGCCGCGTGGAGTGACTGGCAAGGACGGCCATCTTGGATGGCCCCTAGGCAAAGGGAAATCCCGGAGTGCAGGGGCGCTGCTAATTGTATTAGCAGTTCAGCAAAGGTTCACTTAAGGTAATTCCCGACATAAGAGGACTATCTTCTGAAGAATGGTTGAATTGGTTGAACAGGTTGGGCCTATACCTATTTGAGTTTAGAAGTATGAGAGATGATTTTATTGAAACATATAAGATCCTCAAGGGACATGACAGGTTGGTTACTGGGAGGATGTTTCCTCTTGTGGGGAGACTAGAATAAGAGGTATCCATGAGATTAGGAGATTTTCTTTCTCTTCAAGGGTCTTCAGTCTGTGGAATCCTCTTTCCCAGAGAATAATGGCATCTGGGTCATTGAATTTATTAAAGGCTGACTTGGATAGATTTTTGATAGACAAGAGGGTTATGGGGGCAGATAGGGAAGTGGAGTTGAAACAACCAGATTGAATGGCAGAGCAGTTCAAAGGGCCAAATGGCCTAATCTTGCTCCTAAATCCTATAATTCACATGTTCCAAAAGGAGAAACATTTTAAAGAAGTTCGATAAAAACTGAAAAATTGTAATTTTTCCTTAATGCTTGTTATTTTCTCCCCAACTCACTCCAGGCAGAACTCCCACAACAAGAGAAGATATATTTTCCATCCCATAAGTAACAAACTCATCTGTCTTCAGTGGGAAGATTGGGACTGTTTGTTCTGCGCTTCTGTTTTTTAAAAATTCAAATTAACATTTTAACACTTACAAAACATTACAACGCAAACAAAATACACCCAACAACCTTGCACACGAGGTGGAGGCATTCACCCTCCGCAGCACCTCACACCATACTCCCTCCTTCAGTGCCACCCCAGCTCCTCCTCCCACTTGGCCTTGACCCCCTCCAGAGACACCTTCCAAAATCCTCCCATAAATCGCCATTCCAACTCCTCCCTCCGACCCGCTTACCGAAAACATCTCCTCCAGCAACAAGGAAGGAGGTGCTACCGGAAAGACCTTTTTCGAAAATATAAGAACATAAGAATATAAGAACTAGGAGCAGGAGTAGGCCACCTGGCCCTTCGAGCCTGCGGCGCCATTCAATGAGATCATGGCAGATCTCACCATGACACACCTGCAAGTAACTAAAACCACCCCATGTGGGACCCAAAGTTCACCTCACAACTCCCCCAAACCTGCAAACCACTCTTCCAAAAATGTCCTTTCATCTCTTTCACCCCTCTTTCCTCCTATCCCGGAAATCCTGCACCCGAAATGGCAACCTCCCTCACACTCCAATCCCCGCTCCTGGAGAAGACAAATAAAAACACTCACTTTTACCCAAGTTCAGCTTGTAGCCCAAAAATACCCCACATCCCCTAAGCAGTCCCATTATATCCTCCACATAAGAGCTTGGTCTGAAATATATAACAACAGATCAGCCCACAGGCACCCTATTCTCCACCAATTCCCCCCTCATTATCCCCTTCCATTTATCCGAGCACCTCAATGCTATGGCCAAGGGCTCTATCACCTGTGCAAACAGAAGGGAGTATATGGGTCATCCCTACTTCATTCGCCTGTGCAATGGAAATTACCCCGAATTCATTTTATTTGTTCGCACACACGCCATCGGATCCCTATGCAACACTTTTACCACTGCCACAAAACACCTCAAACAGATAGCTCCATTTCATCCAATCAAAGGCCTTCTTCGCATGCAGTGGCACCACCACCTCCAACTCCCTTCCTTATGCTGGAGAAAGCACCACATTCAACAGCTGCCGTTCGTTGATGACAGCTGCCTGTTCTTTACGAACCCAGTCTGATCCTCCCCCATCACCTTTGGAAGGCACATCTCCAACCTGACCATCAGCACCTTCGCCAATATCTGGACATCCACATTCAACAGAGATATGGGCCTGACCCACACACCACTGGATCCTTGTCCTTTTTGAGCAGCAATGAAATGGATGCCTGATCCATCATCTTCAGCAATGCCCCCCTGACCATCATGTCCACTAACATTTCCACAAACAGCGGTGCCAACTTATCCTTAAACTTTTCATAAAATTCCACCGAAAACCATCCGTCTCTGATGCCTTGCCCGTCAGCACTCTCCCTATTGCCATCAGCACATCCACCACCCCCACTGGCTCCTTCAATCCTGCCCTCTCCTACTTCAGGGCACCCCAATCTCCCCCAAAACTCCCTCATGCCTGACGCATCCTTCGGCGGCTCAGATTTATGCAAATCCCTGTAAAACTCTTCAAAAACCTTGTTCATCTGCTCCAGTGCCACCACCAGTCTCTGTCACCGCCTACCAGCGGAGGTGGCCCACCAACAAGCAGCTGGTCTTCTCCCCATACTCCAACACAACTCCTCAGACCCGCCTCAGCTGCCGAACCAACTTTCTCCAAGACAGGCGTTCAAACCTCGCCTGTAGCTCCTTCCTCCCCACCAGAAGACCCAGTGTTGGGTCCTCCACGTACCTTCCATTTACCTCCAAAATCTCCTCTATCAACCTCTGCCACTCCTCCCTTGCCTCTCTGTCGACCTGAGCCTTAAATGAGATGACTTCACCCCTCACTACTGCTTTCAATGCTTCCCGTACCACTGATGGTGAAACCTTCCCATTCCTATTAAACCCTATGTAATCTGCAATCAACTTCCCTGTTTTGATACAAAGAAATATGTTCCCCCCCCTCCCCCACACCCCAACCACTCCCCTCCCCCCCGTGAGGGGGTCAGCGAACACGGCTTGGACATGTCCACCTTAGGAACCAACACTGTGGTCAAGTCCCCTCAAAGTATTAACTGGTGAGTATCCAAATTCGGAATTGCAGCCAACATCTTTTACATAAATCTGACGTCTCCCCAATTCCGGGCGTATATGCTAACCAGCACCACCAACCTCCCTTCCAATGCACCCATTACTATTACGTACCAACCCCCTGATCAGCCATCACCTTCACCATCTGAAACCTCACCCTCTTACCCATCAGAATCGCTACACCCGCGGGTCCTGCTGTCAAAGCCTAAGTGAAACACCTGACTCACCCAGCCCTTCCAAAGCCACCAGGAACCATGCCGGACTATCCACTAAGCAGGCAATCCCACGATCCTTAGATTCAGCCTTCATGACCTGTTCTCCAGGTCCTCCACTTCGGATCTCAGCACTTTATTACTCTCCATCACTTTCCACGGTTCGTTACCGATTGAGGTGAACTGGTCACTGTGCTGTGACAATGCCTCCTCCACCCCCTTCGACACCTCTCCTTGCTACCAGACCTCCATCGACGCCTTTTATCGGGGCAAGAGTCTCATCCACCCACTCTTTGAGCGAGTTCATCCTTTCTTTTCAATGCTCATCTAAATGCTTAGAGAACAGCCGCTGAAACTTCCCCGGCATCACTTTGGCAGCTTATCCATCATAATGGGCATGGCCCCACCCGAGAGGCCCCACCATCTTTCCTCCTACTTGGATTCAGAACCGACATTTGCTCACCCCCTTGTCCCCGATTCTTCTTCTGGAACTTCGAAATCCTACAACTTCTTTACACGTTCAAACACCTTGTCCCCAAAAAACTGGGTCTAAAGGGCCAAAAACCAGAAACTCTAGCAGGAGCCACCCAATGTGCGACCTCCACCTACATGTCACCTCCAGAAGTCCCTATCAGGCGCATTCACACTAAATTATGGGATCTTTATAAGATAAATGTTTGCATTAGCAAACTTTCCCTACAGTTTGAAAAGAGAATCATGAAAAAGGAATTGGCAAATATTTGTTTATAATGCAGAATGCATGACTTTGCCACTTGCATAATATTGTAGAATTTTTTTCATTTTGTTTTTTCATTTTTCAGAATGGAAAAAAACATATTAACACTTCTCCTTCCCCAGATTTGCCAGTGTTTACCAAGAAAACATTATCGCTTTAAATTCAAATAGAAAAAGACAATGAAGATCTTAAATTAGTGTAAATTAACATCTTAAGCATTCGCAAAGTGTACCTGTATTAGTCAATGGCATCTGAAAGAGGTTTACATACTTGAGACTGGAAGCAAATTCATTATACTCTGTTCTGGATATAATCTGCAGTACTTTTCTGGCTACAGCTTCTTACAAAGCTTACACAGAATTTACAGTGCAGAAGGAGGCTATTCGGCCCATCGAGTCAACACCGGCCCTTGAAAGAGCACGATACTTAAGCCCACACCTCCACCCTATCCCTGTAACCAGTAACCCGCCTAACCTTTGGACACTCGGGGGCTATTTTGCGTGGCCAATCCACCTAACCTGCACACCTTTGGACTGTGGGAGGAAACCGGAGCACCTGGAGGAAACGCACGCAGACACAGGGAGAATGTGCAAATTCCACACAGTCACCCGTGGCCGGAATTGAACCCAGGTCCCCGGAGCTGTGAGGCAGCAGTGCAAACCACTGTGCCACCCACATTAAGCAGCCCTTTTCTTTACTGTGCAATCAGGCTGCCTGCAGCATAAGTGGTGTAACTAGTCTGTATTTGGAAATATAACAGATCAGAGTTGCTTACATGTCCAAAGCATACCTGTCCAGATGTTATCTTGTATCTTTAGGAAGAGAACTATAATGACTTATTCTAAAGATGGAAATACGATATTAAGAGTGCACTATCAATTCATACAAACCTATTAAAATTACAGTAGCATTATATAAATAACCTATTATTGGGGTGCTGAAATATTTGTAATAGGTAATTGAATGAGCAATCTTCTACAACTGTATATCCTCCATCTGAGTAAAATAAGGACCCATGGTATTCGAAATATTTGTAATAGGTAATTGAATGAGCAATCTTCTACAACTGTATATCCTCCATCTGAGTAAAATAAGGGCCCATGGTATTCGAGGCAAGGTACTAACATGGATTGACGATTGGCTGTCAGGCAGAAGGCAGAGAGTTGGGACAAAAGGTTCTTTTTCGGAATGGCAACCGGTGACGAGTGGTGTCCCGCAGGGTTCAGTGTTGGGGCCACAGCTGTTCTCCTTATATATTAACGATCTAGATGACGGGACTGGGGGCATTCTGGCTAAGTTTGCCGATGATTCAAAGATAGGTGGAGGGGCAGGTAGTATGGAGGAGGTGGGGAGGCTGCAGAAAGATTTAGACAGTTTAGGGGAGTGGTCCAAAAAATGGCTGATGAAATTCAACGTGGGCAAGTGTGAGGTCTTACACTTTGGAAAAAAGAATAGAGGCATGGACTGTTTTCTAAACGGTGACAAAATTCATAATGCTGAAGTGCAAAGGGACTTGGGAGTCCTAGTACAGGATTCTCTAAAGGTAAACTTGCAGGTTGAGTCCGTAATTAAGAAAGCAAATGCAATGTTGTCATTTATCTCAAGAGGCTTGGAATATAAAAGCAGGGATGTACTTCTGAAGCTTTATAAAGCATTAAGTTAGGCCCTATTTAGAATACTGTGAGCAATTTTGGGCCCCACACCTCAGGAAGGACATACTGGCACTGGAGCGGGTCCAGCGGAGATTCACACGGATGATCCCAGGAATGGCAGGCCTAACATACGATGAACGTCTGAGGATCCTGGGATTATATTCATTGGAGTTTAGGAGGTTGAGGGGAGATCTAATAGAAACTTACAAGATAATGAATGGCTTAGATAGGGTGGACGTAAGGAAGTTGTTTCCATTAGCAGGGGAGACTAGGACCCGGGGGCACAGCCTTAGAATAAAAGGGAGTCACTTTAGAACAGAGATGAGGAGAAATTTCTTCAGCCAGAGAGTGGTGGGTCTGTGGAATTCATTGCCACAGAGGGCGGTGGAGGCCGGGACGTTGAGTGTCTTTAAGACAGAAGTTGATAAATTCTTGATTTCTCGAGGAATTAAGGGCTATGGAGAGAGAGCGGGTAAATGGAGTTGAAATCAGCCATGATTGAATGGTGGAGTAGACTCGATGGGCCGAATGGCCTTACTTCCGCTCCTATGTCTTATGGTCTTATGGTCTTATCTCCCTGAACAAAGTAATTACAACCCAAGGTATAATATAATAGTACCTTGTGTTAGCCTTTGGAAGTCTGTATTTGTTCCATCAGATTGTTTGACCAAAGTGCTTTTTTCAGAAGCTAAAGTTGTATTTCTGCTCATCAAATGGTTTGTGTTTTCTGAGTCCTCAGTCGACATCTGGAGGCCAGAAAATCACATGAACATTAGACGTTTCTCAGTGTACCAGATACTGAGAGGGCTAAATTCAATAGCTTTCAAAAAGGAGCATGGGAATTGTGATATGCAATTAACCTGTAGCCATTGATTGCAATGCAGACAACACACTAATTTTACGCTGCCTGCTCATTTCAATAACTTAATCCAAAGCCGGAGCTAAATGCTGCTGATTGGCTGGATGCATCGAAGGGGCCCAATATCGTGAGTGACTAGCTCATCTGCACCGCTTAAAGTTAACCCGTACCTTTTTCAGTGAAGATGTAATGTGTGAAGAATCCTGCTTCAGGCACCATGAAGGAGGTTTCCAGTCTGGAGTATGTTCACAGCAAGTCTTCATTAACAATTCTTAGTTATGTAAATTCTAATAACTTACAAGGAAGCTGTCATTAACTAAGGTGAATATATTTACAATAATCTGTGTACTGCAGCATCTCACTTCCAATGCAATCCTAACTGGGATGATTCTTCCACAAGGCCCTGAGTTGAGCCTATTTTTATACCTTGCTGATAACAAGCCCCAGGTGGTTGGCCTCCACCGCCAACCTAGGGAGCTCCTACTCAACCTGTCCCACAGGAAGATCAATGATTGTTTCCTCGTGGTCCTCATGGGGTTATGACACCCCTCCCGCCAAAGTCCAAAGGTCCCCCAACAGCTGCCATTGGCTGCCTTCTCCACCACTTAGCCTGCAGCTGTGCATCCACTTGCGGTGGTTCAAGGTGGGGTGGAGTGTAACAGGTCGCTAAACGGCACTTCCTGTCAGAATGCTGAAGGGCAACCGCACGGACCTTGGTGCCGGACACTGTCGTCTGCCGGCATGGATACCTCCGCGTCCATATCGGAATCCGAGTCACAGCACTCTTGCTGGGCTGGGCGAGACAACCCAGTCCTCAACCCAAGGGGTTATGGTCTTTTATGATAACGAACTGCCATCCATACACATAGTGATGGAATTTCTTAATTTCGAAGATGAAAGCCAGACCTTCTCGACTTGTGTATACCGGCACTCGGGATCCACCAAGGTCCTCGAGGAAAATTCAAATTCATCTCACTCACGGAGCAGTACCACCCCGATGTCATAAGGGGAAATATCATACGTTGTTATCAGGGATCAGGTTGGGTCATAGTGTGTCAGGAGATGTTTTGAAGAGATGCCTCATCCAGTGATGCCCCCAAGCATCATTTTTGGTCTTTCCGCAACAACACAAGCAATGGGGCCAATAGGAGGCCAGGTTTGCGATAAATTTGCCATAATAAGTAACAAGGGCCAAAAAGGACCAGAGCTCCATGTTGTTCCTTGGGGTGTGGGTCCCTTTGATAGCCTGGACTTTATTATCAACTGAGTGTAGCTCATCGCTGTCCATGCAGTATCCAAGGTAGGTCACTGCCTTGGCAC
Source organism: Scyliorhinus torazame (assembly GCF_047496885.1). Lineage (NCBI taxonomy): Eukaryota > Metazoa > Chordata > Chondrichthyes > Carcharhiniformes > Scyliorhinidae > Scyliorhinus > Scyliorhinus torazame. The sequence goes on along the minus strand of NC_092708.1, from coordinate 71,060,758 downwards.
AAAAGCATATTTGCTTTGTTTCAGTTAGGCACCCATATGGGCTAAATGGCGGAGTACATCCTGGAGATTCGCCACGTGCTCTTGCTTTGTGGAACAGGTGATACAAACATCATCTAAATAGACCAGGCATTTTCAAAGTGGGGTTCGTGAGCCGCGGGTGGGTCGCTGGCGTGTGTTGGGAGGGTCGCGGAGCCGTCCATCGCGGCGTTGCCGATTGTGTGAATTCACGCCCAACAGCCGCAGCAGTGGGCTTTCAACAATGCCAGCCGCGAGCAGCTTTGAAAATGACGGCCGCGACCAGATAGAAAAATGCAGGTGCACTGCGCATGGGTGTCTGCTCATCGGTGTGCATGCACAGAACCAAGTGAGAAGCACCGCCTCCTCCTGACGTCAGCGCAGGAGAAGATTTTTTAAAAATTCATTGTAACCTTCCTGCCTGAAGCGAGGCAGAGAGGTCACGCGCCCTGAACGCTGGCATCACGTGCTTTGGGCACGATTCCTCCATTTTGTCAGTAGCAAACAACTAAAATTTTAAATGGCTCGTTTTGTTATAAGGAAGAGAGAGCCAGAGACACAAACAGGCCAGGATTTCACAACTAAATCTGCTGGAGAGAGTGGCTCAGGTGGGTCCACAACAGGACAAAGCAGTGATGGTGTGAGCTGTTCAGGAAGGTCCACAACATGATAAAGCAGTGGTGGTGTGAGTTCCAGGGCCTCTGGTGAACAGCGCTTGAAGAAGAAGCTGAAATCAGGCACAAAGCAGTGGTGTAGATAGCCTGGGTCACATTGTGATCCAAAAAGACGAGGTGTTGGGTGTCTTAAAAAATATTAAGGTAGATAAGTCCCCAGGGCTTGATGGGATCTACCCCAGAATACTGAAGGAGGCTGGAGAGGAAATTGCTGAGGCCTTGACAGAAATCTTTGGATCCTCGCTGTCTTCAGGGGATGTCCCAGAGGACTGGAGAATAGCCAATGTTGTTCCTCTGTTTAAGAAGGGTAGCAAGGATAATCCCGGGAACTACAGACCGGTGAGCCTTACTTCAGTGGTAGGGAAATTACTGGAGAGAATTCTTCGAGACAGGATCTACTCCCATTTGGAAGCAAATGGACGTATTAGTGAGAGGCAGCACGGTTTTGTGAAGGGGAGGTCGTGTCTCACTAACTTGATAGAGTTTTTCGAGGAGGTCACTAAGATGATTGATGCAGGTAGGGCAGTAGATGTTGTCTATATGGACTTCAGTAAGGCCTTTGACAAGGTCCCTCATGGTAGACTAGTACAAAAGGTGAAGTCACACGGGATCAGGGGTGAGCTGGCAAGGTGGATACAGAACTGGCTAGGCCATAGAAGGCAGAGAGTAGCAATGGAGGGATGCTTTTCTAATTGGAGGGCTGTGACCAGTGGTGTTCCACAGGGATCAGTGCTGGGACCTTTGCTCTTTGTAGTATATATAAATGATTTGGAGGAAAATGTAACTGGTCTGATTAGTAAGTTTGCAGACGACACAAAGGTTGGTGGAATTGCAGATAGCGATGAGGACTGTCGGAGGATACAGCAGGATTTAGATTGTCTGGAGACTTGGGCGGAGAGATGGCAGATGGAGTTTAATCCGGACAAATGTGAGGTAATGCATTTTGGAAGGTCTAATGCAGGTAGGGAATATACAGTGAATGGTAGAACCCTCAAGAGTATTGAAAGTCAAAGAGATCTAGGAGTACAGGTCCACAGGTCATTGAAAGGGGCAACACAGGTGGAGAAGGTAGTCAAGAAGGCATACGGCATGCTTGCCTTCATTGGCCGGGGCATTGAGTATAAGAATTGGCAAGTCATGTTGCAGCTGTATAGAACCTTAGTTAGGCCACACTTGGAGTATAGTGTTCAATTCTGGTCGCCACACTACCAGAAGGATGTGGAGGCTTTAGAGAGGGTGCAGAAGAGATTTACCAGAATGTTGCCTGGTATGGAGGGCATTAGCTATGAGGAGCGATTGAATAAACTCGGTTTGTTCTCACTGGAACGAAGGAGGTTGAGGGGAGACCTGATAGAGGTATACAAAATTATGAGGGGCATAGACAGAGTGGATAGTCAGAGGCTTTTCCCCAGGGTAGAGGGGTCAATTACTAGGGGGCATAGGTTTAAGGTGAGAGGGGCAAGGTTTAGAGTAGATGTACGAGGCACGTTTTTTACGCAGAGGGTAGTGGGTGCCTGGAACTCGCTACCGGAGGAGGTAGTGGAAGCAGGGACGATAGGGACATTTAAGGGGCATCTTGACAAATATATGAATAGGATGGGAATAGAAGGATACGGACCCAGGAAGTGTAGAAGATTGTAGTTTAGTCGGGCAGCATGGTCGGCACGGGCTTGGAGGGCCGAAGGGCCTGTTCCTGTGCTGTACATTTCTTTGTTCTTTGTTCTTTGTAAAGATGATTTTTTAAGGTCTGGATTTATTAATTGTGCCAATGCAAATCAGGATGCAAGGCCCATGTGTGTTATATGCAGGGAAGTGCTGGCAAATTAAAGTTTAAAATCCTCAAAACTTCAAAAGCATTTGAAGACTAAACATGGCGAGTTTGAGGACAAACCTCTTGATTTTTTTCCAAAGGGTGCAAGGAGAACTTAAATCTTTAACTGAAGTCCTCAGCAGAAATGTTACATCGAATGACAAAGTACAATTAGCCTCTTACATGGTAGCTTACCGTGTAGCTAAAGAGAAAGTGCCCCACACTGTAGCAGAGAGATTAATTCTTCCTGCAGCATTAGATATAGGGCGCGATTCTCCAAAATGCAGACTAAGTGTTCAAGCCGTCGTGAAACGCGACGGCGCAAAATGAGCGTGGGGACAACCGATTCTGGCCCCAATAGGGGGTCAGCACGGCGCTGGAGTGGTTCACGCCGTTCCAGCCTCCCTTCCCGGCGCCAAACGGGTGCCGCGCCAGCCCGCGCATGCGCGGGGGACTTCTTCAGTGCGCCGGCCCCTAGGCAACATGGCGTGGGGGTTCAGGGGCCGGCCACACAACAAAGTAGGCCCGGGGGTGAGAGGCCGGCCCTCCGATTGGTGGGCCCCGATCGCGGGCCAGACCCCATCGGAGGCCCCCTGGGAACGGAGCCCCCCTCCCACCCACCCCTCCCACCCCCCCTCCCACTCCACAGGCCGCCCCCGACCCTTCGCACAGAGTTCCCGCCGGCATCGACCAGGGGTGAATGGTGCCGGCGGGACTCTGCCCTTTCCGCGCTGCCGCTCGGCCCATCCGGGCCGGAGTATCAGCAGCCCGCGACCGGCGCCGCGCCGGCACAAATGCCGCCGAATGCACCTCGGAGAATCGCGTGCCGCGTCGGGGCGGCATGGCGTGGTTGCGGCGATTCTCCGGCCCAGCGCGGGGCTCGGAGAATCGCGCCCATAGTTCATACGGTCATAGATGAGAGGTTCGTTGAAAAAGTGAAATGCATCCCAGTTAGTGATAACACAGAGCTCACCGAATTTATGATATTGAGAAGAATTTAGAAGCCCAGCTTATTTCTCATTTAAAATCAGTACAGGGGTTCTCAATACAACTGAATGAAAGTACAGACGTTTCAGATTGTGCAACCTTGCCAGTTTACGTTAGGTATGTATGGCACAATGAATTTGTTGAAGATTTGCTGTGCTACCTGACTTTACCAACCCACCGACTGGCACAGAAATTTTTGAAGCTTTGAATAGTTTTGTGGTTGGAAAGTGTGGGCTTGACTGGGGTAATTGCAGAGGAATCACAAGTGAAGGAGCAGCCAACATGACTGGGAAAAACAGCGGAGTTAGAGTAAGGATTAAGGAGGCAGCTGGTCAGGACATTGTTTGGAATTATTGTTTTATTCACTGTGAGGCACTGGCATCGAAAGGAATTCCATCCAATCATGAAGTGGTGTTGAAAGGAATTGTGAAACTTGTGAATTTCATTAAACGCAGCCCACTCAATACCAAATTTTTGACACTCTGTGTTCTGATATGGGGGCTGAGCACACACATTTATTGTTCCACATAGAAGTACGTTGGCTGCCAAGGGGTCGGGTACTACTCAGAGTTTACAAACTGAGTACAAAATCAACACTTTCCTCCTTGAGAAATTGTCCTCTCTGGCTGATTTGTTTGCTGATGAAACTTGGATGCTAACTATGTCTTACCTTGCAGACATCTTTTCAATTCTAAATGAACTGAACCTCAAATTGCAAGGGAAGGATGATGATTGCTTTTGGCACTGTGAAGAAATCAAAGCTTTTCAAAAGACATTGGAAGTTTGGCAATTGCGAGTGCAAAGCCAAAAGTACTACGTAATTCCCCCACTACTTCGACACATCGAAGAAAACAGCATTAGTAAGGAAACTGTAAATGGACTGACAAGCCTTATTCAGTTGCATCTAGTTGCGCTGATCAACAATTTTGGTATCTACTTTCCAGAGGAGAAGTTAAAGATTTTGAGAGAGAAGAGGTGAGTGAAAAATCCCTTTGAGTTTGAGACTCCAGAATCAGTTGTTAACTTGCAGCTGACTCCAAGTGAAGAAACTGAGCTGCTGCGCTTCAGCTGTGACAGCATATTAAAAACACGGCACAAGTCAATGAGGCTGTCAGCATTCTGGAGTAGCCAGAGTACTCTGAGGAGTATCCGGAGCTGAGAAAAACAAGCATTTTGTTGCTTTTGCCCTTTACAACAACCTACATGTGCGAGGTTGAATTTTCCGTCCTCACAAAGGTGAAGACGGCACCAAGGAACCGGCTGAATCCTGCACCCGATATGTGCATATCCCTTTCTTCCTATGAAACTGATTGGAGTGAGATTGTGAGGACCAAGCAGGCTCACCTCTCGCATTAAAGGTAAGAGAAAATGGTGGGTCGCGAATGTCGACCGGCGAGGGTCGCGAAGGTTGGCCGGTTGGTAAAAATGGGTCCCCGAAAAAAATGTTTGTAAAACAGTGAAATAGACGGCCAATTTTGGCAAGCCCTCCAAGATGTTTTCCATCACTCTCTGAAATGTCGTGGAGGGTGACAAAATTCCAAATTTGAACAATCACCGATGTGTATTTATCGTAGCAAATTTTCCAGTCGGCGGGTTGACCTCCACCTGTATTTACGCGTGGTTCATGACGAACTTTGTAAAGAACAGCCCAGCCAACTTAACATACAGATTCGCAACCGGGGTATCGGGTAGCGGTACAATTGTGAAGCCCTGTTTATGGTGAAGTCCCCACACAGCCGGATGGTTTTATCAGGTTTCATCACTGGCATCACAGGCACAGGCATCACAGGCACAGCCCATGTCGCAAACTGCAGGGGTCAAAAGACCCCAGACCTTGTAACGTTGCAGCTCTGCTTCCACCTTAGGAAGCAGCGCATATGGAACCGACCTCACCCAGAAGGACCAGGGCTGAACAGCAGGATAAACTTTGATGTGGGCTCTGGCATCCTTAATACTGCCCAGACCTTCCTGGAAAACCTCCAGATGTTTATTCAACACATTGTAAAGATTACCGGAGCCCATTCGGGAGATTTGTTGCTAATTGAGAGTTTCTCAACCAGTCTCTTCCTAGTAAATTGAGACCTGGACCATGCACAACCACCGCCTGCTGTCCATACATCACCAGTGCCATGGTAGCCCCCTTAATTTTCAATGGTTCCACCATATAGGTGGTCAATCGCGCCTTGGCATCCTGCAAGGTCAGTGATTTGGGGCGGGATTCTCCCCTACCCGGCGGGGCGGGGGGTCCCGGCGTGATGGAGTGGCGGGTACCACTCCGGAAGTCTCCACACCTTTAGGGGCCAAGCCCTCACCTTGAGGGGCTAGGCCCGCGCCAGAGTGGCTGGCGCTCCACTGGCTGGCGTGGACGGCCTTTGGCGCCACGCCAGCCGGGGCCGAAAGGTCTTCGCCGATCGGCGGAAGTCCGCGCATGCGCAGGAGCGTCAGCAGCTGCTGACGTTATCCCCGCACATGCGCAGGGGAGGGGGTCTCTTCCGCCTCCGCCATGGTAAAGACCATGGCGAAGGCGGAAGAAAATGAGTGCCTCCACGGCGCAGGCCCGCCCGCCGATCGGTGGGCCCCAATCGCGGGCTAGGCCACTGTGGGGGCACCCCCCCGGGGCCAGAGCCTGCACACGCCGCCTGCTCCAGCCGGTAAGGTAGGTGGTTTAATCCACGCCGACGGGAGAGGGTTGACAGCGGCGGGACTTCGGCCCATCACTGGGCGGAGAATCGCAGGGGGGGGGGCGGCCGACTGGCGCGATTCCCGCCCCCGCCGAATCTTTGTTGGCGGAGAATTCGGGACACGGCGGGGGCGGGATTCACGCTAGCCCCCAGCGATTCTCTGACCCGGTGGGAGGTCGGAGAATCCCGACCACGATTCCCATCCGCAGCAGGCCAAATGTGCGGAGATCTACAATGGAGCCAGCAACCCCCATGTCCACCTCCATTGGTACATGGTGTTCATTAACCTGCAAAGCAATCCGAACTAGAGTGATCCTTTGAGTCAAAACACAGTTTGACTGCATCAAGCAGTCGCCATTATCCTCCTGGGTATCCACGTCCGGAGTGACCTCAGCTGCTGTTGTGGGTGGTGTACCCTGTGCGCACTGGGCAGCACTGACTCTCACAAAACCCTTGACCACAATGGCGCTTTGGTGGCCGGCCCTTACCGTCATCTTTGGACGAAGTATCCCACCGTGCCGTGGCAGCAGCCGTAAACCAAACTCTGCCACGAACTTACCTCAGGGGCAGCTCTGTCGAAGGAATTTTGGCCGGACCCGCACCATCGCATGACCGGTATGGAGTCCGAACAGCAGGGCATCCCAAGCTATGCACACCATAATCAATGTACCCTTGCAGTTCCTGTTCACCCTTTTTGTGAGAGAAGAAACGTTCAGTGGCTTGCTTTAAATCCAGCGTGGTTTCCGCTAACAGCTTCCGTCGAGTGGCCAAATTATTGATCCCACACATGTCCGTTAACCTTTCTGAGAGAGACAGCTCGAACACGAAGTGCTCAGCCAAGCGCCATAAACGAGTTTAAAATGTCCATAACCGAAGCACCAGGGGAGCGTATTTTTGTGTTAAACCGGTAGCTTTGCATAATCTCCACATTCAACCAACTTGGCAACGTCCTTTTGAAGTTCTACACTATCCTCCTCACAGTTCACATCCTTCCAAGTTTTGTATCAACGGCAAACTTTAAAATTTTGCCTTTACACCAAGGTCTAGATCATTAATATATATGTATAATATATATTTCGGACTCCCAACTCTGGAAAGGAATCATTGGAAAGGAAGGAGTTGGGAATTGCAACTTTAGCGGGGTTCTCCTGCTCACCAAATGCATGAAACACCAGCATGTCTTCACTAACATACTGTTCCACCAAAAAAACAAGACTTCCTGGAGACATCCACAATCAAAGCACTGGCATATGGTTGAAGATGTCATTGTCTGATCCTGAGACCAAAAGTGATGACCAGTGCAGATGACTGCTGGAAAGACCACCAGCTCATCCGCTCCTCTATGTCTATCAAACTTCACTAGAAGCGGCAGAAGATGAAGAAACAGCTCAGAAAAAAGATTAATGTTGAGTATCTTCAAGAGCGAAGCATGCTAGTGAACGTCCAACAATGTCTTCACCAAAATATCCAAAGCGTTTATTCTAATGGAGTGGGGGGAAACTGGAAAGAACCGAAGATTGCCATGATCTCAAGCTATAAAGAAACCATTGGCTACAAGACCAAGAAACGCCAAGATTGGTTCAACGAGAATAACCACACAATCCAAGATCTCATTGACAAGAAGAGAAAGCTCTCCGCACCTGGAAAAATGACATCACCAGCAAGGCAAAGAGGAGAGTCCATCAAACAGCACAGGTGGAGATACAAAGAAGAACTAGGGAAATATGAATCAATGGTTGATTGAGAAAGCTAGGGAGGACTTCGGGTTGCGGCGATGACCAGCTAAGCCGCACGTTTCGGCGGCTCCAGCTCGAACGGACCTTTGGGCTCTTTTAAGAGCCCCAACGGGGAATTTTTTCGGGACGAAACCCGGTGTGGGGTGAGGCAACAGGGAGTCGCCCCCAACGAAAAAGAAAAATATCGGCGGCGGCGGCCAGATCGCGAAGAATCCTCGAGGACAGGGGCAGAAAGAAAAAGGAGCAAGATGGCGGCGGAGGGAGCCCAGGCGACATGGGGGCCGGACCAAGACGAATTTTTGAGACGGTGTGTGGAGCTGCTTAAGAAGGAGGTGCTGGCCCCGATGCTACAAGCAATTGAGGGGCTTAAGGAGGACAAAAGACCCAGGAGATGGAGCTCCGCGTGGTGGAGCAGAAGGTGACGGACAACGAGGACGAGATCCTGGGCCTGGCGGTCAAAACGCAGATGCACGAGACGCTCCACAAAAAGTGCATTGAAAGGATTGAAGTCCTAGAAAACAGATCACGGAGAAAGAACCTTCGGATCCTGGGTCTCCCCGAGGGAGTGGAAGGAGCGGACGGCAGGGCTTATGTGAGCACGATGCTACGCTCGCTAATGGGAGCTGAGGCCCCCTCGGGCCCCTTGGAAGTGGAAGGGGCCCATCGGGTCCCTGCGAGGAGACCAAAGGTGGGAGAACCACCTAGGGCGCCGATTGTGCGATTTCATCGCTTCAATGACAGAGAGGTGGTTCTGAGATGGGCCAAAAAGGTACAAAGTAGTAGATGGGAGAATGCGGTGGTACGGGTGTCCCAGGATTGGAGTGCGGAGGTGGCAAGAAGGAGGGCGAGTTTTAATCGAGCCAAGGAGGTGCTACACAAGAAGAAGGTGAAGTTCGGGATGTTGCAGCCGGCGCGACTGTGGGTCACGCACCAGGAGAGGCATTACTACTTCGAAACGGCGGAAGAAGCATGGACCTTCATTAAAAACGAGAAACTGGATCAGAACTGAGGGACTGATGTTGGAGGGGAAACGACAATGCTGCTGTATATAGAGATGTAAATTGGGGAGGGGGGACACTGAGAAATGTGGGCACCGGTGGGGGGGAAGAAGAGACATAGGCGGGGGATGGGGAATGGGAGTGGGGCGGCAGAGGGAGCTGCGCCACAGGGGTGGGACGGCTCTAGAGAACACGGGGCTTATTGTTCTTGATCCCGCGCCAGAAAGATGATGGCAGGAAGATAGGCGCAAGGTAGATGGGAGTTCCCCACACGGGGGGGTCAAGGAGAGAGCGGGAGAAGCCGGGGTCAGTTGAAGTCAGCTGACTTTCGGAAGCAATATAGGGGGAGTAATCATGCTAGATGGGGATGACAGAGATCATGCAGATATTGAGGGAGTTTGGAGATTTCTCGGGATATAGGCTTAACATGGGAAAGAGTGAGCTTTTTGTGATACACCCTGGGGACCAGAGTAGAGGGATAGATGGCCTACCGCTAAGGAGAGTGGAGGGGAGCTTCCGAAACCTGGGGATTCAGATAGCCAGGAGCTGGGGAACCTTACACAGACTCAATCTGACACGGCTGGTGGAACAAATGGAAGAGGATTTCAAAAGGTGGGACGTGCAGCCGCTGTCACTGGCAGGCAGAGTGCAGGCAATTAAGATGATGGTCCTCCCGAGGTTCCTATTTGTGTTCCAGTGTCTCCCTATATTGATCACTAAGGCCTTCTTTAAAAAAATAGATAGGAGCATCACGAGCTTCGTGTGGGCAGGGAAGGCCCCGAGGGTAAGGAGGGGGTTCCTACAACGTAGCAGAGACAGAGGGGGACTGGCGTTGCCGAATTTGGGCGACTACTACTGGGCCGCCAACATGGCGATGATTTGTAAATGGTTGATAGAGGGAGAGGGAGCGGCGTGGAAAAGGTTGGAGATGAAGTCCTACAAAGGGACGAGTTTAAAAGCGCTGGTGACGGCGCCACTACCGCTCTCCCCAAAAATATTTACCACAAACCCAGTGTTGGCGGCAACATTAAGTATCTGGGGGCAATGGAGGCGACAGAGGGGTGTGCTGGGAGCCTCGGTGTGGTCCCCGATCAGGAACAACCATAGGTTTGCCCCAGGGAGGCTAGACGGAGGATTCCAGAGCTGGCACCGGGTAGGAATCAGGAGAGTGGGAGATTTATTTATAATGTGGAGATGCCGGCGTTGGACTGGGGTGAGCACAGTACGAAGTCTTACAACACCAGGTTAAAGTCCAACAGGTTTGTTTCGATGTCACTAGCTTTCGGAGCGCTGCTCCTTCCTCAGGTGAATGAAGAGGTCTGTTCCAGAAACACATATATAGACAAATTCAAAGATGCCAAACAATGCTAGGAATGCGAGCATTAGCAGGTGATTAAATCTTTACAGATCCAGAGATAGGGGTAACCCCAGGTTAAAGAGGTGTGAATTGTCTCAAGCCAGGACAGTTGGTAGGATTTCGCAGGCCAGATGGTGGGGGATGAATGTAATGTGACATGAATCCCAGGTCCCGGTTGAGGCCGCACTCATGTGTGCGGAACTTGGCTATAAGTTTCTGCTCGGCGATTCTGCGTTGTCGCGGGTCCTGAAGGCCGCCTTGGAGAACGCTTACCCGGAGATCAGAGGCTGAATGCCCTTGACTGCTGAAGTGTTCCCCGACTGGAAGGGAACATTCCTGCCTGGTGATTGTTGCGCGATGTCCATTCATTCGTTGTCGCAGTGTCTGCATGGTCTCGCCAATGTACCACGCTTCGGGACATCCTTTCCTGCAGCGTATGAGGTAGACAACGTTGGCCGAGTCGCACGAGTATGTACCGCGTACCTGGTGGGTGGTGTTCTCACGTGTAATAGTGGTATCCATGTCGATGATCTGGCACGTCTTGCAGAGATTGCCATGACAGGGTTGTGTGGTGTCGTGGTCACTGTTCTGAAGACTGGGTAGTTTGCTGCACACAATGGTTCGTTTGAGGTTGCGCGGTTGTTTGAAGGCAAGTAGTGGGGGTGTGGGGATGACCTTGGCAAGATGTTCATCGTCATCAATGACGTGTTGAAGGCTGTGAAGAAGATGACGTAGTTTCTCCGCTCCGGGAGAGACTGGACGACGAAGGGTATTCTGTCGGTTGTGTCCCATGTTTGTCTTCTGAGGAGGTCGGTCCGGTTTTTCGCTGTGGTGTGTTGGAACTGTCGATCGATGAGTCGAGTGCCATATCCTGTTCGTACGAGGGCATCTTTCAACGTCTGTAGATGTCTGTTACGCTCCTCCTCGTCTGAGCAGATCCTGTGTATACGGAGCGCTTGTCCATAGGGGATGGCTTCTTTAATGTGTTTAGGGTGGAAGCTGGAGAAGTGGAGCATCATGAGGTTATCCGTGGGTTTGCGGTAAAGCGAAGTGCTGAGGTGACCGTCCTTGATGGAAACGAGTGTGTCCAAGAATGCAACTGATTTTGGAGAGTAGTCCATGGTGACTCTGCTGAGGACTTCGATTTCGTCTGGTTGAAGGGTGTAGTCTGACAAGTTGACAATAGATTTCCCTGTATTATTTTCTACTGTGACACCGGGGGTGGCTTGGTTGCTGCCGGTGGTGATGCCAAGTTTCTCAAGCTTTCTGTTCTTGGTATGCATATAGGTGGCATAGTATTGTTGTCTCATCTGTTTGGCGGTGTTCCGCAGCTGGTCTGCTGCATCCTGAGCGCAAGTTGAGAATATGGCCTCTATCTTGGTTTCCAGGTTGCGTCGTCTGCTGTAGAGCTGGCGGACGAGGTGGTTGAGGAGTGTGAGAGAGGTGCGACGGCAGAGTCTCTCAGCGAAGTCTGTGTTGTAGGTCGACTTGAGTGGGTTTGTGATCTTTCGGGATCTTGTCTGCTTTCTTGCATCTTTGTAGAAACTTAATGTCAGTGTCTATATGCGCGATCTTCCTGGAGATCCTCTCCACTTTGAGCCGGCAGTTTGCGGTGTCGATGGTAGCCATGATGTGGAGATGCCGGTGTTGGACTGGGGTGAGCACAGTACAAAGTCTTACAACACTAGGTTAAAGTCCAACAGGTTTGTTTCGATGTCACTAGCTTGCGGAGCGCTGCTCCTTCCTCAGGTGAATGAAGAGGTCTGTTCCAGAAACACATATATAGACAAATTCAAAGTTGCCAAACAATGCTAGGAATGCGAGCATTAGCAGGTGATTAAATCTCTGCAAGACGTGCCAGATCATCGACATGGATACCACTATTACACGTGAGAACACCACCCACCAGGTACGCGGTACATACTTGTGCGACTCGGCCAACGTTGTCTACCTCATACGCTGCAGGAAAGGATGTCCCGAAGCGTGGTACATTGGCGAGACCATGCAGACGCTGCGACAACGAATGAACGGACATCGCGCAACAATCACCAGGCAGGAATGTTCCCTTCCAGTCGGGGAACACTTCAGCAGTCAAGGGCATTCAGCCTCTGATCTCCGGGTAAGCGTTCTCCAAGGCGGCCTTCAGGACCCGCGACAACGCAGAATCGCCGAGCAGAAACTTATAGCCAAGTTCCGCACACATGAGTGCGGCCTCAACCGGGACCTGGGATTCATGTCACATTACATTCATCCCCCACCATCTGGCCTGCGAAATCCTACCAACTGTCCTGGCTTGAGACAATTCACACCTCTTTAACCTGGGGTTACCCCATCTCTGGACCTGTAAAGATTTAATCACCTGCTAATGCTCGCATTCCTAGCATTGTTTGGCATCTTTGAATTTGTCTATATATGTGTTTCTGGAACAGACCTCTTCATTCACCTGAGGAAGGAGCAGCGCTCCGAAAGCTAGTGACATTGAAACAAACCTGTTGGACTTTAACCTGGTGTTGTAAGATTTATTTATAGACAGTACGTTTGTGAGCGCTTGAGGAAAAGTATGAGCTGCCCCGGGGAAATTTCTTTAGATATATGCAGGTGAGAGCGTTCACGAAACAACTGGTGAGGGAATTTCCGCTGCTCCCGACACAAAGGATCCAGGACAGGGTGCTTTCGGGGGGGTGGGTCGGGGAGGGCAAAGTGTCAGAGATATACCGGGAGATGAGAGAAGAGGGGGAGGAGTTGGTGGGCGAACTGAAGGGAAAATGGGAAGAAGAGCTCGGGGAGGAGGTTGAGGAGGGTTTGTGGGCTGATGCCCTAAGCAGGGTAAATTCCTCTCCCTCGTGTGCCAGGCTTAGCCTGATCCAATTTAAGGTGCTGCATAGAGCACACATAACGGGAGCAAGGTTGAGCAGGTTCTTCGGAGTGGAGGACAAGTGTGGGAGGTGCGGGGGAAGCCCGGCGAACCACACACATATGTTTTGGTTGTGTCCGTCACTGGAGGGGTATTGGAGGGGAGTGACGGGAGTGATCTCGAAGGTGGTGAAGGTCCGGGTCAAGCCAGGCTGGGGGTTAGCTATATTTGGAGTAGCGGATGAGCCGGGAGTGCAGGAGGCGAAAGAGGCCGATGTCGTGGCCTTTGCGTCCCGAGTAGCCCGGCGTAGGATTTTACTCATGTGGAAGGAAGCGAAACCCCCCAGACTGGAGGCCTGGATAAACGATATGGTGGGGTTCATAAAACTAGAGCAGATGAAGTTTGCGCTGAGAGGATTGGCTCAAGGGTTCACCAGACAGTGGCAACCGTTCCTCGACTACCTAGCGGAACGTTAGAGGGACGATAGATGGCCAGCAGCAGCAAATTGTTTGGGTTTTTGGAGGGGGAGAGGGGGCGGGGGGGAGTATTACTTCATGTTATTTGGTTAGTTTACCATGTTAGTTAAACAATGTTATATTACAGTTATTATGTTACCTTTTTTTTTGATTTGTAAGGGAAAAAATTGTGTTTGAAAACTTTAATAAAATATATATTTTTTTAAAAAGAGAAAGCTAGGGTGCTGCAACTCCTCGCCAACAAGCATGACACCCAGGGTTTTTTCAGTGCCACCAAGACAATATATGGTCCCAACACCTTAGGCCTCAAACCAGAGTGGAGTAAGGACAGAACCCTTTTGAGAGACAGAGAAAACATCATCCATCAATGGAAGGTACACTTCAAAGAACTCCTAAACCATGATACAACTATAAATGAGGACATGTTTGACGAAATACCCCAACAAATAATCTTGGACTCCCACCAAGTGGATGACGTCAAAACTACCATTAAGCACATGAAGAATGGAAAAGGCACTCGACTGAACAAGATTCCATCGAATCCATAGAATCCCTACAGTGCAGAAGGAGGCCATTCGGCCCATCGAGTCTGTACCGATTCATGTTCCACCCTATCCCTGAAACCCCACAACCTAGCCTTCACACCCCTGGACACTAAGGGGCAATTTAGCATGGCCAATTCACCTACCCCGTACATCTTTTGACTGTGGGAGGAAACTGGAGCATCCGGAGGAAACCCATGCAGACAGGGGGAGAATGTATAAACTCCACACAGACAGTGATCCAAGGCTGGTATTGAACCCGGGTCCCTGGTGCTGTGAGGCAGCATTGCTAACCACTATGCTATCGTGCCACCCTAATTTTCAAGCTGCAGGAGAAGAGATCACCCGTCATCTCCAGCAGCCGTTCCTGAAAATTTGGGACAGGGAAGAAATTCCTGCCAAATTCAGGCATGTCATCATAACCACCATCTTCAAGAAAGGACTGTGGGAACTACTGAGGAATCTCCCCACTCGCCAGGAAGATCATCACCCGAATCCTCATGAGCCACTTTTCCCAGTCTCTGAACAATTCCTCCCAGAAAGCCAGTGTGGCTTCTGACCAAACCGTGGAACAATGGCCATCATTTTCACCGCTCAACAAATTCAAGAGAAATGCCAGGAGCAACATCAACCATTCTACAATCTGACAAAGGCTTTTGGACTCAATTAATCAGGAAGGGCTATGGAAGACCCTGTCAAAGATTGGCTGTCCAGAAAAATTCAGCATTTGGGGAGAATGGGATTAAAGGGTATGGGGAGAAAGCAGGATTAGACTATTGAATTGGATGATCAGCCATGATTGTGATGAATGGCGGAGCAGACCCTTATCTTCTATGTATGTATCTATGTGTGTATCTATGTAACATCCTCCAACTCCTCCACAACAAGATGTCGGCAACAGTCCTCACCAACAGCAAGAAGACAGAATCTTCGAGGTTGAAGCTGGAGTCAAGCAGGGATGTGTCATTGCCCCACACCCTTTTTCCCATCTTCATCGCCCATCCTTCACCTTGTCAAGAACAAGCTTCCCAGTGGAGTGGACATTGTCTGCAGCATGGAAACTTTGCAACTTCAACCAGTTGAAATACAAGAAGAAATGACACTGATATCGCTCGTTGAACGTCAGTATGCAGATGAAAATGCAATCCCCCACTTTCAGAAGAGAATCTCCAAGCCATGCTTGTTGCCTTCACAGAAGCTGACTGAAGATTTGGTGTCAGCCTCAACCCCAAGAGGATTCAAGTCCTTTACCAACCCGCCCCAAAGCAAGAATTGGTCTCTCCTTCCATCAAGATCAATGTAGAAACCCTCCTAAACATTGGCTGGTTTAGCACAGTGGGCTATACAGCTGGCTTGTAATGCAGAACAAGATCAGCAGCGCGGGTTCAATTCCCATACCAGCCTCCCCGAACAGGTGCCGGAATGTGGCGACTAGAGGCTTTTCACAGTAACTTCATTGAAGCCTACTTGTGACAATAAGTGATTATTATAACCCCTACTGGGGAGCCACCTCTTATCTAAGGCTGACACTGATGTGGAAATCCAACATTGTATCCAATCCACGGGCACCGCCTTCAGACTCCAAAGGATGAGAACTTCAATGATCATGATATTTGTGCCGCTACCAAGATCCTCGTGTACAAGGCAGTCATCCTCCCAACTCTTACATATGGCTCAGAAACAAAGTGCAGATGCCACATCAGGTGGATCACCTGGAGAGATACCCTCAATGCTGTCTGAGATGGTTTCTGCACATCAGCTGGGAGAATCCAAATCCAATCATAACAGGTATAATGAACAGGTATACTAACAGGTATAATGAAGTGCATCAACTCCATACTCCCAGAACACCTAGATCCACCAATTTGCATACCGTCGCAACCAGTCCACAGCAGACGCCATGTCCCTGGCTCTACGTTCATCCCTAGAGCATCTCAACGACAAGGACTCCTACATCAGAGTCCTATTTATTGACTACAGCTCCACCTTCAACACCATAATTCCAGCCAAGCTCATAGCAAAGCTCCAAAACCGAGAACTTGGCTCCTCGACTCTCTGACCCACAGACCAGAATCAAGAATAAACAACAACACCTCCTCCACATTAGTCCTCAATACTGGGGCCCCACAAGGCTGCGTACATAGCCCTCTCCCTATACACACACACGACTGCATGGCAAAATTTGGTTCCAACTCCATCTACAAGTTTGTTGACGACACGACCATAGTGGGTCGGATCTCGAATAATGACAAGTCAGAATACAGGAGGAGATAGAGAACCTAGTGGAGCGGTGCAACAACAATCTATCTCTCAATGCCAGCAAAACTAAAGAGCTGGTCATTGATTTCAGGAAGCAAATACTGTACACAGCCCTGCCTGCATCAACAGAGCCGAAGAGGAGATGGTTAACAGCTTCAAATTCCTAGGAGTGCACATCAGCAAAAATCTGATCTGGTCCACCCACGTCGATGCTACCACCAAGAAAGCACAACAGCGCCTATACTTCCTCAGAAAACTAAGGAAATTTGGCATGTCCACACTGACTCTTATCAACTTTTACAAATGCACCACAGAAAGCATCCTATCTGGCTGCATCACAGCCTGGTATGGCAACTGCTTGGCCCAAGACCGCAAGAACCTTCGGAGAGTCGTGAACATAGCCCAGTCCATCAAACAAACCTAGCTCCCATCCATTGACTCTGTCTACACCTCCTGCTGTCTGGGGAAAGTGGGCAGCATAATCAAAGACCCCTCCCACCCGGCTTACTCACTCTTCCAACTTCAGCCTCCCCGAACAGGCGCCGGAATGTGGCGACTAGGGGCTTTTCACAAAGGGTCTGGTTTAGCACACTGGGCTAAATCGCTGGCTTTTAAAGCAGACCAAGGCAGGCCAGCAGCACGGTTCAATTCCCGTACCAGCCTCCCCAAACAGGCGCCGGAATGTGGCGACTCGGGGCTTTTCACAGTAACTTCATTTGTAGCCTACTTGTGACAATAAACAAATCCAAATCCAATCATACTTGTTAGTGAGTGATCGCCGAAGAAGAAAAGGAGGGGGATATAGATATCAAAACAAGGACCCCAAGACTGACCCCTGAAAAACACCACTAAAAACCTTCCTCCAGCACAAAGAATAACCATTACTCCCTATTTCCTGTTGCTCAACTAATTCTGGAAAGATGTTTTCCTTTCCCTTTATTCCATGAACTATAACTTTGCTCCTAAGTTTGTTGTGTGTCACTATATGAAATGCCTTTTGGAAGCCATGTGAGCACCAGGTCAACAGCACTTCCCCCATCAATGTTCTCTGTTACCTCTTCAAAAAACTCCAGCAAGTTCGTTAAACATGATTTTTCCTTAAGTAACTGGAGTGCTGCTTTGGGCTGCAGTAGAGTACTCCCCTCAACGTTTTGCTGCATTAAAGTTCGTCTGCCAGGTGGCCAACGTGTCAATGCCCTTCTGAAGTCACTCAGCATCATCCTTACAATTCATTATTCTCCTTAGCTTAGTATCATCTGCAAATTTAGAGATTTTGCCCTCAATACCCACTTCTAAATCACTTATATAAATCAGAAAAGGCAACGGTCCCAACACTGAGCCCTGGGGAACACCACTTTCAACTCATCTCCAGTTTGAGAAATGTCCATCTATACCGACCCTCTGTTTCCTATCTCTTAGCCAACTTCTAATCCATGCTGCCAAGAACTGATAAATCCCAAACATTTTTAATGTGCTAACCAAACTGCATTGTATCAAATGCTTTCCGAAAGTCCAAATATACAACATCCACTACCTGTGTCACCATGTCAAAAAACTCAATTAAATTTGTCAGACATGACCTGCCCTTGACAAAGCATGCTGACTGTCGAGTATTAACTTATTTCTTTCTAAGTGGATATTTATCTCATCTCGTATTATGCCCTCCATCAGTTTTCCCACCTTGATGTCAAGCTGACAGGTCTGTAGTTTCCAGGATTATCCTTTGCCCCTTTCTTAAACAACGGCATCACATTTACAATCCTCCAGTTCCCCAGGACTAATGCTGTGTTCAGAGAGGCCTGGAAAGTTTCTGTCAACGGCTCCACAATATGCTCCCTTACCTCTCTCAGTAATCTAGGATGCATTCCAGCCGGGCCTGCCGACATCTCTACCTAGAGTACTGCAGCCTTTTTAGCACCTTTTCTTTATTTATCATTATACTGCTCAGTTGCACAACTGCCACATTTTAAACTAGGCCATTGTCACCATCTTCTAATTTGGCAAATTGTAAATGCCCTTGTTGGATGGCCTGATTTATATTACAAGAACACTTGTAGCTAAAGCTATAAACAACTTATTAACATTAACTGTGGGTAAACTATGTACAAAATAACAGATGAATAACACAAGCACAAGCAGCCTCTCTCTTCAGCTTCTTCCAGCCAGTCTGAAGGATGACCTGACTCTAACATTCACATGGAAACTAATGAGACTCGTAGTGGTCAGTCAGTGAATTACAATACAACCATGATATCACTACACAAATTACTCATTTAGTACCACTGCCACACCTTCCACTTCAGTGAGCAGTTTACCCTGCTTGTCCCTTATGGGCTCCACTCTATCCTTCACTAATCTTTTACCATTAATATACTTGAAGAACATTTTGCAATTTGTTTTAGCACAGCCTGCAATCCTTTCCTCATGCTTCCTCTTCGCCTTCCATATTCCAGCCTTAGCCTCTCTCCTGCATTTAAGTTACTCTTCCTGATTTCAATTGCTATTATTATTCTGATTTGCATCATATGCCTCTTTTTTCTTTCTTATTTTATGATCAATATCCTTATGCACCCAGGATACTCTAGCTTTGGATACCCCGTATTTATTTCTCATGGGTACGCACCTAGCTTGCACCCTATCTCTCCTTGAAAGTCTCCCATTTTTCATCCACTGTTTTATCCACCAAAATGCATTTCCTTTTTTAAAAAAAAAATAATTTTAATTCAAATTTTCACAAAATATCAACAACAAAATACAAAAAGAAGAGAACACCCCCCCCCCCCCCCTCCCATATACATAAATAATAAATTAACAGCCTTCATCAACACAAAGGCAAAAATACACGCCCACTCAAGAAAAATGAACCCCCTCCGGGTTGCTGCTGCTGCTGACCATCTTCTAACGTTCTGCCAGGAAGCCTAGGAACGGTTGCCACCGCCTGAAGAACCCTTGTACCGATCCCCTTAAGGAAAATTTCACCCTCCCCAATTTAATAAACCCCGCCATATCACTGATCCAGGATTCCACGCTTGGGGGCCTCACATCCTTCCACTGAAGAAAAATCCTTTGCCGGGCTACCAGGGACACAAAGGCCAGAATACCGGCCTCTTTCGCCTCCTGCACTCCCGGCTCCTCTGCCACCACAAATACTGTGAGCCCCAGCCCGGCTTGATCCTGGAACCTACCACCCTCGACACCGTCCTCGCTACACCCTTCCAAATATCCTCCAGCGCTGGGCAGGCCCAGAACATGTGGGTGTGATTTGCTGGGCTCCCTGAGCACCTAACACACCTGTCCTCGCACCCAAAGAACCGGCTTATCCTTGCCCGGTCATGTGAGCCCTATGCAGCACCTTAAATTGTATGAGGCTAAGCCTCGCGCAAGAGGAGGAAGAATTCACCCTCCCCAGGGCATCCGCCCACATCCCCTCGTCAATCTCCTTACCCAACTCCTCCTCCCACTTAGTCTTTAGCTCCTCCACCGAGGCCTCCTCCTCCTCCTGCATGACCTGATACGTTGCCGAGATCCTTCCCTCTCCAACCCACACCCCTGACAGCACCCTGTCCTGGACCCCGCGTGGCGGCAGCCATGGGAACTCCACCACCTGCCGCCGAACAAACGCCCTTACCTGCATATATCTGAAGGTGTTCCCCGGGGGGGAGCCCAAACTTCTCCTCCAGCTCACCCAGGCTCGCGAACTTCCCATCCACAAACAGGTCCCCCATCCTTCTAATACCTTACCTGTGCCAGCTCAGAAACCCTCCGTCCATCCTCCCCGGGACAAATTGGTGGTTCCCCAGAATCGGGGACCACACCGAGGCCCCCACCTCCCCCCTGTGACGTCTCCATCGCCCCCAAATTTTGAGGGTAGCCGCCACCACCGGGCTTGTGGTGTACCTCGTTGGAGGAAGCGGCAGCGGCGCCGACACCAGCGCCTCCAGGCTCGTGCCCACACAGGACGCCATCTGCAGCCTCTTCCATGCCGCCTCATCCCCCTCCATCACCCACTTATGCACCATTGCCACGTTGGCGGCCCAATAATACCCACAGAGGTTAGGTAGCGCTAACCCCCCCCATCCCTGCACCGCTCCAGGAACACTCTTCTCACCCTTGGGGTCTTCTGCGCCCATACAAACCCCATAACGTTCCTGTTAACCCGCCTGAAGAAGGCCCTAGGGATCAGGATGGGGAGACATTGGAACAGGAACAAAAACCTCGGGAGCACCGTCATTTTAACTGACTGCACTCTACCCGCCAGGGAGAGTGGCAGCACGTCCCACCTCTTAAACTCCTCCTCCATCTGCTCCACCAGCCTCGTGAAGTTGAGCTTATGTAAGGCCCCCCCAGCTCCTGGCCACATGGACCCCCAGGTACCTGAAACTCCTCTCCGCCCTTTTTAGCGGGAGCTCACCAATCCCCCTCTCCTGGTCCCCCGGGTGCACTACAAACAACTCACTCTTCCCCTTATTAAGCTTTTACCCGGAGAAATCTCCAAACTCCCTAAGGATCCTCATCACCTCCGGCATTCCCCCCACCGGGAACATGTAGCAGCAAATCATCCACATAGAGCGACACCCGATGCTCCTCCCCACCCCGCACCAGCCCCCTCCAGTTCCTCGACTCCCTCAACGTCACAGCCAGGGGTTCAATTGCCAGTGCAATGAGCAGGAGGAGGAGGGGACAACCTGCCTCGTCCCCCGGTGTCGCCGGAAATACTCTGACCTCCTTCTGTTCATGGCTACACTCGTCACCGGGGCCTCATACAGCAGCCTCACCCACCTGACGAACCCCTCCCCGAACCCGAACCTTTTCAACACCTCCCACAGGTACTCCCACTCCACCCTATCAAAGGCCTTCTCCGCATCCATCGCCGCCACTATCCCCGCCTCCCCTTCCATCGCCGGCATAATTATAACATTCAAGAGCCTCCGTACATTGGTATTCAACTGCCTCCCTTTCACGAACCCCGTCTGATCCTCGTGTATGACCTGCGGCACACAGACCTCTATCCTCATGGCCAAAATCTTTGCCAGTAACATTGCATCTACATTTAAGAGTGAGATCGGCCTGTATGACCCACATTGTAGGGGATCCTTGTCCCGCTTCAGGATCAGGGAAATCAGCGCTCTAGACATCGTCGGGGGCAGAGCCCCCCCTTCCCTTGCCTCGTTAAAGGTCCTTACCAACAGCGGGCCCTGCAGGTCCGCATACTTCTTGTAAAATTCAACCGGGAACCCATCCGGCCCCGGTGCCTTCCCCGCCTGCATGTTCCCTATCCCTTTGACCAACTCCTCCAACCCAACCGGTGCCCCCAACCCCGCCACCTTCCCCTCCTCCACCCTCGGAAACGTCAGCCGGTCCAGGAAGCGACCCATCCCTCCCTCTTCCAGTGGGGGCTCAGACCGGTACAGTTCCTCGTAGAAGTCCCTGAAGACCCCATTGATACCCACCGCACTTCGCACCGTGTTCCCTCCTCCATCCCTAACGTCCCTGATCTCCCTAGCTGCCTCTCACTTCTGAAGCTGGTGCGTCAGCATCCGGCTCGCCTTTTCTCCGTATTCATATACCCCCCCCTGCGCCTTCCTCCACTGCGCCTCCACCTTCCTGGTGGTCAACAAGTCGAACTCAGCCTGGAGGCTACGGCGCTCCCTAAGCAATCCCTCCATGGGGCCTCTGCGTACCTCCTATCCACCCTCAACATCTCCCCCACCAACCTCTCCCTCTCTCTCCTCTCCCCCCTCTTGTGTGCCCTAATGGAGATCAGCTCCCCTCTGACCACCGCCTTCAGCGCCTCCCAAACCACCCCTACTTGCACCTCCCCATTGTCATTAGCCTCCAGGTACCTCTCTATACACTTCCGGACCCGCCCGCTCACTTCCTCGTCCGCCAGCAACCCCACCTCTAGGCGCCACAGCGGACGCTGGTCCCTCTCCTCCCCCAACTCGAGGTCCACCCAGTGCGGAGCATGATCAGAAATGGCTATCGCCGAGTACTCCGTATCCTCCACCCTCGGAATCAGCACCCTGCTCATGACAAAAAAGTCAATCCAGGAATAGGCCTTGTGAACATGGCAGAAGAATGAAAATTCCCCACAGCCCGTTCCCCACAGCAACATACACCCATCATGACCCCCTCTACCAACTCCAGCTCCCCCTTGGCCATTCCAGCAGCAACCCGGTCCCCCGCCGCCCCAGCTAGGTCCCCCCACTAGCTGCATTGCTCCCCCCATTGCACTCCCGTAAGTCAGCTGACTCCTACTGACCCTGGCCACTCCCGCCACTCCATCGACCACCCCCCCAGTGTGGAACTTCCCTCCCCATCCTGTCCACCAGCGGGATCTCATCCATTCCACTCCCAGCGCGGGAGAAAAAACCTGCACTTCCCAGCTCCGGCCCCGCCCCTTCAGCCCTAAACACGGGAACAAAAAGCCCGCGCTTTCCACTCACCCGGCCCTGCCTCCCCGGCGCAGCACCCTTTCCAGGCCCGGTCCCACTAACCCCAACTCAGGCCTCTCTCTCTCTCTCTCTCTCCCCCCCCCCCCCCTGCCGGGCCCCATCTCCCCTACCGGTCATCAACCCCCCAAGCAGTTTACCTACCCCCCCCCCGCCCCCCCCCGAGCCCATGCAGCGGACCTAATTAAAACAATGCCCAATCAACCCCCAAAAAACAAAGAACCCCCCCTCGAAACACAACCCAACAATCCCCAACCATCCCTCCATCGTGACCCCTCATCCCCAACCCTTAGTCTGAGTCCAGCTTTTCGGCCTGAACAAAGGCCCACGCCTCCTCCGGGGACTCGAAATAATGGTGTCGATCCTTATAGGTGACCCACAGACGGCCGGTTGCAGCATACCAAACTTCACCCCCTTCCTGTGCAGCACTGCCTTCACACGGTTGTAACCGGCCCTCTTCTTCGCCACCTCCGCGCACCAATCCTGGTAGATCCAGACCTCCGCGTTCTCCCACCTGCTGCTCCGCTCCTTCTTGGCCCACCTTAACACACACTCTCGATCAGCAAACCGGTGGAACCGCATCAGCACCGCCCGCGGCAGCTCGCTGGGCTTGGGCCTCCTCGCCAGCACTCGGTGGGCCCCCTCCAGCTCCAAGGGCCCCTGAAAGGCCCCCGCTCCCATCAGCGAATTCAGCATGATGACCACGTAGGCCCCCACGTCCGATCCCTCCAGCCCCTCCGGGAGACCCAGGATCCGCAGGTTTTTCCGCCTCGACCGGTTCTCCATCTCCTCGAACCTCGCCTGCCATTTCTTGTGGAGTGCCTCGTGCGCCTCCACCTTCACCGCCAGGCCCAGGATCTCGTCCTCGTTCTCCGAGACCTTCTGCCGGACCTCCCGGATCACCGCCCCTTGGCCGTCTGGGTCTCCAGCAGCTTATCGATTGAAGCCTTCGTTGGCTCCAGCAGCTCTGCTTTCAGTTCCTTAAAACAGCGCTGGAGAAGCTCCTGCTGCTCTTGCGCCCACTGCCTCCACGCTTCCTGGTCTCCGCCCGCCGCCATCTTGGTCCTCCTCCCTCGCACCTTTCTTTGCTTCAATGCCACTTTTTTAATCGCCCCACTCCTGGTCCAATCCATACACTATCGGGGAAATGTTGCTGTCCCCTTACCACACCGGGAAACGTCGAACAAGTGCCGTTACGGGCCCTAAAAAGAGCCCAAAAGTCAGTTTTTAGCGGGAGCTGCCGAACGTGCGACTTAGCTCCGCATAGCCGCAACCGGAAGCCCCCCAAAATGCATTTTCAATCAACCTGCTCCAGTTCAACTTTTAGACCCCTAATATTTTCCCTTTTCCAGTCTGGAATCTTCATCCGTGACTTATTTTTATCCTTTTGCAACTTAATATTGAATCGTATTATCTTATGATCGTTACTTCCCAACAGCTCCCTCACTCTAGCGTTCTCCACCTGCCCTGCCTCTTTTCCTAGGACCAGTATGCTCCCTGGTAGGACTGGAAGTATACTGTTCCAGAAATTTCTCCTGCACACACTACAGGAATTTTTCCCATTCCGTGCCCCACACTCTATCCAAGACTACCTTAGGGTAATTGAAATCCCCAACTATAACAACCATGCTTGCCCTGCAGGTTTCCATAATCTGACTACAAATGTTCTCTTCCACCTCCTCCTCACTATTTGGATGTCTGTAGTAAATACCAAACAAGGTCACCGCTCTCTTCCTGTTTCTCACCTCCAATCATACAGGGCGCGATTCTCCAAAAAGATTTCTAAGTGTGGCAGCGAGCGGGAACTGCCGTGAGCTTTCCGGCAGTCGGCCCAGTGAGGCCGACAATGCTATTCAATGTTAATTGGTCCACCGAACAAGGCATCATGGGCTTCACCTGCCGATTTGCCGGTCCCCTGCTAACAAGGTTGAGTAGCACAAACAGCTCTTGCTCAGCCAACCCCACCAGCTCGCAACAATAACGCCCAGGAGATGGGCCCCAAGATTTGGGGATGCAGTTCTGGCCCGGCTCCTGGGTGCAGTAGAAGGTCCCAAAGGTCCCGGAGGGTCAGCAAAAGACAGAAAGCTCCAGGAATGTGACCAGGAGGAGCGGCCTCAAGTGCTGAAAAAAGGTCACCGACTTATCCGGGCAGAACGAGTGAGTAGACATCAACGCTCACACCCCCACCCCGAGACCTTTTAGCCCCCGCGCGAGCATCCACCTCCCAACTCTCCCTTCAACCCCCCCCCCCCCAACCCTTCCTTCACAAACCCCCCTCCCATCACTGTGAACCACGCGTGTGGCTAATGATGCCCTCTCTGTGTCTCCTTGGGAAAAGATCTCCCACAATTTCCATAGAGGTAGAGCTAGGAAGACAAAGCACATCACGGTTCACTAAGGGCATCGGGGCAGGCAGGTTGGGATGGGGTTAGGTAGGGGGCAAGAGGGGGTTGGGGGCAGCACCAATGGGAGAGAGGGGAATTGTTGCACAGAATATCACCCTTGTGAACAACCAATATAATGCCTTTATTCTTTCTTCACTTTCTTCGCAATGCGGGCCGACCTCTGAACTTTTGGCCCATCTCTTCAGTCATCCCCCCCCTCCCCGTGGCACTCACCCACCCTCCGGCCGTGGACGGGTGTTGGCTGCTATGTGTGTGGTGTTGCCTCCCGCAGTGTTCAGGTACAGTGTCCATGCATCAAGGTGTGATTGGGATGCTAGGCAATGACTCCTACATGCTACATGGCTCGCCCACCCACAGGAATCTACTTGGGTTGTGTGAAATGCTTACTTAACCACAATTGCCATTCCTTATCATCAGTAGCCTTCAGCCGCATAGCCAGAGGCTCTGCAGCCGATGGTGGTTATGGGTGTTCGATGGAGCAGATAGGCAGGGACAAGGGTTGCCCCTGGTATGGATACACACAATCCAGGGGTTGGCATGGTGGTGGTGTGCGCGTTTGTCCCCAGTTGGTCCCCCCGATGCCGCCCCCCAACCTCCCATGGTGGCCCACCCATGCGATGGAACCCCCACCCCCAGCCCCGCATACCCCACCCCCAGCTGAGCACTGGGGTGGCAAGCCCAGCACCCCCAGGCTCTTTGCCTGTGAGCAAAGATGGCTACTCACTTCCTCAGCTCCCCACAAAAGCCCTTCCGCCAGGCTCACATTTTTCAAAAGGAATACTAGTCGCCACCAGTGTTACCACTTTCTGGGGAGGCCAGATGAATGACGGGAGGCCATTGGATATGGGGTGGCTCTCATCAATGATATGGAAATAGGGCTTAAGTGGTGATAATTGGTTTCTCGCCACACTACGGTGAGATCCCAATTTCGCTAGAGGAGCGGGCTGGTTGCATCATAAACTGTTTGGCGCCTGCCATTTTCGGCCGCGCCCGTTATTCACCTGCCTTGTTTCACTCGACTTCTAAAACTAGGACGAATAGTCAACCCAGCCCCCTGCAGTACAAGTTTAAATCCACCTCCACTACACTATTTACTCTCTCCTTTGTCATCAAGCAAGCTCTGGATTTGTTTGCCCTACCTTTCCCTTTTGAGGTAACATAACTTGACTGTGCCTGAATCATATCTTCTTTGAAGGTAGCCCATTGATCAGCTACCATTTTCCCCCCACCTTTGACTCCAATTTATATGTCCCAGTTCTGTTCCCACTGAAGTTTTCATTTCACCAAATAATTTTATATTTTTAAAATTTCATTTGTGGGATGTGGGTGTCATTGTTTGGGCCAGCATTTATTGCCCATCCGTAATTGTCCTTGAGCTGAGTGGTTTATTGGGCCACTTCAGAGGGCATTTAAGTGTCATAGAATTTATAGAATCATAGAATTTACAGTGCAGAAGGATGCCATTCGACCCTTCAAGTCTGCACCAGCCCTCGGAAAGAGCATCCCACTTAAGCCCACACCTCCACCCTACCCCCCTAACCCAGTAACCCCATCTAACCTTTTTTGGACACTAAGGGCAATTTATCATGGCCAGTCCACCTAACCTGCACATCTTTGGATTGTGAGAGGAAACCGGAGCACCCGGAGGAAACCCACGCAGACATGGGGAGAATGTGCAGACTCCGCACTGACAGTGACCCAAGCCGGGAATTGAACCTGGGACCCTGGAGTCAAACAGATTGCTGTGGACCTGGAGTCACATGTAGGCCAGACCAGGTAAGGATAGCAGATTCCCTTCCCCAACGGGATTAGTGAACCAGATTAACAATAGTCATCATTAGACTTCCAATTGCAGATTTATATTCAATTCATCTTGGAAATATATCGCCGCTCCGGCACTGTCGCAACATCATGGAACTCCCTCCCTAACAGCACAGTGGGTGTACCTACACCTCAAGGACTGCAGCGGTTCAAGAAGGCAACTCACCACCACCTTCTGGAGGGCAACTAGGGATGGGAAATAAATGCTGGCCTAACCAGCGACGCCCACATCCCGTAAATTAATTTTTAAAAATCTACCATGGTGGAATTTGAACCTGGGCCCTGAGAGTATTACATATGCTAGGAGGTCTTTCCTCTTTCTGCCCTTTTCACTGCTACTATCCCAGTCTATATTTGGAGAATTAAAATTCCCCGTTGTAAGCATTCCATAATATTTGCACTTCTCTGTAGTTTCTTTGCAAATTTGTTCCTCCACATCCTTCCCATTGATCGGTGGCCCGTCAGACTCCACCAAGCAATGTAATTGCACTTTTTTTGATCCTTAGCTCTAGCCAAACCAATTCTGTCCTTAATCGCTCTGGTTATCCTCATAACTCTACCTAACCTTTCGACACTAAGGGCAATTTATTATGGCCAATCCACCTAACCTGCACATCTTTGGACTGTGAGGGGAAACCGGAGCACCTGGAAGAAACCCACGCAGACATCGGGAAAACATCCAAAGTCCACACAGACAGTCACCCAAGGTCGGAATCAAACCCTGGCACTGTGAGGCATCAGTGCTAACAACTGTGCCACTGTGCCGCCTTTCTGTGCCATCGTGCCACCCACTCCTGGACTTTAGAGATTCTGGTTGCCAATTTTCTACCTATCTCCCTGAATTCAGACAGCAGGATTGCATCCCTCTTTCTATCTATGTTATTGGCATTGATGTGAACCATGACTGTTGGCTGTTCAACCTCCCCACTCAGGGTACTCTGCAGCCACTCAGTGACATCCTTGACCCTGGCACCAGGGAGATTTCACATCTGCGGCCACAGAGACATCTATCTATTCCTCTAACTATTGAATCGGCTATCACTATTGCTATTCCAGATTTCCTTGTATCCCCAGGTAAAGCTGAAGCACCTTTGGTACCGTGAACTTGGCTCTGGCTGCACTCTCCAGATGAACCATCACTCTCATCAGTATTCAGACTGGTTGGAGAGTGAAATGCACACAGTTATCTTGCAGATAACTCAGATTATCATTTTGATGGGCAGCTTACAGAATAATGTTGATGGTTATGCACAACATACTTTGTGCAAGCTGCCAGAGAGCTTGTGGTTGATGTGAAGGAGAATGGCAGAGCCCCCCCCCCCTCCCATTACTTTGCAGATAGCTTGGAGCCCACATTTGCCAGCATGAAAGTCATGGCCAATTCCATTTGCAAACTTGCGACGCCAATGTCTAACGATAGATATCACAGCTTTCATTGCCGCACAAGCAGCTTCCAAGTGTTCCAGTAGACGTTCAGATTTCTGTCATGTAAAATCAGACTGCTACCATCATGGTTTTTCTTTTATTCGTTCATGGGATGTGGATATCGTTGACTGGGCCAGCAATTAATGCTCATCCCTAATTGCCCTTGGACTGAGTGACTTGCGAGGCCATTTCAGAGGGCATTTAAGAGTCAACCACTTGCTGGGGATCTGGAGTCACATGTAGACCAGGCCACGTAAGGAAGGCAGATTTCCTTCCTTAAAGGACATTAGTGAACCAGATGTGTTTTTTTTTACGACAATCAGCAATGATTTCAAGGTCACCATTTGACTTTTAATTCCAGATTTTTTTAATGAATTGATTTCAAACTTCAACATCTGCCATGGTGGGCTGAGGATTACAGTATGCAAAGGGGCTTACAGGGTATCACAGCAGTCCAGGAACCTGTCCTCCAACAGGATTGCTATGCTGCCACTATGAAGGAGTGGCAATGGTACTGTGGAGGATTAACCTATTGTCCCCACAGAAAGGCAGTATTCATCCTCCCACTCCTTCCACATAGCCAGTGCCCTTGCTGTTGTCCATCAGAATGCCATGCTCGATTGCTGTTGCCTATGCTGAGATAGAGCAGTCCACAACCAAGCCTACTAGGCCCAGAGATGCTTGAGGTTGCATAGGAGCACTAGGAAATGCAAAGGTACACAGAAGACAGGCACTAAAGGAATTCCCGAGAAAAATAATTTTATTTATATGTAATATGCTATTTGAATTATGAATTTAGATTGGAATTTCTATTTTGCATTGGCTTTTTTTTTCACATTGTGACCAGGAGGATTTGCACTACACAAATGCCAGGCAATAACCATCTCCAACAAAAGAGATTTTAACTATTTAACCTTGATATTCAATGACATTATCATCATCAAATTCCCCACCATCAACATCCTGGATATTACCATTGACCAGAAACTGAACTGGACTAGTTACATAAATTCACAAAGGCTGTGAATTCTGCAGCGAGTAACATCTGACTCTCCAAGTATTTTCACTATCTACACAGCACATGTCAAGAGTACAATGAAATACAGATGTGTGCAACCCCATCACCACTCAAGAATCTTTATACATTCCAAGTCATAGCCTCCTGCTTGATTGGCATCCATCCACCACTGGCACACAGTAGCAGCAGTGTTTACCAGTCCAAAGATGTGCACGTTAGGTGGATTGGCCATGATAAATTGCCGTTAGTGTCCAAAATTGCCCTTAATGTTGGGTGGGGTTACTGGGTTATGGGGATAGGGTGGAGGTGTTGACCTTGGGTAGGGTGCTCTTTCCAAGAGCCGGTGCAGACTCGATGGGCCGAATGGCCTCCTTCTGCACTGTAAATTCTATGATAATCTATGATTAAAAGATCCATTCCTGCACCTCATCAAAGCTCCTTCAATAACACCTTCCAAACTTCTACCAGGGACAGTAAATGCATGGAAACACCAAGCAACACTTAAGTTAGACATGAAAATATATCGCTGATCCTTCACAATCACAGAGTCAAAATCCCAGAGCTCCCTCCCTAACTGCACTGCTTGTGTGACACAATTGATGGCAGTGGTTCAAGAATGTAGCTCATTATCATAGTACAAAGAGTTAACAGATGAGATATGCTAATGTATGACATCGATTATAATGTAGCATTAACACTAGTCATTCATGTGTTAGACTCCCTCTTTCTCTCTTTCTATTTCAGGTTGGAATTAATCCTAAGAGCTATATGCCTATTCTATAACCTTTGTAGAAGTAGAAGGAATGTTGAGCAGATACCAGAGTATTCAACATCTACAGGGAAAAATTAAAAATCAAGTTTTGAAAATGTAAAGTCAAATAAAGAATTAGTTGGGCTGTAATTGAAATATAAGCTTGTATTTTTCTGAGTCAAGGTCAGATAACACATCTGCAGTTTGGCGGTGATAAAGAAGTTTGTAAACTACAAAACATCACCTGGGACTTACATTGTCTTCATCACCCACAATCGCCAGGGCAAGTGGAATGAATGAACAGAACTCTGAAACAACGACATGCCAAACATCATCAGGAAGGAATGACATGGCCCCAGACACTATAAATAGTCTTGTGTAGTATTAGGGCAACTCCTAATAGAACAACGGGTCTGAGTCTGTTTGAAATTATAACAGGAAGACCCATGTCCCTGCCAGGAACAATTGATTTGCGAAAAGCCGATTGTCACTTGAATATTATTAGAATATTGTCAGAATCTAACAAATGGTATTAGTTCTGCTTCGCAAGAGGTATCGGCGGCCTGGTGAGATCCACCAGAAGGGAGACAGGGCATCGTCCCTGGAGTTTGGGTTTACGTGAAGAAAGTACGTAAAGAACGTCTGGATGCTAAGTGGAAGGACCCTGTCAAGTGCTACTAACCACACACCCAAGTAATTGTTAAAGTCCAGGGGGAGAAAGCTTGGATTCAAGCATCTCACGTTAAACAAGTACATTGTGATTAAAACTCCTATCTTTTAAAAGGACAACTCTTATTTGCCAACATGTTTAACCATATTGTTTTGTTGTATCCGTTGCTTGCTTTTTCAGTTTTTGCATTCCTTGTTTTCCCTTGACCAGCCATTAAGTGTTGCTGTAAACAATTAACCAAAGCCCCTGGTAAGATTATGCCTCTCAAGACTACCCGTCATGACTTCCGGTTGCGGCTATGCAGAGCTGAGTCGCATGTTCGGCAGCTCCCGCTTGGAACGGACTTTTAGGCTCTTTTCAGGGCCTCCAATGGAATTTTTTTGATGTTTCCTGGTGTGGGAAGAAGACTGCAACATTCCCCTGACAGTGTATGGCTTGGACCAGGAGCGGGGTGACTAAAAAAGTGGTGGTGAACCCAAAGAAGGTGCGAGGGAAGAAGTACAAGATGGCGGCGGGTGGGGACCAGGCAGCGTGGATGCAGTGGGCGCAGGAGCAGCAGGAGGTTATCCAGCGCTGCTTCAGGGAGATCAAGGCGGACCTGCTGGAGCCGATGAAGGCTTCTATTGATAAGCTGCTAGAGACCCAGACGGCCCAGGGGGTGGCGATCCGCGAGGTCCGACAAAAGATCTCAGATATCGAGGACAAGATTTTGGGCCTAGCGGTAAAGGTGGAGGCGCACGAGGCGCTCCACAAGAAATGGCAGGAATGGTTCGAGGAGATGAGAATCGGTCGAGGCGGAAGAATCTGCTGATCCTGGGAGGGGCTGGAGGGTTCGGACGTGGGGGCCTATGTGGTCACCATGTTAAACTCGCTGATGGGAGCGGGGTCCTTCCAGGGGCCCCTGGAGCTGGAAGGGGCCCATAGAGTGCTGGCAAGGAGGCCCAAGGCTAACGAGCCGCCGCGGGCGGTGCTGGTGCGGTTTCATCGGTTCGCTGATCGGGAGTGCGTACTCAGGTGGGCCAAGAAAGAGAGGAGCAGCAGGTGGGAGAACACGGAGGTTCGAATATATCAGGACTGATGCGCGGAGGTGGCGAAGAAGAGGTCTGGGTACAACCGGGCTAAGGCGGTGCTGCACAGGAAGGGGGTGAAGTTTGGCATGCTGCAGCCGGCGCAAATGTGGGTCACCTACAAGAACTGGCACATTTATTTTGAGTCCCCGGAGGAGGCGTAGCCTTTGTTCAGACCGAGAAGCTGGACACAAACTGAGGGTCGGGATGGGTGGTCGGGGATTGTTGTTGTTGTGCTACATTTTGAGGAGGGGTTCTTTGTTCCTGTTTCCTTTTGATTCGGTGTGGGTGGTTAGGGTGGGTTGGGCTCTGTTTTGGTTGGGTCTGTCTGGTGGGCTCTTGGAGGGGGGTAAGTAAATGGAGTAGGGGTGGATGGCCGGTAGGGGGATGGGGCCCTGCGGGGGAGGGGGAGGCCCGAGTCGGGGGGGGGAGGGGACTGGGCCTGTAAAAGGAGCTGCGCCAGAGGAGGCAGGGCCGCACAGGTGGAAAGCGCGGGCTTTTTCCCGTGCTGAAGGCTGGAGGGGGTGGGGAAGCGCAGGTTGTTTCCCGCGCTTGGGATGGAAGGGGGAGGCGGAGAGCCTGCTGATGGGTAATGGAGGAGGAGGGGAAGTCCCACAATGGGAGGAGGCGGGAGTGGCCGGGGTCAGCAGGAGTCAGCTGACTTGCGGGAGTGCAATGGGGGGTGCAAAGCAGCTAGGAGGGGTCCTAGCTGGGGGGGGGGGGGGGGGCGCGGGGGGGGGGCATGGGGGGGGGGGGTGGAACCGGGTTGCTGCTGGTATGGTCAAGGGGGAGCTGGAGCGAGTAGAGGGGGTTGGGACGGGGGTCTGCCGCCGTGGGGAACAGGCCGGGCGTGGGGTGCGGGCACGTGGTTGGCCAAGGAGGGGTTATGGCTAGTCGGCGGGGAGGGGACGGATAGCCCCCTGATCCGGCTGATAACCTGGAACGTAAGGGGACTGGACGGGCCGGTTAAGCGGGCCCGGGTGTTCGCGCACCTGAAGGGGCTCAAGGCGGATGTGGTCTTGCTCCAGGAGACACACCTGAAGGTGGCAGACCAGGTAAGATTGAGGAACGGTTGGGTCGGTCAGGTGTTTCATTCGGGGCTGGATGCCAAAAATCGGGGGGGTGGCGATCTTGGTGGGAAAGAGGGTGTCGTTCGAAACGTTGAGCATTGTGACAGACAATGGCGGCAGGTATGTAATGGTAAGTAGTAAGCTGCAAGTGGAGAGGGTCGTGCTGGTCAACGTGTACGCCCCGAACTGGGCGATGCGGGTTTTATGCGGCGCATGATGGGTCGGATCCCAGACTTGGAAGTGGGGGGCCTGATAATGGGGGGGGGGGGGGGACTTTAACACGGTCTTGGATCCGGCACTGGATCGCTCCAGGTCTAGGACGGGTAGGAAGCTGGCAGCGGCTAAAGTGCTGAGGGGGTTTATGGACCAGATGGGACGGGTAGACCCTTGGAGATTTGCAAGGCCGGGGGCTAGGGAATTTTCATTCTTCTCGCACGTTCATATTGCCTATTCCCGGATCGACTTTTTTATTATGAGCAGGGCGCTGATAGCGAGAGTAGAGGGTACCGAGTACTCAGCGATAGCCATTTCGGATCACGCCCCGCATTGGGTAGACCTAGAGCTGGGGGAGGAGAGGGACCAGCGCCCGTTGTGGCGCTTGGAGGTGGGGCTGTTGGCGGACGAGGAGGTGAGCGAGCGGGTCCGAGGAAGCATAGAGAGATACTTGGAGGCCAACGATAACGGGGAGGTCCGAGTGGGGATGGTCTGTGAGGCGCTGAAGGCGGTGGTTAGGAGAGAGCTGATCTCCATTAGGGCCCACAAGGAGAGGAGAGAGCAGAGGGAGAGGGAGAGCCTGGTGGGGGAGATGGTGAGGGTAGATAGGAGGTACGCGGAGGTGCCGGAGGAGGGACTGTTGAGGGAGAGGCGTAGCCTCCAGGCCGAATTCGACCTGTTGACGACCCCCAGGAAGGCGGAGGCGCAGTGGAGGAAGGCCCAGGCGGCGGTTTCTGAATATGGGGAAAAGGCAAGCCGGATGCTGGCGCATCAGCTTCGGAAGCGGGACGCAGGTCGGGAGATCGGGGGAGTTAAGGATAGGGGAGGGTGTGTGGTGCGGAGTGGGGTTGGCATCAATGGGGTCTTCAGGGACTTTTTTGAGGAACTGTATCAGTCCGAGCCCCCACTGGAGGAGGGAGGGATGGGCCGCTTTCTGGACCAATTCAGGTTCCCGAAGGTGGAGGAGGGACTGGTGGTGGGATTAGGGGCCCCAATTGGGCTGGAGAAGCTGGCCAAAGGGATAGGAGCATGCAGGCGGGGAAGGCACGGGGGCCGGACGGTTTCCCGGTCGAATTCTACACAAAATATGGGCCCGTTGCTGGTTAGGACCTTCAATGAGGCAAGGGAGTGGGGGGCTTTGCCCCTGACGATGTCCCGGGCACTGATCTCCTTGATCCTGAAGCGGGACAAGGATCTCCTGCAGTGTGGGTCATACAGGCCGATTTCGTTGTTAAATGTAGATGCCAAGGTGCTGGCGAAGGTTTTAGCCACGAGAATTGAGGATTGGGTGCCGCAGGTTATCCAAGAAGACCAGACGGGGTTCGTGAAGGGGAGGCAGTTGAACGCGAATGTGCGGAGGCTCCTGAACGTTATTATGATGCCGGCGAGGGAGGGGGAGGTAGAAATAGTGGTGGTGATGGACGCTGAGAAGGCCATTACATTGATAGGGTAGAGTGGGGGTACTTGTGGGAGGTGCTGAAGAGGTTCGGGTTTGGGGAGGGTTTCGTCAGGTGGGTTAGGTTGTTGTACGAGGTCCCGATGGCGAGTGTTGCCACGAACAAGAGGAGGTCTGAGTACTTTTGGTTGCATCAAGGGATGAAGCAGGGGTGTCCCTTGTTCCCCCCCTGCTCTTCGTACTGGCGATTGAAACCCTGGCTATGGCACTGAGGGAGTCGGGGAACTGGAGGGTGTTGGTGCGGGGTGGGGAGGAGCATAGGGTGTCGCTTTATGTGGATGACCTGCTGCTGTATGTGGCGGACCCGGTGGGGGGAATGCCGGAGGTAATGAGGATCCTCAGGGAGTTTGGGGATTTCTCAGGGTACAAGCTCAACATGGGGAAGAGCGAGTTGTTCGTGGTTCACCCAGGGGACCAGGAGAGGGGGATTGGCGAGCTCCCACTAAAAAGGGCAGAGAGGAGCTTCAGGTATTTGGGGATCCAGGTGGCCAGGAGCTGGGGGGCCCTGCATAGACTTAATTTCACAAGGCTAGTGGAGCAAATGGAGGAGGAGTTTAAGAGGTGGGACGCGTTGCCGCTGTCCCTGGCTGGTAGGGTGCAGTCCTGAAGGCCTTCTTTAGGCGGGTCAACAGGAGCATAACGGAGGTTGTGTGGGCGCGAGGGACTCAGAGGGTGAGAAGGGTGTTCCTGAAGCGGAGTAGGAATAGGGGGGGGCTGGCACTGCACAACCTTTGTGGGTACTACTGGGCTGCCAATGCGACGATGGTGCGCAAGTGGGTGATGGAGGGGGAGGGGGCTGCATGGAACAGGCTGGAGATGGCGTCTTGTGAGGGTACGAGTCTGGAGGCGCTGGCAACGGCGCCGCTGCCCCTCCCTCCAATGAGGTATACCACGAGCCCGGTGGTGGCGGCTAACCTCAAAATCTGGGGGCAATGGAGGCGGCACAGGGGGGAAGTGGGAGCCTCGGTGTGGACCCCAATATGGGCGAACCACTGGTTTGTCACAGGGAGAATAGATGGAGGGTTTTCGGGGTGGCACAGGGCAGGGATAAGAAAGTCGGGGGACCTGATTGTGGATGGGAAGTTCGCGAGCCTGGGTGAGCTGGAGGAGAAGTGTGGGCTCCCCCCGGGGAACACCTTTAGGTGTCTACAGGTAAGGGCGTTTGCCAGGCAGCAAGTGGTGGAATTCCCGCTGCTGCTGCCACGCACGGTACAGGACAGGGTGCTCTCGGGGGGGTGGGTTGGAGAGGGGAAGATCTCGGCAACATACCAGGTGATGCAGGAGGAGGAGGAGGCCTCGGTGGAGGAGCTGAAAGGTAAGTGGGAGGAGGAGTTGGGGGAGGAGATCGAGGAGGGGACGTGGGCAGATGCCCTTGGGAGGGTGAACTCTTCCTCTTCGTGCGCGAGGCTCAGCCTTCAGTTTAAGGTGCTGCACAGGGCACACATGACTGGGACAAGGATGAGCCAGTTTTTTGGGGGTGAGGACAGGTGTGCTAGGTGCTCAGGAGCCCAGCAAACTACACCTATATGTTCTGGGCATGCCCAGCGCTGGAGGAGTTTTGGAAGGGCGTAGCAAGGACAGTGTCGAGGGTGGTAGGATCCAGGGTCAAACCAGGCTGGGGGCTCGCAATATTTGGGGTTGCAGGGGAGTCGGGAGTGCAGGAGGCGAAAGAGGCCGGTATTCTGGCATTTGCATCCCTGGTAGCCCGGCGAAGGATTCTCCTTCAGTGGAAGGATGCGAGGCCCCCAAGCGTGGAATCCTGGATCAACGATATGGCGGGGTTTATTAAATTGGAGAGGGTGAAATTTGCCTTAAGGGGATCGGTGCAAGGGTTTTTCAGGCGGTGGCAACCGTTCTTGGACTTCCTGGCAGAACGGTAAACAATGGTCAGCAGCAGCAGCAACCCGGGGGGTGGGTTCTATTTTATTTTTGTTTATCTATACTGGGGGATTTGAGGGGGTGTATATATTTGCTATGTTTGCAATGTGTTAATTCGGGGTGTTAATTTATTATTTATGTATAGGGGGAGGGGGCACGGGGTTGTTTTATTTTGTTTTGTATTTCATTCTATTGGGTTCCTTTTACATTTTGTTGTTGATATTTTGTGAAAACTTCAATAAAAATTATTTATTAAAAAAAAGACTACCCATCATCCCCTTTTGCCTAATAAGCATGCTTCCTATATTTAAAGGATTGTAACAATTTATCGGCTTGCCCATCCCAGTGTTGAAGGCTGTTCTTAAACAAAGGGACAATCAAAGGCATCCTCTGCGATATTTCTGACTTAATTTATTCTCTTAGAGTTTTTAGAAAACTCAAAGAGGGAATGTAGGGAAATATTAAAAACCAAGTTTCGAAAATATAGTCAAATAAAGAATTAGTTGGGCTGTAGTTGAAATACAAGCTTGTGTTGTTCTGACTCAATGTCAGATTATACATTTGCAGTTTGGAGGTGATATAAGTGAAATATTACACCAGCCTTTCAGGATCCAGACTGCAAATGTGCATACCAGCGTGAGTTATGGTATGGAACACCATTGAAAGTCACAATTCAAAACTTGTAAGCCAATTAGGCAATATCACAATAATCATGGGGGACTTCAATATGCAGGTGGAGTGGAAAAATCAGGTTGGTAGTGGATCCCAAGAAAAATAATCTGTGGAATGTCTAAGAGATGGTTTTTTGGAGCAGCAGCTTGTGCAGAGCCTACTAGGGAACAGGCAATTCTGGATTTGGTGATGTGTAATGAGGCAGACTTGATTAGAGAACTTAAGGTGAAGGAACCATTAGGGAGCAGTGACCACAATATGATAGATTTTACCCTGTAGTTTGAGAGGGTTAAGCTGGAATCAGATGTAAATGGTAGTCCAATTAAATAAGGGTAACTACAAAGACATGAGGGAGGAGCTGGCCAGAGCTGATTGGAAAAGGAGCCTAGCAGGGAAGACAGTGGAACAGCAATGGCACGTGTTTTGGGGGGTTTTTGGGAGGCACAATAGAAATTCAACCCAAGGAGGAGGAAACATGCTAAGTGGAGGACAAGGCATCCATGGTTGACGAGGGAAGTCAAGGTCAGCATAAAAGCAAAAGAAAAAGCATACAAAGTGGCAAGGATTAGTGGGAGGCCAAGGATTGGGAAGCCTTTAAAAGCGGGCAGAGGACAACTAGAAAAAGCAATAATGAGAGAGAATTGGTATTGGTGGTGATCTTTCAGTAATCACTGGAGGCAGGAAGGGTCCCAGAGGACTGGAAAGTGGCTAATGTAACACCGCTGTTTAACAAGGGAGAGAGGCAGAAGACGGGAAATTATTGGCCGGTTAGCCTGACTTCGGTCATTGGCAAGATTTTAGAGTCCATTATTAAAGATGAGATCGTGGGGTACTTGGAAGTGCATGATAAAATAGGACTGAGTCAGCACGTCTTTGTCAAAGGGAGGTCATTTCTGACAAATACGTTAGAGTTCTTTAAGGAGGTAACAAGGAAGTTAGACAAAGGAAAACCAGTGGATGTGATTTATTTAGATTTCCAGAAGGCCTTTGACAAGGTGCCGCATAGGAGACTGTTAAATAAGTTAAAAGCCCATGGTGTTAAGGGTAAGATCCTTGCATGGATAGAGGATTGACTGACTGGCAGAAGGCAGAGAGTGGGGATAAAGGGGTCTCTTTCAGGATGGCAGCCGGTGACTAGTGATGTGCCTCAGGAGTCTGTGCTGGGACCACAACTTTTCACAATATCCATTAATGATCTGGAAGAAGGAACTGAAGTTTGCAGATGATACAAAGATCTGGAGAGGGACAGGTAGTATTGAGGAAGCAGGGGGGCTGCAGAAGGATTTGGTCAGGCTAGGAGAGTGGGCAATGAAGTGGCAGATAAAAATATAAATAAATAAATAATCTTTATTGTCACAAGTAGGCTCACATTAACACTGCAATGTAGTTACTGTGAAAAGCCCCGAGATGCCTTGTTTGCATCACAAACTAGCTGCCTAGCCCACTGAGCTAAACCAGCCCCAGATGAAAATACAATGTGGAAAAGTGTGAGGTTATGCACTTTGGAAGGAGGAATGGAGGCATAGGCTATTTTCTAAATGGGAAATGTTTAGGAAATCAGAAGCACAAAGGGATTTGTGGCAGCGTGGTTGCATAGTGGTTAGCACAGTTGCTTCGCAGCTCCAGGGTCCCAGGTTCGATTCCTGGCTTGGGTCACTGTCTGTGCGGAGTCTGCATGTTCTCCCTGTGTCTGTGTGGGTTTTCTCCGGGTGCTCCGGTTTCCTTCCACAGTCAAAGATGTGCAGGTTAGGTGGATTGGCCATGTTAAATTGCCCTTAGTGTTCACAAAAGGTTGGGTGGGGTTACTGGGAGGGTGGAGGTGTGGGCTTGGGTAGGGTGCTCTTTCCAAGGGCTGGTGCAGACTCGATGGGCCAAATGGCCTCCTTCAGCACTGTAAATTCTGTGACTTGGGAGTCCTTGTTCATGATTCTCTTAAGGTTAACGTGCAGGTTCGGTCAGCAGTTAGGAAAGCAAATGCAATGTTAGCATTCATGTCGAGAGGGCCAGAATACAAGACCAGGGGTGTACTTCTGAGACTGTATAAGGCTCTGGACAGACCCCATCTGGAGTATTGTGAGCAGTTTTAGGCCCTGTATCTAAGGAAGGATGTGCTGGCCTTGGAAAGGGTCCAGAGAAGGTTCACGAGGGCGAGGATGAGCCGATTCTTTGAAGGAGTAGACGTTGCCGGGGGGCCCCTGCTAATCACGTTCATATGTTTTGGTCCTGTCCAAAGCTAGAGGATTACTGGAAGGAAGTTTTTAGGGTACTTTCTAATGTGTTGCACGTGTAACTGAACGGGGCCCCCGGGAGGCCATATTCGGGGTGTCGGACCAGCCAGGGTTGGAAATGAGTGCGGAGGCAGATGTTGTAGTCTTCGCCTCGTTGATCGCCCGAAGGCGGATCCTGTTAGGGTGGAGAGCAACCTCTCCACCCTGTGCCCTGGCGTGGCGGGGGGACCTGATGGAATACTTGACTCTTGAGAAGGTTAAGTTTGAACTGAGGGGAAGGATGGAGGGGTTCTACAATTCATGGGCGTTATTCATTATGCACTTTCAAGAACTGGATAACATCTAACATTAGTTGGGGCGGGTGGGTGGGAGTGTTGGGGGAGGGAAGCTGTGTGTGTTAATGGTGACTATGGGTGATCCCTAATTCCTTCTTCTCATTTGTTTGTGTGAACATGCGGGCTAATGTTTGGGGTTTGGTGGGAGGATGGGATCGTTATTGATATGGGGATTGACATATTTGTTACTGATTATTGTTTATTGTTGGTGGGTGTAAATTTGGGAGAAAATGTGAAAAAGGAGAATAAAAAATATATTTTTTTAAAATGACAGATAGATAGATTCTTGATTAATAAGGGGATCGGGAGTTATGGGGAAAAGGCAGGAGAATGGGGATGAGAAAAATATCAGCCATGATTGAATGGCGGAGCAGATTTGATGGGCCGAGTGACCTAATTCTGCTCCTATGCCTTATGGTCTTTTCGAGAGGGGCACAATACCAAAAAGAACTGGTAAAAAGCTCTTGATGCATGTTGCTCTCTCTCTCTCTTTGTTCTTTTTCCACTGTTTTCTTCCTTATGCCCTGCTGGGCTTTTATTTCTTTTGTTTGAATTTCAACGTATGCTACTCAAGTTTTTGCAATAAACTCAATCTCAAACTACCACGGGACCCTGTCTCTTATTTGAAAATAAGAGATCCTACAACTTCCCATTCCTGAAGTCGAAGACAGAAGGACCCAATCTCAGAACAAATACCACCTTTATAAGGGGAATTAGTGAAGGACAAGAAAATAAGAACATATATCCTTAAATTCCCCATTAGACCCCTGCCAGGTGCTTTTCTGGTCTGTGCGTTACTAGCCGACCTTATATACTCAAGGTAATTGAGACACCTGCCCCTGGTGGGGGAGTTTATACTCTGCAAGGAGCATGGGGAAGACAACCATTCTCACAAGATATTACAGTTTTGGCCTCAGATTCACCCCTCTCTGGGTGAAGAAATTTATCCTCATCTCGGTCCTAAAGGGTTTACCCCTTATCCGCAAACTATGAACCTTGGTTCTGGATTAGATTAGATTAGATTAAGATTAGTTTTGGCAGCACGGTAGCGCAGTGTTAGGACAGCTGCCTCACGGCGCTGAGGACACGGGTTTGATCCCGGCCTCGGGTTACTGTCCGTGTGGAGTTTGCATATTCTCCCAGTGTCTGCGTGGGTCTCACCCCCACAACCCAAAGATGTGCCTGATAGGTGAATTGGCCACGCTAAATTGCTCCTTTATTGGGAAAAAAAATTTCTAACAAAAACATTTTTTGATTAATTTTAGATTTATTGTCATGTGTACCGAGGTACAGTGTAAAGTATTGTTCTGCGTACAGTCCAGGCAGATTGTTCCATATGTTTTGTTATGCTCTTGACGTAGCATAAGCTGCTTCCTTGATGTGCACTCTGACAATGGAAGGTTCAGACTTGAAGATAGCTTTAACATATTTATTAAACTGTTAACGATTCTCCTACTTGGATTCGACTCTCCTGTTAATCCTGCTATAGCTACTCAGACTGACGAACCAGTCTGCTACAATCCACGTGGTGGGTGTGATGTGTTTCAATCAACCCTGTGTACTCACTAACTGTCTCCACTGGAAAGAGCAAGATCATGTGTGCTGTGTCCTTTTATATGGGTGTGTGTAATGCCCCCCTGTGGTAGTGTCACCTCTGGGTGTGTTGTGACTACCCATTGGTCGTGTCCTATCTTACTGACCTATTGGGTGAATGTCTCTGGTGCTCCCTCTAGTGTCCAGTTAGTTGTAGTGTGTTCACACTAACCCCTTGTGTATTTACAGTGAACATATCACCACATTCCCCCCTTTTTTCGTGTTACATATTTTCTGTACAGTTTACATAGAAAATACAGCACAGAACAGGCCCTTCGGCCCACGATGTTGTGCCGAACCTTTGTCCTCGATTAATCA
Source organism: Scyliorhinus torazame (assembly GCF_047496885.1). NCBI lineage: Eukaryota > Metazoa > Chordata > Chondrichthyes > Carcharhiniformes > Scyliorhinidae > Scyliorhinus > Scyliorhinus torazame. The sequence goes on along the minus strand of NC_092708.1, from coordinate 71,018,997 downwards.
GAGATTATCATTGAATTTACAGTGCAGAAGGAGGCCATTCGGCCCTTTGAGTCTGCACCGGCTCTTGGAAAGAGCACCCTACCCAAACTCAACACCTCCACCCAACACCAAGGGCAATTTTGGACATTAAGGGCAATTTATCATTGGCCAATTCACCTAACCGGCACATCTTTGGACTGTGGGAGGAAACCGGAGCACCCGGAGGAAACCCACGCAGACACGGGGAGGACGTGCAGACTCCGCACAGACAGTGACCCAAGCCGGAATCGAACCTGGGACCCTGGAGCTGTGAAGCAATTGTGCTATCCACAATGCTACCGTGCTGCCCTTAAGAACAAATAAATCTACACTATATAATTTTACCGTAATCCATGTACCTATCCAATAGTTGCTTGAAGGTCCTTAATGTTTCCGACTCAACTACTTCCACAGGCAGTGCATTCCATGCCCCCACTACTCTCTGGGTAAAGAACCTACCTCTGATATCCCTCTTATATCTTCCACCTTTCACCTTAAATTTATGTCCCCTTGTAATGGTTTGTTCCACCCGGGGAAAAAGTCTCTGACTGTCTACTCTATCTATTCCCCTGATCATCTTATAAACCTCTATCAAGTCGCCCCTCATCCTTCTCCGTTCTAATGAGAAAAGGCCTAGCACCCTCAACCTTTCCTCGTAAGACCTACTCTCCATTCCAGGCAACATCCTGGTAAATCTTCTTTGCACCTTTTCCAAAGCTTCCACATCCTTCCTAAAATGAGGCGACCAGAACTGTACACAGTACTCCAAATGTGGCCTTACCAAAGTTTTGTACAGCTGCATCATCACCTCACGGCTCTTAAATTCAATCCCTCTGTTAATGAACGCGAGCACACCATAGGCCTTCTTCACAGCTCTATCCACTTGAGTGGCAACTTTCAAAGATGTATGAACATAGACCCCAAGATCTCTCTGCTCCTCCACATTGCCAAGAACTCTACCGTTAACCCTGTATCCCGCATTCATATTTGTCCTTCCAAAATGGACAACCTCACACTTTTCAGGGTTAAACTCCATCTGCCACTTCTCAGCCCAGCTCTGCATCCTATCTATGTCTCTTTGCAGCTGACAACAGCCCTCCTTACTATCCACAACTCCACCAATCTTCGTATCGTCTGCAAATTTACTGACCCACCCTTCAACTCCCTCATCCAAGTCATTAATGAAAATCACAAACAGCAGAGGACGCAGAACTGATCCCTGCGGTACGCCACTGGTAACTGGGATCCAGGCTGAATATTTGCCATCCACCACCACTCTCTGACTTCTATCGGTTAGCCAGTTCGTTATCCAACTGGCCAAATTTCCCACTATCCCATGCCTCCTTACTTTCTGCATAAGCCTACCATGGGGAACCTTATCAAATGCCTTACTAAAATTCATGTACACTACATCCACTGCTTTACCTTCATCCACATGCTTGGTCACCTCCTCAAAGAATTCAATAAGACTTGTAAGGCAAGACCTACCCCTCACAAATCCGTGCTGACTATCCCTAATCAAGCAGTGTCTTTCCAGATGCTCAGAAATCCTATCCCTCAGTACCCTTTCCATTACTTTGCCGACCACTGAAGTAAGACTAACTGGCCTGTAATTCCCAGGGTTATCCCTAGTCCCTTTTTTGAACAGGGGCATGACATTCGCCACTCTCCAATGCCCTGGTACCACCCCTGTTGACAGTGAGGACGAAAAGATCATTGCCAACGGCTCTGCAATTTCATCTCTTGCTTCCCATAGAATCCTTGGATATATCCCGTCAGGCCCGGGGGACTTGTCTATCCTCAAGTTTTTCAAAATGCCCAACACATCTTCCTTCCTAACAAGTATTTCCTCGAGCTTACTAATCTGTTTCACACTGTCCTCTCCAACAATATCGCCCCTCTCATTTGTAAATACAGAAGAAAAGTACTCGTTCAAGACCTCTCCTATCTCTTCAGACTCAATACACAATCTCCCGCTACTGTCCTTGATCGGACCTACCCTCGCTCTCGTCATTCTCATATTTCTCACATATGTGTAAAAGGCCTTGGGGTTTTCCTTGATCCTACCTGCCAAAGATTGTTCATGCCCTCTCTTAGCTCTCCTAATCCCTTTCTTCAGTTCCCTCCTGGCTATCTTGTATCCCTCCAATGCCCTGTCTGAACCTTGTTTCCTCAGCCTTATATAAGTCTCCTTTTTCCTCTTAACAAGACATTCAACCTCTCTTGTCAACCATGGTTTCCTCACTCGACCATCTCTTCCCTGCCTGACAGGGACATACATATCAAGGACACGTAGCACCTGTTCCTTGAACAAGTTCCACATTTCACTTGTGTCCTTCCCTGCCAGCCTATGTTCCCAACTTATGCACTTCAATTCTTGTGTTAAGTGTACAGTGTTAAAGAAAATTGAACAAAATAGGTAGATGAGTGATGCCATGTACAAATCATGATGAGTGATGATTACACAATAAGTCCAAATAATATGTATGAGTCCAAAGTTCATTAATTATTATGGTTGAGTGGCTTTCTTGTTTGGCTGGTGAGTTGGTGCTGTTGATAGTGGCATTGCTGCGTAAACGCCGTCAGTATCCCTGTGCATAAGGAGCCAAGAAGTGGTCAAATCACTTCATTGTCTGAGGTGGACTCTTTCTTTCTTTCGATGCTTGTGGTGGTAATTCTTGATGACATCTGTCCTGAAAGCCAGATTGCCTGTTGGTAGTGCAGCAAACGTGAATTGGCAAGATGCATTGCCCTGCCATGGTATGTCATTGTACTGAGCTGAGCAGTAACAGCGTCCCTCATTTGCAGAGTTGTACCATGTCGTACCAGTCATAGATCCATTGGTGTTGTTTTTGTTGTCGTGTTTGCTGCGTTCAAGGACCACACTCTGTGGATAATATGAGTTCTTCACACAGTTACTCGTGTCAGCGTCCTTTGTGACATCTGCTGTCTCCTTGAGCATGCCATCACTCAGTTCGCGGCGCTCCCCATCTGCAGTCATGTCTGGCTTACTTGAATCAGCTTTGGCTTGTCGATTCTCCCCGTCCGGAGTCTGGTCTGTTTCACCTGAGTCAGTTTTGGCTTGTCGATGCTCCCCCTTCTGGAGTCATTGCAGGGTTCATTTGAGTCAGCTGGTTGCTTGATGCTCCCCGTCCAGAGTCAAAACATTCAGGAATGCATTTGCTTGTGGAGAGGCTCGAGCGGATGAGGATGAATTAACACGTGGTGTCACCGGAGTCACCAGTAGTCTCACTGTGATTGTTGAGTGCCTCTGTACACACTAGCTGAGGTCTGTCACGTTGCACATCTGGTATGGGAAGTGGGATGCCGTCGTCACTTGTCTCACATACAGTGGGTAGAGCCTCAGTGTCTTCTTGCTTTGCACTTGAGTGTGGTAGACTGTCATAGTATGCTTGCTGTACACTTGAGCGTGGTAGACTGTCATAGTCTTTCTGTTGTTCACTTGAGCATGTCAGACTTGCACCGTCTGCTGCTGGTTGCTCAGAGGAGGTTGCTAGACCCTCATGGTCTTGTTCATGCAAGGACTGCGCTCTGGAGTCTTGCGTTCCTTCCATTGTGGAGTCCGTCCACGAGCTCGCTGTGGAGGCTTGTGTCACTCCCTCTGTGGAGTCTTGCAGCGTTCCCTGTGTGGAATCGTGCATTGGTCTCGCTGTGGAGACTGTCATCACTTCTTGTTCATGCAAGGACTGCGCTCTGAAGTCTTGCGTTGCTTCTATCGTGGAGTCTGTCCACGAGCTCGCTGTGGAGGCTTGTGTCACTGGAGTCACTTTCTGTGTGGAGACATGCAGTTGTCTCGCTGTGGTGTCTTTCATCGCTTTCTGTGTGGAGGCTGGGACCCTTCATGGTGCGTGGACCACTCTCTGTGTAGAGTCGGGGACCCTTCGCGGTGCATGGACCACTCTCTGTGTGGCAGCAGGCCGCTCTCTGTGGGCTTGTACCACTCTCTGTCTCTTGGTATCAGGCCGCAGCATAATCCTGCACTCACGAGTCGGGATGTCATATATGCTGGGCTGAAGATCCTCAAATCCGAAGAACACATTTGCGTCTGTGTTTGATTCTTCACTGTAGAACACATCTCGTTGCGGTTCGCATTTGGTACTGGGGTCGCCATCTCCAATGATGAAATCATCGTCTGAGTTGTCGTCTACAAGGACTGTATCATCTCTTTGGGCAGTGCTAACTGCTTGTTGCAGGGTTAGGCGGAGGCTACTTTCAGCTACTGGTCGAAGTTCAGGCATTGTGCTGTTGTTCCAGGTGAAGAATCTTGTTTTGAGGCTTCAAAACTTTATTTTCTTGTTTTGGGAGATTTCCCCTTTAACTGGGCGTGGTCCGGGGCCTCTGACGTCACAACGCTTGTGACGTAGAGCGTAGGAAGCGATTGCGCATGCGCAGATTGCTGTTCCTCTACTTTGCGCATTTCTCTCAACTGCGCATGTGCGGCACCTTTTCCAAGATGGCCACCAATCAAAATTGTCGTTCGCTGCTCGCCCACCCCAGCCTCATGGTTAGTATTGGCACCTCTTTTACCGTTTTCTGTTGGTTTCTTTGTGTTTTCCTCACAGTATTGTTCGAACTTGTCCAGGACTGTCTGGAAGTCTCTCTTTTCTTGCCCTCTGGAGTACTTGAAGGTTTTGAAGATTTGTTCTGCATTTGCACCCGCAACTGTGAGCAGAAGCTCTGTCTTTTCCACATCGACCACGTCATGTAGGTCGGCTGCTACCAGGAAGATCTCAAACCTTTGTCTGAATGCACGCCAGTTTGCACTGAGATTGCCGTGGCACCTGAGCCGCTGTGGAACCGGAATCTCAATCATCTTGCCTGGGTGCTGTTGCTGGTTGTCACTGTTTGCTGAGTTGTAACTATATGGATTTAAACAGTCACTCACTGGTACCATGTTTTGTTATGCTCTTGAGGTAGCATAAGCTGCTTCCTTGATGTGCACTTTGACAAAGGAAGGTTCACACTTGGAGATAGCTTTAACACATTTAATAAACTGTTAACGATTCTCCTACTTGGATTCGACTCTCCTGTTAATCCTGCTATAGCTACCCAGACTAGCTAACCAGTCTGCTACAATCCACGTGAAGGGTGTGATGTGTTTCAATCAACCCTGTGTACTCACTAAGTATCTCCGCTGGAAAGAGCAAGATCATATGTGCTGTGTCCTTTTATATGGGTGTGTGTAATGCCCCCCTGTGGTAGTGTCACCTCTGGGTGTGTCATGACTGCCCATTGGGTCGTGTCCTATCTTACTGACCTATTGGTTGAATGTCTGTGTGTCATGATGTCTCTGGTGCTCCCTCTAGTGTCTAGCTAGGTGTAGTGTGTTCACATTAACCCCTTGTGTAATTACAGTGATGCATATCACCACACCATACATGAAAAACATAGGGCATACGATAAATATATAATGTAAATACATAGACATAAACATCTTGTGAAGCATACGGAGTATAGTACTACAACAGTAGAGAACACGCATAGAGGAACAGTTCAGTTCATAAGAGGGTCATTCAGGAGTCTGGTAACAGCGGGGAAGAAAATGTTTTTGAATCTTAGTGCGTGTTATCAGATTTTTGTATCTTCTGCCCGATGGAAGAGGTTGGAAGTGAGAAAAACCTGGGTGGGAGGGGTCTTTGATTATGCTGCCTGCTTTTCCAAGGCAGCGAGAGGTGTAGACAGAGTCAATAGATGGGTTTGCGTGATGGACTGGGTGGTGTTCATGACTCATGTGTTCATAGCAAGAACATCCTTCTTCAGATGACGGCACGAAAACTGCACACAGTACTCCAGGTGTGGCCTCACCAACACCCTATGCCATTGCAGTAAAACATCCCTATTCCTATACTCAAATCCTCTCACTATGAAGGCCAACATACCATTTGCCTTCTTGACTGCCTGCAGTACTTATGCGCTTAATTCAAGCGGCTTGGTTCTTGAGGACAACCAAGGTCTTGCTGAGTATCCGCCTGTCTCACTTTACACCCATTCAAATAATAATCTGCCTTCCTATTTTTGCTACCAAAGTAGATAACCTCACATTTATCCACATTATACTGCATCTGCCATGCATGTGCTCACTCACTCAGCCTGTCCAAATCACGCTGAAGCATCTCTGCATCCTCCTCACAGCTCACCCTCCCACCCAACTTTGTATCATCTGCAAGTTTGAGACAATACATTTACTTTCCATGTCCAAATCATTAATTTACTGTTGGACACCTAGCATAGATCCCTGCAGAGTGGTTTGCACTGTTGCTTCACAGCACCAGGGTCGCAGGTTCAATTCCTGGCTTGGGTCACTGTCTGTGCAGAGTCTGCATGTTCTCCCTGTGTCTGCATGGGTTTCCTCCGGGTGTTCCGGTTTCCTCCCACAAGTCCCGAAAGATGTGCTGTTAGGTAATTTGGACATTCTGAATTCTCTTTCCGTGTACCCAAACAGGTGCTGGAATGTGGCGACTAGGGGCTTTTCATTGCAGCGTTAATGGAAGGCTACTTGTGACAATAAAGATTATTATTATTACCCCACTAGTCACTGCCTGCCAATCAGAAAAAAAACATTTATTCCAACTCTTTGCATTCTGTCTGCTAACCAATTTTCTAGCCACCTCAAGACACCAAGCGCAATAATAAATAATAACAATCACTTATCGTCACAAGTAGGTTTCAATGAAGTTACTGTGAAAAGCCCTTAATCGCCACATTCCGGCGCCTGTTTGGGGAGGCTGGTACGGGAATTGAACCCGCGCTGCTGGCCTTGTTCTGCATTACAAGCCAGCTGTTTAGCTCACTATGCTAAACCAGCCCCTGTGCTAAACCAATCCCATGAGCTTTAACTTTACATAGTAATCTGTTATGTGAGACCTTGTCGATATCTTCTGAAAGTCGAAATAAATTACATCCACCGGTTCTCCCTGGTCAACTCTACTAGTTACATCTTCAAAGAATTCTAGCAGATTTGTCAAGCATGATTAAATCCATGCTGACTTTGCTCGCACCACCGCTTTCTTAATGCTGTGCTAGGAAATCATTGATAATAGTCTCGAGCAATTTGCCGACTATAGACAATAGGCTCACTAGTCTATAGCTTCCTGTTTTCTTTCTACCTCCTTTTTGAATAGCAGGCTCCGGAGATTTATCCACCTTTATTCCCATTAATTTCCCCAAAAGATCCTCAGCAAGATGGCACCGGAGCAAGGTGACTCTCTGCGAGCTATCCCTAACAGGTCCTCTTTTTATTTATCTTATACTCATTCTAATCTTTTAAAATTTAATTCTAAGACTACCATTATTACTAACCTCTCTCTTTTATCTTTTCTTGCAGGCTTGAACATCCTCTGAGGCCCCTGGAGAGCTTTTGACCCGACACAACCTGACCTCCACGACCCGGTAATTAAAGCCCTCCACAGTATCTTCACTCTGTTCGGTTTCCCCACCTACATCCACAGCGATCGGGGATCCTCTTTCATGAGTGATGAGCTGCGTCAGTTCATGCTTAGCAAGGGCACTGCCTCGAGAAGGACGACCAGCTACAACCCCCGGGGAAACGGGCAGGTGGAGAGGGAGAACGGGATGGTCTGGAAGGCCCTGCGGTCTAAAAATCTCCCGGTCTCCCGCTGGCAGGAGGTCCTCCCCGATGCGCTCCACTCCATCTGATCGCTCCTCTGCACCGCGACTAATGACACCCCTCACGAATATGTGTTTGACTTCCCCAGGAATTCCACCTCCGGGGTCTCGCTCCCAACATGGCTGACCGTTCCTGGACCCATCCTCCTTTGGAAGCATGTGCGGACCCAGAAGTCGGACCCCTTGGTCGAAAAAGTCCACCTCCTACATGCGAACCCGCAGTACGCCTATGTGGCACACCGCGACGGGCGCCAGGACACAGTCTCCCTCCGGGACCTGGCACTTGCTGGATCCCCACCCATGACCCTGACCTGACACTGCCGCCCCCCCCCTCCCCCCGCCTTTGCCTCATTCACCCCTGCGCCACTTACCCTCCCTCCAGCGAACCTCACCGCAGCCCTCACCCCAGCAGGATCCGTCCTCCCACTGGTTCCACTCAGGGGTGACGAAGACGAGGACAACAGGCTCCCGGACTCGCAGGTGGCCAAGTCGGCGCCCACATCACCACCAGGACTGAGGCGATCGCAGAGGAGGGTCAAGGCCCCTGACAGACTTAACTTGGTAATGTTTTCCACCACCCCCGCCGGACTCTTTTTAACGGGGTGAATGTGGTTGTCACCACTAGTAGCATATTACATGTATTACGGCACTGCCCGTAGAGTAGAGGTACATGGGTAAATCCCTGCCTGCTGGCTCCGCCCAGTAGGCAGCGTATAAATGTGTGTGCTCGCCTGTGCTGCAGCCATTCTGGTTCCAGCTACAGGAGGCACAACATCTTGCTCAATAAAACCTCGATTATTCCACTACTCTCGTCTTTGTGGTAATTGATAGTGCATCAACTGTAAAATGCAGTCTAATGAAATCCTGGAGAGATTTAACCGACGCAACAGGTTCCAGAGAAACGGCGAAACAATCTCTAATTTTGGTACAGATCTCAGATTAAAGCACAAGGCTGTAACTATGCTGATTTAACAGATTCCATCATCAGAGATCAATTAATCTATGGACTCTCAGATGAACACTTAAGGGAATCACTAATTCAACAAAATGATTTAACTCTAAAAACCACCATAGCAAAGTGCACAGCGCAAGAACAAAAGAAACAGCAGTACCTTGAGTTGCTTCAGAAAAAAAACAGGGAAAAATTCCTCCACGAGGTGGAAGAAGTCAAAATGGTGTCCTCTCCTCACAGGCATCTTCTTCCTGCGCACATTCAAGAGAGACGCAAACCGGCAAAATCCTGTTCTGCGCATGCGCAAGAAGTTGCGCACGCGCAGTTTGCAAAATACCGCATTCAGACAGAGGATCGATTTGCGCGTTCACAATCAATGCCTACGCATGACATCAAGAACATCATGATGTGCTACCGCTGTGGCAACGCCCACTTAAAAGGGAAATGTGCTGCACAAAGGAAAATGTTTGAAGTTCTCCAAACTGAATCATTTTGCCTCCCAGTGTAAGTCAACAGCAAAATATCACTCTCCAACACAGAATCATGCAAACTTCAAGGTGTTAGAGTATATGTCGATGACATTATCATCTGGTCAACGATAAAAGAAGACCACATTGCTCGACTAAGACAAGTTTTTAAAAGAATTCACCAGTTTGGGTTGAAACTCAACCATTCCAAGTGCACCTTTGCATGCTCATCTCTGACCTTCCTGAGTGACACTATATCAGCGCAAGGTTTGAGGCCGGATAATGAAAAGATTTCTGCAATCCAGAAAATGCAGTAGCCAAACGATAAGAAAACTGTGCTCAGATTTCTTGGATTCATTAACTTCCTAGGCAAGTTTATACCAAACTTATTGACGAGGACATCAGCATTATGAAACATGATAAGGAAGGAAACAGAGTTTGACTGGACTCCACACCACCAAGAAGAGTGGGTGGATCTTAAGCATCAATTGATGACAGCTCCAACTTTGACTTTCTTCGACCCAACGAAACCTACAAAGATCTCCACCGAGGCCAGACAAGATGGAATAGGTGCGGTACTTCTCCAACAAGAAGACCAATCAAATTGGGTCCCAGTTGCATACGCATCTAGAGCGATGACCGCCACAGAGTGCAAGTATGCACAGATAGAGAAGGAGTGTCTGGGGCTGATCACAGGTATAACAAAATTTCACCACTATGTGTACGGGCTTCCCACGTTCATCGTAGAGATTGATCATAGACTGCTGGTCAACATAATTGAAAAAAGCCTCAATGACATGACTCCTCGCCTACAACGCATGATGATGAAGTTGAGGAGGTATGACTTCACATTAGTCTACACTCCGGGAAAAGACCTAATCATAGCCGACGTACTATCCAGATCCATTGACACTGACAGCTCACCTCCTGCGTCCATTGGCGAAGTTGAAGCTCAAGTGCAGTTGTGCAGAGCGACTCTCCCGGCATCTGACGAGAAGCTGCAGCAAATTCATCTGGCGACACAAAAAGATGCAACCTTGCTCCAGGTCATTCATAACTTTCAGCATGGCTGGCCAAAAGGACGGTGTCCGCAGTTCCAAAATATCCAAACTGAACTGTCAGTAGTGGATGGACTAATACTGAGAAATGACAGAATTGTCATTCCACTAACGCTCAGGTCAGACATACTCCGCAGGATTCACGATGGACATCTCGGAATCGAAAAATGCAAAAGAAGAGCAAGGCAATCTGTGTACTGGCCTGGGATCAATGATGACATTACAAACATGAAGTGTGACACGTGTCAAAAACATCAACCAGCACAATGTAAGGAGCCACTCCAGCAGCATGAGATGACTACGTCACCATGGACTAAAGTTGGTATAGATTTGTTTCATTCTACGGGTCGAAACTATGTTCTTATCATTGACTATTACTCCAACTTTCCTGAAGTGATGAAACTCCCGGATCTCACTTCTGCATCAGTAATCAAAGCTTGTAAGGAAATATTCTCGAGGCATGGTATTCCACAAACAGTCATGTCCGATAATGGTCCTTGCTTTGTGAGCTGGGAGTGGTCGGAATTCTCCAAGAAATACAATTTTAACCACGGGACATCAAGTCCACACTTTCCCCAATCAAATGGCAAAGTTGAGAAAGGTGTGCACATTGTTAAACAGCTCATAAGCAAGGCCACTGACTCGCATTCCGACATTCACTTTGCTCTATTATCATATAGATCCTCACCGTTAAGCTCAGGGCTATCACCTGCTCAAATGCTTTTCAACCGAGATATGAGAACAACATTACCAGCATTACACTTCAGCTATCCGGATAACTCACAAGTAAGTGCTTGACAAGTTACGACACCAACGTCTCAAACAAAAGCAGCATTATGATCAGCATGCAAAACCGCTGCAACTATTAGCAGTCAATGACATGGTTCGACTGCGACACCCAGGTGGAGGATGGTCCAACATGCCAACAGTGATACAACATGCAGCGCCATGCTCATATATTGTAAAGTCCAACGAGGGTGCGCTGTTCAGATGCAATTGGCGAGACCTGCTAAAGGTTCCACTTCCTGAACCTGTCTTTCCAACGTTGAATCTACATGATTCACTCACTGGACAATGCTTGACACCATCAGTCGGTGAACAGAAGGATATTAAAACCTCAGTGTCTCCATGCCCACCCAGGAGATCAACTCGAATAAGATGCAAACCCAATCGTCTGAACCTGTGACCATTGGACTGATTAACTCATTGATTTATGTAATGCATTTGCACTCTACATCAATTCTGTTTGTTCCATTTTCTTAACAACATACAGAAAATATGTAACACAAACAAAAGGGGGGGATGTAGTGATCTTTGTATGTGCATGTACATAAGGGGTTAATGGGAAATCGGAAGATCACTCGAGGGCAGCACTGGCGGGTATAAAAGCCAGACGCAAGCTGTTCCTCCCCCTCTTAGTGATTAGACTGTGACGAGAACAGGAGCATTGATTTAGCTCAGGGTAATTAGTGTGGTCAGACATAGCTACTGTATATAGACTTTGTAACCTTTCTACTGGTATTGATCTTAAAGTAAAGAACTCACACAGTTGTTAACTTAGTTACTCAATAAACCTTTCAATACCTCTGGACGACTTCGAGTCTTCTTCACCAAGGTACAGATAGCGTCTTCAGCAACTGGATTGAGTAACGCATGTTACGCTGAGTAGTGTTACCAAACACACTACGGTAGGTAACAAAAGAGACTGTAAGGGGCATACATTCATTTTTGTCAATCCTTTTCTCTTTACATACCTATAGAGACTTTTTCATTCAGTTTTTGTGCTCCCCCTAGCTTACTTTCATCTTGTATTTTCCTCTTCTTAATCAATCTTTGCTGAATTTTAAACTCTTTTCTATCTTCAGGTCTACTGCTTTTTCTTGCTAATTTGTATGAAGTTGAATGCGATGGTCTCCAGGGAATTAACCGGCTCCCAGCGAGAAATCACACGGGCGTTGTTTAGTATTCCTTCTTAAAAATGGGAAGTTGGCATAATGGCCGCTGAGGGGAACTGAGGAGGTGAGTGGCCATTTCCATTTTCCAGCATGCAGCTGACGGGCACTGGAGCTGCTGCCCAGTGCTCGCGGGGGGGGGGGGAGGACAGAGCCCTGCTTTTGGTCCTTTGAGTGTGGGCAGTTTCTGGTTTCACAGCTGAAGGCTCTTGCTCATGAGGAATTGGCCTTGTTGGTTGTGAGAGCTCTTCGCAGCTCTCATCTGGCTGCAGATTGTGTTTAATGTTTGCTCCTTGATGCACGATCAATGACCACTAAAGCGAGGTTGTAGTCCAACAGAAGGCTTTAATAAGCTAGATGTTTCCCCCAGCAGCTCAGGTACAGAATGAAGGCTGCTGGGGCGGCACGGGCTCTTATACCCTGCCTAGCAGGGCAGAGCTACCATACAGCTTGACCAATAGGAAGCATACACTATCTACCAATGGTGTTCCAGCATTACCAGGTACCGTAATGCCTCTACACAGACTACCACACTCCTGCTTGTGGCTGCAATGCCTGAAGGTCCATTGTTTGTTTGCGACTGCCTCTTCTGATTCAGTAATAATGCAAAAGGAGGATGTAAACTGGAGTCTGAAGAAGGGGAAGAGATGCTCTTTCACTCTTCTGCAGTGCTCTGTGTCAGTATGACTTTCTGGTATGATTATTCCTGCATTTGTGAGCCTGCTGCTGGGAGCTGCAGGAGGGGGAGAGAGAGGCAGAGTGACCCGAATGCTATTCAATTGCCTGGAGGCTGTGTGTCTGCTTGCTGCTGCCGCTTTTCCTTCTGTGGCCTGGAGCAAGGAAAGGGAGGAAGATGTCCTATTCCAGTGCTGGAGACTAGGAAGGGGTGGTGGATGGGTTTCGACTGAGAAATCTGCTGAAGGTATTGAAGAACTGCTTTGCAGATTGCTGATGCCTTTATTGTACTGTTGACAGTTCAAGTTTAATGTCTCGAAGCTGTGTGTTTGCTTGCTACCACCCTTTTGTTTTGTGGCCTGAATCATGGAAAGGGATGCAGCCAGACCTGCTGAGTATTTCCAGCATTTTCTTTTTAATTGTACTTCATTGCATGTTGTACAGAAGTACCTGCACATTACAATGTTTGATAAGCTCATCAATCCCTTTATTATATCTTTGTTTGCATCACCAGAAAGAAAGTCCCAAATATTTATTTATAGGAAAATTATAAATTCCAAGTGTCGCAACATCACTGAAGATTACAAGAAACCCTTATGTTAAGTAAAATCTGTTTTGGTTTATTTTATTCAAAATTGACTGCTGTTTCAACAGGAAGATGAAACCCATCTGTTACCTGTGAACCACAGATCTTCAGATCAACGTTTATCCCGATCTTTTCTTCATATGCAAGGAAGCTGTCTAAAAAAGGTGATTCTGTATTAGGAGAGCTTTCAAAAATATCCTATGGTTGCATGGCTACAAAATCAAAGACATAAGATTTTTTTTAAATTGTGATTTCCAAAAAATTAATTTGGGCAGTACCTCCTTATAATAATTTTATGTTTGTTTAAGAACAATGATCCTCGTTTAATTTTTGTTAGCGCGTGCAGAATTTTCTAGATGCTGCTGTTGCTAAGGCCATTCAGCCATACACCTTGATGTATAACATGGTTTATGCCATTTAAGAGTCTGTTGAATATTCTAAATATGTTGTAACAGTGGTTACAACCACTCCCCGATGGGCACATAATACACAGAAGGCCATGTACAGATGTGAAATTTAGGTAATTAGTTTGGATCATTAACTGACTCTCAGGCCTTGAGAGGGTGAGGGTGAATCTGTGTAAATGTGAGAGTGAGGGGCGAGTGGGAGAGGAATGTGCGTGAATGTAAGAGAAAGACGTGAGCATATGTGTAAATGTGAGAGAGAGAGAGACATGAGTGCATGTGTGAATGTGAGACAGAGACACGTGTGTGTGAATGTTAGACCGAGGCGCATATGTGTGAATGTGAGACAGAGACTTGTGCGTGTGTGAATGTGAGGCAGAGACACATGTGTGTGAATGTGAGACCGAGGCGCATGTGTGTGAATGTGAGACAGAGACTTGTGCGTGTGTGAATGTGAGGCAGAGACTTGTGCGTGTGTGAATGTGAGACATACACGTGTGTGTAAATGTGAGACAGAGGCTTGTGTGTGTGAATGTGTGACAGAGGCGTGTGTGTGTGAATGTGAGGCAGAGATGCGTGTTTGTGTGTGTGAATGTTAGACAGAAACGTGAGTGTATGTGTGTGTGAGGGAGAAAGAGATGTATGTGTCCGATATTAGAACTAGTTTTCCAGCATCATTCCTCCCATTAAAACAAAGGGTAAGACTTGTATATTATTAATCAGACAACTTTTAAATTATTACCAGATTAATATATGCATAGATATAGCTACAAAAGATTTGTTTACTTTTGATTTCTGTGGTTGCATCTATTTCGCAGAAAACAAAGCAGCGCCTATATTATGAAAATGCTTGGGTTTGCCCACTCTTGGTAGGCTACTAGGGGTTCCGCAGCTCGGAATGTTTGGGAAACCCTGAATTAGAATAATGTACCACAAAGATAAAATATATTGATTCTAATTGATTGATATACATACACTAATTATATTGATGAACAAATATATATATATTGTACAATCTTTATAAAGGGAGCACCGTACATTGAGTGGCATTTCTGTTTAAATTTAAATTTGTGACACATACCAAAATTAAACAATTATCAGAATCAAAATTAAATTTCTTAGAAACTGCTTATTTTCCCATCAAATACTGAATAGTGTTACAGACATTTCAAATTTAAAATGAATTTGAAAGTTTTGCTTATTAGATATCTAACTTCCAATATTTCTGGATGTAGAACATTCTATGCTTGGCAGGGCAGTTGGTGATCATTGTCTAAATGATTTCACTCTACATTCCTTTAAATATGGGAAGGAAGTAATTTTGAGTCATAAAATGCTTGAAAGCCTGACTTCAAGAAGAAGGAAGCAAATTTACCTTGTAGTGATAATTGATTTGGTGTTACATCAGTCTGTTGTTTTCTTACTGTGCTTTTCACTTGGGATGCAGTCTGATTAACCGATCTCCTGTTTGAATTGTTAAAATTAAAACCTCTGTATAGCAACATAATATTGTACCTCATTCAATAGAAATATGATACGAACATGGTTTTTATGTATATTTATAAAAGTGGAAAAGCTTATAGATATTATAAATGTGGCGGCAGGTTGCACATAGGTCAGCACTACTGCCTCATATTGTAGGGACCCGGTTTACGATTCCAGCTTTATCTGTGTTGAGTTTGCATGCTCTCCATGTCTTTGCATGGGTTTCCTCCGGGTGCTCTGGTTCCCCCCCCACAGTCCAAAGATGTGCAGGTTAGGTGGATTGGCCATGATAAATTTCCCCTTAGTGATGTGCAGGCGGGGTTACGGTTAGGGCGGGTTGGGCGAGGGGAGTGGACCCAGGTAGAGTGCTCTTTCAAAGGGCCGAATGGCATCCTTCTGCATTGTAGTGATTCTATGAAAAGGAAAATATATATTTTTAAAAGCATTATATTTTTGGGTAAAGTTTTAAGTGCATTCATGTGGTGTGTTATACTGCTGATAAAAGCAATTTACTGCGGATGCTGGAATCTGAAACAAAAACAGAAAATACAGGACAATCTCAACAGGTCTGACAGCATCTGAGGAGAGAAAAGGGAGCTAACGTTTTGAGTCTGGATGACCTGGCTGTTAGTGATAGTGGGTCTTACTGCTCTTTCAGTCTGGCCTTTTAATAAAGTTGAATGGAGACTTCCGGGTGCGGCGATGGCCAGCTAAGTCGCACGTTTCGGCACCTCCCGTTTTAACGGACTTTTGGGCTCTTATCGGGAGCCCCAACGGCAATTTTCGAAGGCTAAACCCACTGTGAGGCGACATAGAAGGGAGTCCCCCCAGATGTGAATGGACAGAAGAGATAATAGTGGCCAGATTGCGGAGGATCCTCTGGAGCAGCGGCAAAGAAGGGAAGTGAGAAGCAAGATGGC
Organism: Scyliorhinus torazame; assembly: GCF_047496885.1. NCBI lineage: Eukaryota > Metazoa > Chordata > Chondrichthyes > Carcharhiniformes > Scyliorhinidae > Scyliorhinus > Scyliorhinus torazame. Next base: position 71,002,833 of record NC_092708.1, on the reverse strand, counting down.
GGTGGAGGGAGGCCAGTTGGTATGGGGCCTGGAACAGCAGGAGTTCCTCCGGCGATGTGTGGAGGAGCTCAAGAAGGAGGTGCTGGCGCCGATGCTGCAGGCGATTGAGGGGTTAAAGGAGGCGCAGAAGACCCAAGAGATGGAGCTCCGTGGAGTGAAGGCAAAAGCTGCCGAAAATGAGGACGAGATACAGGGCTTGGTGGTGAAGACGGAGACGCACGAGGCACTGCATAAGAGGTGTATGGAGAGACTGGAAGCCCTGGAAAATAGCTCGAGGAGGAAGAACTTAAGAATCTTGGGTCTTCCCGAAGGGGCAGAGGGAGCCGACGTTGGGGCGTATGTGAGCACGATGCTCCATACCTTAATGGGAGCTGAGGCCCCGACGGGCCCCCTGGGAGTGGAGGGAGCGTATCGAGACCTCGTGAGAAGACCAAAGGCAGGAGAAATACCTCGAGCAATAGTGGTGAGGTTCCACCGCTACAAGGACAGGGAGATGGTTCTGAGATGGGCGAAAAAGACACGGAGCAGCAGGTGGGAGAATGCGGTGATCCGCGTGTATCAGGATTGGAGTGCGGAGGTGGTGAGAAGGAGGGCGAGTTTCAATCGGGCCAAGGCGGTGCTCCACAAGAGGAAAGTGAAGTTCGGAATGTTGCAGCCGGCAAGACTGTGGGTTACATACCAGGGTAAACCACTACTTCGAGACGGCAGAAGAGGCGTGGACATTTATTGAAGAGGAGAAGTTGGACTAGATTGGAGAAAGAGTGTTTGAAATGAAGTAGTGAGGTGGTGGTAAGAGACTGTGAATCAGATGGGGGAAAATTTTCTTTCCCCTCGAAGGGGGACACACACGAAGAAATGTGGGCGCCGGTGGGGAAGGGGAGGGGGAAGGAAAGAGGGAGCTGCGCCATCAGGGGTGGGGCCGAGAGGGAAGCGCAGGCTTTGTTCCCGCGCTATGGAAATTGTGGCGGGAAAAGGGGGCGCAGGAAGGAGGGGGCCTCACATAATGGGAGGCTAAGGATAAACAGGGGAAGCCGAGGTCAGCCAGAGTTTGCTGACTTCCGGAAGCAATATGGGGGGAGCAACTAAGGTAGAGAGGGATCTAGCGGGGGGGGGGGGGGGGGGGGGGTTAACTGGGTTGCTGCTGCTAAGGGGAAGGGGGAGCTGTTACGGGATGGGATGGTCGGGACGGGAGGGCGCCGTCGGGGGGATAAGCGGGTGCTTGGGAACCGGGTGAGGAGCTGGTCTAAAAAAGGGGATGGCTAGTCGACGAGGGGGGAGGGTAAAGAGCCCCCCAACCCGGTTGATCACGTGGAACGTGAGAGGGTTGAACGGGCCGATTAAGAGGGCAAGGGTACTTGCGCACCTAAAGAAGCTAAAGGCAGATGTGGTCATGCTTCAGGAGACGCACCTGAAACTGGCGGATCAGGTCAGATTAAGAAAAGGATGGGTGGGACAGGTATTCCACTCGGGCTTGGATGCGAAAAATAGAGGGGTGGCAATACTGGTGGGGAAACGGGTATTGTTTGAGGCGAAGACCATAGTGGCGGACAGTGGGGGTAGATACGTGATGGTGAGTGGCAGATTGCAAGGTGAGGCGGTGTTGCTGGTGAATGTATATGCCCCGAACTGGGATGACGTGAACTTTATAAAGCGTATGTTGGGGCGCATCCCGGACCTGGAGATGGGAAAGTTGGTAATGACTTCAACACGGTGCTGGACCCAGGGCTGGACCGGTCCAGATCTAGGGCCAGCAGCGGCCAAGGTGCTTAAGGGCTTTATGGAGCAGATGGGAGGAGTGGATCCCTGGAGATTTACTAGGCCAAGGAGTAAAGAGTTTTCCTTCTTCTCCCATGTCGACAAAGTGTACTCCCGGTTAGACTTCTTTGTCCTGGGAAGGGCGCTGATCCCGAAGGTGGCAGGAACGGAGTTATATCCATTTCAGATGATGCCCCACATTGGGTAGATCTGGAAGTAGGAGAGGGAAAGGAACAGCGCCCACTCTGGAGATTAGATATGGGACTGTTGGCGGACGAGGGGGTATGTGTAAGGGTGAGGGGATGCATTGAAAGGTACCTAGAGATTAATGATGACGGAGAGGTCCAGGTGGGAGTGGTCTGGGAGGCGCTGAAGGCGGTGGTTAGAGGGGAGCTGAACTCCATTAAGGGCCCATAAGGGTAAAGAAGAGGGTAAAGAAAGGGAGAGATTGTTGAGGGAGATTTTGAGGGTGGATAGGCAATATGCGGAGGCTCCAGATGAAGGGCTATACAGGGAAAGACGGAGATTGCACACGGACTTTGACTTGTTGACCACGGGTAAGGCGGAGGCACAATGGAGGAAGGCACAGGGAGTGCAGTATGAATATGGAGAGAAGGCGAACCGGCTGCTGGCCCAACAACTTAGGAAGAGGGGGGCGGCGAGAGGGATCGGCGGGGTTAGAGACGAGGAGGGAAAGATGGAACGGGGAGCGGAGAGGGTGAACGGGGTGTTTAAGGTATTTTACGAGAGGCTATATAAGGCTCAACCCCCGGAAGGGAAAGAGGGAATGATGCGTTTCCTAGACCAGCTGGAGTTCCCGAAGGTTGAGGAACAGGAGATGACAGGACTGGGAGCGCAGATTGAGGTGGAGGAGGTGGTAAAAGGAATTGGGAACATGCAGGCAGGGAAGGCCCCGGGACCAGATGGGTTCCCGGTGGAGTTCGATAGGAAATACGTGGACCTGCTGGCCCCACTTCTGACGAGAACCTTTAATGAGGCAAGGGAAAGGGGGACACTACCCCCGACGATGTCGGAGGCGACGATATCGCTGATCCTGAAAAGAGACAAAGACCCGCTGCAGTGCGGGTCATACAGGCCTATCTCCCTCTTGAACGTAGATGCCAAGCTTTTGGCCAAGGTGATGGCGACGAGGATAGAGGACTGTGTCCCTGGGGTGGTGTATGATGATCAAACGGGGTTTGTTAAAGGGAGGCAATTGAATGCTAATATAAGGAGGCTGCTGGGGGTGATGATGATGCCCCCACCGGAGGGGGAAGCGGAGATAGTGGTGGCGATGGATGCAGAGAAAGCATTTGATAGAGTGGAGTGGGACTACCTGTGGGAAGTACTGAGGAGATTTGGATTTGGAGAGGGGTTCATTAGATGGGTTCAACTCCTGTACAGGGCCCCGGTGGCAAGTGTGATTACAAATAGGCAACGATCTGACCACTTCCGACTATATAGGGGTACAAGACAGGGATGTCCCCTGTCCCCGTTACTGTTTGCGTTGGCAATTGAGCCACTGGCCATAGCGCTGAGGGGCTCTAGGAAGTGGAGGGGGGTACTTAGAGGAGGAGAAGAGCATCGGGTGTCATTATACGCGGATGATTTGTTGTTGTATGTCGCGGACCCAGTGGAGGGGATGCCTGAGATAATGCAGACACTCAGGGAGTTTGGAGAATTTTCAGGATATAAATTGAATATGGGGAAGAGTGAACTGTTTGTGATGCACCCCGGGGAACAGGGCAGGGGAATAGACGATTTACCGTTGAGAAGGGTAACAAGGGATTTCCGGAATTTAGGGATCCAGGTGGCCAGGAACTGGGGAACCTTGCATAAGCTTAACTTGGCACGGCTGGTAGAGCAGATGGAAGAGGACTTTAGGAGGTGGGACATGGCGCCCCTGTCATTGGCGGGCAGGGTGCAGGCGGTTAAAATAGTAGTCCTTCCGAGGTTTCTTTTTGTGTTCCAGTGCCTCACTGTACTGATTACAAAGGCCTTTTTTAAGAAGGTGGACATGAGTATTATGAGCTTTGTGAGGGCTGGAAAGACCCCAAGAGTAAAGAGGGGGTTCCTGCAGCGCAGTAGGGACAGAGGGGTCTGGCACTGCCGAGTCTAAGTTATTATTATTGGGCCGCCAATGTGTCAATGATATGTAAGTGGATGAGGGAAGGGGAAGGAGCGGCATGGAAAAGACTGGAGATGGCGTCCTGGTCTAAAAGCACTGGCGACGGCACCGTTACCGTTCTCCCCGAAAAAATACACCACAAACCCAGTGGTGGTGGCAACTCTGAAAATTTGGGGGCAGTGGAGACGACATATGGGAGTGACGGGTGCCTCAGTGTGGTCCCCGATAAGGAACAACCATAGGTTCGTCCCGGGAAGGATAGATGGGGGATTTAAATCTTGGCAGCGAGCAGGAATTGCGAAATTGAAGGACCTGTTCTTAGACGGGACGTTCGCGAGTCTGGGAGCACTGACAGAAAAATATGGGCTGCCACCTGGGAATGCATTTCGCTATCTGCAAGTGAGGGCATTTGTGAGGCAACAGGTGAGGGAATTTCCGCAGCTCCCGGCGCAAGAGATCCAGGACAGAGTGATTTTGGGGGCATGGGTGGGGGATGGTAGGGTGTCAGATATATATAGGGAAATGAGAGACGAGGGGGAGACGATGGTAGAGGAGCTGAAGGGAAAATGGGAGGAGGAGCTGGGGGAAGAGATTGAGGAGGGGCTGTGGGCAGATGCCCTAAGTAGGGTAAACTCTTCGTCCCCGTGTGCCAGGCTCACGCTGATACAATTCAAGGTCCTACACAGGGCGCATATGACTGGAGCAAGGCTGAGTAGATTTTTTGGAGTGGAGGATAGGTGCGGGAGATACGTGGGAAGCCCGGCGAACCACACCCACATGTTTTGGTCATGTCCGGTATTGCATGGGTTCTGGGTGGGTGTGGCAAAAGTGATTTCAAAGGTGGTGGGGGACCGGGTCGAACCAGGCTGGGGTTGGCTATATTTGGGGTTGCAGATGAGCCGGGAGTGCAGGAGGCGAGAGAGGCCGATGTTTTGGCCTTTGCGTCCCTAGTAGCCCAGCGAAGGATTCTACTTATGTGGAAAGAAGCTAAGCCCCCGGGTGTGGAGGCCTGGATCAATGACATGGCAGGGTTCATAAAATTGGAGCGGATAAAGTACGCACTAAGAGGTTCGGCTCAAGGGTTCACCAGGCGGTGGCAACCGTTCCTCGACTATCTCGCAGAGCGATAAGGGAAAATAGGAAAGGTAGCAGCAGCAACCCAGGGGGGAGGGGGGGGGGTGGGGGGAGAGGGCTCATTTGGGTCCTATGAGGTTTTATGTGTGTGTTTATATATTAGTTATTTATATTAGATGTTACGAAGTTACTATTTTAGTTGCTATTTCTGTTGTTTCTTATTTTGTTGTTGGCAGTTGCCATTAGTTAGCATATTATTATTATTTTTAAAACGATCAATGTATATATTATTACAAAGTTTTAAAATGGGAAAATTTTGTTTGATCGAAAAACTTTCATAAAATATATTTATTTTAAAAAAATAAAGTTGAATGCATATTTTCAGCATATTTCAATTCATTAATTTACCTGCAGTGCAAAATCTCCCTTCCCCACTCCAACCTACCTGAAACAGTAAATACGTCATTAATTTAAATAATTAAGTTGTTAAATCAGATCTTTTCAAACTATTACATGTATGTATGCTGATGTTCATATTTTCAACTTCAAACACAGTTCTTTTTCCAAGTCAACATTTGTAAAAAGAACTGAAAATGGTTACAATATAATCCTGATGTAGTTTTTAATATTCCTTTAAAGATAATAAAGGTAAGTAGGTTATTTTAAGTTTTTATGCATCAAACTATTCTAAAACCAACTTTTAATAAATAATGCAAAAAACAGAACAAATTATTAAATGCTGTAAAATAAAACAGACAAGTGAATTGTAATGTACATTACTGCCAAAGCAATAATTTGATAGTCACGGTCATAGTCATAGATTTTTACAGCACAGTTGAGGCCTTTCGGAGGTCCATTGAGTCTATGCCAACCAGCAAGCACCTATCTATTCTATTCCCATTTTCCAGGACTTGGTCCATAGCCTTGTATGCTATGGTGTTTCAAGTGTTCATCTAAATACTTCTTAAATGTGAGGGCTCCTACCTCTTAACACCCTTTCAGACAATGAGTTGCACATTTCTACAATCTTATGGGTGAAAAAGCAGTTCCTCAAATCCCCTCTAAATCTTCTGCCCCTTACTGTAAATCTATGCCCCCTGGGTATTGACCCCCTCTACTAAGAGGAAACGTTTGTTCCTATCCACCCTATCTATGCCCCTCATAATTTAATACCCCCTCAGTTGTCTCTGCTCTAAGGAAAACAACCCCAGCCAAACCAGCCTCTCTTCAAAGCTGAAATGCTCCAGCCCAGGCAACATCTGCTGAATCTCCACTAAGCCCTTTCTTGTTCAATCACATCTGTGGGGAAATATTAAAACCAAGTTTTGAAAATATTGTAACTGTGGGAAAGTATATTGTGGGAACACATCGGGCGCAATTCTTCCATCGGGAGACTAAGTCCCGACGCCGGAGTGAAAACCGGAGTCTTTCACTCCGGCGTCGGAGGCCGTTCCCAGCCCCCTATTCTCCCACCTCTGGGGGGCAAGGAGCGGCGCCGCGTCATTTACGCGGGCTGGGCCTTGGCGCCGCGTAAAAGCGGCGCCGTGTAAATGAAGCGACCGGCGCCGCGTAAATGACGTCACACGCGCATGCGCGGTTGCCGTCCTCCCCGCGGCCGCCCCGCAAGAAGATGTCGGATGGATCTTGCGGGGCAGCGGAGAAAAGGAGGTCCTCCTTCAGAGAGGCCGGCTCGCCAATCGGTTGGCACCAATCACGGGCCAGACCCCTTTGAGCCCCCCCCCCCGGTGCAGGACCCCCCCTCCCCCCCCCCCACAGGCTGCCCCCTCCCCAGCGTTCCCGCGCTGTTCTCGCTGGCAGCGACCAGGTGTGGATGGCGCCGGCGGGAACCTGTCGTGTTGGGCAGGCCGCTCGGCCCATCCGGGCCAGAGAATCGCCACTCGCCCATTACCAACGGCAAGCGCCGATTCTCCCAGCGGCCAGCCGTGATTCGCGCTGCGCCGGTTTGGGGGGGGGGTTGGAGAATCGCGGACGGGCGTCGGGACGGCGTGGCGGGACTCGCGCGGCACCCGGGCGATTCTCCCACCCAGCGGGGGGGAGAATTCCGCCCATCAGCTTTTCAGAATCCAGACTATAAATGTGACAATGTAAGAAAGTAAGCACAGCCAGTAAGTTAGATATCAGTGTGAGTGATGGTATGGAGCACCATTCAGAAGTCACAATTCAAAAATTGTAAGCCAATTAGGGGCAGAGAGGGGGGGTGGTATCAAAACTTGCAGGTATAAAGTTATTGGTGCATGTGCTTCCTGCTCTCTTCATCTTTGTTCTCTTTCCATTCACTCCTCCGGGTGCTCCGGTTTCCTCCCACAGTCCAAAGATGTGCGGGTTAGGTGAATTGGCCAATGATAAATTGCCCTTAATGTCCAAATTGCCCTTGGTGTTGGGTGGAGGTGTTGAGTTTGGGTAGGGTGCTCTTTCCAAGAGCTGGTGCAGACTCAGGGGGCCGAATGGCCTCCTTCTGCACTGTAGATTCAATGATAATCTATGATTAATCTAGGACAAAGGTTCGGCACAACATCGTGGGCCGAAGAGCCTGTTCTGTGCTGTATTTTCTATGTTCCTATGTTCCATTGTTTCTTTCCTTATGTCCTGCTGGGCTTTTATTTATTTTGTTTGTACTTGAACGTGTACTACTCAAGTTTTTGCAATAAACTCAATCTCAAACTACCACCAGACCCTGTTTCTTATTTGAAAATAAGAGATCCTACAACATCCTTCCCACATTGTGGTGATCAGAACTGCACATAATACTTTAGCTGTGGCCTAACGAGTGTTTTATACAGCTTCATCATAACAACCCTGTTCTTATATTCTATGCCGTGCTAATTAAGGCAAGTATTCCATATTCCTTCTTAACCAACTTATCTACCTATCCTGTTGCCTTCAGGAATCTTAGGACATACACCCCTGGACCCCTCGGGTCCTCTGTACTTCTGAGCGTCCTACCATTCATTGTGTATTCCCTTGCCTGGTTAGTCCTCACAAAGTGCATCACCTCACACATTTCTGGGTTGAATTCCATTTGCAACTGTACTGCCCATCTGACCAGCCCATCTATATCAACCTGTAATCTAAGGCTTTCCTCCTTGCTTTTTGGCACACCATCGATTATCATATAATCTGCGAATTTACTGATTATACCTCCCTCATTCACATCTAGATCATTAACGTACACTCCAAACAGCAAGGGACTCAGCACTGATCACTGCGGACACAAGCTTCCCATCAGAAAAATAACCTTCAACCATCACCCTCTGCCTCCTGCCACTAAGCCAATTTTGGATCCAATTTGCCAAATTGCTGTGGACCCCATGGTAATAATGAACAAGAATTAATTTGTATTTCTCTCCCTCATATATTTAATAATGTATTTTAAATCTGTAATAAGCAATTTTGTGATTTAAAAGGGCTTCTTGTTTTTTAAAGAAGTATAATTGATTTATTCAATTTGCCTTTGACATGGCTGCAGTTCATTAACTGGCAATCTGGCTTCATTGGAATATTCCAAGCAATGTAATCTTGAATATGTCATCTTATTTCTAATACCTACATAAAAGTCATCAACAGTTTACAAAGAATTCAAATTGACCTGGATTCAATACCAAACCAAAATAGAGTCAATTAGATGTCTTACTGTTTGAAACAATCCATTTTCTGTTGTATTAAACTTAAACTTACTTATTATGTTTGAGAAGCTCTTGAACAATCTCCACTGGTCTGCTGTCTGTTGGTGTAAGATCACTAATTTTTTCCAACATGTCCACACCTTGTACAGTTGCCATAATGGGTGTCAGGCCATCGGGATTGCTGCAATTTAGATCCAATGACTCTTCTCCTGACTGGACGAAAATAAGACAATATTACCATATATCAAAGAACTTGTTTACCCAAGGATTTTAACTGTTGGAAGTATAAAAACTTTGTTTTTAACTTGTTTCCTGTCTCTTGCAATATTCACAAATCCCAAGCTCTCGCTTAAAAAGAGAGCTGCAATAGTTTGCTCATGAATGAACTGTTTCATGTTTGGAGATCAAACACCTACTCCACACTGTCACTTCAAATATATATAAGTTTTCTATTTCCATTTGTTAGAGTACTTCCTTTTGATTTCCCTTTGTTCCGATTTCTTTGGTTTTATTTTATTATTTTTGGTCCGTGGACTCATAATTGGAATGCGCCTTTAAGCCGTGGACTTAAGCTGAGGCAGCATGCTAGTCAGGACAGAATGTTCCAGGAATTTTTGTTTGGAGAAGAGAACACAGACTTATCAGTGCCACAGAAATCTTAATAACCAGCTTTGGAGGAAATCAGTTCGATTGGCTGGCTGTGAGTTGGCTAAGGACAGTGTTCTGGCTGACAACAGTCAGTGATTGGTTCCTGCGGGATGCTTCTGAAAGAGCTGGTCAAAAATGATTAGACCTTGAACAAAGAAGGAACTCTCTCCCTCTCTCTGCTTTATTGTTCTGAAACAAGTGAGTGCCTGGCACATCTTTACTATGTAGTTGAAATTATCTTGAATCTACAAAGAAAGGTGACAGCCTTGTCAGAGAAAACCCTCTCAAGCTTAGAAGTAAGAGGCATTGAAGCGACAGCTTCAACTCCTGAAGGACTTTAACTGGAAACCATCATAGTGCATTGGAGATCCTTTATAATTTTCCTTTATTATCATTTTTCTTCCATATCCACCACCATTTCCCTCTATGTTGTCTGTCTGCATGTGCGTGTATAGAGTGGGGCAAATTGGAAAGGCGAGTTGGGTAAGGGGTATTAGGTAGTCAGTTACATTTTTGTCAGCTTAATTATATGACTGTCAAATAGTAAAAGGTTATTTGTGTTAAATTTACAAACCTGGGGCGTCATTCTCCGCCGGCGGGAGTCTCCGTTCTGCCGGCGCTCGGGGGTTTCCCGACGGCGTGGGGGTGCCCCACAATGGGAAACCCCATTGACCGGCCGGTGTTACGGAGACTCCCGCCGGCCGGTCGGCGCAGAAATGTGGCGGGGCGGGTAGGAGAATTTCGCCCCTGATGACTGCAGTTTGGCTCAGACAAGGTCCTCAGGTATTTTAAAATAACGGGCATTGGGATCCTCTGTTCCCACCTGCAGCGCACCCCCACCCATGTTTTTCCTCACAATGTGAGGTATCTTCAGTGGGATATCCCATCGACAGTGGTGGGAACAGAGAATCCCACCGCCAGTGAACTGTGCACCACTGAAAAACACGCGGCTGGGGAACCAGAGAATTCAGCCCAACATCGAGGACACGATTCTCCCGATAAATGGGTACATATCATTTTGGGCAAGTTTGGCAGGGTGCTTCGCATCGGCTCTTTCAATGAGATCCAGACCTAGATTCACCCACAGAGTCATTTTTTGGATCTTGGGGAGGTTGTCCCCAATCTAGTCCACACTTAGAAATATTTTCAGCAGTGGAGGGCTGAACTCGCCAGCAAGACTGATTTCTCAGAGATTGGGGCACCATTTTGAAAGGGTTCCCCAATCTCTAAGTGGGCTTGAGTGTCCTCCACACACCCAGCCACAGACAATACCACCCCCCACACATGGGCATCACCTCCTTCCCCAAGTGAGAACACTATGGGGTCGCTGAGGATTCCCCCCTTTCAGACCTTCCTATTCCCCTTTTCAGGAGACCCCTCTTTCAGGATCCCCCCGTTAACTCCCCCAACCTTAATGATGCCCCTTCATACCCTGGTTCAACCCCACCCTTCATAACCCCCCCTTTCATGGGCATAACCTCCCTCAAGCCCAGTCTCTTGGCAGTGCCAACCTGGTACCTGGGCACCCTGGCACTGCTGAAGTGGTCATCACGCGGAGACCAGTACTAATCAGCATCCGGGTGAAGCTTCTCTGGTGCGGCCGGTGACTCGTGGGCGCCGGGAGAATGCGACCTCAAGTAGCCCTAATGGCTCACTTGTGTTGTGACTCCAGGTCAAGTGGGTCTAAAGTTGACTGCGCTAGCCCAGGGGGTCATGACACATTGAAGAGTAGTGGTAAAATATGGACTGGATTTTACATCAGCAAATGGGGTGGCTGCTACTCTGCGCAAATGTAAAATAGGGTGGGATGACATTGGGTTGGCAATACAGCTCACACCAGTCTCTAAAATTATTAGTCAGCAGCCTGCCCACCTTTTTAAAATGACGAATTAATTGAGCTTGTTAACAACCCTATTGTTTTCCACTCACATTTTGTTAATATTCTGTTTTAACCGGGTCACCATTATGAAGTTTATAAAGTTATGTTTTGGGATTTTTTTAACTTAAGGTAAAATTAAGAGGGTTGTGTAACCTGTTCTGCAGTCTACCTGACAACAAGCCTGGTTAGTTTGATTAGTAGTGATTAAAGGGGGCGGCATGGTGGCTCATTGGTTAGCACTGCTGCCTACAGCATTGAGGACCCAGGTTCGATCCCGGCCCTGGGACACTGTCTGTGTGGAGTTACACATTCTCCCCGTGTCTGCATGGGTTTCACCCCCACAATTCAAAGATGTGCAGCGTAGGTGATTGGCCATGCTGAATTTCCCCTTAATTGGGAAAAGAAAATAATTTGGTACTCTGAATTTTTAAAAGATAGCAATTAAAGAGGGCCCAGATTGCTTCAGTGGGAAGACTGTGCAAGGCTTTTACACTTGGAGAGAATGGCAGCAGCTAAACAAGAGATAGACTGTGAGTTTCCAAAGTCCCAGTAAGGTGTTGAGCATAAAAGCAAATTGCTGCAGATGATGGAATCTGAAACACAAACAGAAAATACTGGACAATCTCAGCCAGTCTGACAGTTGTCATGTGAATGCCCCTTTAAGAAAGATTTTTGTCTCATCACATGGCTTCAGTGATGCCATTGTGTGGGTGGAGCTGGGCTGTGGCTCTGTGAGGTTTGTTTTTACTTTTGCTTTCAGTTTTGACTGCTGTGGACTACAGACAGAGAAAATAAGTGTTTTGGACTGTCTCTCTCTAGTTTCATTTTAAATATCTCTTCCAGTAAAAAATCACCTTTGTGGTGGCTTAGGAGATATAATTGCTTTCCGAAAGGACTATGAATCTGCTGTTTGAAAACCGGATCAGAATCATACAGACCAAGACCAGTCTTAGTCAAGTGAGAATACAGTGTGCTGGGCCTCGCCTTTGAATAGTGGTTTTTGGTAGTCGATTTTGTTTTTGAATTGAAACAGTTAAGGGGGAATTCATTAAGTGTTATACATAGATTATTGTAGCTGGGTGGTGTCTTTTTTTTTTCAATATTTTTTTATTCTCCTTTTTCACAATTTCTCCCAAATTTACACCCAACAATAAACAATATTCAGTAACGAATGTAATGTCAATCCCCATATCAATAACAATGATCCCATCCTCCCACCAAACCCCCAAACAGTAGCCCGCTTGTTAACATAAACAAATGACAAAAAGGAATCAGGAATCACCCATAGTCACCATTAACACATACAGTCCTTCTCCCTCCAACCCTCCCAGCCCCCAAACACCCTAATGTTCGATGTGATCCAATTCTCGAAAGTGCATAATAAATAAAGCCCATGAATTGTAGAGCCCCTCCATCCTTCCCCTCAGTTCAAATTTGACCTTTTCAAGCGTCACGAATTCCAGCAGGTCCCCCCGCCATGCCAGGGCACAGGGTGGAGAGGTCGATTTCCACCCTAACAGGATCGGCCATCAGGCGATCAACGAGGCAAAGGCTACAACATCTGCCTCCGCGCCCGTTTCCAACTCCGGTCGTTTCCAACCCCGAATATGGCTTCCCGAGGACCCGGGTCCAGTTTCACGTGCACCACTTTAGAGATTACCCTAAGCACCTCCTTCCAGTAATCCTCCAACTTTGGACAAGACCAAAACATAGTTTGCGGGCCCCCCCCCCGCAACGTTCACATACATCTTCTAACCCCTCAAAGAGCCGGCTCATCCTCGCCCTTGTAAGGTGCGCTCTATACACCACCTTCAGCTGTATCAGCTGCAACCTCACACACAAGGTGGAGGTGTTCACCCTCCGGAACACCTCACACCAGAGCCCCTCCTCCATACCCTCTCACAACTCTTCCTCCCACTTTGTCTTGATCCCTTCTAGCAGCGCTTTCTCCTCGTCCAAAATAGCCCCGTAAACCGCCGATACTGCCCCCTTCTCCAGTCCCCCTGTTGTCAACACCTCCTCCAGCAATGTGGAAGCCTGCTCTACTGGGAAGGTCTGTACCTCATTTCTGGCAAAGTCTCAAATGTGCATGTATCTAAATATTTCCCCCTGCTCCAGCCCATACTTCGCTCCCAGCTCCTTCAATCCCCCAAAACGACCCCCAAGAAACAAATCTTTTAGTGTGCTAATTCCTTTCTCCTCCAATCTCCGAAAATTTCCATCCCACTTCCCTGGCTCAAATCTATGGTTCTCCCGAATCGGCATTTCCCTTGACCCTGCCCCCAACCCGAAGTGCTGTCGAAACTGCCTCCAAATTCTCAACGAAGCTATTACTACTGGACACCCTGAGTATCTTCCCGGGGCCGTCGGGAGCGGCGCTGTCGCTAGCGCCTTCACTCCCGACCCCCTATCCAAACTCTCCTCCATTCTGACCCATTGGAAGTCAGCCCCTCTGACCCAGCTCTGTACCTTCTCCACATTCGCTGCCCAGTAATAATACATCATGTTCGGAAGACCCAAACCCCCTGCCTGCCTTCCTCTCTGCAGTAGCACCTTTTTAATTCTGGCCACCTTCCCGCCCCATATGAAAGAGGTAATCATCCCTTCAATCTCTCTAAAAAATGCCTTTGGCAGGAAAATCGGCAGGCATTGAAAAATAAACAGGAATCGCGGCAGCACATTCATTTTAACCGCCTGTACCCAACCCGCCAGTGACAGAGGGAGACCATCCCACCTTGCCAGATCAGCTTTCGCCCTCCCCACCAAACTAGAAATGTTGTACCTACGGAGCCCGCCCCCCCGCCAATCTCGAGCAACCTGCACCCCCAGGTATCCAATGTGAGTCCCTGCCTTACGGAATGGCAACCCCCCCACCCCTGTGTTAAGTAATGGGTTAAGAGACTTTGCAATTAGTTGTCTCATTTATGTTAAGTATCCATTAATTGACACTGATATGTAAAGGGGCTTCAGGTGGCCTCTGTCAGGTGATGTATAGTTAGGGTTTTGCGCAAAGGCTGTTGGAATGAAATAAATGTGTTTGTGAAAAAGGAGCAGAACTTTAGACTCTTCATATCACAGCAAATAAAACGTCTAACAATTGGTAGCAGAGGATGGTTGCTATGTAAATGTGAAGGGTTGAAAGATACAACTTTTCCAGATCAAACCAAGGAGTGAGTGAGAAAAGAGAGAAAAAAAAGGGATATATGGCTGAACCGAGGATAAAGGTGGCTGGATATGACTATCCTCCCTTATTTTCTTAAAGGGAATCGTCCGACCAATGGAGAAGTGCAGTAGTTATGGACTAAGGTAACTGCTTTGGGAAAGAGAAAACAAGGTATGGCATTGGCTCTTTCTCTACCATATGGCAGTAAAATACGAAACAAAGTGCTTTCTGAGCTGGAATTGGAAGAGTTAGACTCAGAAGAAGGTCTGGAGACTTTATTACATTATATGGATAAGATTTATAAGAAAGATGACTTGTTAAGTGCGTATGAAGCATGGTCGGATTTTGATAAGTTCCGGAAAATGGAGGATATCTCCATGGAAGACTACATAATGGAATTTGGCAGACTATATAAAAGGCTGCAGAAACACAATCTGGAATTTCCACAGTCTATGTTGGCCTTTAAATTACTTGATTGTGCTAGAGTGAGCAACATGGATAGGCTCCTGGTTTTGACAGGAGTTCAGTTTACTGATAAGGATACCTTATTCGAACAGATGACAAAAGCTTTACAAAAGTTTCTGGGGAAACATTCGATTCCGATGGCTCTGATGACCCAAATAGGTCAGCCTGCAATAAGGCAGAATATGGAAGATACAATACTAACAGGATGGCAAAATAGTATGGCTACGAACAGGGCTCAAGACTATAGAAGGAGACCGAGACAAGGAAATTATGAAGACAGAAACCCAGTTTGAACCTACAATAGGAAGATGAACCCTAGAAATGAACGGGGCATGATAAATCGATGTTTTCGATGTGACTCTCAATACCATTATGCTTTCAACTGTCCAACTCGTTATGATAGAGTGTTTGAAGCGACATATGACACGGGAGAGTCAGAAGAGGAAAAAGATAGTGACCAGAAAGAAGGCATTGTCCTATTGACAAGCAGTTTTACGCCGGTAATGAGGGTGTTGGTTGCAGAATCCTTCAACTGTGCTGTATTGGACAGTGGCTGCACATCTACTGTGTGTGGAATTGACTGGTTAAAATGTTACCTGGACTCTTTGAATGCTGAAAATCGTAACAAGGTTAAGGAATTTGAAAGTTCCACAAGTTTCAGGTTTGGGGATGATAATACTCTGACGTCGCTGAAAAGAGTGGTGATCCCTTGCAATATTGCCGGAGTGAATCATTTCATTAGCACGGATGTTGTATCAAGTGAGATACCTTTGCTTCTGAGCAGACCGTCAATGAAGAAAGCACACATGAAACTGGATATGGAACAGGATAAGGCAACAGATTTTGGAAAGACGGCGGACTTAAAACTTACACAGTCGGGACACTATTGTATTACATTACTGACAAATAATATTTCAAGTAGAGTGGTTAAGGATGTGTTAATGGCAGTTGAAAATGGGACTTTAGCTGATGAAAAGCTTGTGGTATTAAAACTGCATAGGCAATTTGCACATCCGTCTCCTCGGAGGCTGAAACATTTATTAAAGGATGCAGGGGTAAAGGATGACGACTATATTAAACTGATAGAACAGGTTAGTGACTGCTGTGAAGTTTGTAGGAAGTACAGAAGGACACCAGCACGACTGATAGTAACCCTACCTTTGGCCAGGGATTTTAACGACATTGTACAGATTAACTTACTTACCTTGCAGGTCAGCTGTTGAGTTCGGGAGTGAGAGCTGGGACCTTAGAATCAGCGCGGGAATTTGAAAAAGCGCGGGAGCTGCGAGGCAGAGGGGACCGTTTAAAAGGTCGCTGCCTGTGGTGAGGTAAGTACAGATTAACTTACTTACCTTGCAGGTCAGCTGTTGAGTTCGGGAGTGAGAGCTGGGACCTTAGAATCAGCGCAGGAATTTGAAAAAGCGCGGGGGCTGCGAGGCAGAGGGGACCGTTTAAAAGATCGCTGCCTGGGTGAGGTAAGTACTGATTAACAACTTACTTACTTTGCAGGCCAAGTCGATTTCAGCAGGAGCGGAGCAGGCTAGTCCATTTCAGCGGGGGCAGTGCGGAAGTGATTTCTGGGAGGTAGGTTTCTCCTTTAAATTTAAAAAAAAATAAATTCTAGTGTTTAAGGTGGGAACAGGAAGTCGACCCGCGGACTTCTGGGAAGACCCGCACCAATAAATTCTGGTGGAGAGGAAACCCGAGACACTACACGTGTAGTGTCTCCCACCTGCCCTCCTCCTCTAACCTAATAATACAACCCATTGGTGTGAGGTAAGTACCATATTTTATTATTGTTATTAATTTTTTTTTATATAAAAAATTTAATTTAGTTGTTCGCCAGATCTTGGTAGAAAGTTAGAGGAATGGCAGGGAAGGGAGTGAAATGTTCCTCCTGCAGGATGTTTGAGGTGAGGGATGCCGTTAGCGTCCCTGCTGATTTTACCTGCAGGAAGTGCTGCCATCTCCAGCTCCTCCAAGACCGAGTTAGGGAACTGGAGCTGGAGTTGGAAGAACTTCGGATCATTCGGGAGGCAGAGGGGGTCATAGATAGCAGCTTCAGGGAATTAGTTACACCAAAGATTGGAGATAGATGGGTAACTGTAAGAGGGACTGGGAAAAACAGTCAGTGCAGGGATCCCCTGCGGTCGTTCCCCTGAGAAACAAGTATACCGCTTTGGATACTTGTGGGGGGGACGACTTACCAGGGGTAAGCCATGGGGTACGTGCCTCTGGCACGGAGTCTGTCGCTGTTGCTCAGAAGGGAAGGGGGGAGAGGAGCAGAGCATTCGGAATTGGGGACTCTATAGTCAGGGGCACAGATAGGAGATTTTGTGGGAGCGTGAGAGACTCACGTTTGGTATGTTGCCTCCCAGGTGCAAGGGTACGTGATGTCTCGGATCGTGTTTTCCGGGTCCTTAAGGGGGAGGGGGAGCAGCCCCAAGTCGTGGTCCACATTGGCACTAACGACATAGGTAGGAAAGGGGATAAGGATGTCAGGCAGGCTTTCAGGGAGCTAGGATGGAAGCTCAGAACTAGAACAAACAGAGTTGTTATCTCTGGGTTGTTGCCCGTGCCACGTGATAGTGAGATGAGGAATAGGGAGAGAGAGCAATTAAACACGTGGCTACAGGGATGGTGCAGGCGGGAGGGATTCAGATTTCTGGATAACTGGGGCTCTTTCTGGGGAAGGTGGGACCTCTACAGACAGGATGGTCTACATCTGAACCTGCGGGGCACAAATATCCTGGGGGGGGAGATTTGTTAGTGCTCTTTGGGGGGGTTTAAACTAATGCAGCAGGGGCATGGGAACCTGGATTGTAGTTTTAGGGTAAGGGAGAATGAGAGTATAGAGGTCAGGAGCTGACGTCGCAGGAGGGGGCCAGTGTTCAGGTAGGTGGTTTGAAGTGTGTCTACTTCAATGCCAGGAGTATACGAAATAAGGTAGGGGAACTGGCAGCATGGGTTGGTACCTGGGACTTCGATGTTGTGGCCATTTCGGAGACATGGATAGAGCAGGGACAGGAATGGATGTTGCAGGTTCCGGGGTTTAGGTGTTTTAGTAAGCTCAGAGAAGGAGGCAAAAGAGGGGGAGGTGTGGCGCTGCTAGTCAAGAGCAGTATTACGGTGGCGGAGAGGATGCTAGATGGGGACTCATCTTCCGAGGTAGTATGGGCTGAGGTTAGAAACATGAAAGGCGAGGTCACACTGTTGGGAGTCTTCTATAGGCCTCCAAATAGTTCTAGGGATGTAGAGGAAAGGATGGCGAGGATGATCCTGGATAAGGGCGAAAGTAACAGGGTAGTTATTATGGGAGACTTTAACTTTCCAAATATTGACTGGAAAAGATATAGTTCGAGTACATTAGATGGGTCGTTTTTTGTACAGTGTGTGCAGGAGGGTTTCCTGACACAGTTTGTTGACAGGCCAACAAGAGGCGAGGCCACATTGGATTTGGTTTTGGGTAATGAACCAGGCCAGGTGTTGGATTTGGAGGTAGGTGAGCACTTTGGGGACAGTGACCACAATTCGGTGACGTTTACGTTAAGGATGGAAAGGGATAAGTATACACCGCAGGGCAAGAGTTATAGCTGGGGGAAGGGAAATTATGATGCCATTAGACGTGACTTGGGGGGGATAAGGTGGAGAAGTAGGCTGCAAGTGTTGGACACACTGGATAAGTGGAGCTTGTTCAAGGATCAGCTACTGCGTGTTCTTGATAAGTATGTACCGGTCAGGCAGGGAGGAAGGTGCCGAGCGAGGGAACCGTGGTTTACCAAAGGAGTGGAATCTCTTGTTAAGAGGAAGAAGGAGGCCTATGTGAAGCTGAGGTGTGAAGTTTCAGTTGGAGCGATGGATAGTTACAAGGTAGCGAGGAAGGACCGAAAGAGAGAGCTAAGACGAGCAAGGAGGGGACATGAGAAGTATTTGGCAGGAAGGATCAAGGAAAACCCAAAAGCTTTCTATAGGTATGTCAGGAATAAGCGAATGACTAGGGAAAGAGTAGGACCAGTCAAGGACAGGGATGGGAAGTTGTGTGTAGAGTCTGAAGAGATAGGCGAGATACTAAATGAATATTTTTCGTCAGTATTCACTCAGGAAAAAGATAATGTTGTGGAGGAGAATGCTGAGCTCCAGGTAAATAGATTAGATGGCATTGAGGTACGTAGGGAAGAGGTGTTGGCAATTCTGGACAGGCTGAAAATAGATAAGTCCCCGGGACCTGATGGGATTTATCCTAGGATTCTCTGGGAGGCCAGGGAAGAGATTGCTGGACCATTGGCTTTGATTTTTATGTCATCATTGGCTACAGGAATAGTGCCAGAGGACTGGAGGATAGCAAATGTGGTCCCTTTGTTCAAAAAGGGGAGCAGAGACAACCCCGGCAACTATAGACCGGTGAGCCTCACGTCTGTAGTGGGTAAAGTCTTGGAGGGGATTATAAGAGACAAGATTTATAATCATCTAGATAGGAATAATATGATCAGGGATAGTCAGCATGGCTTTGTGAAGGGTAGGTCATGCCTCACAAACCTTATCGAGTTCTTTGAGAAGGTGACTGGACAGGTAGACGAGGGTAGAGCAGTTGATGTGGTGTATATGGATTTCAGCAAAGCGTTTGATAAGGTTCCCCACGGTAGGCTATTGCAGAAAATACGGAGGCTGGGGATTGAGGGTGATTTAGAGATGTGGATCAGAAATTGGCTAGCTGAAAGAAGACAGAGGGTGCAGCTATTTGACGGCAAATCCACGTCTGACATGTGGGAGGCTTTTAAAGCCCAGTTAATTGAAATGGAGGACAGGTGTGGTAATACCAGGTGGATGACCATTGGTTAGACCCAGGAGTCTACCATTGGCTGATGTACGTAGCTCCGCCCTGAGAGGTGGAGTATAAGAACCAATGCCATCCCAGCAGCCTTCACTTTCTGTATCAAAGCTGCTGGGGAAAGAGTTCTAGCAGATTAAAGCCTTCAGTTATGAATCACTTCGTCTTGAGAGTAATTGATTGCGCATCAACAGGCATGTCTGCGAAAAAATTAAGGATAGAAAGGGCAGGATTCGGAACCATGGATAGCGAGGGAAATTGTATGCTTAGTGTGGTGAGCCACGTATGGCTACGTAAGGCTGTTGTATATATGTTATACTGTTCTATTAGTATTGTTATCTCCACTGTTGTATATACTTATTGTTATTGCTGTTCTGTTATTGGTTGTTGCTGTTGTACTGTTGGAATGTTATTATTGGTGCTGCTGTTGGCTCCGCCTGTGGCTCTGCCCAGCTGTGGATGTATAAAGCCTGTTAACCTGGGACAGCCCTGCAGTGCAGGAGGAGCTACAGGTCGGCACATATTTAGCTTATTAAAACATCGGTTCACTGCTTCTCAGCGTCTCGTCTGAATTGATGTCTATCAATTTAATAAGCCAAAATTTTGATAATGGATGCTGCCTGATGTGTTGGGTACTCTGGATCTGTGGAGACTGCGGTTACCTTAGCAGTAACATAGACAGGCTACCAACACTTGTAATAGTACAACTCTATTTTATTTAACTAAGAGCTGTTAAACATACTTGCACTGTGGGTCGACACTATGTTAGATTGACTGAAGACCTATGCCTAACCTGACCAGCCTATACTGCTAGCACATGGTGGATGTTTGTGCTACTGACTGCGGGCTCCGCCTTTCTCAGAGGCTGCATCCCGAATGAGCAGGAAAACTGGTGCCCTCTGTCTTTATAGTGACCGTGCCCTGACTGGTGATTGGCTGCTGTGTTGTGTGTTGATTGGTCTTGCAGTGTGTCAGTCAGTGTGTGTCTCTGCACCATCATATACTGATGTGTATATTATGACATCCCCCCCTTTGCTAAAAAAAAAAATGTGTATTTGTGGCAATAAATAATGGAGTATGCGAATGTTCCTAACTATGTGTGGCACATGCGAGCATATTTACAGAAACTCTAAGATATTTACATTATAAGGTGTCTCGTGCAGATGGACAGTATGTAACACAAAATATAACTAGAACAGCAGTATGTACAAACCAGTGAGTTAATCAAACAATGTAACGAAACAATTAGTTCATGAGTTCAAAGAGTCCATGAATTCAGGCAGTTCATAAATTCAGTCTCTGAGGTGGGCGACAAATTCTGGTTGACCGCCTCAAGGGTGGGTCAGTGGCCACCTGTTCTGGAATGGGCGGGACTGTGTCAGACTCAGAGGTTGGCAGAGCGAAAGGGAGATCTGCAAAGTCCGTGATGGGTTTGTCATGACGGCGAGGCATGACATGATGATCTGGTGGCGAGCGAGGAAGGAATCGTAGTGCCCGCCTATTTCGGCGACGAACCAAAAATGACCTGTGGGCCACTTGTCTGAGCACCGCAGCGGTGGCGGACCAACTACCATCGGGAAGTTGGACACGGACCTCGTCATCAGGAGCCAGAGCAGGGAGATCCGTGGCGTGGGCGTCGTACACCGATTTGTGTTGGGCCCGAGATAACTGCATTCGACAAAGGACCGGAAGGTTATCCAAGTCCGGGACATAAATGGCCGACACCATCGTCCACAGCGTGCGATTCATTAACAATTGAGCCGGTGACAGGCCGGTGGACAATGGAGTTGATCTGTAAGCAAGCAGGGCGAGGTAAAAATCCGATCCTGCATTGGCCGCCTTGCACAGGAGTCGTTTGACAATGTGCACCCCCTTTTCAGCTTTGCCATTGGATTGGGGGTAATGGGGACTGGACGTGACATGTGTGAAGTTGTATCGTTTGGCAAAATTGGACCACTCCTGACTGGCAAAACATGGGCCATTGTTGGACATGACCGTGAGCGGGATGCCCTGGTGAGCAAAGGTTTCCTTGCACACCCGAATGACCGCAGTTGAGGTGAGGTCGTGTAACCTAACTACCTCCGGGTAGTTTGAGAAATAGTCCACCATGAGGACATAGTCCTGGCCAAGTGCATGGAACTGTTCGATTCCCACTTTGGTCCAGGGGACGTGACCAACTCATGGGGTTGCAAGGTCTCCCTTGGCTGAGCAGGCTGGAAACGCTGGCATGTTGGGCAGTTAAGAACGGCGTTGGCAATGTCCTCGTTGATTCTAGGCCAGTACACTGCCTCACGGGCCCGTCGGCGGCATTTGTCCACTCCCAGGTGGCTCTCATGGAGCTGCTCAAGGACGAGGTTCCGCATGCTGCGCGGAATGACGATCCTGTCCAGCTTTAGTAGAATTCCATCTTCCACCGCCAGGTCATCGTTAATGTTATAGAATTGAGGGCATTGGCCCTTGAGCCACCCGTCCATCAGGTGGTGCACGACACGTTGGAGCAGGGGATCGTTGGCAGTCTCACGACGAATATGGCGTTCAGCTGTGTCCGACAGTCAGCGTTCTGAGATGCGGAAGCATCAGCGGGTGACAGGGAGTGAACCCTTTGGACAAGGTTTAGAAGTTTGCACGCCTGAGCACCAAGCAGGGAGGCTTTAGTGGATCCCACTATTTCGAATGGCAGGTTAGCCTTTAATGACCGCTGCGACACTTCAAGCTGGCAAGAGCCACTGGCAGCAATGGCATTACCATTATAGTCCAGAAGCTGGTAGGTGGATGGCAGAATGGTAGGCTTGACATGGAGGCTTTTGAGGTCAGACCGCGCAATGAGGTTGGCTGAGACACCGGTGTCCAGGCGGAATTGGATGCGGGATTGGTTGACCGTGAGGGTGGCACACCACTCGTCGTCCGGATCAATGCTGAATATTGGGAGAGACTTGGCTTTTGTCTTCTGGAGCATCTTGTGTTTGGTGATGATGCCAACCAAAATGGTGCTTTAGGGTCCTCGGTGTCAAGGTCCGGAATCAAGTCGGAGTCGGAATCGGTGACCGGTGGCTGGATGGTTCGGATATCCCTGCGTGGCTGGTTGGAGCGACGAGAGGTAGTAGGTTGAGCAGACCTGCACAGGGCTGCATCGTGGCCAAGCTTGCCACATTGGAGACAGCGTCGGGATTTTGCAGGACATTGCCGCTTTAAGTGAGCGGAGCTGCAGTTGCCGCACGCCATGACGTCAGAACGTTCGGTACGCCACCACGCATGCGCGGTGCGGTCATACGTAGTGCGCAGCGGCGCAGTGCGGTCTTCGGCCTTGCCGTCCCCTCGGTCAGTGCGCGCATGCGCGGGAAGCCGCGAAAAGCACGCGAAATGGCCGCCCTCATCCAGGCTTAGGCCCTGGAGTTATTTAATGGCTTGCACCCGCTCTGCCTCGTGGGGACCTTGCTGCGCCGTTTCAGCCGCTTGAATGTGCGAGTATCAGTTAGTGGCGTGTTCATGCAGAACGCAGGTCTCGATGGCTATCGCAAGGGTGAGCTGTTTAACCTTGAGGAGCTGCTGGCGTAGGGGGCCCGATTGCACACCAAAAACAATCTGGTCATGGATCATCGAGTCGGAGGTGGAGCCGTAATTACAGGACTGCGCGAGGATGCGAAGGTGAGTGAGGAAAGATTGAAAAGGTTCATCCTTACCCTGCAGACGCTGTTGAAAGACAGAGCGCTCAAAACTTTCATTTACCTTGATATTACAGTGACTGTCGAATTTGAGCAGGACTGTCTTGAACTTGGACTTGTCGTCACCTTCAGCGAAAGTGAGAGAGTTGAAGATATGGATGGCGTGGTCCCCGGCCGTGGAAAGGATGAGAGCAATCTTCCTGGCGTCAGAGGCAGCTTCCAGGTCTGTAGCTTCGAGGTATAGCTGGAATCGTTGTTTAAAGATTTTCCAGTTTGCAACGAGGTTGCCAGTGATGCGGAGCGGCGGGGGAGGGCGGACGCTGTCCATACTACTGGATGGCTGATTGCTGGTCGAAGGCAGATCACTTATAGGTAGGTCTATTAAACTCTACCATTGCATACTGGTACCATGATGTGTTGGGTACTCTGGATCTGTGGAAACTGCGTTTACCTTAGCAGTAACATAGACAGGCTACCAACACTTGTAATAGTACAACTCTATTTTATTTAACTAAGAGCTGTTAAACATACTTGCACTGTGGGTCGACACTATGTTAGATTGACTGAAGACCTATGCCTAACCTGACCAGCCTATACTGCTAGCACATGGTGGATGTTTGTGCTACTGACTGCGGGCTCTGTCTCTCGTAGAGGCTGCATCCCGAATGAGTGGGAAAACTGCTGCCCTCTGTCTTTATAGTGACCGTGCCCTAACTAGTGATTGGCTGCTGTGTTGTGTGTGTTGATTGGTCTTGCAGTGTGTCAGTCAGTGTGTGTCTCTGCACCATCATATACTGATGTGTATATTATGACACTGCCCTCAAACCTGAATGTCTCGAACTGGACCCGCAGGCCGCTGAAGCGCCGGCTAGCTTTGAGCATTGACCTACCTCGAATCCTCGACTGCTGTGGTTTCCCCGGCACTCAAGCAACGTCTCCTCAATGCCCAGGTGAGCCACCGGATCTTCCAGTTAATCCGAGATGCAGACTCGTACACGGAGGCTGGAGGTGTACTCAAGGAACAGTTTGTGAGGCCGGTCAACGAGGTCTTCGCCCGACACCTCCTCACTACGTGGCGTCAGCACCAGGGTGAGTCGCTTGCGGAATATCTTCGTGAGTTGAGGGTACTCGCCCGGAGTTGTAACTGCCGGGTGGTCTCTGCATCGGAGCATTCGGAGCTAATGATTCGGGACACTTATGTGGCTTGTGTCCAGTCCAGCTATGTCCAGCAGCGCCTCCTCAAGAAAGGGACTCTCGACCTTGAGGCGACAGTGAAGCTGGCGACCTCACTAGAAGTGGCTTTCCAGAGACTTGAGAACATCCCGTCCGACCATGCGGCATCCTCGGGGAGGTCAGAGGCGAAGCCGTCACCCGATCCAGGCGTATCTCACTCCTGCGCCGCACGGCTGCTGGCCAGCTCCGGAGGACCCTGCTGTTATTTCTGCGGGCAGGGCCAGCATCCCCGGCAGCGCTGCCCAGCACAGAGCACAGATAGTTTTGTACACCCGGATGTGGTAAGGCACTGCGCCCTCCAGGTCCTCCCCGTCTCGCAGACTATATCCCTTGCGTTCGGTTTGCACTCCGTACAGACCCGGGGGTATTGCGTCGCAAACCTGTCAATACAAGGCGTAGAGTACACTAACCTTAAGCTCTACGTCCTCCCTCATCTCTGTGCTCCGCTACTGCTCGGGTTAGATTTCCAGTGAAACCTCAGAAGCCTCACATTAAAATTCGGGATCGTGCCCCCTCTCATGATCTGTAGGTCGCCCCTCCCTTGCTCTTCATGAACCTCACCCCAGACTGTAAGCCAGTCACCACCCGGAGCAGACGGTACAGTGCTCAGGACAGGGCCTTCATCAGGTCAGAGGTTCAGCGGCTCCAATCCACCTAACCTGCACATCTTTGGACTGTGGGAGGAAACCGGAGCACCCGGAGGAAACACACGCACACACGGGGAGGACGTGCAGACTCCGCACAGACAGTGACCCAAGCCGGAATCGAACCTGGGACCCTGGAGCTGTGAAGCAATTGTGCTATCCACAATGCTACCGTGCTGCCCTTAAGAACAAATTAATTTACACTATATCATTCTACCGTAATCCATGTACCTATCCAATAGCTGCTTGAAGGTCCCTAATGTTTCCGACTCAACTACTTCCACAGGCAGTGCATTACATGCCCCCACTACTCTCTGGGTAAAGAACCTACCTCTGACATCCCCCCTATATCTTCCACCATTTACCTTAAATTTATGTCCCCTTGTAATAGTTTGTTCCACCTGGGGAAAACGTCTCTGACTGTCTACTCTATCTATTCCCCTGATCATCTTATAAACCTCTATCAAGTCGCCCCTCATCCTTCTCCGTTCTAATGAGAAAAGGCCTAGCACCCTCAACCTTTCCTCGTAAGACCTACTCTCCATTCCAGGCAACATCCTGTTAAATCTCCATTGCACCTTTTCCAAAGCTTCCTCATCCTTCCTAAAATGAGGCGAGCACACCATAGGCTTTCTTCACAGCTCTATCCACTTGAGGGGCAACTTTCAAAGATCTATGAACATAGACCCCAAAATCCCTCTGCACCTCCACATTGCCAAGAACTCTACCGTTAACCCTGTATTCCGCATTCATATTTGTCCTTCCAAAATGGCCAACCTCACACTTTTCAGGGTTAAACTCCATCTGCCACTTCTCAGCCCAGCTCTGCATCCTATCTATGTCTCTTTGCAGCCGACAACAGCCTTCCTCACTATCCACAACTCCACCAATCTTCGTATCGTCTGCAAATTTACTGACCCACCCTTCAACTCCCTCATCCAAATCATTAATGAAAATCACAAACAGCAGAGGACCCAGAACTGATCCCTGCGGTACGCCACTGGTAACTGGGCTCCAGGCTGAATATTTGCCATCCACCACCACTCTCTGACTTCTATCGGTTAGCCAGTTCGTTATCCAACTGGTCAAATTTCCCACTATCCCATGCCTCCTTACCTTCTGCATAAGCCTACCATGGGGAACCTTATCAAATGCCTTATTCAAATCCATGTACACTACTTCCACTGCTTTACCTTCATCCACATGCTTGGTCACCTCCTCAAAGAATTCAATAAGACTTATAAGGCAAGACCTACCCCTCACAAATCCATGCTGACTATCCCTAATCAAGCAGTGTCTTTCCAGATGCTCAGAAATCCTATCCTTCAGTACCCTTTCCATTACTTTGCCGACCACCGAAGTAAGGCTAACTGGCCTGTAATTCCCAGGGTTATCCCTAGTCCCTTTTTTGAACAGGGGCACGACATTCACCACTCTCCAATGCCCTGGTACCACCCCTGTTGACAGTGAGGACGAAAAGATCATTGCCAACTGCTCTGCAATTTAATCTCTTGCTTCCCATAGAATCCTTGGATATATCCCGTCAGGCCCGGGGGACTTGTCTATCCTCAAGTTTTTCAAAATGCCCAACACATCTTCCTTCCGAACAAGTATTTCCTCACGCTTACCAGTCTGTTTCACACTGTCCTCTCCAACAATATGGCCCCTCTCATTTGTAAATACTGAAGAAAAGTACTCGTTCAAGACCTCTCCTATCTCTTCAGACTCAATACACAATCTCCCGCTACTGTCCTTGGTCGGACCTACCCTCGCTCTAGTCATTCTCATATTTCTCACATATGTGTAAAAGGCCTTGGGGTTTTCCTTGATCCTACCCGCCAAAGATTGTTCATGCCCTCTCTTAGCTCTCCTAATCCCTTTCTTCAGTTCCCTCCTGGCTAACTTGTATCCCTCCAGCACCCTGTCTGAACCTTGTTTCCTCAGCCTTACATAAGTCTCCTTCTTCCTTTTAACAAGACATTCAACCTCTCTTGTCAACCATTGTTCCCTCACTAAACCATCTCTTCCCTGCCTGACAGGGACATACATATCAAGGACACGTAGTACCTGTTCCTTGAACAAGTTCCACATTTCACTTGTGTCCTTCCCTGACAGTCTTTGTTCCCAACTTATGCACTTCAATTCTTGTCTGACAACATCGTATTTACCCTTCCTCCAATCGTAAACCTTGCCCTGTTGCATGCACCTATCCCTCTCCATTACTAAAGTGAAACGGCTACGTTGTGGAAAACGGTGTCCTAGGGCCCAAGCCCGACCGCATGCGCCCCCTTCTCCAGCTGCCCCTTCCCCACTGCCCCAAGGCCCTGAAACGATGCGTGGGGTTTGTCTCGTATTATGCCCAGTGGGTCCCCAACTACGCGGACAAGGCCCGCCCACTCATTAAGTCCACCATTTTTCCCCTGACAGCTGAGGCCCGCTTGCCTTTCAACCGCATTAGAGCCGACATTGCCAAGGCCACGATGCACGCTGTGGATGAATCCCTTCCATTCCAGGTGGAGAGCGATGCGTCTGCCGTTGGCCTGGCCGCTACCCTCAACCAGGCAGGAAGGCCTGTCGCCTTTTTTTCCCGTACCCTCCATGCCTCCGAGATTCGACACTCCTTCGTCGAGAAGGAGGCACAAGCCATTGTGGAAGCTGTGCGACACTGGAGGCATTACCTGCCCGGCAGGAGATTCACTCTCCTCACAGACCAACGGTCAGTTGCCTTCATGTTTAATAACACGCAGCGGAGCAAGATTAAGAACGACAAGATTTTGCGGTGGAGAATCAAACACTCCACCTACAACTACGACATCTTGTATCATACTGGGAAGCTCAACGAGCCCCCAGATGCCCTGTCCCGCGGTATATGTGCCAGCGCGCAAACAGACCGGTTACGGGCCATCCACAACGACCTCTGTCACCCGGGGGTCACCCGGCTTCTTCACTTCGTCGAGGCCCGCAACCTGCCCTACTCCACTGACGATGTCAGGGCTGTGACCAGGGATTGCCAAATCTGTGCAGAGTGCAAGCCGCACTTCTATCGGCCGGACAAGGCTCACCTCTGTCACCCGCCATTTTGAACGCCTCAGCATGGACTTCAAAGGGCCACTCCCCTCCACTGACCATAATGTGTACTTTCTCAACGTTGTTGATGAGTACTCCCGCTTCCCATTTGCAATCCCTTGTCCTGATATGTCCTCTGCCACTGTCATCAAGGACCTGCGCAGCATTTTCTCCCTGTTTGGTTTCCCCGCCTTTTTACATAGCGATCGGGGCTCCTCTTTTATGAGTCAGGAGCTGCGTCAGTACCTGCACAGTAAGGGTGTCGCCTCGAGCAGGACTACCAGCAACAACCCCCGGGGAAACGAGCAGGTGGAGAGGGAGAATGCTACGGTCTGGAAGGCCGTCCTTCTGGCCCTACGGTCTAGAAGTCTCCCAGTCTCCCACTGGCAGGAGGTCCTCCCTGACGCGCTCCACTCCATCCGGTCGCTTCTGTGTACTGCCACAAACGAGACCGCTCACAACCGTCTATTTGTCTTTCCCAGGATGTCGATCTCCGGGGTCTCGCTCCCAGCCTGGTTAATGAAACCTGGGCCGGTCCTCCTTCGGAAACACGTGAGGAGCCATAAGGCCGATCCCCTGGTCGAGCGGGTTCAGCTTCTCTACGCGAACCCTCAGTACGCGTATGTGGTGCACCGCGATGGACAGCAGGACACAGTATCCCTCCGGGACCTGGCTCCCGCGGGTACCCCTGCGCCCATTATCACCGCACCCCCTCCCAGACACCTCCCCACCCACTTCCCCACCGACACCTTCACCAACATCTCCCACAGGATCCTTTAGCCCTGCCTCTGCGTCGTCACCCCATCCGGGACACTGTTGTGCGGACAATGTGCTCCCGGAGCCAAAGATTTTGACGCAGCGAACAATTCACCCTCCTGTGAGACTGAACTGATGAGTCCCTTTCACCCCCGCAGGACTTTTTTTTTTCACGGGGAGTGAATGTGGTGAGCCACATATGGCTACGTAAGGCTGTTGTATATATGTTCTACTGTTCTATTAGTATCGTTATCTCCACTGTTGTATATACTTATTGTTATTGCTGTTCTGTTTTTGGTTGTTGCTGTTGTCCTGTTGGAATGTTATTATTGGTGCTGCTGTTGGCTCCGCCCAGCTGTGGAGGTATAAAGCCTGTTGAACTGGGTCAGCCCTGCAGTGCGGGAGGAGCTACAGGTCGGCACATATTTAGCTTATTAAAGCATCGGTTCACTGCTTCGCAGCGTCTCGTCTGAATTGATGTCTATCACTTAGTCAAAAGGCAAAAGGAAGCATGTGATAGATCTAGGCATCTAAAAACTGACAAAACCCTTGAGGAGTATAGTGAAAGGCTGTTTATGCACATACTAGGAGCAAGAGGGTAGCAAGAGAAAGAATAGGCCCACTCAAGGACAATGAGGGAAGTTATGCGTGGAACCACAGGAATTGGGTGAAATATTTAATTAGTTCTTTGTATCGGTATTCACCAGGGAGAAGTACATGACCGATGTTAAGGTCAGGGATAGGTGTGTGAACGCTCTTTAGAACGTCAATATATCAAAGGAGGAAGTGTTGAGTATCCTAAATTGCATTGAGGTAAACATGACCCTGGGGCTGGATGGGATCTATCCCAGGTTACCGCAGATGGCAAGGGGAGAAATAGCTGGGGCCTTGACAGATAGCTTCACATTCTCTTTGACCACAGGTGAGGTTCCAGAGGACTGGAGAATAGCTAATGTTTCAGAAAGGAGCAGGGGTAATCCAGCAAATTATTGGCCGGTGAGCCTGACATCAGTGGTGGGGAAGCTTTTGGAAAAGATACTGAGGGACAGGATATATGCACATTTGGAGGAAAATGGACTGGTTAGTGACAGGCTTTGTACAGGGAAGGTCATGTCTCACCAACATGATTGAGTTTTTTGAAGAGGTGTCAAAGAAAATTGATGAGGGAAGGGCTGTGGGTGTAGTTTATATGGACATTAGTAAGGCATTTGACAAGATCCCACAGGGCAGACTGGTACAAAAACTAAAATGACATGGAATTCAGAATGGGCTGGCTAGATGGATACAGAATTCGCAGAGAGTAGCGGTGGAAGGATGTTTTTCAGAATGGAGATCTGTAGCTAGTGGTGTTCCACAGGGATCAGTGCTGGGATCTCTGTTGTTTATAGTATATATAAATAATCTGGAGGAAATTGTGGGTGGTCTCGACAGAGTTGCTAATCAGGGATAATCACAGATCGGGTAAGCGTTCTCCAAGATGGCCTTCAGGACACGCAACAACGCAGAATCGGCGAGCAGAAACTTATAGCCAAGTTTGCACACATGAGTACGGCCTCAACCGGGACCTTGGATTCATGTCACATTACATTCACCCCCCACCATCTGGCCCGGGCTTGCAAAATCCTACCAACTGTCTTGGCTTGAGACAATTCACACCTCTTTAACCTGTGATTATCCCTCTCTCCAGTTGCTCCTTTTGGACCTATAAAGACTTAATTACCTGCAAAGACTCGCATTCAAAGTATCGTATTGCATCTTTGACTTTGTCTATGTATATTTTTCTGGAACCCACCTCTTCATTCACCTGAGGAAGGAGCTGTGCTCCGAAAGCTAGTGTTCGAAACAAACCTTTTGGACTTTAACCTGGTGTTGTAACACTTCTTACTGTTCTTTATTTTAATTAATTCTTTAGCTGTGGGCGTCACTGGCTGGGCCAGCATTTGTTGCCCATTCCTAATTGCCCTTAAACTGAGCTTCCTCTGCCATTTCAGTGGGGGACAGTTAAGAGCTGTGTGGTTCTGGAGTCACATATAGGCCAGACCATGGCAGATTTCCTTCTCTGAAGCATATTAGTGAACCAGATGGATTTTAAGACAATCGACAATGGTTTAATTGGTCATCATTTGACCTTTTAATTCCAGATTTTTATTAAATTCAAATTTCACCATCTGCCCTGGTGGGATTAGGACCCTGGGCCCCACAGCATTACCCGGGATCTCTGGATTACTATTCCAGTGACAATACCATTGTGCCACCGCCTCCCTCAATACAAAAACAATATAAAAAACTTCACAAATATATTTTAAAATTCTCAAACATATTACAAACAGTTTGTCATTTTTGGTTTTTACAAACCAACTATTATAACCCTGGAACCCCCAGCCCCCCCCCCCTAACCTACTCCCCCACTCACACTCCACCCTGACCTCTTCACCCCCTTGATGTGTTGGGTGTTCTGGATCACATACAGGTCACCAACACTTGAAGTAGTGCAACACTATTTTATTAAAAGGTTAACTATTTAAACACACTTGAACTGTAGGTAAATACGATACCAGCTTGAACTAAAGACCTTTGCCTTGTCCTAACCAGTAGATGCACTCAGCACATGGTGAATGTCTGTGTTGCAGGCTGTGAGCTCTGTGCTCCTAGCTAGCTGCTATTCGAATGAGCGGGAACTCTGATGTCCCCTGTCTTTATAGTGCGTGCGCTCTCACTGGTGATTGGCTGCGGTGTTGTGTATGTTGATTGGTCCCACTGTGTGTCCATCAGTGTGTGTCTGCACCATGATATACTGGTGTATATTATGACAGCTGGAACACGTAGCGTTCAAAACTTTCTTCACCTCTACGCTGCAGTGAGTGTCAAATTTGAGGAGAACCGTCTTGAACTTCGTCTTGTCTTCGTCATCTGCAAAGGTGAGAGAGTTGAAAATATGGATGGCATGATCCCCGGCCATGGAGAGGAGAAGAGCAATTTTTCTGGTGTCCGAGGCGCCCTCACTGTCCGTGGCTTCGAGGTAGAGCTGGAAGCGCTGTTTGAAAATCTTCCAGTTGGCCCCGAGGTTGCCGGCGATGTGGAGCAGCGGCGGCGGGCTGATGTTGTCCATGTTGCAGAATGATGGAATGCTGGCGGAAGGCAGATCACTTGCAGGTAGGTCTAAGAAGTGCTAGTATGCAACCACTCCTGGTATCATGATGTGTTGGGTGTTCTGGATCACATACAGGTCACCAACACTTGAAGTAGTGCAACACTATTTTATTAAAGGGTTAACTATTTAAACACACTTGAACTGTGGGTAAATACGATACCAGCTTTAACTAAAGACCTTTGCCTTGTCCTAACCAGTTGATGCACTCAGCACATGGTGAATGTCTGTGTTGCAGATTGTGAGCTCTGTGCTCCTAGCTAGCTGCTACTCGAATGAGCGGGAACTCTGATGTTCCCTGTCTTTATAGTGCGTGTGCTCTCACTGGTGATTGGCTGCGGTGTTGTGTATGTTGATTGGTCCCACTGTGTGTCCATCAGTGTGTGTCTGCGCCATGATATACTGGTGTATATTATGACACCCCTTTCCCCATTGCTGGCAACAAACAGATCCTTAAAGACAGCGATGAATGGCCTCCACCTTGAGTAAAACCCTTCTTCCGACCTCCTAAGGGCAAATTTGATTTTTTTTCTAGCTGTAGAAATTCTGCCACAACCCCTAAGCATGCCGAGGCCCTAGGTGGCACCACTGACCTCCACCCAAGCAAGACTCGCCGCCAGGCACTCAGAGAGACGAAAGCCAAGACATCGGCCCTCTTCCCCTCTAGAAGCTCTGGCAAATTCCACACCCCAAAAATCGCCACCATTGGGCACATCTCCAACCTCACCCCCACGATCACTGACATGGTTTCAAAGGCTGAGGCCCAGAACACAACAAATTTTGGGCAGGACCAGAACAATGCGAGTAGTTCACTGACCCCCTTAAACACCTCTCACACCTATCTCCCACCTTAAGGAAGAACCCACTCAAGAGTCATGTGCGCCCTATGGACAACTTTAAATTATATCAGGCTCACCCTGGCACAGGAGAAAGTAGAGTTTACCCTGTACAAAATCGCACTTCAGGCCCCTCCCTACAGCGCCAAGCCCAATTCTTCTTCCCCTTTATCTCTTCTAACGGAGTCGTCCCCATCTTCAGCAACCACCCATATATTACTGAGATCCTCCCTTTCCCTCACTCATCCAAAGATAACATCCTATCCATCAATGTGTGACTCGGCAATTGTGGGAAAGAAGAGAGTTCTTTGTGAACAAAGTCCCGCACCTGCATATATCTAAACTCGCTCCTCCTCGGGAGTTAGTATCTTCCTTCAACTCCTCCAGTCCCGCGAACCTACCCTCCACAAACAGATCTCTAATCCTCTTGACACTCCTCTTCCAAATCCTGTAGGTTGTATCTATCCCAGACAGTGCAAATCCACAGTTTATGCAGTTTAGCGACAATACTGACATGCTGCCCAATCTAAAATGCCGCCTAAACTTATTCCAGATTTCTTTCTTTTTTAAAAATATTTTTATTAAAGTATTTGAAAGTCTTTATAATAATAAGTGACATAAACATGGTATAATAAACATTTCCACCCCCATCCCAATCTTCACACACCGCAACGATAAAACAACAATCCGGCCCTCTCCTCCCCCCACCCCCTGGAATACTGCATCTGCTGACATTTAATTTTCCCCGAGAAAGTCGATGAACGGCTGCCACCTCTGGGTGAGCCCAACCATTGATCCTCTTAAGGCGAACTTTATTTTCTCAAGGCTGAGAAACCCAGCCATGTCACTAACCCAGGTCTCTACACTCGGGGGCTTTGAGTCCCTCCACATTAGCAAGATCCGTCTCCGGGCTACCAGGGAGGCAAAGGCCAAGACGTCAGCCTCTTTCACCCCCTGAACTCCCGGCTCTTCCGACGCTCCAAAGATCGCTACCTCCGGACTCAGCACCACCCGTGTTTTTAGTACCGTGGACATTGCCTCAGCAAAGCCCTGCCAAAACCCTCTAAGCTTCGGGCATGCCCAAAACATGTGGACATGATTTGCTGGGCTTCCCGCGCACTTCACACACCTGTCCTTAACCCTGAAAAACTTGCTCATCCTAGTAACTTTCATGTGTGCCCGGTGGACTACCTTAAATTGTATCAGGCTAAGCCTGGCACATGATGAGGATGTATTAACCCTGCTCAGGGCGTCCGCCCATAGACCCGCCTCTATCTCTCCTCCTAGCTCGTCCTCCCACTTGCCCTTAAGCTCCTCCACTGGAGTTTCCTCCAGCTCCGAAAGCTCCTGGTAAATATCTGATACCTTCCCCTCTCCCACCCAGTTACTGGAGACCACTCTGTCCTGTATCCCCCGTGGCGGCAGCAGCGGAAATGCTGGAACCTGCTTTCTCAGGAAGTCTTGCACCTGCAAATACCTAAACCCGTTCCCTGCTGGCAATTCAAATTTATCCTTCAAGGCTTTCAAGCTGGGGAAGCTCCCATCTATAAATAGATGCCCCATCCTTCTAATACCAGCACTTTGCCATCTCCGGAACCCACCATCCAGCCTACCCAGTCCAAACCGATGCTCCCTCCACTCTCTTATATCTCCTCCATTGGCCCCAGGTTCTCAGAGCCGCCACCACCACCGGAGTATCGGGCCGGTGAGAACGGAAGAGGTGCCGTTGTCAGTGCTCCCAAACTTGTGTCTTTGCATGATGCCGCCTCCATCCGCTCCCACACCGACCCGCACCCCCACTACCCACTTCCTAATCATGGCTATATTAGCCGCCCAGTAGTAACTGCAGAGGTTCGGCAGCGCCAATCCACCCTCCCCCCGACTGCGCTCCAGCAACACTTTCTTCACTCGCGGGGTTTTACCCGCCCCCACAAAGCCCGAAATAACCTTATTCACCCGCTTGAAAAAGGCCTTTGGGATGAAGATGGGGAGGCACTGAAAGGCAAACAGAAATCTGGGGGGACCGTCATTTTCACGGTCTGTACCCTCCCCGCCAGTGATAGCGGGAGCATGTCCCATCTCTTAAAGTCCCCTTCCATTTGTTCTACCAGCCGGGTTAGGTTTAACTTGTGCAGTGCCTCCCATTCCCAGGCCATCTGGATTCCCAGTTACTGAAAGCTCTTTCCTACCATTCTAAGCGCAGCTCTCCCAGTCTCTTCTCCTGTCCTCTTGCCTGGATCGTGAACATCTCGCTTTTCTCCGTGTTCAATTTATACCCTGAAAAATTTCCAGATTCCCTGAAGGAAACTGTCCATTTCTAATAGGTAAAAGGGTAATTGATTTAGCCATTTAAATGTAAAAACTAAAGCCCAGTTTAAAATCCATTTTAAAATGGATTTCATCATATAACTGCAAGCATAATTTAGATTACAAATACACAGCTTGCAGAATTTGCAGTGGCAAAACACAGGATCTGAAACATTCAAAGAAACTAGCTAGAGCTTATGCAACATTTTTACTGATATCATAAACTGACCATTGTTTTAAATAGCAAAAGCTAAGGTGGGACAGTCTCCACTGGCGGGTCGGGTACAGGCGGTTAAAATGAACGTGTTGCTGTGATTTCTGTTTATTTTTCAATGCCTGCCGATTTTGAAAAATGAAATGAAATGAAAATCGCTTATTGTCACAAGTAGGCTTCAAATGAAGTTACTGTGAAAAGCCCCTAGTCTCCACATTCCGGCGCCTGTTCGGGGAGGCTGTTACGGGATTTTCCTGCCAAAGGCTTTTTTCAGAGAGATTGAGGGAAGGATTACGTCGTTCATATAGGGAGGGAAGGTGGCCAGAGTTAGAACGGTGCTACTACAGAGGGGAAGGCACGCAGGGGGTTTGGGTCTTCCGAACCTGATGTATTACTACTGGGCGGCGAATGTGGAAAAGGTGCGGAGCTGGGTCAGAGGGGTTGATTCACAGTGGGTCAGAATGGAGGAGGGTTTGTGCAGGGGGTCGGGATTGAAAGCACTAGTGTGGTAGTCACCACTGTTGTATTATATTGTATATATGGGTATTACGGTAAGACCCCTGTACTACAGGTACGGGGGTTGATCCCTGCCTGCTGGCTCCGCCCAGGAGGCGGAGTATAAATGTGTGTGCTCTCCGAACAGCAGCCATTTCGTAAGCTGCTGTAGGAGGCCACACATCTCTGTGTAATAAAGCCTTGATTACATTCTGCTCTCATCGTGTCGTAATTGATAGTGCATCAAATAGCAACAGCGCCACTCCAGATAACCCCGGAGAAGTACTCAGGGAGTCCGGTAATAATAACTTCATTGAGAATTTGGAGGCAGTTTCGCCAACACTTCGGGTTGGGGGCAGGGTCAAGGGAAATGCCAATTCGGGGGAACCACAGATTTGAGCCAGGGAGGTGGGATGGAAATTTTCAGAAATGGGAGGAGAAGGGGATTAAGATACTGAAAGATTTGTTTCTTAGGGGTCGGCTTGCAGGATTGAAGGAGCTGGAAGCGAAGTATGGGCTGGAGCAGGGGCAAATGTTTCGATACATGCAGGTTCGAGATTTTGCCTGAAAGGAGATACAGAACTTCCCGGAGGAGCCGGCCTCCACATTGCTGGAAGAGGTGCTGACAACAGGGGGACTGGAGAAGGGGGTAGTGTCAGCGGTTTACAGAGCTATTTTGGAAGAGGAGAAGCCACCACTGGAAGGGATCAAAGTAAAGTGTGAGGAAGAGTTGGGAGAGGATATGGAGGAGGGGTTCTGGTGTGAGGTGCTCCGGAGAGTGAATGCCTCCACCTCGTGCGCGAGGTTGGGACTGATACAGCTGAAGGTGGCATACAGAGCACACCTCACGAGGGCAAGGATGAGCCGATTCTTTGAAGGAGTAGAAGATGTGTGTGAACGTTGCCGGGGGGGGAGGGCGGGGTGCTAATCACGTTCACATGTTTTGGTCCTGTCCAAAGCTAGAGGATTACTGGAAGGAGGATTTTAGGGTAATTTCTAAAGTGGTGCACGTGAAACTGGACCCGGGCCCCGGGTGGCCATATTCGGGGTATCGGACCAGCCAGGGTTGGAAACGAGTGCGGAGGCAGTTGTTGTCACCTTCGCCTCATTGATCGCCCGAAAGCGGATCCTGTTGGGATGGAGGGCAGC
Organism: Scyliorhinus torazame; assembly: GCF_047496885.1. Classification (NCBI taxonomy): domain Eukaryota; kingdom Metazoa; phylum Chordata; class Chondrichthyes; order Carcharhiniformes; family Scyliorhinidae; genus Scyliorhinus; species Scyliorhinus torazame. The sequence continues at coordinate 70,965,739 of NC_092708.1, read as the reverse complement.
CTCTCCACCCTGTGCCCTGGCATGGCGGGGGGACTTGTTGGAATTCTTGACTCTTGAGAAGGTTATGTTTGAACTGAGGGGAAAGATGGAGGGGTTCTACAATTCATGGGCATTATTCATCATGCACTTTCAAGAACTGGATAACATCGAACATTAGCTTGGGGGGGGGGGGGGGGGGGGGAGGGTTGGGGGGCGATGTGTGTTGATGATGACTATGGGTGATTCCTGATTCCTTTTTGTTATTTGTTTACGTGAACATGCGGGCTAATGTTTGGTGCTGGTGGGAGGATGGGATCGTTGTTATTGATATGGGGATTGACATATTTGTTACTGATTATTGTTTATTGTTGGTGGGTGTAAATTTGGGAGAAAATGTGAAAAAGGAGGAGAATAAAAAAATATTTACATAGCTAAAGCTATGCAGCATACCCAAGGTCGCCATGACTAAATGAACATACCGTTGTTCAGAATTCAGGTAGAAGCACAGTCAGCAATAAACCAGCAAAAAGTAGAATTGATTAAGAGGACATATCACAGTCCAACACACACAAAAATCTACAAATGCAACACATCCGAATATATGTTGCACATTGATGATTGACAACTAACCATCCAACCAACAAAGATATCTGAAACCCATCCAAGCCAATCAGCACATTGCAGGAGTAGGGACAGATGGAGTTAGACTGATAACATTCTCCTTAAACATAGAAGTTCAGGAGGCCATTTTCCATCTGAATCAATCTATACTTTTACTTGACTATTCGTGATCCTTATTTTCATATTTTCCCTTCTAAAACTCTTGAAGTCTGCGCAAGCTGTCTTTGCCTTAAGCAAGAAACCATTTCTGTATTATTTTTGAAAGTTAAAATTGTTTTATAAATTACTTCTCTTTAAGTCTTTTGCTGGCAAGGCTTTATTGAGAATAGATTTTAAGTTTCTCTCAATTGTAATCAGTAGAGGCAATAAAAGAATCGTACTTCGCATCCGAGAAGTGTAACTCAAATTTCTACCGGGTTTTAAGTGTATGCAAGACTGCACTTGAACTGCATGGTAGATCTCTACATTCCCCCAGGATTCGCATTCCTTCCCCCATCTCCTCCAGCGGGTCTGAAATATACAAGAGCAGGTCATCTGCGTAAAGCGAGACCTGGTGCTTCATCCACCCGCACCCCCCCGCACCCCCCCCAAACCAGCACTTTCCAGTTCCTAGAAGCTCTTAACGCCATGGCCAATGGCTCTATGGCCAGAGCAAACGGTAACGGGGAAAGGGTGCAGCCTTGCCTCGTCCCTTGGTGTAGTTTAAAATACCCCGACCTCAGCCGGTTCGTACACACACTCGCTAATGGTGCCTGATAGAGCAACCGCACCCAGTCAATAAAGCCCTCACCAAACCCAAACCTTCCCAGCGCCTCCCACAGGTAATTCCACTCAACCCGATCAAAAGCCTTCTCCGCATCCATCGCAACCACCACCTCCTCTCCTTCTGAGGGCATCATAATAGCATTCAAAAGCCTTCGAACATTGGCCTTGAGTTGCCTGCCCTTTACAAATCCTGTCTGGTCTTCCCCTATCACCCCTGGGACACAGTCCTCTATCCTTGTGGCCAGTATCTTAGCCAGCAGTTTGGCGTCCACATTCAGTAGAGAAATTGGCCTGTATGACCCGCATTGCTCCAGATCTTTCTCCTGTTTCAGGATCAATGAAATTGAGGCCTGCGACATTGTTGGGGGGAGGACTCCCTTCTCTCTTGCTTCATTAATTGTCCTCACCAGCAGTGGGCTAAATATCTCTGAAAACTTCTTATAGAATTCCACCGGATAGCCATCAGGCCCCAGGGCCTTGCCCGACTGCATGCCTTCAGCCCCTCGATTATTTCCTCAATCTCAATTGGGGCTCCCAGCCCTTCCACCAGATCCTCATCATCCCTCGGGAACCTCAACTGATCCAAAAACTGCCTCATCCCCTCCAACCCAGCCAGGGATTCCGACTCATATAATTTACTATAAAAGTCCTTAAACACCTCATTCACCCCCACTGGGTCCAGGACAGTATTCCGCCTCTACTCTTTACTTTCCCTATCTCCCTGGCCGCCTCCCTTTTCCTGAGCTCGTGCGCTAACATTCTGCTTGCCTTTTCCCCGTATCATAAATCACCCCCCTTTCCTTCCTCAACTGTTCCACCGCTTTCCTTGTGGTCAACAGCCCAAACTCCGCCTGTAACCGCTGCCACTCCCTCAGTAGCCACGCGTCCGAGGCCTCCGAGTATCTCCTGTCCACCTGGAGTATCTCCTCCACTAGCCTATCCCTCTCAGCCCGTTCCGCCTTTTCTCTGTGGGCCTGTATCGAGATTAATTCCCCTCTGACCACTGCCTTCAAAGCTTCCCAACCCGTTGTTGCAGAGACCTCCCCCGTATCATTTATTTCCAGGTAGTTCTGGGTGGACTTGTTAACCCGCCACAGATTGCTTCGTCTGCGAGCAACCCCACATCCAGTCTCCAGGGTGGGCGTTGCCCTCTCTTCACACTAACCCGTAGATCCACCCAATATGGGGCATGATCCGACACTGCGATTGCCAAGTACTCAGTATCCACCACCCCTGGTATTAGCGCCCTGCTCAGAACAAAAAAGTCGATGCAAGAGTACACCTTGTGGACATGTGAGAAAAAAGAAAACTCCTTCGCTCTTGACCATGGGTCTACTCCCCCCATCTGTTCCATAAACCCCTTCAATTCCTTTGCCACGGCCGGCCTCCTCCCTGTCCTGGATTTTGACCGGTCCAATTCCGGATCAATGACTGTATTAAAATCTCCCCCCACAATCAGGTTATGTGACTCTAAATCTGGGATCTTACCTAACACCTGCCTCATAAATTCCACATCGTCCCAATTTGGAGCATATATGTTCACAAGTATCACCCGCACCCCCTCCACCTTCCCACTCACCATTATGTACCTACCCCCTTGTCTGACATGATTCTCCCTGCCTCGAATGCCACTCGTTTGTTGATCAAGATCGCTACCCCCCTGGTCTTTGAGTCCAGCCCTGAGTGGAATATTTGGCCAACCCACCCCTTTCTCAATCTCGTCTGGTCTAAAACCTTTAGGTGTGTCTCTTGTAGCATTGCCACGTCCGCCTTCAGCCCCTCAAATGCGCAAACACACGAGCCCACTTGACCGGCCCAGACAACCCTCTAACATTCCATGTAATCAGCCTGGTCGGGGGGCTCCCCCCACTCCGACTAGCCAACACCCTTTTTAGGCCAGCCTCTAGCTTGCGTCCTCCGACTCCTCGAGCCCCCCCTCGGGCATTCGCCGTTCACGACCTCCCATTTGTCCCCTAGTAACAGTTCCTTCCCTGTCAGCAAAGCAGCTCCCCTCCTCTCCCTCCTCCCCTAGCAACAACACTAGAAACACAACCCCCCAAGTCAAGCTCTAGCTTAACACCTGCTCGCCCCCCACTGTGCATCCGGGTGCTTTTGCTAACACTGTTGGGGAGGCTTTAAACTAATGTGGCAGGGGATGGGAACCAGATTAGGAAGTTAGAGGTCAATAAAGAGGCAGCAACTAAAGCCAGTAAGGTACTAGATAATAAACTCATTGTGACTAAGGGGAAGAGTAGACAGGGAAGAGATGATGAACGCAAAGGGACAGGTGGTCTGAGATGCATTTGTTTTAATGCAAGAAGTGTAGCAGGTAAGGCAGATGAACTTAGGGCTTGGATTAGTACCTGGGAATATGATGTTATTGGTATTATTGAGATTTGGTTGAGGGAAGGGCAAGATTGGCAACTAAATATCCCAGGGTATAGATGCTTCAGGAGGGATAGAGAGGAAGGTAAAAGGGGTGGAGGAGTTGCATTACTGGTCAGAGATGATATCACAGCTGTGATTAAGGAGGGCACTATGGAGAATTCAAGCACTGAGGCAATATGTGTAGAGCTAAGAAATAAGAAGGGTGCAGTAACATTGTTGGGACTTTACTACAGGCCTCCCAAAAGCGAGCGTGAAGTAGAGGTACAAATATGTAGACAGATTATAGAAAAATGTAGGAGCAATAGGGTGGGTGTGATGGGAGATTTTAACTTCCCCAACATTGAATGGGACTCATGTAGTGTTGGAGGTGTAGATGGAGCAGAATTTGTAAGGAGCATCCAGGAGAGTTTTTTAGAGCAGTATGTAAATAGTCCAACTCGGGAAGGGGCCATACTGGACCTGGTATTGGGGAATGATCCCGGCCAGGTGGTTGAAGTTTCAGTCGGTGATTACTTTGGGAATAGCGATCACAATTCCGTAAGTTTTAGAATACTCATGGACAAAGACGAGAGTGGTCCTAAAGGAAGAGTGCTAAATTGGGGAAAGGCCAAGTATAACATAATTCGGCAGGAGCTAGGGAATGTGGATTGGGAGCAGCTGTTTAAGGGTCAATCCACATTTGAAATGTGGGAGTCTTTTAAGGAAAGGTTGATTAGAGTGCAGGACAGACATGTCCCTGTGAAAATGAGGGATAGAAATGGCAAGATGAGGGAACCATGGATGACGGGTGGAATTGTGAGACTAGCTAAGATGAAAAAGGAAGCATACATAAGATCTAGGCGACTTAAAACTGATGAAACTTTGGAGGAATATCGGGAAAGTAGGACAAATCTCAAACCCGCAATAAAGAGGGCTAAAAGGGGTCATGAAATATCTTTGGCTAACAGGGTTAAGGAAAATCCCAAAGCCTTTTATTCGTATATAAGGAGCAAGAGGGTAACGAGAGAAAGGATTGGCCCACTCAAAGACAAAAGAGGGAATTTATGCGTGGAGTCAGAGGAAATGGGTGAGATTCTTAATGAGTACTTTGCATCGGTATTCACCAAGGAGAGGGACAGGATGGATGTTGAGGTTAGGGATGGATGTTTAAGTACTCTAGGTCAAGTCAGCATAAGGAAGGGGGAAGTTTTGGGTATTGTAAAAGGCATTAAGGTGGACAAGTCCCCAGGTCCGGATGGGATCTATCCCAGGTTACTGAGGGAAGTGAGGGACAAAATAGCTGGGTCCTTAACAGATATCTTTGCAGCATCCTTGAGCACGGGTGAGGTCCTGGAGTACTAGAGAATTGCTAATGTTGTCCCTTTGTTTAAGTAGGGCATCAGGGATAATCCAGGGAATTATAGACCTGTGAGCTTGAAGTCAGTGGTAGGCAAACTGTTGGAGAAGATACTGAGGGATAGGATCTATTCACATTTGGAAGAAAATAGACTTATCGGTGATAGGCAGCATGGTTTGTGCAGGGAAGGTCATGTCTTACAAACCTGATAGAATTCTTTGAGGAAGTGACAAAGTTAGTTGATGAGGGAAGGGCTGTAGATGTCATATACATGGACTTCAGTAAGGCGTTTGATAAAGTTTCCCATGGCAGGTTGATGGAAAAAGTGAAGTTGCATGAGGTTCAGGGTGTACTAGCTAGATGGATAAAGAACTGGCTGGGCAACAGGAAACAGAGAGTAGTGGTGGAAGGGGGTGTCTCAAAATGGAGAAGGGTGACTAGTGGTGTTCCACAGGGATCCGTGCTCGGACCACTATTGTTTGTGATATACATAAATGATCTGGACAAAGGTATAGGTGGTCTGATTAGCAAGTTTGCAGATGATACTAAGATTGGTGGAGTTGCAGATAGCGAGGGGGACTGTCAGAGAATACAGCAAAATACCACCGGTTTGTCCCGGGGAAGATGGACGGGGGGTTCCAGAGCTGGCATCGGGCGGGGATTGGAAGAATGGGGGACCTGTTCATCGACGGGACGTTTGCGAGCCTAGGGGCACTGGAGGAGAAGTTCGAGTTACCCCCGGGAAATGCCTTCAGATATATGCAGGTGAGGGCTTTTGTGAGGCGACAGGTGAGGGAATTCCCGTTGCTCCCGGCACAAGAAGTTCAAGATAGGGTGATCTCGGGTGTATGGGTCGGGGAGGGCAAGGTGTCAGAAATACACCAGGAGTTGAAAGAGGGGGAAGCGCTGGTAGAAGAGTTGAAGGGTAAATGGGAGGAGGAGCTGGGGGAGGAGATCGAGGAAGGTCTGTGGGCTGATGCCCTAGGTCGGGTTAATTCCTCCTCCTCCTCGTGTGCCAGGCTCAGCCTGATACAATTTAAGGTGGTTCACAGAGCTCACTTGACGGGGGCGAGGTTGAGCAGGTTCTTTGGGGTAGAGGACAGATGTGGAAGGTGCTCAGGGAGCCCGGCGAACCATGTCCATATGTTTTGGTCATGCCCGGCACTGGAGGGGTTCTGGAGAGGAGTGACGGGAGCAATATCTCAGGTGGTGAAAGTCCGGGTCAAGCCAAGCTGGGGGCTAGCAATATTTGGAGTAGTGGATAAACCGGGAGTGCAGGAGGTGAAAGAGGCCGGCATTCTAGCCTTTGCATCCCTAGTAGCCCGGCGAAGGATCTTGCTAATGTGGAAGGAGGCAAAACCCCCCAGCCTGGAGGCCTGGATAAATGATATGGCTGGGTTCATAAAGTTGGAGAGGATTAAGTTCGCCTTGAGAGGGTCTGCGCAGGGGTTCTACAGGCGGTGGCAACCGTTCCTAGACTATCTCGCGGAGCGTTAGAGGAAGGTCGGTCAGCAGCAGCAACCTTTGGGGGGAGGGTGGAGTGGAGGGGACGTCCTGGGAGGGTTGGGGGGGGGGGGAAGGGGGGACTGCCTGGGAGGGTGGATGAGCAAGAGATAACATGACGGGTTGGGGAAACTGGCACGTATGGGTGAGGGCCAATGTACAAAGCTGTGTAAATATATCATTTTGTCATGTATATATCTTGCTCTGCGCGATTTCTCGTTTTTGTTTTGTTATGGGGGGGCGGGGGGGGTTATTGTTTGTAAGGGAGAAAAATTGTGTTAAAAAACTTTAATAAATATATATTTTTTTAAAAGAGAATACAGCAAAATATAGATAGATTGGAGAGTTGGGCAGAGAAATGGCAGATGGAGTTCAATCCAGGCAAATGCGAGGTGATGCATTTTGGAAGATCCAGTTCAAGAGCGGAATATACGGTCAATGGTAGAGTCCTGGGGAAAATTGATGTACAGAGAGATCTGGGAGTTCAGGTCCATTGTACCCTGAAGGTGGCAACGCAGGTCGCTAGAGTGGTCAAGAAGGCATACAGCATGCTTGCCTTCATCGGACGGGGTATTGAGTACAAGAGTCGGCAGGTCATGTTACAGTTGTATAGAACTTTGGTTAGGCCACATTTGGAATACTGCGTCCAGTTCTGGTCGCCACATTACCAGAAGGATGTGGATGCTTTAGAGAGGGTGCAGAGGAGGTTCACCAGGATGTTGCCTGGTATGGAGGGTGCTAGCTATGAAGAAAGGTTGAGTAGATTAGGATTGTTTTCATTGGAAAGACGGAGGTTGAGGGGGGACCTGATTGAGGTCTACAAAATTATGAGAGGTATGGACAAGGTGGATAGCAACAAGCTTTTTCCAAGAGTGGGGGTGTCAATTACAACGGGTCACGATTTCAAGGTGAGAGGGTGAAAGTTTAAGGGAGATGTGCGTGGAAAGTTTTTTACCCAGAGGGTGGTGGGTGCCTGGAACGCTTTGCCAGCGGAGGTGGTAGAGGCGGGCACGATAGCATCATTTAAGATGCATCCAGACAGATATATGAACGGGCGGGGAACAGAGGGAAATAGATCCTTGGAAAATAGGCGACAGGTTTAGATAAAAGATCTGGATCGGCGCAGGCTGGGAGGGCCGAAGGGCCTGTTCCTGTGCTGTAGTTTTCTTTGTTCTTTGTTTGTGAGTCAGCTGACCCATGCTGACTTGATCGCGCCCGCCCATGGCACCAAGCAGTCTGTCTCCCCATTGTTCTCTCCCCTCTCTCCCCACTTGGACAAACATATTAAATGAATCACATTCCCTAGTAAACAAACATCAGAAAAAACAGTGAAGAAACAGCCACTTTAGAAAAGAAAACACCCAAAAACAGAACCAGCCCCAAAGACCACCCCACCTCTACCCAGCTCCCAGCAAGACATAGTTACCTTTAGCCATCAAAATAGCCCCTTATTGGAATGTTGCAACCGGCGAGATTGTGGGTCACACACCAAGGGAAGCACCACTACTTTGAGACGGCAGAAGAGGCGTGGACATTCATTGTGGACGAGAAGCTGGAATAGTCTGGCGAGAGAAAGAGCTTTTGGGACAAAGTGGTGGGGTGATTATGTGGGGCGAGGAAAGGGAAGGGGAAGGGGGGGGGGGATGATTTTTCAATTTGTTAATTTTGTGATCCTGTAACTTTTGTCTCTTCCCCATGTTGTTGGGGGGGAGGGGGTGGGGGGGGGAGCATGAGGAACTGTGGGTGCCGGCCATTAGGGGTGGGGCCAAGTGGGAAACGCGGGCTTTGTTCCTTCGCTATGGTAATTATGGCGGGAACAGGGACACAGGAAGGAGGGGGCCTCGCACAGTGGGAGCCGAGGACAAGGGGGGAAGCCGAGGTCAGCCAGAGATTGCTGACTTCTGGGAGCAACATGGGGGGTGCAACAACGCTAGAGTGGGATCTAGCGGAGGGGTGGGGGGGGTTAACTGGGTTGCTGCTGCTAAGGAGAAGGGGTAGCTGTTATGGGGCGGGGTGGTCAAGGCGGTAGGGCACCGTCGGGGGGATATACGGGTACGTGGGAACCGGGTGAGGAGCTGGGTTAAAAACGGGGATGGCTAGTCGACAAGGGGGGGGGGGGGGTAAAGAGCCCCCCAACCCGGCTGATCACGTGGAACGTGAGAGGGCTGAACGGGCCGATCAAAAGGGCACGGGTACTCGCACACCTAAAGAAATTAAAGGCAGATGTGGTTATGTTGCAGGAGACGCATCTGAAACTGATAGACCAGGTCAGACTACGTAAAGGATGGGTGGGACAGGTGTTTCATTCGGGTTTAGATGCGAAGAATAGGGGGGTGGCTATCTTAGTGGGGAAACGGGTACTGTTTGAGGCAAAGACCATAGTGGCGGATAGTGGGGGTAGATATGTGATGGTGAGTGGCAGATTGCAAGGGGAGGCGGTGGTTCTGGTGAACATATACACCCCGAACTGGGACGATGCAAATTTTATGAGGCGTGTGTTGGGACGTATCCCGGACCTGGAGGCGGGAAAGTTGGTAATGGGGGGAGACTTCAATACGGTGCTGGATCCAGGGCTGGACCGGTCGAGGTCCAGGACCGGGAGGAGGCCGGCAGCGGCCAGGGTGCTCAAGGACTTCATGGAGCAGGTGGGAGGAGTAGACCCCTGGAGATTTAGTAGGCCTAGGAGTAAGGAGTTCTCATTTTTCTCCCATGTTCATAAAGTATACTCACGGATAGACTTTTTTGTCTTGGGAAGGGCACTGATTCCGAAGGTGACAGGGACGGAATATACGGCCATAGCCATTTCGGACCACGCTCCACATTGGGTAGACCTGGAGGTAGGAGAGGAAAAAGAACAGCACCCACTCTGGAGAATGGATATGGGCTTATTGGCGGATGAGGGGGTATGTTTAAGGGTGAAGGGGTGTATTGAAAGGTACTTGGAGCTTAATGACAATAGAGAGGTTCAGGTGGGAGTGGTCTGGGAGGCGTTGAAGGCGGTGGTCAGAGGGGAACTTATATCCATAAGGGCACATAAAGGGAAGCAAGAGGGTAAAGAAAGGGAGCGATTGTTGAAAGAACTTTTGAGGGTGGACAGGCAATATGCAGAGGCACCGGACAGGGAAAGACAAAGGTTACATGTGGAATTTGACCTGCTGACCACGGGTAAGGCAGAGGCACAGTGGAGGAGGGCACAGGGTGTACAGTAAGAGTATGGAGAGAAGGCGAGTCGACTACTGGCCCACCAATTGAGGAAGAGGGGAGCAGCGAGGGAGATAGGTGGGGTGAGAGATGAGGAGGGAGAGATGGAACGGGGAGCGGAGAGAGTGAACGGGGTGTTCAAGGCATTCTATGAGAGGTTATATAAGGCTCAGCCCCCGGAAGGGAAGGGGGGAATGAGGTGTTTCCTGGATCAGCTGGAATTCCCGAAGGTGGAGGAGCAGGAGAGGGCGGGACTAGGAGCACAGATTGAGATGGAGGAGGTGGTAAAAGGGATTGGGAGCATGCAGGCGGGGAAGGCCCCGGGACCGGACGGATTCCCGGTGGAATTTTATAGGAAATATATGGACCTACTGGCCCCGCTTTTGACGAGAACCTTTAATGAGGCCAGGGAAAGGGGGCAGTTGCCCCCGACTATGTCGGAGGCGACGATATCGCTCCTTTTGAAGAAGGAAAAAGACCCGCTGCAGTGTGGGTCCTACAGGCCCATTCCCCTTTTAAATGTAGATGTTAAGCTCCTGGCCAAGGTGATGGCGACGAGGATAGAGGACTGTGTCCCGGGGGTGGTCCACGAGGATCAAACTGGGTTTGTTAAGGGGAGACAGCTGAACACGAACATACGGAGGTTGCTAGGGGTAATGATGATGCCCCCACCAGAGGGGGAGGCGGAGATAGTGGTGGCGATGGACGCCGAGAAAGCATTCGACAGAGTGGAGTGGGATTATCTGTGGGAGGTGCTGAGGAGATTTGGTTTTGGAGAAGGGTTTATTGGATGGGTACAGCTGCTGCATAGGGCCCCGGTGGCGAATGTGGTCACGAACAGGCAGAGGTCTGACTACTTCCGTCTTCATAGAGGGACGAGGCAGGGGTGTCCCCTGTCTCCGTTACTGTTTGCATTGGCAATTGAGCCCCTGGCCATAGCATCCGGGGGAGCAGAGCAGGGGAATAGATGATTTACCGCTGAGGGAGGTAACAAGAGATTTCCGGTACTTAGGGATTCAGATAGCCAGGAGTTGGGGAACCTTACATAGGCTTAATTTAACAAGATTGGTGGAACAGATGGAGGAGGATTTTAAGAGATGGGACATGGTGCCCCTGTCACTGGTGGGTAGGGTGCAGGCGGTCAAAATGGTAGTACTCCCGAGATTCCTTTTTGTGTTTCAGTGCCTTCCGGTGATGGTCACGAAGGCTTTTTTCAAGAAAATTGAGAAAAGTGTCATGAGTTTTGTGTGGGCCGGGAAGACCCCGAGAGTGAGGAGGGGGTTCTTGCAGCGTAGCAGGGTTGGGGGGGGGGCTGGCACTACCGAGCCTAAGTGAATACTACTGGGCCACCAATATCTCAATGGTGTGTAAGTGGATGGGAGAAGGGGAGGGAGCGGCGTGGAAGAGATTGGAGATGGCGTCCTGCAAAGGAACCAGCCTACAAGCACTGGTGACGGCGCCGTTGCCGTTTTCCCCGAAGAAATACACCACAAGTCCAGTGGTGGTGGCAACGCTAAAAATTTGGGGGCAGTGGAGACGACATAGGGGAAGGACGGGAGCCTCGGTGCGGTCCCCGATAAGAAATAATCATAGGTTTGTCCCGGGGAGAATAGATGGGGGATTTGGAGCATGGCAGAGAGCTGGAGTTGTGCAACTGAGAGATCTGTTCGTAGACGGGACGTTTGCGAGTCTGGGAGCGCTGACGGAAAAATATGGGTTGCCCCAAGGGAATGCATTTCGGTATATGCAACTGAGGGCATTTGCGAGGCAACAGGTGAGGGAATTCCCGCAACTCCCGCGCAGGAGATTCAAGATAGAGTGATCTCAGGGACATGGGTGGGGGATGGTAGGGTGTCAGATATATACAGGGAAATGAGGGACGAGGGGGAGATCATGGTGGATGAGCTGAAGGGGAAATGGGAAGAAGAGCTGGGGGAAGAGATTGTGGCGGGGCTGTGGGCTGATGCCCTACGTAGGGTAAACTTGTCGTCCTCGTGCGCCAGGCTAAGCCTGATACAATTCAAGGTTTTGCACAGGGCGCATATGACCGGAGCAAGGCTCAGTAAATTTTTCGGGGTAGAGGATAGGTGTGGGAGATGCTCGAGAAGCCCAGCAAACCACACCCACATGTTTTGGTCATGCCCGGCACTGCAGGGGTTCTGGGTGGGGGTGGCAAAGGTGCTTTCGAAGGTGGTGGGGGTCCGGGTCGAGCCAGGCTTGGGATTGGCTATATTCGGGGTTGCAGAAGAGCCGGGAGTGCAGGAGACGAAAGAGGCTGATGTCTTGGCCTTTGCGTCCCTCGTAGCCCGGCGAAGGATATTGCTTATGTGGAAGGAAGCCAAACCCCCGGGCGTGGAGACCTGGATAAATGACATGGCAGGGTTTATAAAACTAGAACGGATAAAGTTCGCACTAAGGGGTTCGACTCAAGGGTTCACCAGGCGGTGGCAACCGTTCATTGACTACCTCGCAGAACGATATAGGAAATGGGAAGGCAACAGCAGCAACCCGGGGGGGGGGGGGGGGGGGGGGGCTCGGGTGGGTCCTCAGGGGTGTTTTTGTATAGATATTTGTACTTGGTTATGTATATTGGATTGTTTGATTTTATCTCTGGAGAGTTATTATTTTTGTTATGGCAGTTGCCATTTAGTTTATATATTATTTATTTATTTGTTAAAACGGTCACTGTTATTTACATTGTTTTATTGTTGTAAAAAGGAAAACCTTTGTATTGTTTTGTTTGGCCGAAAAACTTGAATAAAATATATATTTTTTTAAAAACAGCCCCTTATTCCACATAACACTACTTATACTTATGCAGCCCAGCACAACAAATCGCCACCACTGTACTCTCCAAGGTTTCAGTGTCTTTTAGTTCGCCTCCAGCCTCTTTTCTTTAACTTTGTCTGGTGTTTCAAAATGGAAGTCCCGTTCCTCATGTGTGACCCGCAGACGGTCTGAGTACAGCTGCCAAACTTCACCCCCTTCTTAAAGAGGGCCGTTTTTGCCCGATTATACCCAGCTCGCCTCTTGGCCAAATCCGCTCCCAGGTCCTGATAAATGCGCAGCTCACAATTCTCCCAGTTGCTGCTCCGTTCCTTCTTGGCCCACCGCAGAACGTGTTCCTTGTCCAGGAATCAGTGAAAGTGTACCACCATCACCTCGGCGGCTCGTTCATTCGGGGCGTCTTCGCGAGGGCTCTGTGCGCTCTGTCCACTTCCAGGGGCCGAGGGAATGCCTCAGCCCCCATCAACTTCTCCAACATGTCCGTCACATATGCCCTCGCATCCAATCCCTCACTGTCTTCAGGGAGGCCGACAATTCTAAGATTCTGCCTCCTGGACCTGTTCTCCAGCTTCTCCTGCATTCTTTTCTGGCGGACGTTCATCATCTCCCCCTTGGTCTCCAGCACGGTTATGTATTTCTCGTGTTCGGACACCTTTTTCTCCACCTCCTGGATCGCTCTTCCGTGGGTCTCTTGATTCTGCGCAACTTGATCAATCAAAGCCTTAATCGGGTCCAGTGTGTCCTTCTTCAGTTTGGCGAAGCAATCTTCGAAAAACTTCACCAACTGCTCCGTCGACCACTATGCCGTCTCCCCGCGACCCTTGCTCTCCGCCATGCTTTCTCGCGTTCCCAGCTCTGCTCGCGTCTTCCTTATAGGACTTTGTCTTCTCACACGGCCACTTCTCATCCAATTCTCCATACACCGGAGGACGATTTCTCTTCACTGTCTCACTCTTCACCGATTTATCCCATAAAATCTGGAAAAAAACGGGGGGAAAACGTCCAAAGGTCCGTCACAAGCGGGAGCTATCAAATGTGCGACCTACTCCTCCATCCTTATTCCAGATTTCAAGGGATGCCAGCTCCACCAGGTTTGTTGAGAATTTAGCCAGGGAAAATGTGAGAGTGGCAATGACCTCTTTCATTTGCCCCGACCCCATCTCCCATGCCCCCCACCACCTTCTCAATATTCGCCGCCCAGCCCTCCCGAACGTTATCCCCTCTGCAAAAAGACTCTCCAAATTCTGGGTGTCTTACTGAAGCCGAGATGAACTTATACACCCTAATAAAAAAAGATTTGGGGAGGAAGATTGGGAGAAATTGGAACACAAGTAGAAATCTCGGCAGAATGTTCATTTTGATCATCGGTACTCTTCCCGCCAAGGAAAGCAGGAGGGCATCCCCCCTCTTCAAAGAATCATAGAATTTACAGTGCAGAAGGAGGCCATTTGGCCCATCGAGTCTGTACCGGGCCTTGGAAAGAGCACCCGACTTTAGGTTAAGCCCACGCCTCCACCCTATCCCCGTAACCCCACCTAATCTTTGGACACTACGGGGAAATTTAGCGTGGCCAATCTACATAACCCGCACATCTTTGGACTGACGGAATTCTGCCTCAAATTAATCTCACTAATATATATCAATGTTAGATACTGAACGCAACCATAAACCAGCCAATGTTGAGTTAGAATGATACAACTGAACTGCCTTTATAAACATGATTATTAATTTTGTAAGTAACCATGTCTACTGATTATCTCCATACTCAATACCTATGTTTAAGTGTTGCTAAACATGATTCTTAAGTTAATAAACAATTGTTGGTGCATGACTTCTACACTTTTTCTCGAATATTTGGCAGAAAGGATGATTTCATTCTTCTTCTTCGGCGGTCACTCGCTAACGAGTATGATTGTACACCTAAGAAACTCCGTGTTACTGGTCATGGCGTAATTTCAATCACTCAGTAGAGTCCACATTAGAAAATTAAAGATTGTTACGATAATGTGAATAATATGTAATTTAACTTGGTAAAACTTCTTTGTAATTTTATTAGTTATTTTGAAATTTCAGTTCTCATCATGATAAGTCAAATCTTCTTCATATTTCCTCATAACTAAGTGTCCATCTGTAATATTGTGCAACTTCAAATGGATTATTGCCACAACCTACAAAACTTGTTCCTAACATAATTCTAAAACGCATCTTTGGTTAAAAGCTTGTTGTTCCTGAATGAATTATCAGTAATTCTAAACTTTAATTTCAAAGAATTGCTGTTAAAGAATACATGAATAGGATTACAGTTTATATGTATAGATTGTCAATAGGGAACCAATTGGTCAATAGAAGTTCGAGCATATTATGTCAACACACACCACAATTATTTGGAAGCACTCAGAAGTTGTGCGTTCAGTGACTCTCCAGTGACTTAAGCACATAATCCAACTTAAACTTTTGTGTGACATCAGGAGAGTGCTTTCTGGGAGATGGACTCTTTTTAAATTGTGGAACTGTTTACTTGTACATGCGACTTTAAAAGATTCCACTGAATTAATAAAAAAAGAGCAAGGAATTCTTCCAGGGTCAGAGCAGCATTAACCCCTACCAATATCCTGAGGGGTAACCATTGACCAGAAACTGGACTGGACTAACCATATGAATACTGTAATTACAAGAGCAGGTCAAAGGCTGGGAATTCTGCAGTGAGTAACTTACCTCCTGACTCCCCAAAGTCTGTCCACCATCTACAAGGCACAAGTCAGGAATGTGATGGAATATTCTCCGTTTGCCTGGATCAGTGCAGCTTCAAAGCTTCAAAGAGGCTCGACACCATCTAGGACAAAGCAGCCCACCCACCACTTTAAACATTCACTCCCTCCACCATCAATGCATTGTGGCAACAGTCTGTCCCACCTTAAAGATGCACTACAGAAACTCACCATACCTTCTCCAACAGCACTTTACAAACTTGCAACCCAAGAAATAAGTTTTTTAAACTAAAATAGATATGCAGTATACACTCGGCCAAAATCACTCGAATTAAGAAAGTGAATACATAGCAACAAGCTCACCAGAAATTGACACTAAACCCATTTTTAAAATCGGGTGCAGTAATAAGCAGACGATGCTTGACTTAGTTATTCCACTCATCCCTTGACCATTTTGGCTACCTCTTTCTAATTAAATTAACTGAAATTGGATTATACAGCCATTGTTTTCTCCCTTCACTTTCTTTCAGTAATGGGGATTACATCATTGAGGCTACCATAATACTATTATTCATCATATTACAACACCTACCAGCAGCTGTTGGGGGTGATAGGGGTCCCCAGACAGGAAGCCTATAACAGACACCTGCTGGAAATTCTGGTTCTGGTTACAGAAGACAGCAGGTTTCCCTGGACAACAGAATTAGTCACATGTATGATTGTCTCACTGTTGTGATGAACAAGAGTGATATCAACTCCTTTTATCAAAAGCAAGCATACAATCTGTAGAACATTGATAAAGCTTCTATTGTGCTGATCACAACATTTAAAAAGCAAACCATCTTAGTTAGACTTGAAGGCGAAAAAGTCTTACTTCCTGTGCCAGTTGAAAATCAACTTACATTTTACAGGTAATTTTAACCGACTACTAAGCAACACGCTGCTGTGATGGCTACTGATTTACTTTTAATATTTTTTTTTCTTTCACTGGACTTTTGTCCTCTCCCTGACAATGACAAAAATTATTACCAAGTCAATTCCACAATATTTACTTAGATAAGAATTGTGTAAATGCATGAGATATATATTTGGAAAGAGTAATTTGTTTGAGTACTAGAATTTAGTTAGAGTTCTATAACAACAAATACTCTCTGGCTGATGGTTTAGCTTGCATTTGCCTCAATTATATGATGTGAGTGAAGTGAGTTGGAGTGTGGCCTCCATCAGCCAGATGACACTAACACTGTTGCAACAATATTTTCTGGGTTCAGCTTAATTTAAATGAGCAAAGTAAAACCAGGACATTGGCAATGCCTCTCATTGGAGGTTCCATAGAAGAGCAATGGGGGGCATCGAAAAAGGAAATGGGGAGGGTACAGGCCGAAGATATTCCCTCTAGGCTAATGAAATGAAAATCGCTTATTGTCACAAGTAGGCTTCAAATGAAGTTACTGTGAAAAGCCCCTAGTCGCCACATTCCGGCGCCTGTTCGGAGATGACCAGAGATATTCAGGATACGATGAGAAGGAAAAGAGAGGTTTTTAGAAAGTTCATGGGGAAAAAATCAACAGAGGCATTAGTGGAGTACTGAAAGTTCAGGATGGAGCTTAAGAAAGCAATTAGGAGAACAAAGAAAAGATATGCGAAAGCTCTGGCTGATAAAGTAGGGAAAACCCAAGATATTTTATAAGTATACCAATGGGAAGAGGATAACCAGGGAAAACTTCTGGATAACTGGGGCTCTTTCTGGGGAAGGTGGGACCTCTACAGACAGGGTGGTCTACATCTGAACCTGAGGGGCACAAATATCCTGGGGGGGAGATTTGTTAGTGCTCTTTGGGGGGGTTTGAACTAATGCAGCAGGGGCATGGGAACCTGGATTGTAGTTTTAGGGTAAGGGAGAATGAGAGTAGGGAGGTCAGGAGCACAGATTTGACGTCGCAGGAGGGGGCCAGTGTTCAGGTAGGTGGTTTGAAGTGTGTCTACTTCAATGCCAGGAGTATACGAAACAAGGTAGGGGAACTGGCAGCATGGGTTGGTACCTGGGACTTCGATGTTGTGGTCATTTCGGAGACATGGATAGAGCAGGGACAGGAATGGATGTTGCAGGTTCCGGGGTTTAGGTGTTTTAGTAAGCTCAGAGAAGGAGGCAAAAGAGGGGGAGGCGCTGCTAGTCAAGAGCAGTATTACAGTGGCGGAGAGGATGCTAGATGGGGACTCTTCTTCCGAGGTAGTATGGGCTGAAGTTAGAAACAGGAAAGGAGAGGTCACCCTGTTGGGAGTTTTTTATAGGCCTCCTAATAGTTCTAGGGATGTAGAGGAAAGGATGGCGAAGATGATTCTGGATAAGAGCGAAAGTAACAGGGTAGTTATTATGGGAGACTTTAACTTTCCAAATATTGACTGGAAAAGATATAGTTCGAGTACAATAGATGGGTCGTTTTTTTGTACTGTGTGTGCAGGAGGGTTTCCTGAAACAATATGTTGACAGGCCAACAAGAGGCGAGGCCACATTGGATTTGGTTTTGGGTAATGAACCAGGCCAGGTGTTGGATTTGGAGGTAGGAGAGCACTTTGGGGACAGTGACCACAATTCGGTGACGTTTACGTTAATGATGGAAAGGGATAAATATACACCGCAGGGCAAGAGTTATAGCTGGGGGAAGGGCAATTATGATGCCATTAGACGTGACTTGGGGGGGATAAGGTGGAGAAGTAGGCTGCAAGTGTTGGGCACACTGGATAAGTGGGGCTTGTTCAAGGATCAGCTACTGCGTGTTCTTGATAAGTATGTACCGGTCAGGCAGGGAGGAAGGCGTCGAGCGAGGGAACCGTGGTTTACCAAGGAAGTGGAATCTCTTGTTAAGAGGAAGAAGGAGGCCTATGTGAAGATGAGGTGTGAAGTTTCGGTTGGGGCGATGGATAGTTACAAGGTAGCGAGGAAGGATCTAAAGAGAGAGCTAAGACGAGCAAGGAGGGGACATGAGAAGTATTTGGCAGGAAGGATCAAGGAAAACCCAAAAGCTTTCTATCGGTATGTCAGGAATAAGCGAATGACTAGGGAAAGAGTAGGACCAGTCAAGGACAGGGATGGGAAATTGTGTGTGGAGTCTGAAGAGATAGGCGAGATACTAAATGAATATTTTTCGTCAGTATTCACTCAGGAAAAAGATAATGTTGTGGAGGAGAATGCTGAGCCCCAGGCTAATAGAATAGATGGCATTGAGGTACGTAGGGAAGAGGTGTTGGCAATTCTGGACAGGCTGAAAATAGATAAGTCCCCGGGACCTGATGGGATTTATCCTAGGATTCTCTGGGAGGCCAGGGAAGAGATTGCTGGACCTTTGGCTTTGATTTTTATGTCATCATTGGCTACAGGAATAGTGCCAGAGGACTGGAGGACAGCAAATGTGGTCCCTTTGTTCAAAAAGGGGAGCAGAGACAACCCCGGCAACTATTGACCGGTGAGCCTCACGTCTGTAGTGGGTAAAGTCTTGGAGGGGATTATAAGAGACAAGATTTATAATCATCTAGATAGGAATAATATGATCAGGGATAGTCAGCATGGCTTTGTGAAGGGTAGGTCATGCCTCACAAACCTTATTGAGTTCTTTGAGAAGGTGACTGAACAGGTAGACAAGGGTAGAGCAGTTGATGTGGTGTATATGGATTTCAGCAAAGCGTTTGATTAGGTTCCCCACGGTAGGCTATTGCAAAAAATACGGAGGCTGGGGATTGAGGGTGATTTAGAGATGTGGATCAGAAATTGGCTAGCTGAAAGAAGACAGAGGGTGGTGGTTGATGGGAAATGTTCAGAATGGAGTACAGTCACAAGTGGAGTACCACAAGGATCTGTTCTGGGGCCGTTGCTGTTTGTCATTTTTATCAATGACCTAGAGGAAGGCGCAGAAGGGTGGGTGAGTAAATTTGCAGACGATACTAAAGTCGGTGGTGTTGTCGATAGTGTGGAAGGATGTAGCAGGTTACAGAGGGATATAGATAAGCTGCAGAGCTGGGCTGAGAGGTGGCAAATGGAGTTTAATGTAGAGAAGTGTGAGGTGATTCACTTTGGAAGGAATAACAGGAATGCGGAATATTTGGCTAATGGTAAAGTTCTTGAAAGTGTGGATGAGCAGAGGGATCTAGGTGTCAATGTACATAGATCCCTGAAAGTTGCCACCCAGGTTGATAGGGTTGTGAAGAAGGCCTATGGAGTGTTGGCCTTTATTGGTAGAGGGATTGAGTTCCGGAGTCGGGAGGTCATGTTGCAGCTGTACAGAACTCTGGTACGGCCGCATTTGGAGTATTGCGTACAGTTCTGGTCACCGCATTATAGGAAGGACGTGGAGGCTTTGGAGCGGGTGCAGAGGAGATTTACCAGGATGTTGCCTGGTGTGGAGGGAAAATCTTATGAGGAAAGGCTGATGGACTTGAGGTTGTTTTCGTTGGAGAGAAGAAGGTTAAGAGGAGACTTAATAGAGGCATACAAAATGATCAGGGGGTTGGATAGGGTGGACAGTGAGAGCCTTCTCCCGCGGATGGATATGGCTGGCACGAGGGGACATAACTTTAAACTGAGGGGTAATAGATATAGGACAGAGGTCAGAGGTAGGTTCTTTATGCAAAAAGTAGTGAGGCCGTGGAATGCCCTACCTGCTACAGTAGTGAACTCGCCAACATTGAGGGCATTTAAAAGTTTATTGGATAAACATATGGATGATAATGGCATAGTGTAGGTTAGATGGCTTTTGTTTCGGTGCAACATCGTGGGCCGAAGGGCCTGTACTGCGCCGTATTGTTCTATGTTCTATGTTCTATGAAAGAGTAGGGCCCATTGGGGTCCAAGGGGGCAATCTGTGGGGGGAGCCAGAGGACATTGGTAGAAATACTTCACATCTGTCATTTCAGCAATGCCTTTCACATGGGAGACTTATAGAGAAAGCAAATACACATGGGATGTCAGAGGGAGGTCATGCCTAACAATTTTGATTGAAATTTATGAGGATGTGACCAGGTGTGTAGATGACGGTAGCTCAGTTGATGTAGTTTATATGGATTTCAGCATGCCTTTCACATGGGAGACTTATAGAGAAAGCAAATGCACATGGGATAGAGTGGTTTCAAAATTGGCTTAGTTGTAGAAGACAGAGGCTGCTTTGGAGACTGGAAGCCAATGTCCAGTGGCATACCACAGGCATCAGTGTTAGGTCCCCTATTATTCGTCATTTATATAAACAACATAGATTACTATGTTGGGGGTAGGATCAGTAAATTTGCGGATGAGACGAAGATTGGCAGGGTGGTTAACAGTGAGGTTGAATGTCTTGGGTTACAGGAAGATATAGATGGGATGGTCAAATGGGCAAATAAGTGGCAGATGGAATTTAACTCTGAAACGTTTGGAGGGAGAAATTTGACAAGGAAGTATTGTAATAATAATCTTTATTATTGCCACAAGTAGGCTTACATTAACACTGCGAGGCATGACAATGGGAAGTTCCGAGGAACAAAGGGACCTTGGCTTGTTTATCCGTAGATCTCTGAAGGCAGGAGGGCAGGTCAAAAGGATGGTGAAAAAGGCATATTGGACACTTGCCTTTATCAATCGAAGCATAGATTACAAAAGCAAGGAGGTCATGTTGGAGTTGTATAGAACTTTGGGGAGGCCACAGATAGAGTACTGTGTGCAATTCTGGTCGCCACATTATATGAAGGGTGTGATTGCACCCACAAAGCTTCAATTGTTATCTGAGACTAACATCTCAGGGATGCCCTGCATGCTGAAGATTTGGCGTAGTCGTTCAATGGTGTCTCTAGTGGTGGTCGCCTGCATTCGGTGGACCTCCATCCACTTGGAGTGGGCATCCACGATAATGAGAAACATCGCCCCCTGGAAAGGGTCCACGTCGTCAATGTGGAGACGGGACCATGGGTGACCTGGCCATTCCCACGGGTGGAGCGGTGACGCTGGGGAAATTTCTGATGCTCTTGGCAAGGCACACAATGCTGGGCCAACCACTCAATGTCGGTGTCGATCCCGGGCCACTAGACATAGCTGCAGGCCAGCACTTTCATCTTCGACACCCCCAGGTGTCCGTTGTGGAGGTCCTGCAGGAGTGGGCTGCACCCGCGTTCTGGAACCACCACACAGGATAACCCCGGCCTCAATGCTTGGTCCCTGGAATTTGGAAGTATAGGCCTTCAAATCGTCCAGCAAATCACGGTGCAGGGCTCCATACTGAATGATGCGGTGGATGTGGGATAATTGAGGGTCCATCTGGGTCCAACCTCAGAAGTAAGATGCTGTGACCAGCGAGGAGTCCGTGAAATAGAGGGTGGCAACGACTTTGTCAGCTGATGCTGGCGTCAGCGGCCTAGTGGGGAGGGAGAGGCAGCTTAATGCATCCATGTGGGGAATATTCGCCCCTGAATGATGTTCCAGCGTGTACTCATATGCGGCCAGCGATAGAGCCCAACGCTGGATCCGAGAAGACACTATGGGGGAACCGTGGCATCCTTCAACAATTCCAACAAGGGCTTATAGTCCGTGAATACCATAAACATATGCCTGTATACATACTGGTGAAATGTTTTACTCCAAAGACGAAGGTCAAACCCTCCTTCTCAATCTGTGCGTAGTTCCTCTCCGTGCCGGCGAGTGTTTTGGATGCAAATGCAATGGGGCGTTCCAAACCATTGTCCTTGTGGTGGGCGAGGATGACCCCAATCCCATAAGGGGATGCATCGTACATCAGAATGAGAGGTTTTGGAGGGGTCAAAATGGGTCAACAACTTGGAGGATAAAAGTTGTTGTTTCACTTCAGAGAAAGCCCCCCACTGTGGCTGGGCCCATTCCCATGGTTGGCCCTTTTTCAACACTCGATGGAGGGGCCCATTCCCATGGTTGGCCCTTTTTCAACACTCGATGGAGGTAGCCAGGCTCGGGGTGAACTTCCCGTAATAGTTCATCAGGCACAGGAAGGCAGCCCTCCTGCCAGATGGCCCGCACCTTGTCCTCAATGGGTGTAGGCCATGGTGGTCTATGCGTGATCTCGGCTGCGTTAAAGACGTATTTCTCCCATTGGAAGCAGATGCCGTCTCCCTTGAAATGCTGCAGGACTTTGGCCAGGTTCTGTAAATGCTCCTAGTCGAAGGAGCCCGTAATCAGGACATCGTCCAGGTATACCACCATTCGGGGCAAGCCCCACAGGATGATCTTCATTACTCTCTGGAAGATTGCACATGCCCAGGAGACCCCAAAAGGCAACCGGGTATCTTCGTATAACCCTTGGTGCATACTTATCATCAGGAAGCGTCGCGAGCTGGGGTCCTAGCCTAGCTGAAGGTATGGGTAACTCATGTCCAGCTTTGTAAAAGTACAACCGCCACTGAGTTTTGCATATAAATCCTCGCTGCGAGGGACTGGGTAACGGTCCAGACGAGAAACACGGTTCACCGTCATATAGTAATCACTGCACTGGCGTACAGAGCCATCAGGCTTCATAATGAGCACGACTGCGGCTGCCCAGTCAGAGAACTGAACGGCCTGTACAATGTCCAAGTGTTCGAATTAATAATCCAATTCGGCATCCACATTAGGCCTCAGAGCATATGGGATTGATCAGCTACAGAAATAGCGCGGCTGTGCCAACGGATCAACGCTAATCTGGGGCACAACCCCCTATATGATGCCCAGGCCTTCCTGGAAAATGTTGGGGCACCGTTCTTGTCCATGTGGGTACATGTGGCAGACCTGCATCCAGACGGAGGTGCCGCAGCCAGTCTCAGCCCAACAAGCTCGGCCCCATTCCATACGCTACACCCAGTGGTAGACTTGCTGACTGCTGCCTATACTTAACCGGGACACAGATGTGCCCGCAATCGCCAATGGCTCCTCGGTAGACATGACCAAACGGGCGCCGGAGTCTCGCAGAGCCAACGACTGGAGGCCCAACCGGACTTGATTGAACATGCAGTGGCTGACCACAGAGACTGCCGCTCTAGCATCGAGTTCCATCTGGATGGAGTGCCCATTCACCTGCAGGGATACTTGGATCGAAGCAACCCGGGCTACGCAGTGTAACTGCTGGTAAGATGTATCTTCATCATCTACATTGTAAGCCCGGTCACATGGGGGCGGTCATGCCCGGCCCAACGGCAGGTGGGAGGGGGGCCTCACTGGGTGTCTGTTGCCTCGGTCTTGGTGACCCACTGTTGCCAGCCTGTACCTGATATCCGGGTCCTCTTGGTCAAAGGAGGCAGCACAGAGGTTCTCCAGGCCTCTGCAGCGTCAGCCTGTGTCACTGCGATAATGGCCCCAAAGTTGGGGGTCCGTTTCTTCGGGTTACAGCAAAGCCGAGTGGCAGCCGGTCGGGTGGCCCAGATTCAGGACCGTCATGCCTTGGAGTTCTTGGACGCCATGCTCAGCACCCTCACGGGAGATGGCTATCTCGCCCCACCCACTGTAGATCAAGGTGGGTTTCTGTTAAAAGCTTTTGTTGTGTTTCCGGACTCCACAGACCAGCCGGTCTCAGCGTTTCATTCAACGTGGCGCCAAACACGCAGGTTTCAGCTAGTTTGTGCAAATGGGCCAAGAAATCGTTCGTCGATTTGCCCTGGGCCTGGGTGGCTGTATGAAACTGGAACCGGTGACTGATTATCGGGGGCTTGAGGTTAAAGTGGTCACCTACAAGGGCTACTAAGGCAACAAAAGACTGCGTACCCGGTGCTTTCGGGTGGGTGACATTTTTAATGATAATGTAGGTTGGTCCACCACACGCCGTAAGTAGTATTATCGTTTGCCATTCGTCCCCAACGATTGTATTTGTCCAAAAAAAATACTGCATGCGTTCGATGTACGAATCATCAATATCTGTGTCATACGGCTCAATTTTCCAATGTGAGGCATCTCTGCTGATGGGTTGGAGGCCTCCTGAGGTCTAACCAAAATGGCCTGGTTGTGCAGCCCTCAGTAACCGACAGCAGCGCCACTTAACCCTCTTCACCATTGTAGAATCCACGCAGGTGAATACATATGGAACGGTATTCTGGATGCAATAATACTGATTAATTCTCCACACACAATAACTCTCCACTCCCCGAAGGGTCTCCTGCCTCGACCTGCACCCAGGTTGTTTTTTTAATACTATGAGGGCTTCCTTGTTAAAAGGTGAAATCTCGCCGCGTTACCGGGGTAGTTCATATTCCGTGGAGGTCACGCGGAACCAAATGGTCCAAACACCGTGACTCTTAGGTGTGGGTCATGTATTCTCTTATATCATTGTGTGGGTGGTACTGTATTCAATCCCATGTTAACCCTTTATGTGCTCGGTGCTTATCCTGCACCTCCCCCAAGTCTTTAGCCAGCTTATCTATAAGTTGTCCCAGTTTACCACATGCATTTACATCATTACTACTCCCGCCTTCTCCCCACCCTTCAAGACTCTGAGTTGATAGGTTGAGGTGATATGGAAGTTTTGTGACCCTTTCATATTTCGGTCTGATTACTGTTGGAGGAGTAGGAAGCTCTGTTGCTGCAAGTGATCTACGTTGATTTGAAGGTTATTCTAGCATCTGGTTGTTTTTTCCTTCTCGTTTCTGGTTCCTCTCTTAATTGTCTTCTATTCAAGGTGTTGTGGTAATCATCTTAGTGGTTGGCCGGTTTAATAAAAGTGGATAAACGTGCTCTGCAATTCATAGTTGAAGTCCAAGTTGAGAGAACCTTTCTTGTTGGAGATCGCAGAAACTTGCAGTTCTGTATATTTTATAACAGTGGTTGGCTTGACATCATCTATCATTTTGGGGAGATTGAAGGCTACACAGGTGCAACATCTCAAAGATTTGTTTGTCGCCATACCTCAGTGATTCCAAAAGCATGCCTATGACCGGAAGTCTGATTCCTTAAAGTCCATAAGTGATGTTTCTGTTGTTCATAGCCATAGGTCCCTCAGTCATAGTTCTTTGCTGATAGGACCATAACAATGGTTCCCATGGACTTCCAGGTGCGGCGATGACCAGCTGAGTCGCACGTTTCGGCAGCTCCCGGTGAAACGGACTTTTGGGCTCTTGATAGGAGCCCCAACGGCAATTTTGACGGCTAAAAACACTGTGCGGTAAACCAGAAGGGAATCCCCCCTGGATACGGATGAAAAAAGGAGAAAGTGGCCGGATTGCAGTGGATCCTTTAGAACAGCGGCAAGGAAGGCAAGCAAAAACCAAGATGGCGTCGGAAGGTGGCAGTTTAACATGGGGCCCTGAACAACAAGAGTTCTTGAAATGCTGTGTGGAAGAGCTCAAAAAGGAAATGAAGAAAGAGCTGTTGGCCCCGATACTACAGGCGATCGAAGGGCTAAAGGAGGAACAAAAGACCCAGGAGCGGGAGCTTCGGGTCGTGAAGGCAAAGGCAGCCGAGAATGAGGACGACATACAGGGCCTGGTGGTGAAGACGGAGATGCATGAGGCACATCAGAAACGATGTGTGGAAAGGTTGGAGGCACTGGAGAACAACGCAAGGAGGAACAACTTGAGGATTCTTGGTCTTCCTGAAGGTGCGGAGGGAGCGGACGTCGGGGCATATGTGAGCACGATGCTGCACTCGTTAATGGGAGCGGAGGCCTCGGCGGGTCGAACCAAGCTGGGGGTTGGCTATATTTGGGGTTGCACAAGAGCCGGGAGTGCAGGAGGCGAGAGAGGCCGATGTTTTGGCCTTTGCGTCCCTAGTAGCCCGGCGCAGGATATTGCTAATGTGGAAAGAAGCCAAGCCCCCGGGGGTGGAGACCTGGATAAATGACATGGCGGGGTTTATAAAGCTAGAGCGGATTAAGTTCGTTCTAAGGGGGTCGGCTCAAGGGTTCACCAGGCGGTGGCAACCGTTTGTCGAATACCTCGCAGAAAGATAGATGGAATGGAAAAAAGAAGGCAGCAGCAGCAGCCCAGGATGGGGGGGGGGGGGGGGGGAGGAGGAACCAGAAGGACTCTCAGGGTTGTTAATATATACTGTATAATATGTATAGGTCGTTGCTACAGATAATTATATATTGGACTGTTAAATTATATTTTTGGAGAGTGTTACTTGTGATAAGGCAGTTGCCAATTAGGGTTAGTTTTCATTTTTGTTATTTATTATTTATTCATTTACTGTTTATAAAATAGGTCATTGTTATTTGTGTTGTTATAATATTGTGTAAAGGATGCACAATGTACTGTGTTGGTTGACCAAAAATTTTCAATAAAATATTTTATAAAAAAAAACAATGGTTCCCATGTCCAATTAGAATTTTGTAAGATGGCCATTAACGAGATGTCCACATTCTAAAATATAAATCCAGGATTTTTGACCTGACCTAAGCATGAATCCTCTTGGGATTTTCTGTGTTTCGTGATGTTTTTCTTTGTACAGCTTCCTGAAGTGCTTTGTACAGCTTTGTGCAGCTTCCAACTCCATCTACAAGTTTGCTGACGACATGACCATACTGGGTCGGATCTTGAATAACGATGAGTCAGAATACAGGAAGGAGATAAAGAACCTAGTGGAGTGGTGCAATGACAACAATCTATCCTAGAATGCCAGCAAAACTAAAGAGCTGGTTATTGACTTCAGGAAGCAAAGTACTGTACACACCCCGTCTGCATCAACAGGGCTGAGGTGGAGATAGTTAACAGCTTCAAATTCCTAGGGGTGCACATCACCAAAAATATGTCCTGGTCCACCCACATCGATGCTACCATCAAGAAAGCACAACAGCGCCGATACTTCCTCAGGAAACTAAGGAAATTCGGCATGTCCACACTGACTCTTACCAATTTTTACAGATGCATCATAGAAAGTATCCTATCTGGCTGCATCACAACCTGGTATGGCAACTGCTCGGCCCAAGACTGCAAGAATTGTGAGCATAGTGGTTAGCACTATGGTTTCACAGCGCCAGGGTCCCAGGTTCGATTCCTGGCTTCGGTCACTGTCTGTACAGAGTCTGCAGGTTCTCCCTGTGTCTGCGTGGGTTTCCTCCGGATGCTCCGGTTTCCTCCCACAATCCCGAAAGACGTGCTGTTAGGTTATTTGGACATTCTGAATTCTCCCTCCGTGTACCCAAACAGGCGCTGGAATGTGGCGACTAGGGGCTTTTCACGGTAACTTCATTGCAGTGTTATGTAAGCCTACTTGTGACAATAAAGAATATTATTATTATTATGTACAGTAGCAGCAGAGTGATGCATTACAGGAGCTCACCAAGGTTCCTCAGACAGTACCTTCCAAAATCCATGACCAATAACATTTAAAAGGACAAGGTCAGCAGACACATGGAAACATCACCCCCTGGAAGTTCCCCTCCAAGCCACTCTCCATCTTTCTTTTGAAATATTATACATTCCTTCACTGTCACTGGGTCAAAATCCTGGAACATCTTCCCTAATACCACTGTGAGTGGTACACCACATAGGAACATAGGAGCAGAAGTAGGCAATTCAGCACTCCGAGCCTGCACCGCATTCAATCAGATCATGACTGATCTTTTCCTGGTCTCAAAGCCACCTCCCTACCTCTTCCCCATATCCTTTTAAAATCAGAAATATACCTATCTCCCTCTTGAAACCATTTAATGATTCGGACTCTGTCGCACTATGGGGCAACAAATGGCGTGTTCAACAAATTCCGCCTCTGAGAGAAGTAGTACCTCCTCATCTCAGTTTTAAATCTACTGCCTCTCAACCTATATCTGTGACCTCTTGTTCTAGATTGCCCACAAGGGGGAATATTTGGTCTACATTTACTTTATCAGTGCCTTTTAGTATTTTGTGTACCCCGTTCAGATCCCCTCTCATCCTTATAAATTCCAGTGAGTATAAATACAAGCTGTTTAATCTATCCCAATACGTCAACCCCTTCATCCCTGGAATGCCACCACATCCTTCCTCAAATAAGGAGACCAAAACTGGACACAATACTCCAGATGTGGTCTCACCAACGCCCTATACAATTGCAACTTCTCTACTTTTATACTCCAATCCTTATGCAATAAATGCTACCATTCCATTTGCCTTTCCTATTACATTTTGTACCTGCATACAGACTTTCTGTGATTCATGAACAAAGACACCCAGATCCCTCTGCCCAGGCGCATCTTGAATCTGCTTTTCATTTGATAATAATTTGCCTGACTATTTTTTCGGCCAAAATAGATGACCTCACACATATCCACATTAAATTCCATTTGCCAAATTCTGGCCCAATCTCCTAGCCTATCTATATCTATCTGTAAAAACTGTATCTCCTCTTCACTGCCTGCTTTCACACCTATTTCAGTATTTAGTATTTGTGTGGTTAGGTGATGAGTAATGTGTTAGGGTAAGACTTAATTTTTTAAAACTCTGTATTTAACAATAGGGAGAATTTATTTGGAAAAAGAAAAGTGACAGTTCGATGTGGTTTTGCGAATACTGTCGGCATGTTGTATTGCAAATGTTGTAAGGGAAATGATAACAGACGAAAGGGATTTGAAGGAAGTTTGTCAGAAAGATATTTTCTCATGTACACCAGGGGCTGGCAGACATACATGGTTCAGGACAATGTTAGACATTAATGTGAGGAAGTCAGGAATAGAAGAAGGATCAATTGAACCTTTTAAATTAATGAAGCAAGGGAATCAGTGGGTGGTACATGATATCATAATTTACCATTCCGATGAGAAACGGTAAGCAATTTGGATGGCAGAAAAATGGGACACTTAACAGCCAGTGATGGACAGAAGACCTTTTTGGTTACTGATGGACTGAGTTGTGTGCTGTTTCTCAGGGACATGAGGAAGTTTCTATGGTGCTGCTACCCCAAGGAAGAAAATGCTTTGGAGGTAGTGGAACACACGGATATAGCTATTGTTTTACCTTCCTGAGCGGCTGTGGCTATGGTACACGGTAATTGGACTTGAGGAAAGAACGAAAAAAGACAATAGTCTGTGATGTGGATACATTTACGAATTGATTTCGGTGCACAATATAAAATCACAAAACATATACATACAAATGAGAAAGATCGGGGATAAATGTTAGTCAGCACAATTAGATGGGGAGATAATTGACCAAATGATATAGTTATGTTTCAAATGTCAAAGCGGGGTGTTATTGAAAATATGGAAAGATGTGTCATTTGAAACATGGAAGTCTGGCACTATCTGGTCTGAGAGAAACATGAGAGGATACAGGGAAAGATCACACAAAGGATTGTAAAATGCAGATATCCTTGGTCAAGCAAGCTTAGCAAACACACAGGATTTTGAAAGAAGCCAAAAAACAATGGCTCACACCTTCATTGAAAGTAACTATCTTAGTAAGCATCTGGAAAAGCAGGGATGATAGTTTCAGTTGAGCTAGATGATAAATGTCAACCTTTGAAGTTATAACCAAGTGGATTTTTAGCATACAGCTAAAAGCAATGTTTCACACCTTCGTTCAAAATTACCTATCTTAGTAAACAGCTGGAAAGGAAAGGATAAGGTTCAGTTGAATTCTAAGTGTGAAATTTTGCTAATACCAGGTAAATGAAAGAAAACTGGAGACTATCAGTCTACGAGAAACATAATTCAAAGCCAAAATCAAAGTCAAAATTATGAGCCGAGGACACAATTGGAAAATAAAACTATAGAAATGACAGGAACCAAACCAAAAGTAACACCTCTTGAAGACAAAGCATTTTTGAATATCGCAAAGGACACGATGTAATCAGATCTATGAGATGAGGTTATGTCAAAATGAATACTTAGTTGGATTAGAATGTTTAGATCAAAGATATTTTTTACAATCAAAGAAAATGTAGAGTTACTTTACAATAAAGTCATAAAAACTAGATAACTGTTAGAAAAACATATAAACCCAAAGAAAGGGGACAGCCAGCAGAGCCAGCTCTCATAGCTCGGTCCATGGGAAAGATAGGACACAGCAACTGAGCTCATCAGCGAATACATCTAAAGAAGACCAGATTTTAAAAAGAAGATTGATTGTCAAGTTGGGCCTGAAGGTCCCTTCAACCAACCAGAAGGATCCAGAAGCAAGATCATTTTACTTTTCTGTAAAGACAGTGATTGCATCTTTTAAAAAGAAAAAATATATAATAATAAAATAACTTAAAAGTTTTAACCTGAAACAGTGGTTGTTAGCCCACTTTATTTACTTAGCAACGCAGGACCCAGGATATCAATGCTACTGAGGGGTAAGTAGGTAAAATTCTTCGGTGAAGGTATGGGTTATACCGGGGGATAACTTGAAAATATAGTTTGACCTGAATAGCACCAACTGAAGCCTGCATCGGAGTCGGGGAGTGAGAATCCCTGGTCACCATTTAGAATATCGACCCTTTTTTGGTATAGGGAGAATTCTAAGAATAGTCCACTCCCAACCCCCTGCGATCTCACCTTCTGGATCAATCTTTTATGCAGCACCTTGTCAAACGCCTTCTGGAAGCCGAGATATACCACATCCACAGGTTCCCCATTATCCATCTAGTTGGTTACGGATTGCAGCCGTTCAAGAAGGCAGCTCACTGCCACCTTCTCAAGGGCAATTAGGGCTGGGCAATAAGTGAAGTGTCTGAAGTGTCCTTGTTTCTGTGCGGTTTCACTTAATAATAATAACAATCTTTATTGTCACAAGTAGGCTTACATTAACACTGCAATAAAGTTACTGTGAAAAGCCCCGAGTCGCCACATTCCGGCGCCTGTTCGGGTACACAGACGGAAAATTTCAGAATGCCCAAATTACTTAATAGCCTGTCTTTCAGGACTTGTGGGAGGAAACATGAGCACCCGGAGGAAACCCACGCAGACACGGGTAGAACATGCAGACTCCGTACAGACAGTGACCCAAGTCGGGAATCAAACCTGGATCCCTGGCGTTGTGAAGCCATAGTGCTAACCACTATGCTACCATGCTGTCCACTAACTAGTCAGTGGGGTTTTCCTGGGTCTGCGCTGAAAACAACTTTCAGATTGCCTGACGATCTGGATGGCTTTGTTAAGGTTTTCCCTCACTTGAAGCATGTCTGAGAGTGTGTCGTCCACCACTTCTACACCTATTCTATTTCAGATTAGCTCACTTATCTGCTCACTGTAATCACAGTCTTCTGCCATTTGTACAGCTATTAATGAAGACATCAAAAGGTTCTCTTGGCTGCTGGGCACAATTATCAAACTTGGACCATGCAAGGATTTTGTTATTTCTGAGGTTAAAAAAAGTTTTGGATGATTTTAAGACTTCATCAAATTTTGCTGATGATTTATTCATTGCATGTCTAGCTGTAATATCATCAGCTATCAAACCTACTGAATAAAGCAGTGAGTTAACTTAGGTTTCCCAAACTTTCCTGGCCAAAGAACCCAAAGTGACCTCCCAAGAGCATCAAGGAACCCCAAACATTCTTATCATGTTAATGACATGTTTTAGCCCCATCACATGAATCCCTTCCAAAAGCCCCTCTCAAATAAATCCCCTCCCAAAACCCGCCTCTCTTGAAGACGCTGCCAAAGACCCCTCCCATGGCCTCCCTCACATGAACCCCTCCTAAAGCCCCTCCCATGAGTCCTCCACCAAAACCACCTCCCATGAATCCCCTCCCATGAATCGCCTCCCAAAGCCCCTTGCCATGGCTCCCCTCCTAGCATTTTGTTTATTTAACAGGATTTACTTTTTTTTAAAATGCGTTCTCAGGATGAGATTGTCTCTGCCAAGGTAACAATTTCTCTTCCTTAGTAAGATAACATCTCTGCTGCTCATCCGCCACTGCCGCTCTTTCACCACATAGGTCGCTCATCCACTCGCTCTGCCACTTTTATGGCCAGCAACAGGAAAACAAATCAAATTGGCGAATGAGAGCCCAGCCTCTTTCAGCATCAGCTACTGAGAGGTGAGCCTTTAAGAAGCCATTGCTCAGAGAGAGCGGACTCTGATTGGTCAATTTGATTTTATGCTTTTCTTTGATTTGTGCCCATTGCTCTCTCTCAGATCTTTGCTTCTTCACTTTAGTTCACAAACTTTTTGGGGGTGTTTTGTGAGGGCCACGAAGAATCCAGCACGAGTTTTAAGGATACAAAGTAATAACATTTTTTTACAATAACATATATATATATAACAGCAGCAGCAACTTCCTTTGCTGCACACTCCTTCCTGCTGGTTCCTAAACTGGCCAGCTTTATTTATACTAGGAGTTTACTAATGGTTTCTCCGCCCGCCTCATTGGGGAAGCTCATACTCCCACAGGATTGTGGGATTGTCATTAGTCCCCAGCCAATGGTAAGTAGGCAGGTTATAACATCCCTCCCCCCCCAAAGTCCAAGGAATCCACCGAAGACCCTGGCGAAGGAGGGCGTCGGACTCGTTTTGCCGCAGGCCGGACACCATTTGCACGCGGCGCTGGATCAGGCGGCGTGTAACGAGACGGAGACCGGCGCTTCCGTGATGAACGGCGCAACGGTTGTACATCCACAGCCCGTGGACCCGAGGATTCCCCCTCTGATGCATCCTGTGTCTCCATCTCAGAGTCAGAGTCTGCTGCCTCCGTCATGTCAGCGTCTCTATCTCCATTCGGTTCTGTAACGACCTGCGCTGGCTTCGAGTGAGGCACCAGTGGAAGATTGTGAGGACTACCTTCCCTTGTCTCTGGTCTCTGCGGCTGTAGAAATGAGCTCCGGGGGTGGGGAATCTTTTGAGGGGATAGTCTTCTGGACCGAACGTGGTCTACATGTTTGCGCTGGAGACGACCCTGGGCTTGCACCTGGTAAGATATAGGGCCCGTTTGGCGAAAGATTACACCAGGAACCCACTGGGCACCACCAGCAAAATTCCGAACGAACACTGGGTCACCGGGCGCAAACTGCCGAATCGGCCGATGCCGAGAAAATCCCTGTCCCTGCCGTTCTTGTGTGCGGCATACTTTTGCGCCAATGTCCGGGAAAACCATACTAAGGCAGGTGCGAAGTCTCCGGCCCATTAGGAATTCTGCGGGAGCTACCCCAGTCACCACATGGGGGGTGGTCCTATACGTAAACAAAAAGCGAGCCAGTCTCGTGTCCATCGATCCGGAAGACTGCTTCTTTAGGCCTCTTTTGAATGTCTGCACTGCGCTCTCTGCCAACCCATTTGAAGCCGGGTGGTAAGGGGCAGTGCGGATATGGCGTATGCCGTTCATCTTCGTGAACCTCGCAAACTCCTCACTCGTGAATGGAGTGCCATTATCCGTGACCAGCATCTCGGGGAGGCCATGCGTACTAAACGACAAACACATCTTTTCTATTGTTGCGCAGGACGTTGTCCCCTGCATCTTATGCACCTATAGCCATTTAGACTGGGCGTCAATTAATAGAAGGAACATGGATCCTTGAAAAGGGCCTGCGAAATCTGCATGCAAGCGTGCCCAAGGCCGCCCTGGCCATTCCCAGTGATGTAGGGGCGCGGCCGGCGGAAGCTTCTGATGCTCCTGGCAAATGGAACAGTTTTGGGCCACCTTCTCAATGTCGGTGTCGAGGCCTGGCCACCAGACATAACTCCGGGCCAACATTTTCATTTTAGTCACACCTGGATGCCCATTGTGCAAGTCTGTTAGTATCAGCTCCTGGCCTTTTTCCGGGACAATCACACGCGTCCCCCACAAGAGGATGCCGTCTTCCACGGTGAATTCTGACAGCTTGGAGGAAAATGCCTGCAACTCGCCTGGGAGCTGTCTATGCTGCCCACTATACAGGACTATGTGCCGAACCTTTGACAGGACTGGCTCCGTCTGGTCCACTCACGGATCTGTGATGCCGTGACAGGCAAGGTGTCCATAAAATTTAGGGTTGCGACCACCTCACCGGTCGTGGGGGTCGACATGGTGCCGGTCGATAAAGGCAATCGGCTCAGTGCGTCGGCATTTGCTATCTGCGTACCTGGTTTGTGCTCCAGAGAATACTCGTATGCAGCAAGCAACAAAGCCCAGCGCTGGATCCGTGCGGAAGCAATGGGCGGTATTGGCTTATCCTCTCTGAAAAGTCCCAGCAGAGGCTTATGATCAGTCACGATAGTGAAATGGCGGCCATACACGTACTGGTGGAAGCGTTTCACCGCAAAAACCACTGCCAGGCCCTCCTTCTCGATCTGCGCATACTTTTTCTCCGCTGCAGTCAATGTGCGGGAGGCGAAAGCTATCGGTCGCTCAGCCCCGTTCTCCATCTTGTGGGGCAGGACGGCCCCAATACCATACGGGGATACATCCCATCTTCGTCGCCAGTTTTGTGAGGGCCACGAAGAATCCAGCACGAGTTTTAAGGATACAAAGTAATAACATTTATTTACAATAACATATATATATATAACAGCAGCAGCAACTTCCCTTGCTGCACACTCCTTCCTGCTGGTTCCTAAACTGGCCAGCTTTATTTATACTAGGAGTTTACTAATGGTTTCTCCGCCCCCCTCATTGGGGAAGCTCATACTCCCACAGGATTGTGGGATTGTCATTAGTCCCCAGCCAATGGTAAGTAGGCAGGTTATAACAGGGTGTTAAAAAGAAATGCTGCCTTTTAGTCATTTGACTTCTGTGGAACATAAGAACATAAGAACTAGGAGCAGGAATAGGAAATTCAGCCCCTTTGTGTCTGTTACACCATTCAATACGATCATGGCTGAAGTTGAAATTGATTCGGACGAGTGGCTTAAAATGATTAAAATGTTTAAACTGCAGGTTCAGCTTTTCTTAAAATCCAAGATGGCACTGCTGTACACTTCTTCACAATGGGTTTTCCTCATGCTTGCCAGTTTTGGTGGGCTCCCGCAGTTATGGCATTTGCGATCATAGCTTTTCAGCAATGGCTGCCTGGATCGAATGGTTAGTCTTTAATGCTTTACTGCAAAGTTCTCGGGTCTTGGAAGGATCAAATCCTGGCTTTTGCTGGATGTTTTAAGCTGCATGCTCAGTTGCGATTAATTTTTAATTAATTAATTTTGTTCGGAGCGAGATCGGCCACCACGTGTTCAGGTGTCAACTCAGGAATTCTCAGGCTGCGATTTCTGATCTGTTGTAGGGTTTCAAAGTATAAACCCTTACAAACTCTAAGGTCCAAATGTTTAATTTCTAATAATAGGATCTTCAGTTGAGCTTGACTAGTAATGACTATTATTTGTGTATTAGCAGAATTTATTAAGTAAAATGTAAATATATTTAACAAAAGTTAGTGAAGACCGCCTGGATACTCTATCCATAAAGACCCAGGATTCCTTGAATGCTGACAGCGCAGTTAAAGTCCGTTTTCTTCAATCTCCAAAGTATTGATGAACTTCTCAGAAGAAGTATGCCATGAAGTGATGATAAAACTGTGCCAACAAGTGCACTAATTTTCTAACTATCAGCACTCCCTTTTTTGGAAATGGTCCAAATTCAATCCTCCTATTGGCCATAAGATACAAATCATCGCATAAGAACTAGGAGCAGGGGTAGGCCATCTGGGCCCTTGAGCCTGCTCCACCATTCAGTGAGATCATGGCTGATCTTTTGTGGACTCAGCTCCACTTTCCGGCCCGAACACCATAACCCTTAATCCCTTTATTCTTCAAAAAACTATCTATCTTTATCTTAAAAACATTTAATGAAGGAGCCTCTACTGCTTCACTGGGCAAGGAATTCCATAGATTCACAACCCTTTGGGTGAAGAAGTTCCTCCTAAACTCAGTCCTAAATCTACTTCCCCTTATTTTGAGGCTATTCCCCCTAGTTCTGCTTTCACCCGCCAGTGGAACCAACCTGCCCGCATCTATCCTATCTATTCCCTTCATAATTTTATATGTTTCTATAAGATCCCCCCTCATCCTTCTAAATTCCAACGAGTACAGTCCCAGTCTACTCAACCTCTCCTCGTAATCCAACCCCTTCAGCTCTGGGATTAACCTAGTGAATCTCCTCTGCACACCCTCCAGTGCCAGAACGTCCTTTCTCAAGTAAGGAGATCAAAACTGAACACCATACTCCAGGTGTGGCCTCACTAACACCTGATACAATTGCAGCAGAACCTCCCTAGTCTTAAACTCCATCCCTCTAGCAATGAAGGACAAAATTCCATTTGCCTTCTTAATCACCTGTTGCACCTGCAAACCAACTTTTTGCGACTCATGCACTAGCACACCCAGGTCTCTCTGCACAGTAGCATGTTTTAATATTTTATCAATTAAATAATAATCCCTTTTGCTGTTATTCCTACCAAAATGGATAACCTCACATTTGTCAACATTGTATTCCATCTGCCAGACCCTAGCCCATTCACTTAGCCTATCCAAATCCCTCTGCAGACTTCCAGTATCCTCTGCACTTTTTGCTTTACCATTCATCTTAGTGTCGTCTGCAAACTTGGACACATTGCCCTTGGTCCCCAACTCCAAATCATCTATGTGAATTGTGAACAATTGTGGGCCCAACACTGATCCCTGAGGGACACCACTAGCGACTGATTGCCAACCAGAGAAACACCCATTAATCCCCACTCTTTGCCTTCTATTAATTAACCAATCCTCTATCCATGCTACTACTTTCCCCTTAATGCCATGCATCGTTATCTTATGCAGCAACCTTTTGTGTGGCACCTTGTCAAAGGCTTTCTGGAAATCCACATATACCACACCCATTGGCTCCCCGTTATCTACCGCACTGGTAATGTCCTCAAAAAATTCCACTAAATTAGTTGGGCACGACCTGCCCTTTATGAACCCATGCTGCGTCTGCCCAATGGGACAATTTCCATCCAGATGCCTCGCTATTTCTTCCTTGATGATAGATTCCAGCATCTTCCCTACTACCGAAGTTAAGCTCACTGGCCTATAATTACCCGCTTTCTGCCTACCTCCTTTTTTAAACAGTGGTGTCACGTTTGCTAATTTCCAATCCGCCGGAACCACCCCAGAGTCTAGTGAATTTTGGTAAATTACCACTAGTGCATTTGCAATTTCCCTAGCCATCTCTTTTAGCACTCTGGGATGCATTCCATCAGGGCCAGGAGACTTGTCTACCTTTAGCCCCATTAGCTTGCCCATCACTACCTCCTTAGTGATAACAAGGGGCTGTTTAGCACAGGGCTAAATCGCTGGCTTTGAAAGCAGACCAAGGCAGGCCAGCAGCACGGTTCAATTCCTGTACCAGCCTCCCCGAACAGGCGCCGGAATGTGGCGACTAGGGGCTTTTCACAGTAACTTCATTTGAAGTCTACGTGTGACAATAAGCGATTTTCATTTCATTTTCATTTCACAATCCTCTCAAGGTGCTCACCTGTCATAGCCTCATTTCCATCAGTCACTGGCATGATATTTGTGTCTTCCACTGTGAAGACCGACCCAAAAAACCTGTTCAGTTCCTCAGCCATTTCCTCATCCCCCATTATTAAATCTCCCTTTTCATCCTCTAAAGGATCAATATTTACCTTAGCCACTCTTTTTTGTTTTATATATTTGTAGAAACGTTTACTATCTGTTTTTATATTCTGAGCAACTTTACTCTCATAATCTATCTTACTCTTCTTTATAGCTTTTTTAGTAGCTTTCTGTTGCCCCCTAAAGATTTCCCAGTCCTCTAGTCTCCCACTAATCTTTGCTACTTTGTATGCTTTTTCCTTCAATTTGATACTCTCCCTTATTTCCTTAGATATCCACGGTCGATTTTCCCTCCTTCTACCATCCTTCCTTTTTGTTGGTATAAACCTTTGCTGAGCACTGTGAAAAATCGCTTGGAAGATTCTCCACTGTTCCTCAACTGTTTCACCATAAAGTCTTAGCTCCCAGTCTACCTTAGCTAGTTCTTCTCTCATCCCATTGTAATCTCCTTTGTTTAAGCACAAAACACTAGTGCTTGATTTTACCTTCTCACCCTCCATCTGTATTTTAAATTCCACCATATTGTGATCGCTCCTTCCGAGAGGATCCATAACTTTGAGATCCTGAATCAATCCTGTCTCATTACACAGGACCAGATCTAGGAACGCTTGTTCCCTCGTAGGTTCCATGACATACTGTTCTAGGAAACTATCGCGGATATATTCTATAAACTCCTCCTCAAGACTGCCTTGACCGACCTGGTTAAACCAATCGACATGTAGATTAAAATCCCCCATGATAACTGCTGTACCATTTCTACATGCATCCGTTATTTCTTTGTTTATTGCCTGCCCCACCATAATGTTACTATTTGGTGGCCTATAGACTACTCCTATCAGTGACTTTTTCGCCTTACTATTCCTGATTTCCACCCAAATGGATTCAACCTTATCCTCCATAGCACCAATGTCATCCCTTACTATTGCCCGGATGTCATCCTTAATTAACAGAGCTTCACCACCTCCCTTACCATCCGCTCTGTCCTTCCGAATAGTTTGATACCTTCGGATATTTAACTCCC
The DNA here is from genome assembly GCF_047496885.1 of Scyliorhinus torazame. Taxonomy (NCBI): domain Eukaryota; kingdom Metazoa; phylum Chordata; class Chondrichthyes; order Carcharhiniformes; family Scyliorhinidae; genus Scyliorhinus; species Scyliorhinus torazame. The sequence goes on along the minus strand of NC_092708.1, from coordinate 70,927,059 downwards.
AGTCGTGACCATCCTTTAACCATGTTTCAGTAATGGCCACTAAATCATTGTCATTCACGATGATTTGCACCATCAACTCATTTACCTTATTCCGAATACTACGGGCATTCAAGTAAAGTACACTTATGTTTTTTTTTTACCTCTGTTCTGAATCTTAACACCTCGATCAGTAACCTCTCCTAAATTATATTTCCTCTTAACTTTTCTCCTAATTTTCCTTGTCGTTGAACCCATATCTTCATGTAACAACCTGCCGCGTCGCTTACCATTAATGTTTTTACTTCCAGTTTTATGCCTTTTAATATTCCTGGTCCTATTCACTGAGCTCCCCTCAGTCACTGTACCTTGTACTGTCGCCTTTTTTGATTTTTGACTATGGCTTCTCTGCCTTACACTTTCCCCCTTACTGCCTTTTGTTTCTGTCCCTGATTTACTACCTTCCAACTTCCTGCATCGGTTCCCATCCCCCTGCCACATTAGTTTAAACTCTCCCCAACAGCTCTAGAAAACACCCCCCTTAGGACATCGGTTCCAGTCCTGCCGAGGTGCAGACCGTCCGGTTTGTACTGGTCCCATCTCCCCCAGAACCGGTTCCAATGTCCCAGGAATTTGAATCCCTCCCTCTTGCACCATCTCTCGAGCCACGCATTCATCCTATCTATCCTGACATTCCTACTCTGACTAGCTCGTGGCACTGGTAGCAATCCTGAGATTACTACCTTTGAGGTCCTACTTTTAGTTTAACTCTTAACTCCCTGAATTCAGCTTGTAGGACCTCGTCCCGTTTTTTACCTATATCGTTGGTGCCTATGAGCACCACGACAGCTGGCTGTTCACCCTCCTCCCCCCCCCCCCCCCCCCCAGAATGTCCTGCAGCCACTCCAAGACATCCTTGCCCTTGCACAAGGGAGGTAACTTGCCATCCTGGACTCTCGATTGCGTCCGCAGAACCACCTGTCTATTCCCCTTACGATTGAGTCCCCTATCACTATAGCCCTGCCATTCTTCTTCCTGCCCAGCTGTGCAGCAGAGCCAGCCACGGTGCCATGAACCTGGCTGCTGCTGCCTTCCCCTGGTGAGCCATCTCCCTCAACAGTATCCAAAGCGGTATATCTGTTTTGCAGGGAGATGACCGCAGGGGACACCTGCACTGCCTTCCTACTCTTGCTCTGTCTTTTGGTCACCCATTTTCTATCTCCCTTAGTACCTTTCACCTGCGGTTTGACCAACTCGCTAAACATGCTATCCATGACGTCCTCAGCATCGGGGATGCTCCAAAGTGAGTCCATCCGCAGCTCCAGAGCCATCAAGCGGTCTAACAGGAGCTGCAACTGGACACACTTCTTGCACGTGAAGGAGCCAGGGACAGTGGGCGTGTCCCTGAGCTCCCACATCGCACACGAGGAGCATGACACCGGTCTGAGATCTCCTGCCATGTCTTAAACCATCAGTTAACTTCAACAACTACAATTTGCCCCCCACAAAAAAAAACAACGAAGAAAAAAATATATATATACCAATGAAAAGAAAAAGAAAACAGAAAAACTACTTACCAGTCAATTACCAGGGATAAAAAGCACTTCCTCCCCACCAAGCTTCGAATTTCCACCGAGATTCAAATTTCCAAACTCACTCTTTGCTGTCTCACTCTAGCTGTGTCTTCTCTGGCTCACTGGGAGAACTCCTCATCTCATGTCACCCCAACTTTGCAACACCTGCTTTATGGATTGTAAACTGTGATGCAGTTCCATCAGTTACTCCCTCAGACCCCAGAAGAATTTGTTGCGATATGGTTCATGACTTAGAATCCCTACATTTGGCCCATCGAGTCTGCACCGACCCTCCGAAAGAGCACCTCACCTAGACCCATTCCCCTGCCCTATCCTCGTAACTCTACCTAACCTTTGGATACTAAGGGGCAATTTAGCACGGCCAATCCACCTAACTTGCACATCGTTGGATTGTGGAAGGAAACCAGAGCACCCGGAGGATATCCACGCAGACACCTTGTCGAACAATTGGCATGTTTCCTCTTGATAACAGTCATAAATAAAGACACATTCTCTTGCCAACATATTTAACCCAAGCCCCACACTAAAGCTACTAAAATCAACAGTTAAGATCACCTGCTATCATAATATCAGAGAATAAAGGGTTCCTACTGTTTCAGATCAATTAAAGCAATGCAAATAAAAGCAAATTACTGTGGATGCTGTAATCTGAAACAAAAACAGAAAATACTGGACAATCGCAGCAGGTCTGACAGCATCTGTGGAGAGAGAAGGGAGCTAACAGTTCGAGTCTGGATGACTTTGACAAAGCTTTGACTTTGATGATTGTCCAGTATTTTCTGTTTTTGTTAAAGCAATGCAAAGTTTGTTTTAACAGTATCATCTTAAGTTTCACTGTTTTAACCATTCCTTCAAACATGTTTAAAAACAAACACATACTGGTATTTTTGCAGTTAAAACAGCTTCAGGTTACAACCAAAATTACCTTGACTGTTAATTGCTCAACAGAAAGTCCATCTATCCATTTGAAAAGTGGCCAACTCCAAATTTCATATACACTAATCCACCTTTTGCAAAACTCCATGAACTTTTTTATTATCACTTTCATTGTTATCAGGACTTGCGTTGTCCAGTAATTTTACATTTTTAGCTAATCCCTGCTAGGTCTGCTGATTCTGAACATTCTGGGTATTGAAGCTGGACTTCCACTGGATTCAATGGTGTCTTCTGCTGCAGTGAAGAATTTAATTTTATTATGAAGTGCTTCAAGAGGTTGGTCTGAGACATATCAACTCCATACACCCAGAATACATTGATCTACTCCAATTTGCATACCGCCACAACCGGTCGACAGCAGACACCATCTCCCTGGACCTACACTCATCCCTGGAGCATCTCGACAACAAGGAATCTTACATCAGACTCCTATTCATTAACTACAGCTCCGCCTTCAACACCATAATCCCAGACAAGCTCATATCAAAGCTCGAAAACCTAGGCCCTGGCTCCTCCCTCTACAACTGGATCCTCGACTTCCTGACCCACAGACCACAATCAGCAAGGATTAAACAACAACACCTCCTCCACGACTGTCCTCAATACTAGCCCCCTACTATACTCCCTATACACACATGACTGTGTGGCAAACTTTAGCTCCAACTCCTTCTACAGATTTGCTGATGGCACAACCGTAGTGGGTCGGATATCGAACAACAATGAGAGTACAGGATGGAGATAGAGAACCTAGTTGAAGTGGTGTAATAAAAACAATCTCTCCGTCAATGTCAGCAAAAACTAAAGAGCTGGTCATTGACTTCAGGAAGGAAAGCATCATAAATACTCCTGACTACATCAATGGTGCCGAGGTGGAGATGGTTAATAGCTTCAAATTCCTAGGTGTGCACATCACCAAAAATCTGTCCTGGTCCACCCAAGAAAGCACAACAGTGCCTACAATTCCTCAGGAAACTAAGGAAATTAGGCATGTCCACATTGACTCTTACCAATTTTTACAGATGCACCATAGAAAGCATCCTACAATAAAAAGATTATCTGGGGGCATCACAGCCTGGTATGGCAACTGCTCGGCACAAGACCATAAGAAATGACAGAAACTCATGAACACAGCCCAGTCCATCATGCAAAACTGCCTGCGTCTATTGACTCTGTCTCCACATCCCGCTGCCTTGGGAAAGCCGGCAGCATATTCAAAGACCCCTTCCACCCGGGTTATCCACTCTTCCAACTTCTTCCATCGGGCAGGAGATACAAAAGTCTGAGAACACGCACAAACAGACTCAAAAACAGCTTCTTCCCCATTGTTATCAGACTCCTGAATGACTCTCTTATGGACTGAACTGACCTCCACATATCATCTTTACTGAGTAGTACTGCACTCCGTATGTTTATTTTCATGTACAGAATTATCTGACTGGATTGTACGCCGAACAATACTTTTCACTGTCCCTCGGTACACGTGACAATGAAACAAATCCAATGCAATTTCTGCCTTCACCTTCCAAGCCTTTCTTTAGAGCTTTTTTCTGCCAATTTACTTCCGGGTCATTGCTTCTTCAGCTTCTTTGATTTTTTTCTTTAGTTTTCCAGGATTTTAATTTTCTTCTACATTGTCTTGTAAGGTGTTGGACATACTTTGGTTGTTCTTATTAAGGCATTCATAGTCTTAGGTAGTACAACAGTAAGTGTTTATTGACTACTGGAAACTATAAGTATAGATCCAGTAAAGATCCAAGCTTGGAGCTGTCTCCATGCTTGCCTCTACACACTACAGGCTGGATTCTTCTGCCCCGCCTACCACAAGAATGCCATGGACGAGTCACGGACAATGGAGCAGTCCATTGGCCTCGGGCGGGATTCTCTGGTCACCGGGCGGACAGGCCAGAATTCTACACTGACACCCAGGTGTGGGTCATGTGTTCTCTTACATCATTGTGTGGATGGGACTGTATTCAGTCCCATGTTAACCATTTATGTGCCAGACCCTTTTGTGCCAGACAATTGCTACCTCCGGGAGTGTTTGAATTGAACAGGTATAGATTCATTTCAATTAGGCCAACATATGAGGGAGAAGGGAATAGAAGATTAGAATGACAGATTTACATGAGGAAAGATGGGAGGAGGCTGGAGTTGAGCATAAACACTGGCACGGATGTATTGGGCCGAATTGCCTGTTTTTGTGATGTATATCCTATGTAATCTATGTAATCGTCCAGTCATTTTCAAACTCAGGGTCACGACCCCCTCAGCCGGATGTAGCAGTACGCAGGTCCAGAGCCTAGTGGGGCAGACCACCTCCTCCGTACATCAGCGCGCTGTCCCAGGAACAGATTTTAAAAAAAATTGATGGGAGTCTTCCCGCCAGAAGCGGCGGCAGAGAGCAGGTAACATGCCTGGTACACTGATTCACATGCTCTGGGCATGAAATTTACTGAGGAGAGCTTCCTCAGTTTTGCAGCTGCCAGCAAGCAAGCAACAGGACTATGTGAAGAACTGAAGTTGGAGTTTTTTGGACTCAGGAAGAGAGGGCCAGAGACACAAGCAGGCCAGGGTCTCACAATTGAATCTGATGGAGAGAGCTTTGCTGGAGAGTCCATAGCAGGGCAAAACAGTGCTGGTGTGAGCTACAGGACCACTGATGAACAACCCATACGGAAATGTAACATTGAATGGCAAAGCAAGTGAGATCGTGAGGATCAAGCAGGATCACCTGTGGCATTAAAGGTAAGCGAAAATGGTGGGTTGCAAAGTTCGGGTGGGGTAGGTCGCAAGGTTTGGGTGGCCTGGGTCGCGAAGGTTGGCCGGTGTGGGTCCCATAGGTCGGTTGGCAAAGATGGGTTGGTAAAAAAGTTGGTTAAAAAAGTTTGAAAAACACTAATAGTCACTTCTAAAACTGGCATTAGACCACTGACACTGCATGCTAAATTCAGTTACCGAACCTTTACTTGGAAGCACCAACACCCCCGGCTGGTAGGAATTCACAAAGATTACGGTTTGATTTTGACGATTCTGATTTAGAATAAGACTTCCAAAGTTAGCGTTTCAAAAAAGTAAAAAGCCGCAACTGTTAAATCTTACAAATCAAACCACTGACCTTATTTATATGTTTTTGTTGTGTGTAACAACCGTTGACGATCCTAACATGGCAAAGCCAAAGTTCAAGTCAAGGGTCGAATAACCATGTGGAGTCCGACGAACTCATAAAGAATAAAATCAGTAACGGTATTTTCTGTACATTTGATCTTGAAAAGTGCAAAGGCCGCCCTATTTCAGAATCGAGAAGGCGCGCTGCGGCGCTCTGTCCTGAGGACTCGGTGTTGCTCTGTCTGGAGGTTTATAGTTTACAGCCTAGTTGTCAGTAGCAACAGTTAAAGCTGAAACAAGGATAAGGTTTCACAGAGCAAACGGACAAAAGCTTTTCAGGAAAAAAAACACGCCAAAAGGATCTTATAAAGAGATTAGTGCGAAGGTTCAATTTTGGACATTGTTTGGGAATTGACTAAGCGAATTGACAGTATCCACCACACGCATCGCACGCAAGGTTTGGCTGCACTTCCCACGCAAAAGGAAAATGTATTGTTCCAAAAGCAAAATATTTTGGTGATAATTACACAAAAAAGGAAGTTGAGCTCTTGTTCCTCAAAATCATATCCTGGTTACCAGTCATAAGATGAAGTATGAAAAAGCAATGAAAGCATCCTACAATACGAATTCTATAAATCTGGTAAACTTGAGAGGAAATGATTGGCTAATATGTGGAAGTATATTTTCTTTTATTAAGTTCCCTATTGCCCCATATATAGTCGTTGCTAGTGAAGCTATTGTCACTGTTCAGTGGGGCAATTTTCAAAAATACTATTTTGATTGAATCCCAGCTGAGTGTAAATCACCTGTCCATTATGAATTTGGTTGCTGTGATCAATATTGGAAAATTTATGTCAAGTACGCAGTCTTAGTGCTGTTCTGGCTTATTTTCTACCATTCACAAGAATGATTCCAGGTTAAACAATGTAGCTGTGAGGATAGATTGGGCCTGTTTTCCTTGGAGAAAAGAAGGCTGAAAGGAGACTTGAGAGAGGCACTCAAGATCCTGGGACATATGGGGCAAAATTCTCCGTTATCGGAGGAAAGTCCGCCGATCGGCGCAAAAAACGGCGCAAATCCGACTTGCATCACATCGGAAAAATGGGTCGAAAGTCTCCGGCCCGAAACGGGCTAGCAGCGATGTTACGGGATCCACGCTTGCGCAGTGGTTCACGCCGTGCAGCGTCATACGCGCCGCACGGCGTGACGGCTCATAAGGCCCCGCTGCTTCCCCCCACCCGACCGGAACACCCGACCGCAACACCCGACTGGATGGCTGGCCGCCGCTCAGCCCCGAGGTTCGAGTCACGGGATGTGGAGGCGCTCCTGGATGCGGTGGAGCAGAGGAGGGACGCCCTGTATCCCGGGCACGGCCGCAGAGTTGCCCCACGCCACAGCCGGCGTCTGTGGAGGGAAGTGGCAGAGGCCGTCACCGCTGCGGCCCTGACACCACGGACAGGCACCCAGTGCCACAAGAAGGTGAACGACCTCGTCAGAGCAGGCAGGGTGAGCCTCCCCATATCCCCCCTCCCCCCTCCCCATATCCCCCTCCCCATATCCCCCCTCCCCCCTTCCCCCATATCCCCCCTCCCCCATATCCCCCCTCCCCCATATCCCCCTCATATCCCCCCCCCCCATATCCCCCCTTCCCCCATATCCCCCCTTCCCCCATATCCCTCCTTCCCCCATATCCCCCCTCCCCCATATCCCCCCTTCCCCCATATCCCCCCTCCCCCACATCCCCCCTCCCCCATATCCCCCCTCCCCCTCCCCATATCCGCCCTTCCCCCATATCCCCCCTCCCCCATATCCCCCCTCCCCCATATCCCCCATATCCCCCCTCCCCCATATCCCCCCTCCCCCATATCCCCCATATCCCCAAGTGAATCCAGCCCTAACCTTAACCTCTGCAATGCACGCGCAACCGATGGCGTGCATTCATATACCTGCCTAACAGTGTTGCCTTTTACCCCTGCCACCCCCCCCCCCCACAGGATAAGCGCGCACACAACAATAGGGAGCATGTGAGGACTGGAGGAGGCCCCGCTGATGAGAGGCCACTGACCGAACACGAGGAAAGGGCCCTGGAACTGGCTGGCGGACCTGACGACCGGGAGGTTGCTGATGCAGAGGTCGGGGGCATAGTAGCAAGTGAGCCACCGACAGCCCGTCCCCATATCCCCCCTCCCCTATATCCCCCTCCCCCATATCACCTGATCACTGCCTGATGTCTAACCATGCATGCTTCATTGTGTATCGCAGGACCAAACGTCCAGGCACCCATCCCCGCAGATGCAGACCGCCCGTAGGATGCCCCTCGGAGGCCACGGGAGACGGAGAGACCCGGACCCTCAAGCATGCGACGCCCGCAGGATGCCCCTCGGAGGCCACGGGAGACGGAGAGACCCGGACCCTCCAGCATGCGACGCCCGCAGGATGCCCCTCGGAGGCCACGGGAGACGGAGAGACCCGCACCCTCCAGCATGCGACGCCCGCAGGATGCCCCTCGGAGGCCACGGGAGACGGAGAGACCCGCACCCTCCAACATGCGACGCCCGCAGGATGCCCCTCGCACACCACGGGCGACGGAGAGACCTGGAGCAACAGGGAGACGACACCCCCGTCACGTGCGGGAGCGACCACCCAGCGACGAGGGGGGCAGCCACAGGCCCCCGTCACATCCGAGCCAGGACACCACTACCCAGGACACCACTACCCAGGACACCACTACCCGGGACACCACTACCCGGGACACCACTACCCGGGACACCACTACCCGGGACACCACTACCCGGGACACCACTACCCGGGACAGCACTGCCCGGGACAGCACTGCCCGGGACAGCACTACCCGGGACAGCACTGCCCAGGACACCCCTACCCGGGACAGCACTACCCAGGAAGACGAAATACCGGGCAGTGACTCAGAGTGGATGGGTGGAGACGAACCCCCACCCCAAAGTGCCATGGACTCAGAGTGGGACGAAGAGCACGACACAACGCCACTGTTGTCACCAACACCCTCCACCATCGCAGAAACACTCACCTCGGTTGGGCACTTTAGTGATGAGGCGTCTGGTACACTCACTGGTGCGCACAACACAGCCGTCCCGGTACAGCAGGTGGAGGTAGGAGCAGCAGAGGGGCCGGGCGGTCGGAGGGCAGCCCCAGCCCAAGCGAACATCTGCCGCCCAGATGGATCCCGGGTTCCTGGAGTTACCACACCCACACATAGATCCGATGCAACCACCGACCCGGAGATGAGCGAAGAGGGTGACGGGCGGCTTGCGGCGGCTGCCACCCGCGTCCAGGAGCTGGGAGTGGTGCCGGTCATGCGTGCCACCCAAGCTGACACCGCACGGCTGGCGTCTGCGGTGGAGGCAATGGGTGCGACGGTGTCAGACATGGGGAACGGTTTACGAGGCCTGGGGTTTCCGTGCAGGCAGTGTCTGTGGCCCAGGGAATGGCTGCCCTCTCACAGGAGGCCATGAGCCAGTGCCAGCGCCAGATGGCAGAGGCGCTCAACGCCATAGCCCTGTCTCTGCAGGCCATGGCCCAGTCTCAGCAGGCCATGGCCCAGTCTCTGCAGGCCATCGCTGAGGGCATCGGCGCCAGTGGCCATGTGCGAGCCGGCGTCGCACTGTCGCAGACAGGGTTTGCCAACCCCCTGGGCTCCATGGCTGCAAACCTGCAGACCCCTGTCGATACCAGCACGGGCCCCCAGGACTGGCAGCGCCAGATGTCGGGGGGGGCGTCGGATGGCCAGTCCATTCGCATCCCCCACCCATGTAGAGGCCTGGGGGCCATCGGGCACCCCGAGGGAGGAGGAGGTGGTGTGGTCCGTCCCGGTTCCCCCTGTAGGGGAGGTCCCGGTACACCGCGACACCTCGGACTCCCCCCCTTCCGTCCCAGGTGCATCGGGTGGGCAACGGGCAGGACAGGCTGGCAGCTCGCCATCCCAGTCGCCCGGGCTGCAGCCTGGCCCATCTAGGCCAGGACGCCCCAGGAAACGGCCGCCAAAGGGATCCAGTGTCAGAGGGCAGGAATCACAGGAGTCCACCTCCAGTTCTGCTGTACCGTCTGGGGAACCACGTAGACGTAGTCAAAGGGCCCGTAAGGCCAAACAATTAGACACTGAGTAAGTTGGCACGGGTGCAGGGCACAAATGAGTTTTAGGGGCTAGGGCATGTGCATGAAGTCCTTTGGTTATTAAAGTCAATGTTACACCTACAGAAGCTGCCTTTGTGCTCTGTCCAAAGCGTGCGGGGGTGTCATGTACGTTGAGCGCAAGTGTGTGTGTGAGGGGTGGTCTTACCTCAGCCCCAGGTGAGTCTGCCCCCTTCCCCCTGGGCCGCCATCAACATCCCCCGGGCAGAGGACGGGACCATGCGCTGCAGTGTCACAGCCGCATGCAGGGATGGTCCAGGTGGATGGTGGTACTGTGGCCATGGGTCAGACATAGTCCAACGATGTAGAGCCAGGAGCTCACCGCAGGGCGGGTTGTCATCATCCTCCATGGCCTGCAATAGACACGCGTCCACCCGCAACTGTGTGAGCCCGGCCCGTTGTGCCGCAGGTGGATCGGCAATGGGGGGTGTGGTGTGCATGTGGGTGGGGTGGGTGGGGTTGGGGAGAGGGGTGAGGGTGCTGGGTGGGTGGATGGGTGGGGGGTGTGGGTGGTCGGCTGTTGCCATGGTGTGCGGTCTGTGGCCATACTACCCGATTCCCACGCCCATCTAGTCAGTGAAGCGGGCGGCTATCAGTCTGTCCCGTGCCCGCTGGGCCAGCCGGTAACGGTGGACAGCCACCCGCCTGTGTCTACCCCGTCTGCCCTGACCATTACCCCCATCCCACTCATCTGGGGAGGACTGCGCCTCTTCCTGCTGCTCCTCCACTCTGCCCTCCTCTGCCTGCGGCACATCGCCCCTCTGTTGGGCTATGTTGTGCAGGACGCAGCACACCACAATGATGCGGCCGACCCTATCTGACCGATACTGGAGGGCGCCCCCAGAGAGTTCCAGGCACCTGAAACGCATCTTCAGCACGCTAAAGCACCTCTCTATCACTCCCCTTGTCGCTACATGGGCATTATTGTAGCGGTTCTCCGCCTCATTGCGTGGCCTCCGTATAGGCATCATCAGCCACAATCGCAATGGGTAGCCCCTGTTGCCCAGCAACCAGCCCCTCAGCCGGGGATGGCGTCCCTCGTACATGCCGGGGATGGATGACCGCGACAACACGTATGAGTCGTGTACACTGCCTGGGTAACGGGCGCAGACGTGCAGGATCATCATGCGGTGGTCGCAGACCACCTGTATGTTCATCGAATAGGTCCCCTTCCTATTGGTGAACACGGCCCTGTTATCTGCAGGTGGCCGCACGGTGACGTGCATCCCATCGATCGCGCCCTGGACCATGGGGAACCCGGCCATGGCAGAGAAGCCCACGGCCCGGGCATCTTGGCTGGCCCGGTCCACGGGGAAGCGGATGTAGCGGTGCGCCATGGCATATAGGGCATCTGTCACTGCCCGGATGCACCGATGCACGCGATATGCCGGACAGGTCCCCACTCGGTGCCTGGAATGACCCCGTTGCATAAATGTTCAGGGCCACCGTAACCTTGACGGACACGGGGAGAGGGTGTCCCCGCCAGTGCCACGCGGTGACAGGTGTGCCAGCAGGTGGCAGATGTGTGCCATGGTTTCCCGCCTCATCCGGAGTCTCCTCCTGCATTCCCGGTCCGTGAGGTCCTGGTATGACTGCCGGGGCCGGTACACACGGGGCGCCCTCGGGTGCCTCCGTTGCCCTCGCATCCCCCTCCCCGGCACGGACCCCCCCCCATCCCCCTCCCCGGCACGGACCCCCCCCCAACCTCCACCCCGGCACGGACCCCCCCCCCCCCCCAACCTCCACCCCGGCACGGACCCCCCCCCCCAATCTCCACCCCGGCACGGACCCCCCCCCCCAACCTCCACCCCGGCACGGACCCCCCATCCCCCTCCCCGGCAGGGACCCCCCCACAACCTCCACCCCGGCACGGACCCCCCATCCCCCTCTCCGGCACGGACCCCCCCCCCCCAACCTCCACCCCGGCACAGACCCCCCACCCCCCTCCCCGGCACGGACCCCTCCCCCCAACCTCCAACCCGGCACGGACCCCCCCCCAACCTCCACCCCGGCACGGACCCCCATCCCCCTCCCCGGCACGGACCACTCCCCCCAACCTCCAACCCGGCACGGACCCCCCCCCCCCCCCAACCTCCACCCCGGCACGGACCCCTCATCCCCCTCCCCGACATGGACCCCCCCCAACCTCCACCCCGGCACGGACCCCTCATCCCCCTCCCCGACACGGACCCCCCCCCCCCCCCAACCTCCACCCCGGCATGGACCCCCCATCCCCCTCCCCGGCACGGACCCCCCCCCAACCTCCACCCCGGCACGGACCCCCGCCCAACCTCCACCCCGGCACGGACCCCCCCAACCTCCACCCCGGCACGGACCCCCCCCCAACCTCCACCCCGGCACGGACCCCCACCCCCATCCCCCTCCCCGGAATGGACCCCCCCCATCCCCCTCCCCGGCACAGACCCCCTCCCGGCACTCCCCCGGAGCCCAGCCTACTCTAACCACCCCACCCCCCGCCACACACACACACAACCCGAGACACACCTCTCCCCACACATTCAGACTGCGGCCACGCCATCGCCTGCCCAGAGCCAACCCCCCAGGCCGTCACTCACCTCCACGCTGGTCGGCGTGACCCTGGAGCACAGGGTCACGCCGATGAAAAGGAGGTTTAATTTACGTCGACGTGAACGGTCATCACGTCGACGGGACTTCGGCCCATCCGGAAGGGAGAATATCGGCAGGCCAAAAATCGGCTGCCTTGCGCAGACCCGTGACATTCTCCGACGGCAGCGGTGACATTAACGCCCCACCGACTTTTCTCCCTTCGGAGACTTCGGCAACCGGCGGGGGCGGGATTCACGGCGGCCAACGGCCATTCTGCGACCTGCTGGGGGGTCGGAGAATGACGCCCATGGACATTGGAAATAGTGAAAAACTGTCCTCTCTCAAGAGGATATCAAGAACTAGAGGGCACAGGTAATAATAAGCAAAAGGGGTAGAAGCAATATGAGGAAATGTTTTTTGCACCCAGAGGGTGGTTGGAGTCTGGAACAAACTTCCTGAGAGGGTGGTGGAGGCAGGTTTGATCGAGGTATTCAAATAAGCCCGGGGAGGGGAGCCTGTCTGGGGATGTTACCTTTTCGTCTTGCCAGACCGAGCTTTTGTTATCTAGGTATCGCGGTGGCCCACGATTTGGCTCGTTCCATCAATTAAACTATAGTAAACTGGTCAATGGGGTCAAATCGGACTTACAGAAGTGGAATAACCTGTTGTTGGCAGGCAGGGTTCAGACTTTTAAAATTAATCTGCTCCCAAGATTTTTATTTATTTTTCAGTGTCTCCCCCGTTTTGCGCCCAAGTTGTATTTTTCAGAATTAACAAATTAGTGTTATCTTCCATTTGGGTGGATAAGACCCCAAAGATCTGTAGAGCGTTCCTCCAGAGAGGTAGACGGTCAGGAGGTTTAGCTTTACCCAATTTATGAATTATGATTGCGCAGCCAATATTGAGAAAGTACTGGGGTGGTTTAGTGATCTGGGTTCCGCATGGGGGAAAATGGAGGCGTGTTGTTTTAGGGGTTCCAGCCTCCAGGTATTAGTGATGGCATTGTTGCCATTTTCTCCAGCAAGACTTTCCTCGACTCTAGTCGAGGTGTCCACCCTGAGAACCTTGAAGAAGTTCAAAGAGCATTTCAAACTCAGCTCCATGTCTTTGCTGGCCCTTATCTGCAGTAATCACCTCTTTTTGCCAGCGGGTTTAGACTCAACGTTTAAGTCATGGGGGGTGGGGTGGGGGGGGAGAGGGTATGGAGAGGTTTGGGGACTTGTTCATGGAGGGAAGGTTTGCCAGCTTTTAGGAGCTGTTGGAAAGTTTCAATTTCCTGGTTCCAATCTATAGTTTCAGATACGCAATTTTTCGTGTCAGGCTTTTCACTCTTTTTCCTTGGCACCATCTTCCTCCCTGTTGAAGAGAACTTTGTCTTAAGCCAGGTCTGGTGGGGGGAGCATTTGGTGTATTTACAGCCAGATCCTATCAGTGGAGTCAGCACTGTTGGATGAGGTGAATGCGAAATGGGATGGTGAATTGGGTCCTATTCTGGATGATGAGGTGTGGACATAGGCTCTTCGCAGGGTCAACTCCACGTCCTCTTGCGCTCGACTGATCCAGTTCAAAGTGGTGCAGAGGACTCATTTGATGAAGGTGAGGTTGAATGTTTTTTTCTCTGGGATGGAGGACAGGTGTGAGCATTGTTCTCTGGGGCCGGCTAACCCCACTCATATGTTCTGGCCGTGTCCCAAGTTAGTGAAGTTCTGGGTCTCCTTTAGCACTATGTCAGAGATACTTAAGGTCGATGTGGAGCCATGCCCATTGGTGGCCATTTTTGGGGTATCAGACTCACCAGTGCTGCAGATGGGGGTCAAGGTGGATGTACTCGCCTTTACCTCGTTAAGAGCCCTGAGACAAGTTCTGTTTGGGTGGAGTGTTACAGATGCCAGACGAGCTCCCAACAGTGGCTAAGATACTGGACCAGAACTGCAATGATTTTTTATTTTTTAAAGCTTTGCGGAAAGCCCAATTCGCTCGATGAGCGATTGCATAAGAAATAGGGCTGGATTATTTTCACAAACAAAACTTTATTATAACCAATATTTAAATTTTGAACTGAGCAAGAACAGCTTACATGTATCTCTTAACCTTACCACACGATTTCTCATTAAACAGCATGTAAAATGAACATACAGCTCTAGGGGCAACACGGTAGCCTTGTGGATAGCACAATTGCTTCACAGCTCCAGGGTCCAGGTTCGATTCCGGCTTGGGTCACTGTCTGTGCGGAGTCTGCACATCCTCCCCGTGTGTGCGTGGGTTTCCTCCGGGTGCTCCGGTTTCCTCCCACAGTCCAAAGATGTGCTGGTTAGGTGGATTGGCCATGATAAATTGCCCTTAGTGTCCAAAATTGCCCTTAGTGTTGGGTGGGGTTATGGGGATAGGGTGGCGGTGTTGACCTTGGGTAGGGTGCTCTTTCCAAGAGCCGGTGCAGACTCGATGGGCCGAATGGCCTCCTTCTGCACTGTAAATTTTATGATAATCAACTCCACTTACACAGGTATGTAAAAATTTACTTGTATTACAGAACATATTCCTACTGTTAGTGTAGCTCCTTCACACCCTGTCCTAAAGCCTGCCTCTATGGCAGTTTTTTCATGACCTCTCCTGATTGTTCTCCAAATCCTTTTACTCCCACCTCTTCGAACCGGAATCTTTTTGCCCAGCCCCTCAAAGATGGTTCTGTCCAGGTGTATCCAGACTGGAACTCATCATCGCTATCTGGACTTTTGATTACCCACTCCCGTTTAGACAAAAGAACAGGACCACGCTATGAATATGCAATTAATCTCCAACTTATGGACAAAAGAGGCAATCAGACTCCGTAATGGGTTAACAGCTGGTCAGACCAGAGTGTCAGGAGGACAATAGATCTTGAGTGAATCACCCTGGCTGAACAAGGGTTTATTCCCATTAATTCCCATTAATGAGTTTAAGTATGAATGGGACAATGTAACTCAGGCCAGGTGTGGGCATATACCTCTGACTCAGTGCTAACAGATTTCACTCAGTCTGTTAGCCCCTAAATTGCTCATTACATCTTCAATCCAATTTCTTAACATCTCCCAGTCGTCACAGGAAGTCTTCTGCTCTGCTCAGTGTCTCAGCTTGGTTGTGTGGCATTTTAACATTTGGATAAGGTCAAGTACAGAATTAGAGTGTCAGTAGAGGGTTTTACCGAAGATGGCAGCCATTCATTTCCTTTTTTTAAAAGTTTTTTAAAAATATATGTTTATTCAAAGTTTTTCAATAATTTTTACAAAACTCTCCAAAAAGGAAAGAAAATATACAAAAGAAAAGTAAAAAGGGGCAATACGCCCACAAACAAAGCAACTTAACTCTCTAACCCTTTTTTAAAAAGTTAATCACTGTCAGTTGTTAAGGGGTTTAGTTTAATGTTGGGAGCTTAAGCTAATAGGGGTTGTTGATTGTTTATTGTGTTCCTTTTGCATTGTAACTTGAGTGTACTGTTTTATATTATTTTGCTTATATTGAAAAATGTTCAATAAATATTTTTTAAAAGATTGTGCAAAGTCCTCCTTATTAACATCTCACAATTTGTGCCAAAATTGGGAGAGTTGTCCCACTGACTAGTCAAGCAACAGCCTTACACTGTCATGCTCACAGAATCATAACTTACTGTCAGGACAGACCCACAAAGGGGGCAGTGCTATGGTATATAGTTGGGAGGAAGCTGCCCTGGGAGTCCTCAATTTTGACTCTGGACCGCATGAAGTCTCATGTCATCAGGTCAAACATGGACAAGGAAAGCTTGTGCTGATTACCACTTACCACCTACAGTTGCTAGATTGGACATGTGGTAGGTGGTGAAAGAACCAAGAAGAGGGGAAAACCTACTTCATCTCATCCTCATCATTATATCTGTTGCAGATGCATCTGTCCACTGGTAGGAATGACTACTGCACACCTTTGTGAAGACAAAGTCCTGTCTCCACATTGAGGGTGCCCTCAACTGTGTTGTACGTACTACTGTTAGGAAATGGAAATAGTTTAAGTATTTTTATTTGCATTGTGTGTATTAGGAGTAAGATATAAGTTTAAGTAAGCTTAATTTGTGTTTTTGTATTTGTGTAGTTCAGTTTAGCTTCATGTTAAACAAAGGTGCCTACAAGTCTGTAGGTTTCAGTTTCATTTTAAACTTGGTCTGTATTCTAAGGTTTTATGACATTAAAGCAATTACAGGCTTTAAAAACCAAGCTGTTGCTTAGCAACCAGAGACTCAATTGAAAAGCAGAAGCATTTGAGTTCAGTTGGAACCAGGTAACACAGAAACAAGAAGAATTCCACAGAAACTGCCAGTACAGGCAGGGCAATACAGAGGGACTTAAAGCTAAAGCAGAAGCTAAATAACAGAAAGTCCCAGAAACCAGAGGATGAGAGTTTCATGAAGTGAAAGGAACAAATGTCAGAAATCTGAAAAATAGTTCTGTTTTGTGAAGTCAGGAGTAGAGAGAGATGTTCCTAGTTAAAGACAGGGCTGCAAGGTGCAGACCTGGAGACGTTGGATAGTGAGAAGACAAACATTTGAGGTGGCCCTAAGGTTAGTGATACCTTAATACAGCCTGTGAAGCAATGGTGCCCTGTTGGCATGGCTGGGTACCTGAGGGATTGTGCAGAAGCCTGAAAGCACGTTGTGACCCAGGGAAGAGAAATACTGAAAGGAGAGGTCAAAATCCTGGATGTGGTGGTTAGCTTGGTTGCTTCATAGTGTCAGGGACCCGGGTTCGATTGCCGGCTTGGGTCACTGGCTGTGCAGAGTCTGCACATTCTCCCCGTGTCTGCGTGGGTTTCCTCCGGGTGCTCCGGTTTCCTCCCACAAGTCCAGAAAGACGTGCTTGTTAAGTGAATTAGACATTCTGAATTCTCCCCCAGTGTACCCGAACAGGCGCTAGGGGAATTTGACAGTAACTGCATTGCAGTGTTAATGTAAGCCTACTTGTGACACTAATAAAGATTATTATTATCATTATTGGTGAAAGCATAGTGAGAAAGTGTTGTTTAGAAGAAGATTTCAAGCATGTTCTTTGAGACCGGAGTTTGGAAACTCTTGTAGGAAAGTCAGAGTTCCAGTGAGATCAGTTGGCTCGGGTGTAACAAGCATCTGGGAGGGGGTTTGATGAAAAATCCACAGAAATTGTTTTTGGGTGGCATCTGTCACTGAGTTTCAAAGTGTGGTGGGTCTGATGACAGTTCACCTATTAGTTTACATGGACTGTGTACTCACTGAGAACAGATAGATAGTTTTTTGAAGAATAAAGGGATTAAGGGTTATGGTGTTCGGGCCGGAAAGTGGAGCTGAGTCCACAAAAGATCAGCCATGATCTTATTGAATGGTGGAGCAGGCTCGAGGGGCCAGATGGCCTACTCCTGCTCCTAGTTCTTATTAGAGTATATGGGCCGGATTCTCCGACCCCGCGCTGGGTCGGAGAATCACCGGGGGGATGCGGGAATCGCGCCACGCCGCCCAGACACCGGCCTGCCGATTCTCTGGCGCCGATTCTCGGTTGCCTGCGGGATTTCCACCGTGCCAGTTGGGGGACGTTCAAAGCAGCCCCCCCCCCCCCCCCCCACCCCCGGTGATTCTCCGGGCCTCGATGGGCCGAGTGCCCGCCGAGTTCGGCTGAGTCCCGCCGGCATGGGCTACATGTGGTACCACCCGGTGGGACCTCGGAGTTCTGGCTGCGGGGGCCGTCCTGGTGGGGGCGCGGGGGGATCCGACCCTGTGGGGAGCCTCCACGGTGTCCTGGCCCGCGATCGGGGCCTACCAATCGGCGGACGGGCTAGCTCCGTGGGGGGGGGGGGGCTATGTTCCTCTGCGCTGGGCCCCTGGAGGGCACTGCGATGTTGCCCGGGGGCTGGCGCGGAGACGGGAACCGACGCGCATGCGCGGACTCACGCCGCCGTGGCACGCATTCGCGGACCCGTGCTGGCCGTGGCGTGCTGGCTTTCGGGCGTCGGAGCTGCGGACACCACTCTGGCGCCATACTAGCCCCCTAGGAAGAGGTGAA
This sequence comes from Scyliorhinus torazame, assembly GCF_047496885.1. Taxonomy (NCBI): domain Eukaryota; kingdom Metazoa; phylum Chordata; class Chondrichthyes; order Carcharhiniformes; family Scyliorhinidae; genus Scyliorhinus; species Scyliorhinus torazame. The sequence goes on along the minus strand of NC_092708.1, from coordinate 70,908,680 downwards.
TACCTCCCACTTGATACCCGTTGACGCCGGAGTGGTTCGCGCCGCTTTTCATGCCGGCGGCAGAACTTGGCCGCGGGATTGGAGAATCCCGGCCATGATTTTGTAACCTGTGTAATCCTTCTAAATCTGTATATATTAGAAAAGGTATAGCTGGGGTGAAGAAGGAGTGTATTATGGATAATATTTTCTCATTTAATCAGAGTTTTATTTTGTTAAAAGTTAATCACAGTCCTGTGACTCCGTTCATTCACATCACTAAGCAAAAAATAAAAGTTACGATCTATCAAGCTCCGTTATTAAAGATGAGAACGTGGAGTACTTAGAAGTGCATGGTAAAATAGGACTGAGTCAGCACAGCTTTGTCAAAGGGAGGACGGGTCTGACAAATGTGTTAGAGTTCTTTGAGGAGGTAACAAGGAAGTTAGACAAAGGAGAACCAGTGGACGTGATATATTTAGATTTCCAGAAGGCCTTTGACAAGGTGCCGCATAGGAGACTGTTAAAAAAGTTAAAAGCCCATTGTGTTAAGGGTAAGATCCTGGCATGGATAGAGGATTGACTGACTGGCAGAAGGCAGAAAGTGGGGATAAAGAGGTATTTATCATGATGGCAGCCAGTGACTAGTGTGCTTCAGGGGTCTGTGCTGGGACCACCACTTTTCACAATATACATTAATGATCTGGAAGAAGGAACTGAAGGCACTGTTGCTAAGTTTGCAGATGATACAAAGATCTGTAGAGGGACAGGTAGTATTGAGGAAGCAAGGAGGCTGCAGAATGATTTGGACAAGCTGGGAGAGTGGGCAATGGAGTGCAGATGAAATACAATGTGGAAAAGTGTGAGGTTATGCACTTTGGAAGGAGGAATTTAGGCATAGACTATTTTCTAAATGGGGAAATGCTTTGGAAATCAGAAGTCCAAAGGGACTTGGGAGTCCTTATTCACAATTCTCTTAAGGTTAACATGTAGGTTCAGTCAGCAGTTCAGAAGGCAAATGCAATGTTAGCATTCATGTCAAGAGGGCTGGAATACAAGACCAGGGATGTTCCTCTGAGGCTGTATAAGGTTCTGGTCAGACCCCATTTGAGGTATTGTGAGCAGTTTTGGGTCCCGTATCTAAGGAAAGATATGCTGGCCTTGGAAAGGGTCCAGAGGAGGTTCACAAGAATGATCCCTGGAATGAACAGTTTGTCGTATGAGGAACGGTTGAGGACTCTGGGTCTGTACTTGTTGGAGTTTAGAAGGATGAGGGGGAATCTTATTGAAACTTACAGGATACTGCGATGCCTGGATAGAGTGGACATGGAGAGGATGTTTACACTTGTAGGAAAAACTAGAACCAGAGGACACAATCTCAGGCTAAAAGGGACGATCCTTTGAAACAGAGGTGAGGAGAAATTTCTTCAGCCAGAGGGTGGTGAATCTGTGGAACTCTTTACTGCAGAAGGCTGTGTAGGCCAAATAACTGAGTGTCTTTAAGACAGAGATAGATAGGTTCTTGATTAATAAGGGGATCAGGGGTTATGAGGAGAAGGAGGAGAATGGGGATGAGAAAAATATCAGCCATGAATAAATGGCGGAGCAGACTCGATGGGCCGAGTGGCCTAATTCTGCTTTTATATTTTAAGGTCTTATGGCCTTATGGCCAGTGTAGAACCCGAATGGGAGAAATGACAAGAACATATGGTAGGGTAGAAATGAATGACTGGTTTATTACGGTATACACAGAAATAACAAAACTACTACTCTTCTTTCTGAAGGGCCACCCTCTTTACCTGCACCCAGGTCAGGATTTGAAACACTGCCTCCAATTAATGGAGAGTTCATTCCCAGCTATGTAAGGGGGAAATCGAATGGAGTACAATCCTTGGCCCCCCATGAGGGTCGTACCAGATGTCCTTGATGGGAACTCTGATGGGAACTTTGATGCCATGCCTTGTTGCTCTGATCTCTAGATTGTGAACAGGAAAGTTTTTTCTATTCATTTTCCTCCCTCATAAGATAAAACATTCAGCCACTGTAAAGTGCACCATCTTGTGGCCCATTTGAAACATTCTAAAATTCACCTGTGAATGTCTGTTCAGCCTGAGATTGAGCCAAAGCACCTTGAGCAAGAATTCAACATTTGACTGCCAGCTACCAGTGGTCATAGAGTTTTGTTTTCTAATCTTAGAATAGAATTCCTTCAGTGCAGAAGAAGGCTATTCAGCCCATCGAGTCTGCACCAACCCTCCGAAAGAGCACCCTAACCCAGGTCCAATCCACCACCCATTACTTGTAACCCCCCTAGGGACAATTTATCATATCCAATACACCTAACCTGCATATCTTTAGACTGTGGGAGAAAACCGGAGCACCCGGAGGAAATCCACGCAGACACAGGGAGAATGTGCAAACTCCACACAGACAATCGCCCAAGGTCGGAATCGAACCCGGTCCCTGGCATTGTAAGGCAGCAGTTAGGGAAATAGAGTTGAGGTGTGATGCACGATCAATTACACAAAGACGAGAGTAGGATGTAATCGAGGCTTTATTACACTGAGATGTGTGGCCTCCTACAGCAGCTGACGAAATGGCTGCTATACTGGGCGGAACCAGCACGCAGGTATCTACCCCCGTACCTGTAATACAGGGGCCTTACCGTAAAGCACCTATATCAACATCCTATATATACAATATATATATACATCAGTGGTGACTACCACATTCACCCCCTGTTAAAAAAATGAGTCCGGCGGGGGTGGTGGAGAACTACATACAGAAAGTTGTGTTTTAAAAGTACAGATAATATGACAAATTCAGGCGGTCCGGTGCCTTGATCTGTCGTTGAGAGCGCCACAGTGCTGGTGGCGACTCCGGCGGTGGCTTGGTCTTCGGTGACTCCGGGAGCGTGTCGAAATCCTCTTCATCCCCGGGTGTGAGCAAGGGGAGGACGGATTGTCCCGGAGCGGGGGCTGCGGTGGGGTGCGCTGGGGGAGGGGAGGGTGGAGCCGGGGCAGGGGGTGGGGTGTGTGTGGAACCAGCTGGTGCCTGGTCCCTGAGGGAAACTGTGTCTTGGCGGCCGTCGGGGTACGCTACATAGGCGTACTGCGGGTTGGCGTGAAGTAGCTGTACCCTCTCAACCAACGGGTCCGTCTTGAGGAGTCGAACGTGTCTACGGAGGAGAACAGGTCCAGGGGCTGCCAGCCATGTCGGGAGCGAAGCCACGGAGGTGGACATCCTAGGGAAGGGAAAGAGACGTTCATGGGGGGTTTCATTAGTCACGGTACATAGGAGCAACCGAATGGAGTGAAGTGCGTCGGGGAGGACCTCCTGCCAGCGGGAGGCCGGGAGATTTCTGGACTGTAGGGCGAGCTGGAGGGCCCTCCAGACCGTCCCATTCTCCCTCTCCACCTGCCCGTTTCCCCTGGTTTGTAGCTGGCCGTCCTGCTCGAGGCAATGCCCCTGTTGAGCAGGTACTGGCGCAGCTCACTGCTCATGAATGAGGCCCCTCCCCGGCCGCAGTGGACGTAGGCGGGGAAGCCGAACAGAGCGAAGATGGTGTTGAGGGCTTTGATGACGGTGGCAGACGTCATGTCGGGGCATGGGACGGCAAAGGGGAATCGGGAATATTCATCGACCACACTGAGAAAGTACATGTTGCGGTTGGTGGAGGGGAGGGGCCCTTTGAAGTCCATACTGAGGCGTTCAAAGGGGCGGGAGGCCTTCACCAGGCACGCACAGTCTGGCGGTAGAAGTGCGGTTTACACTCTGCGCAGACCTGGCAGTCTCTGGTGATCGCCCTGACTTCCTCGATGGAGTAGGGCAGGTTGCGGGCCTGGATGAAATGGTAAAAACATGTGACCCCTGGGTGACAGAGTTTGACGTGCAGGGTCCGGAGTCGGTCCACTTGTGCGCTGGCACATGTACCTCGGGATAGGGCATCGGGGGGCTCGTTGAGCTTACCGGGGCGATACAAAATCTCGTAATTGTAGGTGGAGAGCTCGCTCCTCCACCTCAAGATTTTATCATTTTTGATCTTGCCCCGCTGCGTGTTGTTAAACATGAAGGCAACCGACCGTTGGTCAGTGAGGAGAGTGAATCTCCTGCCGGCCAGGTAACGTCTCCAATGCCGCACAGCTTCAACGATGGCTAGGGACTCTTTTTTGACAGAGGAGTGCCGAATTTCAGAGGCATGGAGGGTGCGGGAAAAGAATGCCACGGGCATGCCTGCCAGGTTGAGGGTGGCGGCCAGAGTGACGTGTGATGCATTGCTCTCGACTTGGAAGGGGAGCATCTCGTCGACCGCGTGCATCGCGGCCTTGGCGATGTCGGCCTTGATACGGTTAAAGGCCTGGTGAGCCTCAGCCGTCAGAGGAAAAACCGTGGATTGAATGATGGGCGGGCCTTGTCTGGATTGGATTGGATTTGTTTATTGTAATGTGTACCGAGGTACAGTGAAAAGTATTTTTCTGCAAGCAGCTCAACAGATCATTAAATACATGAAAAGGAAATAAAAGAAAATACATAATAGGGCAACACAACATATACAATGTAACTACATAAGCACTGGCATCGGATGAAGCATACAGGGTGTAGTGTTAATGAGGTCAGTCCATAAGAGGGTCATTTAGGAGTCTGGTGACAGTGGAGAAGAAGCTGTTTTTGAGTCTGTCCGTGCGTGTTCTCAGACTTCTGTATCTTCTGCCCGATGGAAGAAGTTGGAAGAGTGAGTAAGGCGGGTGGGAGGGATCTTTGATTATGTTGCCCGCTTTCCCCAGGCAGCGGGAGGTGTAGATGGAGTCAATGGATGGGAGGCAGGTTTGTGTGATGGACCGGGCGGTGTTCACGACTCTCTGAGGTTTCTTGCGGTCCTGGGCCGAGCAGTTGCCACCCCATAGTTTGGGACCCACTGGGCATAATACGAAAAGAACCCCAGGCAACGTATGAGGGCCTTGGGGCAGTGGGGGAGGGGGAGTTCCATGAGGGGGCGCATGCGATCGGGGTCGGGCCCCAGAACTCCGTTCTGGACCACATAGCCGAGGATGGCTAAGCGGTTCATGCTGAACACGCACTTCTCTTTGTTATACGTGAGGTTGAGGAGAGTGGCGGTATGGAGAAATTTGGCAAGGTTGGCGTCATGGTCCTGCTGGTCGTGGCCGCAGATGATGACGTTATCCAGGTACGGGAAAGTGGCCCGCAGCCCGTACCGGTCAACTATTCGGTCCATCTCCCGTTGGAAGACCGAGACCCCGTTGGTGATGCCGAAGGGAACCCTAAGAAAGTGATAAAGGCGGCCATCTGCCTCAAACGCAGTGTATGGGCGGTCTGCCTTGCGGATGGGGAGCTGGTGGTAGGCAGATTTTAGGTCTACTGTCGAGAAGACCCGGTACTGTGCAATCTGATTGACCATATCAGATTTGCGTGGGAGGGGGTACGCGTCGAGCTGCGTGTACCAATTGATGGTCTGACTGTAGTCAACGACCATTCTGATTTTCTCCCCAGTTTTGACCACTACCACTTGGGCTCTCCAGCGGCTGTTGCTGGCCTCAATGATGCCTTCCCGAAGCAGCCGCTGGACTTCAGACCTGATGAAGGTCCTGTCCTGGGCGCTGTACCGTCTGCTCCTAGTGGCGACGGGTTTGCAATCCGGGGTTAGGTTTGCAAAAAGGGAAGGTGGGTCGACCTTAAAGGTCGCGAGGCCGCACACAGTAAGGGGTGGTAGGGGCCCGCCGAATTTTAGGGTTAGGCTCTGGAGGTTGCACTGGAAGTCCAGACCGAATAGTAAGGCAGCACAGAGGTTGGGGAGGACGTAGAGGTGGAAGCCGCTGAACTCCATGCCCTGGACAGTGAGAGTGGCGATGCAGTACCCCCGGATCGCCACGGAGTGGGACCCGGAGGCCATGGAGATTCTCTGGTTAGCCGGGTGTACCGCGAGGGCGCAGCACCTTACCGTGCATAAAAAGCAAGAGGGTAGCCAGGGAAAGGGTTGGCCCACTGAAGGATAGGCAAGAGAATCTATGTGTGGAGCCAGAGGAAATGGGCGAGGTACTAAATGAATACTTTGCATCAGTATTCACCAAAGAGAAGGAATTGGTAGATGTTGAGTCTGGAGAAGGGTGTGTAGATAGCCTGGGTCACATTGAGATCGAAAAAGACGAGGTGCTGGGCGTCTTAAAAAGTATTAAGGTAGATAAGTCCCCAGGGCCTGATGGGATCTACCCCAGAATACTGAAGGAGGCTGGAGAGGAAATTGCTGAGGCCTTGACAGAAATCTTTGGATCCTCACTGTCTTCAGGTGATGTCCCGGAGGGCTGGCGAATAGCCAATGTTGTTCCTCTGTTTAAGAAGGGTAGCAAGGATAATGCAGGGAACTACAGGCCGGTGAGCCTTACTTCAGTGGTAGGGAAATTACTGGAGAGAATTCTTCGTGACAGGATCTACTCCCATTTGGAAGCAAATGGACGTATTAGTGAGAGGCAGCATGGTTTTGTGAAGGGGAGGTCGTGTCTCACTAACTTGATAAGAGTTTTTCGAGGAGGTCACAAAGATGATTGATGCAGGTAGGGCAGTGGATGTTGTCTATATGGACTTCAGTAAGGCCTTTGACAAGGTCCCTCATGGTAGACTAGTACAAAAGGTGAAGTCACACGGGATCAGGGTGGAGCTGGCAAGGTGGATACAGAACTGGCTAGGTCATAGAAGGCAGAGAGTAGCAATGGAAGGATGCTTTTCTAATTGGAGGGCTGTGACCAGTGGTGTTCCGCAGGGATCAGTGCTGGGACCTTTGCTGTTTGTAGTATATATAAATGATTTGGAGGAAAATGTAACTGGTCTGATTAGTACGTTTGCAGACGACACAATGGTTTGTGGAATTGCGGATAGTGATGACGACTGTCAGAGGATACAGCAGGATTTAGATTGTTTGGAGACTTGGGCGGAGAGATGGCAGATGGAGTTTAATCCGGACAAATGTGAGGTAATGCATTTTGGAAGGTCTAATGCAGGTAGGGAATATACAGTGAATGGTAGAACCCTCAAGAGTATTGAAAGTCAGAGAGATCTAGGTGTACAGGTCCACAGGTCCCTGAAAGGGGCAACACAGGTGGAGAAGGTAGTCAAGAAGGCATACGGCATGCTTGCCTTCATTGGCCGGGGCATTGAGTATACGAATTGGCAAGTCATGTTGCAGCTGTATAGAACCTTAGTTAGGCCACACTTGAAGTATAGTGTTCAATTCTGGTTGCCACACTACCAGAAGGATGTGGAGGCTTTAGAGAGGGTGCAGAAGAGATTTACCAGTATGTTGCCTGGTATGGAGGGCATTAGCTATGAGGAGCGGTTGAATAAACTCGGTTTGCTCTCACCGGAACGACGGAGGTGAGGGGGCGACCTGATAGAGGTCTACAAAATTATGAGGGGCATAGACAGAGTGGATAGTCAGAGGCTTTTACCCAGTGTAGAGGGGCCAATTACTAGGGGGCATAGGTTTAAGGTGAGAGGGGCAAGGTTTAGAGTAGATGTACGAGGCACGTTTTTTACACAGAGGGTAGTGGGTGCCTGGAACTCGCTACCGGAGGAGGTGGTGGAAGCAGGGACGATAGTGACATTTAAGGGGCATCTTGGCAAATACATGAATAGGATGGGAATAGAGGGATACGGACCCAGGAAGTGTAGAAGATTGCAGTTTAGTTGGGCAGCATGGTCGGCTCTGGTTTGGAATGCCGAAGGGCCTGTTCCTGTGCTGTACATTTCTTTGTTCTTTGTATCGGGGTGAATGAAGCTCTCGGTGCTCCCGGAGTCCACCAGGCAGGAGATCTCGTGCCCGTTGACCTTCACTTTGGTTGAAGCAGTCGCGAGGTTGTGTGGTCGAGACTGGTCAATCGTGACCGAGGCGAGACATGGCTGGTCGTTGGCGGTTGCAGGCGATGAGTGGCCGGATGAGGTGCCTGACGGGCATGGGTCCTGAGTCGGGTAAGATGGCGGTGTCCACGGGCCGCACGTGTCGTGCGTGAAGCAAGATGGCGGCACCCATGTTGGTCCTGGGAGGAACAAGATGGCAGCGCCCATGGGCCGCACGTGTTGCGAGTCGGGCAAGATAGCGATGTCCATTGGCTGCACGTGGTCCTAGGAGGTGAATATGGCGGCGCCCACTGGCTGCACGTGGGGGGTGCCGGGACAATAGCGGCGATTGAGCGGGCCTGGCACACTGCAGCGAAATGTCCTTTCTTGCCACAAGCCTTGCAGAGGACGCGCCGGGCAGCGCTGTCGGGTGTGTTTTGACTGCCCACAGAAGTAGCATTTGGGCCCCCCGGGGTTGGTTGGTTGCCGCGCGGCACAGGCGTGTGATTGGCTGAGGGCGGTCGCTGATGGGGTCCACGATTGGGCGGCAGTCTGCGGAGTCCACGATGCACGGGGGTGGGGGGGGGGCTGCGCAATCGGGGGCATAGGCCTGAATGTTGCGTGATGCGACCGTAAGTGAAAACGCTAGTTTTATGGTTGCCGCGAGGTCGAACGTAGCCCCCTCTAAGAGGCGCTGGCAGATGTAGTCAGACCCTATGCCCGTAACGAATGCGTCTCTCATTAGCAAATCTGAATGTTCCGTGGCCGAAACGGCCTGACAGTCACAGTCTCTAACTAGGGGGAGCAGGGTGCGCCAGAAATCTTCCACCGTCTCACCGGGAAGTTGACGCCGCGAGGAGAGGAGGTGCCTGGCGTAGAGTGTGTTAGTCCACTGAGCGTAGTTTTCCTTCAGTAGCGCCATGGTGTCTACGTAGGTCGGCGCGTCCTGGACAAGTGGAAAGACGTTGGAGCTCAGCTGTGTGTAAAGGATCTGGAGCTTCTGTGCTTCTGGAATTTCGTCTGGTGCAGACCCGATGTACACTTCAAAGCAGGCTCGCCAATGTTCAAAGTCCTTTTTGGTGTTGTCTGCTTGCGGATGCAGCTGCAGGTGATCCGTCTTGATGCGGAGGTCCATCTTCTGAAAAACTCAGTGTTATAAATTGATGCACAATCAATTACACAAAGATGAGAGTAGGATGGGGCAGCACGGTTGCATTGTGGATAGCACAATTGCTTCACAGCTCCAGGGTCCCAGGTTCGATTCCGGCTTGGGTCACTGTCTGTGCGGAGTCTGCACATCCTCCCCGTGTGTGCGTGGGTTTCCTCCGGGTGCTCCGGTTTCCTCCCACAGTCCAAAGATGTGCAGGTTAGGTGGATTGGCCGTGATAAATTGCCCTTAGTGTCCAAAATTACCCTTAGTGTTGGGTGGGGTTACTGGGTTATGGGGATAGGGTGGAGGTGTGGACCTTGGGTAGGGTGCTCTTTCCAAGAGCCGGTGCAGACTCGATGGGCCGAATGGCCTCCTTCTGCACTGTAAATTCTATGATAATCTATGATGTAATCGAGGCTTTATTACACTGAGATGTGTGGCCTCCTACAGCAGCTGACGAAATGGCTGCTATACTGGGAGCACACATATTTATACTCCGCCTACTGGGCGGAACCAGCAGGCAGGGATCTACCCCCGTACCTATAGTACAGGGGCTTTACCGTAAAGCACCTATATCAACATCCTATATATACAATATATACATCAGTGGTGACTACCACAAGGTGTAGATTAGCCATGATCTAACAGCGTGGCACATCAGGCCTGAGAAACTGAATGGTTTGCACAAGCTATTTCGATAGAAGATTCACATTTTCTGTCTGCTGAGCAATTTCAAACTGGTGCCATTCTGTGAATTAATCTTCAATGAATTATCAGCAAAATATTCAAAATTTTACATCTCATTAAGAGAGCAAACTAAAGTTTGACAAGGATAAACATAAAAATCTTAAAACACAAACTTAACTTAATTTACAACATGAATTATATGGCATCTTCCAGATTCATTTTAGAAGTTATTAGATAAATAAAACAATCATCCAAATAAAATTTTACATACCCCAGCAACGGATTATTGCATTAATGTGCATACCATACAGTTGAGAAAAAAGGTTGGATTTTGTACTGAGCTGCAGTGCATGAGAGTAATGTGTCATTCAGAGACCAAGAAATAACACATGGGCAAACAACTAAGACTATAAATGTATGCTTTATGCTCTTTAGCTGGCTTACACACTAGTTGATGAGATACATTAAAAAAAAATATTTCTTTATTCTCCTCCTTTTTCTCATTTTCTCCCAAATTTACACCCACCAACAATAAACAATAATCAGTAATAAACAGTAATCAGTAACAAATATGTCAATCCCCATATCAATAACACCAATCCCATCCTCCCACCAAACCCAAAACATTCACATAAATAACTGACGAAAAGGAATTAGGAATCACCCATGGCCACCATTAACACCCATCCTATTGGTGCTTCCAGGCCCCCCCACCCCCCCCCCCCGGTCTGTCTTCCCCCATAATAGGTAGTTATGGAAAGCATGTTATGCCCAGTAAAGAAATCATGTCCTTAAATTTCAAGAAAAACTTTATTCAATGCAGACTTTTTGAAACTGACTTTAAAAATTGGACAAACTGCAGGGCTATGGGTCATGTGCAAGAAGATGTAATTAGAAAGGGCACCGTGTGTTTTGGGGTTGGCATGGACAAGATATGCCTGTCGTTCTAGCATTGGCATAGTCCTGCCTTCAGCTGCTGAGGCTCTTAGCTCGTGTTTGTACCCTCCCTAAACCTCTTTAGAACAGCCCACTTCTGTGTCCAAGCAGCAGCCCTATAGTATCCTCATCTGGCTAGGTGTCAAATTTTGATTGCTAATACTCATGTGAAGAGCTTTGGGACGTTTTGTTGCGTTCAAGGCGATATATAAATGCAAGCCGCAGTAGCCTGTTATTGTTCTAAGAGTGCCTGACGTTCCTCAGCACCCTGCTCCCATTGATGGCTCATGTCTCTGCACCAGGAAGCAGGTCTCCGCCCACAATGCACCGCAAACAAACAAACAGATTTCAAGATGGCGGCGGACAGCGATGTGAGTGAGAGATCTTTACTTGATGGAAAATATACTGCTTGTCGTTGCAATTGGTCACTTACCGATGTTTCTCACCCGCCCTGTCTTCTTTTATTTTTAAAAATTAATTTCCACAGCCGGAGTCGGAAGTGTTTGAAATCACGGATTTTACGACGGCGTCGGAGTGGGAGAGGTAGGGAGGGGGAAACCGTTGCGAGCCGTTGATGTCCGGTGTTGGGACCTCGCCCTCGAGCCAGCGCACCCTCTCACCCACGAGCGTCCCCTCACACGTCAACGCTTTTTGGTGTTGACCATATCGTGGTAATTTAGTGACAGCTGTCAGGCACAGACACACGCCAACACAAACTCCCGTGCTCCAGTATCTGTTTACTCAGGTTTGGGTATTACGGAGACCCTCTTCAGTGCGCAACCAGCAAGTTTTTATTTACATCCATTTCAGCAGGTTTCCCTGTGTCTACGTGGGTTTCCTCCGGGTGCTGCCCGTTTTCCTCCCGCAAGTCGTGCTGTTAGGTTTAGCACAGTGGGCTAAATAGCTGGCTTGTAATGCAGAACAACGCACCAGCCTCCCCGAACAGGTGCCGGAATGTGGCGACTAGGGGCTTTTCACAGTAACTTCATTGAAGCCTACTTGTGACAAGCGATTATCATTATTATTAGGTGAATTGGACATTCTGAATTCTCCCTCTGTGTACCCAAACAGGAGCCAGAGTGAGGCGACTAGGGGATTTTCACAGTAACATCATTGCAGTGTTAATGTAAACCTACTTGTGACACTAATAAAGATTATTATAATTAAATATATATATTTTTATTTTCCTCCTTTTTCACATTTTCTCCCAAATTTACACCCACCAACAATAAACAAGAATCAGTAATGAATGCAATGTCAATCCCCATATCAATAACAACAATCCCATCCTCTCACCAGATCCCAAACAACAGCCCGCATGTTAACATAAACAAATAACAAAAAGGAATCAGGAATCACCCAGAGTCACCATTAACACATACACTCACCCACCCCCAATGTTCGATGTAATCCAATTCTCGAATTCAGAATGTCCAATTCACATAATAATGAATAACGCCCATGAGTTGTAGAAACCTTTCCCTCAGTTCAAATTTGACCTTCTCAAGTGTCAAGAATTCCAGCAGGTCTCCCCGCAACGCCAGAGCAAAGGTTATATGGGAACCAAATGAGGAGGTTAGTGGACAGTAAGGAGGTTGTAACTAAAGCCTGTAAAGAACTAGATCATGAAGTCAGCGTGACTAAAGGGAAGAGTAGGCAGGGAGCAGATGATGAACGCAAAGGGACTGGTGGTCTGAGGTGCATTTGTTTTAATGCAAGAAGTGTAGTAGGTAAGGCAGATGAACTTAGGGCTTGGATTAGTACCTGGGAGTATGATGTTATTGCTATTACTGAGGCTTGGTTGAGGGAAGGGCATGATTGGCAACTAAATATCCCAGGATATTGATGCTTCAAGTAGGATAGAGAGGGAGGTAAAAGGGGTGGAGGAGTTGCATTACTGGTCAGAGAGGATATCACAGCTGTGCTGAAGGAGGGCACTATGGAGGACTCGAGCAATGAGCCGATATGGGCAGAGCTTAGAAATAGGAAGGGTGCGGTAACAATGTTGGGGCTGTACTACAGACCTCCCAACAGCGAGCGAGAGATAGAGGTACAAATATGTAAACAGATTATGGAAAGATGTAGGAGCAACAGGGTGGTGGTGATAGGAGATTTTAATTTTCCCAACATTGACTGGGATACACTTAGTGTCAGAGGTCGAGATGGAGCAGATTTTATAAGGAGCATCCAGGAGGGTTTTCTAGAGCAGTATGTAAATAGTCCAACTCGGGAAGGGGCCATACTGGACCTGGTGTTGGGGAATGAGCCCGGCAAGGTGGTTGAAGTTTCAGTCGGGGATTACTTTGGGAATAGTGATCACAATTCCGTAAATTTTAGAATACTCATGGACAAAGACGAGAGTGGTCCTAAAGGAAGAGTGCTAAATTGGGGGAAGGCCAACTAAACAAAAATTCGGCAGGAGCTGGAGAATGGTTTGGGAGCAGCTGTTTGAAGGTAAATCCACATTTGATATGTGGGAGGCTTTTAAAGAGAGGTTGATTAGAGTGCAGGACAGACATGTCCCTGTGAAAATGAGCGATAGAAATAGCAAGATTAGGGAACCATGAATGACAGGTGAAATTGTGAGACAAGCTAAGAGGAAAAAGGAAGCATACATAAGGTCTAGGTGACTGAAGACAGACAAAGCTTTGGAAGAATACCGGGAATGTAGGACAAATCTGAAACAAGGAATCGAAGGGCTAAAAAGGGTCATGAAATATCTTTAGCAAACAGGGTTAAGGAAAATCCCAAAGCCTTTTATTCATATATAAGGAGCAAGAGGGTAACTAGAGAAAGGGTTGGCCCTCTCAAGGACAAAGGAGGAAAGTTATGCGTGGAGCCAGAGAAAATGGGTGAGATTCTTAACAAGTACTTTGCATCGGTATTCACCGAGGGGAGGGCCATGACGGATGTTGAGGTTAGGGATAGATGTTTGATTACTCTAGGTCAAGACGGCATAAGGAGGGAGGATGTATTGGGTATTCTAAAAGGCATTAAGGTGGACAAGTCCCCAGGTCCGGATGGGATCTATCCCAGGTTACTGAGGGAAGTGAGAGAGGAAATAGCTGGGGCCTTAACAGACGTCTTTGCAGCATCCTTGAACACGTGTGAGGTACCGGAGGACTGGAAATTGCTAATGTTGTCCCCTTGTTTAAGAAGGGTAGCAGGGATAATCCAGGTAATTATAGACAGGTGAGCCTGACGTCAGTGATAGGGAAGCTGCTGGAGAAGATACTGAGGGATAGGATCTATTCCCATTTGGAAGAAAATGGGCTTATCAGTGATAGGCAACATGGTTTTGTGCAGGGAAGGTCATGTCTTACCAACTTAATATAATTCTTTGAGGAAGTGACAAAGATGATTGATGAGGGAAGGGCTGTAGATGTCATATACATGGACTTCAGTAAGGCATTTGATAAGGTTCCCCGTGGTAGGCTGATGGAGAAAGTGAAGTCTCATGGGTGTACTAGCTAGATGGATAAAGAACTGGCTGGGTAACAGGAGACAGAGAGTAGTAGTGGAAGGGAGTTTCTCAAAATGGAGAACTGTGACCAGTGGTGTTCCACAGGGATCCGTGCTGGGACCACTGTTGTTTGTGATATACATAAATGATCTGGAGGAAAGTATAGATGGTCTGATCAGCAAGTTTGCAGATGACACTAAGATTGGAGGAGTAGCAGATAGGGAAGGGGACTGTCCGAGAATACAGCAGAATATAGATGGAGAGTTGGGCGGAGAAATGGCAGATGGAGTTCAATCCAGGCAAATGCGAGGTGATGCATTTTGGAAGATCCAATTCAAGAGCGAACTATACGGTAAATGAAAAAGCTTTGGGGAAAATTGATGTACAGCGAGATCTGGGTGTTCAGGTCCATTGTACCCTGAAGGTGGCTACGCAGGTCGATAGAGTGGTCAAGAAGGCATATGGCATGCTTTTCTTCATCGGAAGGGGTATTGAGTACAAGAGTTGGCTGGTCATGTTACAGTTGTATAAGACTTTGGTTCGGCCACATTTGGCGTACAGTTCTGGTCGCCACATTACCAAAAGGATGTGGATGCTTTGGAGAAGGTGCAGAGGAGGTTCACCAGGATGTTGCCTGGTATGGAGGGCGCTAGCTATGAAGAGAGGATGAGTAGATTAGGATTATTTTCATTAGAAAGATGGAGGTTGAGGGGGGACCTCATTGAGATCTACAAAATCATGAGAGGTATAGACAGGGTGGATAGCAAGAAGCTTTTTCCCAGAGTGGGGGAACTCAATTACTAGGGGTCACGAGTTCAAGGTGAGAGGGGGAATGTTTAAGGGAGATATGCGTGGAAAGTTCTTTACGCAGAGGGTGGTGGGTGCCTGGAACGCATTGCCGGCGGATGTGGTAGAGGTGGGCACGATAACGTCATTTAAGATGTATCTAGACAGATACATGAATGGTCAGGGAGCAGAGGGATACAGATCCTCAGAAAATAGGCGACAGTTTTAGATAGAGGATCGGGATCGGCGCAGGCTTGGAGGGCCGAAGGGCCTGTTCCTGTGCTGTAATTTTTTTTTGTTCCTTGTTAATCTCCATTCCAACAGGATCCGTCTTCGGACGTTCAACGAGGTGAAGGCTGCAACATCTGTCTCCTCACCCCTTTCCAACCCTGGCTGGTCCAATGCCCCAAATATGGCCTCCCGAGGGCCCGGGTCCAGTTTCACGTGCACCACTTTAGAGATTATCTGAAAAACCTCCTTCCAGTAATCCTTCAGCTTTGGACAGGACCAAAACATATGAATGTGGTTTGCCCCCCCCCCCCCCCCCCCCCCCGCCCCCCATAATGTTCACACATCTACCCCCTCAAAGAACTGGCTCATCCTCGCTCTTGTGACGTGTGCTCTATATACCACCGATAGCTGTATCAGCCTCAACCTCGCGCACGGTGGAGGCGTTCACCCTCTGGTGCACCTCACACCAGAACCCCTCCTCCATACCTTTTCCCAACTCTTCCTCCCACTTTGCCTTGATCCCATCCAGCAGTGCCTTCTCCTCTTCCAAAATAGCCCCGTAAACCGCCGACACTACCCCCTTTGTCAGCATCTCCTCCAGCAATGTGGAGGCTGGCTCTACCAGGAAGCTCTGTATCTCCTTTCTGGCAAAGTCTCGAACCTGCATGTATTTAAATATTTCCCCCTGCTCCAGCCTATACTTCGCTCCAAGCTCCTTCAATCCTGCAAACCGATCCCCAAAAAACAAATCTTTTAGTGTCCTAATTCCTTTCTCCTCCCATCTCTGAAAATTCTCATCCCACTTCCCTGGCTCAAATCTATGGTTCCCCCGAATCGGCATTTCCCTTGACCCTGCCCCAACCCGAAGTGCTGGGGAAGCTGCGTCCAAATTCTCAACAAAGCTATTACTACCGGACTCCCTGAGTATTTCCCCGGGGCCGTCAGGATGGGCGTTGTTACTAGTGCCTTCAATCCTAACCCCCTACACAAACTCTCCTCCATTCTGACCCACTGGGAGTCAACCCTTCTGACCCAGCTCCGTACCTTCTCAACATTCGCCGCCCAGTAGTAATATATCAGGTTTGGAAGACCCTAACCCCCTGCCTGCCTTCCTCTCTGTAGTAGCACCTTTCTAATTCTGGCCACCTTCCCATCCCATATGAACAAGGTAATCATCCCTTCAATCTCTCTAAAAAATATCCCTGCACCCCCAGGTATTTAAATTGAGTCCCTGCCCTACGGAACGGCAGCTTACCCCCGGCCGAGACACCACAAAATATTCACTCTTGTCTAGATTTAAGACCCAAACACCCGAAGCAGCTCCAGTTGACCCTATTGACACACTCAGTGATTATTATAATAAGTAATTTAAACGTTTTGTAATGTGTTGCACATGAAATTGTATTTTGCCATTGCAGCCTTATGAAGTAGCTCGTCTGACATCATGATACATTTAGAAGTTAAATAACCTATACATCATTTCTGCTGGTTAACACTTCAGAGGCTAAAATGAGGCTTATCGTGTATCTGTAGAAATGCTTGGAAGCCGGTTTGTAGAAAGTATTTTTTTTTCTTGATTTGAAGCAATCTCGGACAATTCACAGTATAAGATAAGTAGTTACTATTGGAGTATAGCAATTTCCATTTTATTGTAACCTGTTTCGTCTGGAATCAATAAAACTACAGAAATGTGCCATATTCTGCTGTTTGTTTTCATCAGAGTGAAGTTCATTGATTGGGTTGCTACAGTGGAAGAAAGAAAAATCAGTTATAATTTTGTACAACTTATAAACGAATGAACAATATATTTATAAGATTGAATGTGCATTCACTTGCAATTAACTTACAGATAGCATGCATTTGACAACTGCAATATCTTTATTGTGCTTATTTAAAAAAAAATTAAACTCCAGAATAGCACTGCACTAATGCATGGAAAAATTGTGATGACATAAACACAGACTGAGTTAGTTGCAAACCCGCCATTAAATCATGAGTAAAGACAAAATATTTTGTGAAGAATGTTTTGCAATTGCTTGGAAACTAGTGTGCCTCAAATTTTAGTAAAAAGCTAAAATGCTTAGTCTGACACGTAGGTTCAAAAATACCTTACTGTGGTTTAGCAAGGGGAGGGCGAGAAAGAGGGAGTCTTTGTACAGTCTTTCTCAAAAGGAAGTGGAAGCAGAGTCTGTGAATATTTTTAAGGCAAAGGTACGTAGATTCTTCCAAGCAAAGGGGTGAAAGGTTATCTGGGTAGGCAGGAGATTGCAACCAGATCAGCTATGATCTTATTGAATGGCAGAGTAGGTTCGAGGGCCCAAGTGGTCTTGCTTCTAATTTGTTTGTTTGTTCGTTGAGCATTTTCTAATGGCTGGTTCACAGCATCAATGTCAGCACCAATATCAAGCTGGTTTAGCACAGTGGGCTAAACAGCTGGCTTTTAAAGCAGAACAAGGCCAGAAGCGCGAGTTCAATTCCTGTACCTGCCTCCCCAAACAGACGCCGGAATGTGGCAACTAGTGGCTTTTCACAGTAACTTCATTTGAAGCCTACTTGTGACAATAAGCGATTTTCATTCATTTCATTTCAATAGAGGGTTGTTTGTCTCTCTACCCTTTCAACTCTGGAGAAAAGAGAGAGGAATGTGAGGCTGTTTTTTCCCTCTTCTTCCCTTTGCCAATCTGACCATTTTTGAGAGGATATATTCTTTAATTAGTAACTCACTTGAAAACGAATTAGAGTCAACTGAGCTGTGATGGGCTGATACAAGTAACAGGCCATTCTAGAACGCCAAACATGTCGGTTACTCCTTTTATATCTCAAGTTCTTTTTTATGAAAGAAATGTAAATGATCTCAGAATGCAAATTAAACAATATAAAACAGTGAAGTGGAAATTTAATATTCAAAAATTGTCCACCATCAGATTGCTCAACTTAAGCAACCTTGAATGAGTAAATGAGCCATGTTAAATACAGAAGGTTAATTGAATCTGATAAAGGTGAAGCACTTAATAAAGTTATGTTTTTTGAGTTTCTGTTTTTTGAGTTAATCGAGGTGTACGGAAGAAAACTGTTTAGCGTAAAGTAATTTTGTTATTTCCATTTTTATTGCTGTGGCCAAATGAATTTCTGTTGTAGCTTTTTTTAATGAAGGTTTCCAGTAGTGATTTAACTTGTGTTAGAAAAACAATGGTCTGTTAGAAAAGCAATGGTCTGTGCAGTTAAAATTATGCCCTTTAGAAGTTCTATGCTAGTTTGTCTTTCAAAGAATAGTTGCATAAATTACTTATTTTATACATGAAAGTTCCAAAATTATAATGTTTCACAAGAGGCAAAAATATATCCTATGTAAAATGCATAAGTAATACCATTGCTTTGAATGGAATGGGGAATTTCCAGCAACTTTGGGACAATCCAAAAGAAATTTAAAAATGGCAATTTCAGTCATGAAGAATTAAACTTATCCTTGGAATACAGCAACTTATATTATATTTTTACTTTGTTTCTTGATTGAAATCTATAATATATATGTAAATCATAACATCGTGAAGGTTTTGTTTTAGGATTGAGTAATTATTTCAACATCATGCATTTTAATATCTTTAGATTTGTGTCAAAAATCGAAGAAGTGCTGAACAATTGGAAACTGATTGGAAGCACTGCAAAAATACCTTTGGAAAAGGTCTGTTTTAATAAAGACATCTGTATAGTTCAGTTACATGCAGTGTTGCTTGTTCTTTTTTTAATCAAAGAACTGTGTAATAAATAAAATGGCTTAGAATAAAGGCAATATAAATACTTTGCAAGAGAGTTGATTATATTCTCCACCAATATTTTTATCGGATTTATTTGTGACCATCTATAAAATATCTTTCAGCATGATTCATACAGGGAGAAAGCATGTTTCAGCATCGGAATAATTGACACTGGCCACTGGCTACAATACCCATGTCCATTGCATAATCATTTCAACCCTGGGTATTTGGCTCTTTGGCAGGAGCCTAGTGTAAACTTGCTTTTAAACTTATGTTTTGATTCTTTATATACCTATTTAAAATGACTGTTCTGTAAAGCTATAGTGTTGCATTTTTTGATTTTACAGGGTGAATTAACTTCTGGCGTGTGGGAGGAGAAGTCTGATGAGATTTCTTTTGCAGACTATAAATTCAGTATAACACATCATTATCTCAAACAAGAAGCTTTAACTGATAAAGAATTTAAAGTAGAGTCTGAAGAAGGTATGACTGGCTACCTATGTTGATTTTACGCTTTTAAAGTTGCATTGGAGGAGAATTAAAGGATTTGAGTTGTATAATGTACCTCTGAAGGTTTTGAGTTGGAATAAATTTGATATTTTTTGATTCTTTAAAATATATGTATAAAAGTGGAGCGATTTGAATCCAAAACTTAAATGTTCATTAGGGGTTTGGATGTTACAAATTGGTCTCCTTCACAATCATATCCAGTTAATTACCAATATTTATGATTGTACATGGTTGAAGGAATTTGTTTCTTCTGTGGAAGAATTCTGTTTTGTGTTTTTCTTATAAAATATCTATTTTTTCTTAAAAGGAAATTATATTTCAACAGATGCTCTTCCTGAAGCAATGCAAGATTTACTGTCCATGAACAATGATTTTCCACCCAGAGCTCATTGCCTTGTCAGATGGTAGGCATGCTGTCAACATAACTTATTTGTGTGCAATTGACAATTTTGTATGAAACTGACACTACACATACTTGCGCCCACAAAAATTTAAAATTTAGTGTTCTGCAGTGCGTAATAGGAAGGATATTTTGTGCATTTGGGGGCTGCAAGCAAATGCCAACCAATTTAGAGTTCTGATGCAGTATAACAGCTTATTAATGAAGCATAACTGTTGCTAGTTTTACCTTGGAGCTGTAGTGCCTTTAGGGTTAAAATGTTGCACTGCCCTCCCTTCTTCAACATTTGTGTAAATGTAAAGGAAGATTTGAGAGTGTACTTTCAAATATTTTCCGTCTCTCTAACCTTTTAAAAGATAAACTGACTATCCATGCAGGGTTTTATAGGTGTCATCAGTGCAGTTAACTTATCCACATCAATGGAGTCTTGTCAGCTTGGTAATCTGGAATGCCTCTGAGGTGCTCGTTGACAATGAAATTGATGGGACTGCTTTGGGTGACTATCACCATACCATTGGAACAACTTGAGAGCACAATGTTGAAATGATGAACCTCCTATGGGAGAAGAAACCATGGAAAATTTGCACGTTTGAATGGGTGGAAGATAGTATTGACTTGGTGATTTGTTTTAGCCATTTAAATTGAGTTGATCGTGAATTTTGATATAAATATTTCCAGAGTTGGGTAGACTGAGTTAAGGTGCATATTGACAATGATCTGATTGGGTGACAGAGCAGATTCGAGGTGCTGAATGGAGAAATCTGTTAGCTTTCCATAAAGGAATTGAAGAAAGCTATTTAGCACAACACACCTGCTTGGGACGGCACAGTGGTTAGCACGGCTGCCTCAGTGCCAGGGATCCGGACTGAATTCCAGCCTCGGGTGGAGTTTGCACTTTCTCCCTGTGTCTATGTGGGTTTCCTCCCACAGTTCAAAGAGTGCAGGTTAGGTGGATTGGCTATGATTAATTGCCCCTTAAGTGTCCAAAAGGTTAGGTGGGGTTGTGAGGTTAAGGGGATAGGATGGGGGGGCCTGACCTTGGGTACCCTTTCAGAGGGTTGGTGCAGACTTGATGGGCCAAATGTCCTCCTTCTGTACTGTAGTGATTCTATGATTTTCAGGGATCTGCTGCACCTACCTGCTTCCCACATTTTGTTCAGTTCTCTATAGAAATTCATTAATTTTTCTTTTGAACCCAATAGCCTTTATTGGTAACTGACTCAGCGAGTCTCTTAGTCTTTGGGTTAAAAAGTTGCACTGCCCTCCCTTCTTCTAATTTTCTAATTTTATGTGTCCTGCCACTTGAACCTTTCACCATAATGAGTAATATTTTGTCTGTAAATCAATTTGACCTGTTTACTCTTTAATTTTGGAAATTCAAAGCTTGGTACTTTAACTTTTTCAAAATAAAACAAGCCCAACTTCTTGAACATTTCTCTTCACCAATGTTTGTGTTTTAATAAATATATAATCATTTTTGTTGCTTCCCTTTGTTTCTCCTTGAGGGCAATAATATTCTCTGCTCTCAAGGGCAATAATATTCTTGCAATTTGATGAAGAGAGCTGCCAACAATATGCCAGATTGGATTTGACTAATGCCTTGTACAGCAAAATTACCACTTTTGATTTGCAGTCTGTCATCCTGGTAATGTAACCTGGGAAGCCTGGTTTAAGA
Source organism: Scyliorhinus torazame (assembly GCF_047496885.1). NCBI lineage: Eukaryota > Metazoa > Chordata > Chondrichthyes > Carcharhiniformes > Scyliorhinidae > Scyliorhinus > Scyliorhinus torazame. The sequence goes on along the minus strand of NC_092708.1, from coordinate 70,887,266 downwards.
AAAGCATGGTTTTCAAACGGTGCTTAGATCAGAAAGGACGTTTGATTTTGAAAGAAGTTCGCTTAAGAACTCAAAAGATAAATCTGTCGGGGTTGATGGACTTCTTGTATCTTGTCATTAATGTTGAAATTGATAAATAATGATCAATAGCAAATTCATCACCTTCAGGCATTTCTTATCCTAGGTATGGTTTACGTGAGTTTGTGGTAATTTCTCCAGCAGCAAGTAGTGATGCGGTCATCAGTGAATCGAAATGCAACATTCTACTAAGCTCCATTTCTATTGCATTGGGAAATACTGGTTGGTAGGTAAATGTTTCAAAATGCTAGATGGACTGTATCAGATATTCACACATGGGACACTGAAGGAGAGACTCTTGAACTTGGTGATCAAATAACTTGGAATTGCTATGGATTTTATTTCTACTTTTTCTTCTTTTCTCTTTCCTACAACAATCCTTCAGTACTCCTTGACCTCCCTGTCTTGTGCAGTGATGCGTGACACCCAGGCCAACACTGCAGTGGTGGCATCCGCCGCGGAAAGCCTGGGGCAAAAGGTCAGACCCATGACAGGAGAACTCCGAAGTGTGTTTCAGCCCCTGAGGACCATCGCTGAGGGCTTCAACTGCATGGTGCAGACAATGGCCGGTCTCCAGGACTGACAGCGTTAGATGAAGTTGAGGTTTCTGCAGCTCACTCCAGCTATACCTCCGTTCCATGGAGTGACCTAGGGACCCATGAGCACGGAGGGAGGAGGATCTGCTGGAGCACATCCAAGGGCCTTCCACCCAGGAGACCCTGGGAGTGACCTGCCGGTCTGAATCCCCCTTCCTGAGACCGGTGCAATTCAGGCACAGGAGGCATAACTGGGTGACATGGCAACACAAGTGTCACTCAAACGTAGGCCTTGTCCCCCCAAGTGTTCCTTTACGTAAACTCTCCAACTTATACCACCCCTTTGATCTTGCCATCGCGGTAACACAGCGGTTAGCACTATGGCTTCTCAGCGCCAGGGTCCCAGGTTTGATTCCCGGGTTGGGCCACTGTCTGTGCGGAGTCTGCACGTTCTCCCCGTGTCTGCGTGAGTTTCCTCATGGTGCTCGGTTTCCTCCCAAAAGTCCTAAAAGATGTGCTGTTAGGTGATTTGGTCATTCTGAATTCCCCCTCAGTGTACCGAACAGGTGCCGTAGTGTGGCGACTTAAGAGATTTTCACAGTAACTTCATTGCAGTGTTAATGTAATCCTACTAGTTACACTAATAAAGATTATTATTATATCAATCTGTGACCATGTCCTTGTGTCACACTCTATCCACATCCTCTTTCCATGCTCCAAAGCCTACCATCACCTCTATCCGGCCTTTGGAAAAAAATATCAACCCTCATTCACATACTATTGAATTTTCAACATTCCAACTGCTAGCTGCTGGCCCTACATTCACCATAATGGGCTGGTTTTTTTCATTTGGGGACGTGAGGGGCATACTGCTTACCCTCCTGAAAAACACCCTTTTACCACCACTTGAGACATTTTGGTTTTAATCTAACCTAACCTGACACTGAACCTAATCCACAAGCCTCAATTTTGTGGTAGTTTGTCAGTTGGTTTCTTAAAATCGTATGGTGAACATACATGCCCTTCATCAACTCTTTATTACTGTATCCAAAACATCAATTGGTCAAACATTATTTCACATTTACAAATCCATGCCATTTCTCCTTGATTAGCTCAATTCTCTCCAAGGTGATTGAAATTGGATGGAGACTTCAAAGAAACGAACTTGCAGAGCTAAGGAAATAGAGCAGTGGACTGGGACTGATTGGATTGCTGTATAGAGAGCTAGCATAGACTCAATGGACTGAATAGCTGCCATCTGTGCCATTATGGCTCTCAAGTGTCTGTTAATTTTTTTAATCAGATTATTGTTTCTAAAACCTGACGCCCAACTGATGTTAAACTGACCATACTGTACTGGGAATATTCATGTCCCTTTTCTTGAACAAGGGTGTCATATTTGTCACTTTCCAATTCTCCTTCCCCTTATCTAGGGAAGATTGAAAATGATGGCGACCCATCACCTATCAGCACCTGCTCTTCCTTTAACAATCTGGGTTACAAGCCATATAAGCAATGCATGAAGCAGAAGAACCATTGTAGCGCTCCAAACTTCGGAAGAATAAGCCGTATGCAGCTTATGACTTTAGTTGGCCACTTTTAAAATTCTTTCATGGGCTGTGGGAATAACTGGCAAGGCAGCATTTGTTGCCCCATCCCTTGCCCTTGAACTGAGTGGAATGCTGGGCCATTTCAGAGGGCAGTTAAGTGTCAACCACATTGTTGTGGGTATGAGGTCATATGTCGGCCAAATTGGGTAAGGGTGGCAGATTTCCTTCCCTAAAATGGGTATTTGTGATCCAGATGTGTTTTTATAAGAATTGATCAAAGCTTCATGGTCATCGTTACTGAGACTAGCTTTTTTTCATTCCAGAATTGTTGAATTTAACTTCCACCAGCTGCAGTGGTGAGATTTAAACCCATGTCCTGGGGCCATTAGCCTGGGCCACTGGATTACTGGCCCGTGACATTACCACTACGCCACCATCTCTCCTTAAATGAGGCAGTGTGCTTTTTCTGACATCTGCTACACAGCAAGGATACCCAAATTGTAGCCCGTGTGAACTCTGGTCATCAATACTTGGTCAGCTTGTCTATCCTTTTCAGATTTTATGGAAATTTAGTATCTTTTGATGCTCCCCAAAGTACAGATATGTAGCCCATGTAGACAAAAACGATTGGAATACCAATGTGCCAGAGTACATGTCATTTTCAGCTCTAGGACAATACACAGTTCATTCCATCTTTTGTTCTCGTATATCCTAATATTACTGTGAAATCACATAATTCTAGCTTTCATGTTTTTTCTAATGGAGATTTTGACCAACAAGATAAAGAACAGTTTGAGGAAACTGGTTAAACAAGGATTCTGTTGAATATTGCAAGATGCTCTCAAATCACCTCTGCTACTAATTGAACTAAATTGAAAGTGATACCCATACTCAGTCCACTTCTTCAAGTCCAAAGCCCCATCTAATTAAAAATCATTGAGAATTGGACAATTCCTAATTGATGCATTGTGCCAGGACTCTGTTTCTATTATTCCAGCCCACTTTGATGTGTATCTTGTGACATAATTGGCATTAACAAATGTATTATAATATTGTTATAAGATATTGCAAGTAAAATACCAGTTTAGAGATATTGGGCCAAACTTTACTGGAGATGGGGGGCGGGATTCTCCCAGCCCCGTGCCGGGCTGGTGATTCCCCGCAACCGCGCCACGCGATTCTCCCGGATGGGCCGAGCGGCCGCTCTAAAAAGGCAGAGTCCTGCCGGCGCCGTCCACACCTGGTCGCAGCCGGCGGGAACTCTGCGCGCAGGGTTTTGGTGGTGGGGTGGGGAGGGGGGGGGGGGGGGGGGGTGGCGGCGGCTCCGACCCCGGGGGGGGGCCTCCGATGGGGCCTGGACCGCGATCGGGGCCCACCGATCGGCGGGCGGGCCTCTGTGGCTGGGGGCCTCCTTTCCTACGCGCCAGCCCCAGTAGCCCTGCGCCACGTTGCATCGGGGCCGGCATGTTGAAGGAGGCCTCTGCGTATGCGCGTGTTGGCGCCGGCGCCACTGCGCATGTCTACGTTGGTGCCGGCGCAACTGCACATGCGTGGATCCCGCAGTGCACTGTTCGCGCCGGGATCTGAAGCTGGAGCGGCGCGAAACGCTCCAGCGCCGTGCTGGCCCCCTGTAGGGGCTAGAATAGATGTGGGAGCGGCCCGTTCACGCCGTTCTAAAACGCGACTGCGTTTACGACGACATGGACACTCTGCTGTGGGATTGGAGAATCCCGCCCGGGGAATGGTGTTTGGGTGGAAGGTGAGTTGCCACCAATTTCTAGCATTCTTGCAACTTCAGGATTTCAGGTGTATGTTGATTTGATTGGAAATCCTGAAGTTGCACTCTGTTGCAGAGGGTTTCAATACAGACTGCCCCCTTCAGAACTGACAATCAGTTTCAACTTTCCTTCTTTCAGATTATTCGAACTCCATAACATGTTGCATTTTGTTCATTCAAGTGTTAATGGGTTTTTAATGGCACAGTAATTAATACAATTTGGTGACCAACTGAACCTGCCCTGAAAAAATTTGTTTTGTAATCATAGAATGCTGTTAAATAATTAACATTTACAAAAACATAATGGGCGGGATTCGTCGGTCTCCGACACCAAACTCGCGTTCGCCGATCGGCCGGAGAAATCCCGTTGATGCTGAAACCGGTGGGGGAGGGAGGGGGGCGGGGGCGCCGCTTTTTGCAATGCCCCCTCCAAAATGCACGCGTATGGACGGCCTCAGGATGTCACCTGAGGCCCGCCCCCGATGGGCAGAGTTCCCGACTGTGGGTCACTCATGCTGTTTTTCTTTTCAGGAACCTGGCATGGCTGCTGCGGACTGAGTCCAGCCCCGCCGCAGTCGGGAGGGGGGTGGGGGTGGTCTGCTAGCAGGGGGGGCTTTGGCGGGGGCATGGGGCATTGGTGGGGGTGGTCCGGGGGTGGCAAGCCTGGCGAAAGGGGAACACTATTTGGCAGGCCGGGTCTGCGTGCGGCTGGTCCTATGTTGCACGGCGGGAAGCAACTGCATTTATTTCAATGCAAGGGGCCTGACGGGCAAAGCGGATGAACTCAGGGCATGGACGGGCACATGGGACTGGGATATTATAGCTATGACTGAAACATGGCTAAGGGAGGGGCAGGACTGGCAGCTCAATGTTCCGGGGTACAGATGCTATAGAAAGGATAGAACAGGAGGTAAGAGAGGAGGGGGAGTGGCGTTTTTGATTAGGGAGAACATCACAGCAGTACTTAGAGGGGATATATCCGAGGGTTCGCCCACTGAGTCTATATGGGTGGAACTGAAAAATAAGAAGGGAGAGATCACCTTGGTAGGACTGTACTACAGGCCCCCAAATAGTCAGCGGGAAATTGAGGAGCAAATATGTAAGGAGATTACAGATATCTGCAAGAATAATAGGGTGTTAGTAGTAGGGGACTTTAACTTTCCCAACATTGACTGGGACAGCCATAGCATTAGGGGCTTGGATGGAGGGAAATTTGTTGAGTGTATTCAGGAGGAATTTCTCATTCAGTATGAGGATGGACCGACTAGAGAGGGGGCAAAACTTGACCTCGTCTTGGGAAATAAGGAAGGGCAAGTGATAGAAGTGCTAGTGAGGGATCACTTTGGGACAAGTGACCATAATTCCATTAGTTTTAAGATAGCTATGGAGAATGATAGGTCTGGCCCAAGAGTTAAAATTCTTAATTGGGGCAAGGCCAATTTTGATGGTATCAGACAGGAACTTGCAGAGGTAGATTGGGGGAGACTATTGGCAGACAAAGGGACGGCTGGTAAATGGGAGGCTTTTAAAAATGTGTTAACCAGGGTGCAGGGTAAGCACATTCCCTTTAGAGTGAAGGGCAAGGCTGGTAGAAGTAGGGAACCCTGGATGACTCGAGATATTGAGACTCTGGTCAAAAAGAAGAAGGAGGCATATGACGTACATAAGCAACTGGGATCAAGTAGATCCCTTGAAGAGTATAGAGATTGTCGAAATAGAGTTAAGAGGGAAATCAGGAGGGCAAAAAGGGGACATGAAATTGCTTTGGCAAATAATGCAAGGGAGAATCCAAAGAGATTCTACAGATACATAAAGGGGAAAAGAGTAACTAGGGACAGAGTAGGGCCTCTTAAGGATCAACAAGGGCATCTATGTGCAGAGCCACAAGAGTTGGGTGAGATCCTGAATGAATATTTCTCATCGGTATTCACGGTGGAGAAAGGCATGGATGTTAGGAAACTAAGGGAAATAAATAGTGATGTCTTGAGAAGTGTGCATATTACAGAGGAGGAGGTGCTGGAAGTCTTAAAGCGCATCAAGGTAGATAAATCCCCGGGACCTGATGAAATGTATCCCAGGATGTTGTGGGAGGCTAGGGAGGAAATTGCGGGTCCCCTAACCGAGATATTTGAATCATCGGCAGCCACAGGTGAGGTGCCTGAAGATTGGAGAGTGGCGAATGTTGTGCCCTTGTTTAAGAAGGGCAGCAGGGAAAAGCCTGGGAACTACAGACCGGTGAGCCTAACGTCTGTAGTAGGTAAGTTGCTAGAAGGTATTCTGAGAGACAGGATCTACAAGCATTTAGAGAGGCAAGGACTGATTCGGGGCAGTCAGCATGGCTTTGTGCGTGGAAAATCATGTCTCACAAATTTGATTGAGTTTTTTGAGGGAGTGACCAAGAAGGTAGATGAGGGCAGTGCAGTAGATGTTGTCTACATGGACTTTAGCAAAGCCTTTGACAAGGTACCGCATGGTAGGTTGTTGCAGAAGGTTAAAGCTCGCGGGATCCAGGGTGAGGTTGCCAATTGGATTCAAAATTGGCTGGACGACAGAAGGCAGAGGGTGGTTGTAGAGGGTTGTTTTTCAAACTGGAGGCCTGTGACCAGTGGTGTGCCTCAGGGATCGGTGCTGGGTCCACTGTTATTTGTGATTTATATTAATGATTTGGATGAGAATTTAGGAGGCATGGTTAGTAAGTTTGCAGATGACACCAAGATTGGTGGCACAGTGGATAGTGAAGAAGGTTATCTAGGATTGCAACGGGATCTTGATCAATTAGGCCAGTGGGCCGACGAATGGCAGATGGAGTTTAATTTAGATAAATGTGAGATGATGCATTTTGGCAGATCGAATCAGGCCAGGACCTACTCAGTTAATGGTATGGCGTTGGGGAGAGTTATAGAACAAAGAGATCTAGGAGTACAGGTTCATAGCTCCTTGAAGGTGGAGTCGCAGGTCGACAGGGTGGTGAAGAAGGCATTCGGCATGCTTGGTTTCATTGGTCAGAACATTGAATATAGGAGTTGGGACGTCTTGTTGAAGTTGTACAAGACATTGGTACGGCCACACTTGGAATACTGTGTGCAGTTCTGGTCACCCTATTATAGAAAGGATATTATTAAACTAGAAAGAGTGCAGAAAAGATTTACTAGGATGTTGCCGGGACTTGATGGTTTGAGTTATAAGGAGAGGCTGGATAGACTGGGACTTTTTTCCCTGGAGCGTAGGAGGCTTAGGGGTGATCTTCTAGAGGTCTATAAAATAATGAGGGGCATAGATAAGGTAGATAGTCAACATCTTTTCCCAAAGGTAGGGGAGTCTAAAACTAGAGGGCATAGGTTTAAGGTGAGAGGGGAGAGATTCAGAAGGGCCCAGAGGGGCAATTTCTTCACTCAGAGGGTAGTGAGTGTCTGGAATGGGCTGCCAGAGGTAGTAGTAGAGGCGGGTACAATTGTGTCTTTCAAAAAGCATTTAGATGGTTACATGGGTAAGATGGGTATAGAGGGTTATGGGCCAAGTGCGGGCAACTGGGACTAGCTTAATGGTAAAAACTGGGCGGCATGGACTGGTTGGGCCGAAGGGCCTGTTTCCATGCTGTAAACTTCTATGATTCTATGAAGCAGACTGCTGTGGAAGTGAGGGCTTAAGTGGGTCGGTGCAGACTCGATGGGCCGAATGGCTCCTTCTGCACTGTATGTTCTGTGTCTGGTGGTGAGATCTTCTGGTCTTGCCACTGTCAGTGCGATTTCCCATTGAATCCACCCCCCACCACCAGGAAACCCACGGTAGAGGTTCGCCGTCGGTCGGGCCGGAAGATTCCACTGGCGAGATCCCCCCCTTAGTCTAAAAGATCTAGTAATTAATCTTAATGGTGACATTTAACAAATGTACTGTATATACATATAACATTATTTTTCAAAGAGCAAAATTTCTTGCTCAGCAGTAGTTATTATTCAAATCACCGTTTAATACGCCTGATACACCCGATTGAACAAAATTAATTTTGTATGGGCTTTCTAACCGCAATATGAGGGCAGGAAAGGGGACGTTCTCACCACATCTGCTGATTTCAATGATTTACTGGCTTGGGGGAGGGGATATTGATTTATTTTAAAAGTGGTGACTACATGTAACTTGTCTGTGGAGCATTGTAGAGGTTAATAAATCTTGAATTTGTGTATTTTAAATTAGTCAGGTGACCTTGTTTGTGCAAATCCAACAAAAGTCAAGAAGGATGTACGTGGGTGCATGTGAAGGCCCTGGTGTTCGGACAGATTTTGAAATGATTCATCTTCGGAAAGTGCCAAACCAATATAATCATCTATCTGGCCTACTGGATATATTTAAATCGAAGATTGTAAGTACTTTTTAGAAATGCTTTTTAATTGGCATCTTGAACTTTACTGGATTTAATTGCAATCAATATTTCCTCTAACCTCTTTATGCTGTGCATGGCTTGTTCGTTTCCGTGCATTATCTAAAGGGCAATATATGGGCAGTCTGCGCAGGACCTTCTAGGTTAAGGTAGCCAGGGAAAGGGTTGGCCCACTGAAGGATAGGCAAGGGAATCTATGTGTGGAGCCAGAGGAAATGGGTGAGGTACTAAATGAATACTTTGCATCAGTATTCACCAAAGAGAAGGAATTGGTAGATGTTGAGTCTGGAGAAGGGTGTGTAGATAGTCTGGGTCACATTGAGATCCAAAAAGACGAGGTGTTGGGCATCTTAAAAAATATTAAGGTAGATAAGTCCCCAGGGCCTGATGGGATCACCCCAGAATACTGAAGGAGGCTGGAGAGGAAATTGCTGAGGCCTTGACAGAAATCTTTGGATCCTCACTGTCTTCAGGTGATGTCCCAGAGGACCGGAGAATAGCCAATGTTGTTCCTCTGTTTAAGAAGGGTAGCAAGGATAATCCAGGGAACTACAGGCTGGCGAGCCTTACTTCAGTGGTAGGGAAATTACTGGAGAGAATTCTTCGAGACAGGATCTACTCCCATATGGAAGCAAATGGACGCATTAGTGAGAGGCAGCATGGTTTTGTGAAGGGGAGGTTGTGTCTCATTAACTTGATAAGAGTTTTTCGAGGAGGTCACAAAGATGATTGATGCAGGTAGGGCAGTGGATGTTGTCTATATGGACTTCAGTAAGGCCTTTGACAAGGTCCCTCATGGTAGACTAGTACAAAAGGTGAAGTCACACGGGATCAGGGGTGAGCTGGCAAGGTGGATACAGAACTGGCTAGGTCATAGAAGGCAGAGAGTAGCAATGGAAGGATGCTTTTCTAATTGGAGGGCTGTGACCAGTGGTGTTCCGCAGGGATCAGTGCTGGGACCTTTGCTGTTTGTAGTATATATAAATGATTTGGAGGAAAATGTAACTGGTCTGATTAGTAAGTTTGCAGAAGACACAAAGGTCCGTGGAATTGCGGATAGCGATGAGGACTGTCAGAGGATACAGCAGGATTTAGATTGTTTGGAGACTTGGGCGGAGAGATGACAGATGGAGTTTAATCCGGACAAATGAGAGGTAATGCATTTTGGAAGGTCTAATGCAGGTAGGGAATATACAGTGAATGGTAGAACCCTCAAGAGTATTGAAAGTCAGAGAGATCTAGGTGTACAGGTCCACAGGTCACTGAAAGGGGCAACACAGGTGGAGAAGGTAGTCAAAAAGGCATACGACATGCTTGCTTTCATTGGCCGGGGCATTGAGTATAAGAATTGGCAAGTCATGTTGCAGCTGTATAGAACCTTAGTTAGGCCACACTTGAAGTATAGTGTTCAATTCTGGTTGCTACACTACCAGAAGGATGTGGAGGCTTTAGAGAAGGTGCAGAAGAGATTTACCAGAATGTTGCCTGGTATGGAGGGCATTAGCTATGAGGAGCGGTTGAATAAACTCGGTTTGTTCTCACTGGAACGACGGAGGTTGAGGGGCGACCTGACAGATGTCTACAAAATTATGAAGGGCACAGACAGAGTGGATAGTCAGAGGCTTTTCCCCAGGGTAGAGGGGTCATTTACTAGGGGGCATAGGTTTAAGGTGAGAGGGGCAAGGTTTAGAGTAGATGTACGAGGCACGTTTTTTTACGCAGAGGGTAGTGGGTGCCTGGAACTCACTACCGGAGGAGGTGGTCAAAGCAGGGACGATAGTGACATTCAACGGGCATCTTGACAAATACATGAATAGGATGGGAATAGAGGGATACGGACCCAGGAAGTGTAGAAGATTGTAGTTTAGTTGGGCAGCATGGTCGGCACGGGCTTGGAGGGCCGAAGGGCCTGTTCCTGTGCTGTACATTTCTTTGTTCTTTGTACATGTGCACACTTGAGAAGGCGCCACTGCGCATGTCCTCATTGGCGCCGGCGCATTCACAAGACAGCCCCGAACGTTACCCAAGCACAACGCAACCCCATCCGCGCTCTCAAGACCAACCGCAACATCGTCATCAAACCAGCAGACAAAGGAGGGGCCACCATCATACTGAACAAAACGGACTACTGCAAAGAAATATACCGACAACTCAACAACCAGGAACACCACAGACAGTTACCCGCAGATCCGACCAAGGAACATATCCACCAACTCAACAGACTGATCCAGACCTTGAGAACACCCTATGTGCTTTCATCCCATGTACTCCCCGCATTGGAGATCTCTACTGCCTCCCGAAAATACACAAGGCCAACACACCAGGCCGTCCTGTGGAATCTCTTTCCCTGTCCTATCGTTTCAGGCAATGGGACTCTGTGTGAGAACCTCTCTGGCTACATCGAGGGCATCTTGAAACCCATCGTACAAGGTACGCCCAGCTTCTGTCGCGACACGAAGGACTTCCTACAGAAACACAGCACCCATGGACCAGTTGAACCAGGGACATTCCTCGTCATAATGGACGTCTCTGCACTCTACACCAGCATCCCCCATGACGACAGCATTGCTGCAACAGCCTCAGTACTCAACACCACCAACTGCCAATCTCCAGACGCAATTCTGCAACTCATCTGCTTCATTCTGGATCACAACGTCTTCACCTTCGACAACAAGTTCTTCATCCAGATGCACGGAACAGCCATGGGGACCAAATTCGCACCTCAATATGCCAACATCTTCATGCATAAGTTTGAACAAGACCGCACAGGACCTTCAACCGACGTTATACACCAGATACATTGATGACTTTTTTTTCCTTTGGACCCACGGCGAAGAATCACTGAAACGACTACACGATGACATCAATAAGTTCCATCCCACCATCAGACTCACCATGGACTACTCTCCAAAATCAGTTGCATTCTTGGACACACTCATCTCCATCAAGGATGGTCACCTCAGCACTTCGCTTTACCGCAAACCCATCGATAACCTCACGATGCTCCACTTCTCCAGCTTCCACCCTAAACACATTAAAGAAGCCATCCCCTATGGACAAGCCCTCCATATACACAGGATCTGCTCAGACGAGGAGGAGCGTAACAGACATCTACAGACAATATGAATCACCTGGATTAAAAAGATACCCTCGTACGAACGGGATATGGCGCTCGATTCATCGATCGACAGTTCCAACGCGCCACAGCAAGAAACTGCACCAACCTCCTCAGAAGACAAACACGGGACACAACCGACAGAGTACCCTTTGTCATCCAGTACTTTCCTGGAGCGGCGAAACTACAACATCTTCTTCGCAGCCTTCAACACGTCATCGATGAAGATGAACATCTTGACAAGGTCACCCCCACACCCGCACTACTTGCCTTCAAACAACCGTGCAACCTCAAACAAACCATTGTTTGCAGCAAACTACCCAGCCTTCAGAACAGTGACCACGACACCACGCAACCCTGCCATGGCAATCTCTGCAAGACATGCCAGATCATCGACATGGATACCACCATTACACGTGAGAACACCACCCACCAGGTACGGTACATACTCATGCGATTCGGCCAACGTTGTCTACCTCATACGCTGAAGGAAAGGTTGTCCCGAAGCGTGGACCATGCAGACGCTGCGACAACGAATGAACGGACATCGCGCGACAATCACCAGGCAGGAATGTTCCCTTCCAGTCGGGGAACACTTCAGCAGTCAAGAGCATTCAGCCTCTGATCTCCGGGTAAGCGTTCTGCAAGGCGGCCTTCAGGACGTGCGACAACGTAGAATCGCCGAGCAGAAACCTATAGCCAAGTTCCGCGCATGAGTGCGGCCTCAACCGGGACCTGGGATTCATGTTGCATTACATTCATCCCCCACCATCTGGCCTGGGCTTGCGAAATCCTGGCTTGAGACAATTCACACCTCTTTAACCTGGGGTTACCCCTATCTCTGGATCTGTAAAGATTTAACCACCTGCTAATGCTCGCATTCCAAGCATTGTTTGGCATCTTTGAATTTGTCTATATATAATGTTTCTGGAACATACCTCTTCATTCACCTGAGGAAGGAGCAGTGCTCCGAAAGCTAGTGTTTGAAACAAACCTGGTGGACTTTAACCTGGTGTTGTAAGACTTCTTCCTGCACTTTAGAAGGAACATTGATTGCAGAAAATTATAGAATTTCACAGCACAGAAGGAGGCTATTTGGCCCATTGTGTCCTTACTGGTTCTCTGAAAAGACAATCCGATTGGTTCCATGCCCCAACCTTTCCACATTTTCTTTTGTCTTTTTCCCATTTCCCTTCTAAAGACTATATGAATTATGCGTCTACTGATCCTGTTAGGATGTTGTTTATGTCAACAGCCGCATTTTTGTTTTTGTATGATTCTAAATGTATCTTTTAATTAGAGACTTGCTGATAGTTGAATTAGCTTTTCCCCATTTACAACAATAACCATAGTTAAAATTCCATATCATTTTGAACACCTCTAATTCTTTTAGTCACTTTTCTAGAAAGAAGCACCTCAGATTCTCTAATCTTTCATCAAAACTTAAAGTTTTTTTAATGCCTAGTATCATCTTGCTAGATTGTTTTTGTACTTTAACATGGCTTTGTGATTCTTCCTATTGCAATGCATTTAAAACTAAATAGCCAAGTGGCATTTCTGGATTTAGTGCCTAAAAATGTGTGCAATGGACATGAAAAGTGAGTGCTAGTCCTTTGGCCTAATTTGTACGTCAATGCAGAAAAATTCCTGTATGGTTATCTAGGTGATTCATATTACTGCACCTGAAGAGTGTATTATTAATTGCATTCAAGTGAGTGCCAGAGATTTGTTCACTCCGATTACTTGTTCCAGTACCAGATGACAAAATCTCCAAACAAATCTGGTGTCTTAGCTTCCAAATGATCAGAAAAGTGGCAGATGGAATTTAACCCAGAAAAGTGTGAGGTGTTACACTTTTTGGAAAGAGCAATTTGACAAGGAAATATGCAATGAATGGCACGACACTGGGAAGTCCTGAGGAACAAAGAGACCGTGGCATGTTTGTAAATAGATCTCTGAAGGCAGAACGACAGGTTAACAGTGTGATGAAAAAGGCATATGGTACACTTACCTTTATCAATCGTAGCATACATTATAAAAGCAAGGAAGTCATGTTGGAGGTATATAGAACATTGGTGAGGCCACAGCTGGAATACTGTGTGCAGTTCTGGTCACTACATTATAGGAAGGTGTGATTGCACTGGAGGGGATGCATAGGCGTTTCACCAGGACGTTGCCTGGGATGGGACAATTTAGTTATGAAAAGAGGTTGGGATAGGCTTGGGTTGTTTTCGCTGGAACAGAGAAGACTGAGAGGCGACATGATCGATGTGTACAGGAATATGAAGGGCATGGAAAGGGTGGATAGGGAACAGCCGTTCCCCTTAGTCGAAGGGTCGGTTACGAGATGACACAAGTTCAAGGTGAAGGGTGGGAGGTTCAGGGGGGATTTGAGGAAAAACATATTTACTCAGAGGGTGGTGACAGTTTGGAACGCACTGCTTGGGAGGGTGGTAGAGGCGTGTTTCCTCACATCCTTTAAAAATTACCTGGATGAACACTTGGAACACCTTAACATTCGAGACCATGGGCGAAGTGCTGGAAAATGGGATTAGGATTGGCAGACCAGGTACATTTCATGCGGCAGTGCAGACTCGGTGGACCGAAGGGCCTTTTCTGCACTGTATTTTTCAGTGATTCTATGTTTAAATCACTATGGCCTAACAATCTCGCTGACTGCGTTTCTTCCCCCACCTTTGTGAATGGTGAGGCAAACTTTAATGATGGGGAAAGGGAGAAGTGTTGTGCAGAGGCTAGATTTGGAGGAATGCATTGTAGTTAATAAAAAGCATATTATCTGAACGGTGAGTTTGCAGAGGGATCTGGGTGACCTCGTGCATGTATCACAAAGGGTTAGTATGTAGGTATAGCAAGTAATTAAGAAGGTTAATTGAATGTTATTGTTTATTGCAAGGGGAGTTTAACACAAAGTAGAGAAGTTATGCTTTTGGGGCATTGGAGAGACGACATCTGGATTACTGTGTACTGTTGGTCTCCATATTTAAGGAAGGATTTAAATGCTTTGGAAGAAATTAAAAGAAGGTTTACTAGACTAATAGCTGGAATGGGAGGTTTTTCTTTTGAAGAAAGTTAGACAGGATAGGTTTGTATGCACTGGAATTGAGAAGAATAAGAGACAACTTGATTGAAAAGTGTAAGATCCCGAGCGGTCTTGACAGTGTGGTATGGAATGGATGTTTCCTCTTTTGGGAGAATCTAGAACTAGGGGTCATTGCTTAAAAATAAGGGGTCGCCATTTTAAGACAGATGAGGAGAAGTTTATTCTCTTAGCGGCTATTAGCACAGTGGTTAACACTGTTGCTTCACATCGCCAGGGACGTGGGTTTGATCCCGGCTTGGGTCACAATCTCTGCGGAGTCTGCACGTTTTCAGCGTGGCTGCGTGGGTTTCCTCCGGGTGCTCCGGTTTCCTCCCACAAGTCCCGAAAGATGTGCTTGTTATGTAATTTGGACATTCTGAATTCTCCCTCTGTGTACCCGAACAGGCGTCGGAATGTGGCGACTAGGGGCTTTTCACAGTAACTTCATTGCAGTGTTAATGTAAGCCTGCTTGTGACAAGAAAGATTATTATAATTGTAACTTCTAGCCTTATGTGCTGATTTACTCTTTGATTTGTATGCATGTCATGGTCTGTTTATCATTTCCCATATTAATACCTTTCTCTCGTGCCTTGTCTTTACTCTTTGATTTACCACATCTTCCCAAATTTGATTTACCACATCTTCCCAAATTTGATTCCTTGCCCCCACTATTTAGTTTAAAATCCTCTCCACTTCCCTAATTATGTGGCTCGCTCAAACACTGGTCCCAGCATTGTTCAGGTGTAGACTGTCCCAATGGTACAGCCCCCACTTTCCCCAGTACTGGTGGCAGTTCCCCACGGGCCAGAACCCATTTCAACCAATTTTTGAGCCATGCATTCATTTCTCTAATCTTATTTGTCCTCTGCCAATTTGTACGTGCTCAGGTAATAATCCAGAGAACCTTTTGAGGTTCTGCTTAATTTGGTGCCCAATTCCTCTGGCTATGCTGAATCTCTTTCCCTGTCCTGTGTATGTCATTGGTACCGATATGGACCCAACAACTGGATCATCCTCCTCTCACTGCAAGCCCTGAGCAATTATCCCAAATCCCGGAACCGGGCAGGCACCCGCAGCCTTCCAGACACTCGCTCTTTGCTACAGAGAACAGTGTCAATCATCATTGTGATACTGTCCCATTCTACCACTACATTCCTTTTAGCTTCCCTGACTGAAATGGCTTCCTCTACCACAGTGCCATGGCAAGCCAGCTCACCCACCCTGTAGCCCCACTCTCATCCAAACAAGCTGAAGGAACCTCAAACTTGTCCTATAATTGTAAAGGCTGAGGCTCTTGCACTCCTGCCCTCTGGGTCCCCTTACCTGCCTCACTCGCAGTCTTGCAGTCACACCCTCCTATCCCTGACCATTGACCAAATCAGAAGACCCTATCCTAAGGGGTGGGACCACCTCCTTGTACAAAGTGTCCAGGGTAAATTGCTCTCTCTGTGATGCATTACAGTGTCTGCAGCTCAGCTTCCAGTTCAGTGACTCTGAACTGAAGCTCCTCAAGTTGTAAAAACATACTGCAGATGTGTAATCAGATCAAGAACGAGGAGGCATAGGTTTAAAGTGATATGCGAAAGAAGCAAATGTGATGTGAGAAAATGTTTTATTACACTGAGTGGTTTGGATATAGAATGCCTGGAAGTGTGGATATAGGTTCAATCAAGACATTCAATAAGGCATTAGATGATTATTGCGAAAGGATATGGGGAAAAGGAAGGAAAATAGCACTAAGTCATGATGTTCATTTGGAGTGCCAGTGCAGACATGATGGGCCAAAATAATTCTGTGCCATAATGATTCTGTGTTTGTCTGGATTACAAGGGCATCCAGGAGCTCCAATATGCTGCAGCCGTGACACATAATCTGTTCTGAAGTGAGCAAAATACCTGTTCTGCTATCTGTAATGTGTTTAATTATTGACTTAATTATTTTATTCAATTAATTATTTTCCCATTTTTGTATACTTTTTTTAACCTTGCCACCAATTTGTATACTATTTTAAACTATAGGAATAGAATAGACTTTAACCACTTACCAGATACACACCAAACAGCTAGTCTATTCTTCTGGAGTAGAGTAGGAATTAATTCCTACAGGGTAAAAAAAGTTAGAAAAATATCGGCACAGCTCCTTTCTCCCTCCACCTAACTTTTAAAAAAAAAAAGTATTTTTATTAAGGTTTTGCAGAATTTTTCATAATAAAACAGTAACAATAATAACAAAACAAACGAGTGAACATTAAACAATTAAATAGATATTACCCCACGCTACTCAGGCTTCCCACACCATCCCAATGAAGCACTCAAACCCCCCCCCCCCAACGGATTGCTGCTGCTGCTGACATTTTAATTTTCCCCGAGAAAGTCGGCGAACGGTTGCCACCTCCAAGAGAACCCTAGCATAGACCCTCTTAAGGCAAACTTTATTTTCTCGAGGCTGAGAAACCCAGCCATGTCGTTAACCCAAGTCTCTACACTCGGGGGCTTTGTTCCCTCCACATTAATAAAATCCGTCTCTGGGCTACTAGGAGGCAAAGGCCAAGACGTTGGCCTCTTTCGCCCCCTGAACTCCCGGGTCTTCTGACACTCCAAAGATCGCTATCTCTGGACTCGGCACCACCCGTGTGTTAAGCACTTTGGACATTGCCCTCGTGAACCCTTGCCAGAGCTCTCTAAGCTCCGGGCATGCCCAAAACTTGTGGACATGGTTTGCAGGGCTGCCCTTGCACCTCATACAGCTGTCTTCTACCCCAAAAAACTTGCTCATTCTCGCTGACGTCATGTGTGCCCAGTGCCTTAGCTTCCACCTTAAATTGAATTAGACTGAGCCTGGCACATGATGAGGAGGAATTAACCCTGCCCAGGACCTCTGCCCACTGACCCGCTTCCAACTCCTCACCTAGCTCCTCCTCCCACTTCCCCTTGAGCTCCTCCACCGGGGTTTCCTCCACCTCCTATAGTTCCTGGTAGATATCCAACACCTTCCCCCTCCCCCACCTAGGTGCCGGCGACCACCCTGTCCTGCATCCTCAGTGGCGGCAGCGTCGGAAAGGCCACTACCTGTTTTTTCAGGAAGGCTCGTACTTGCAGATATTTAAAGGCGTTTCCTGGCGGCAGATTAAATTTGTCCTCTAGCGCCTTCAAACTTGGAAAGCTTCCGTCTATGAACAGATCCACTCCACCTAACTCATTCACTCATCCAACTCTCAACACTCTAACTTGAGCACCATGAATATTTGATTCAACCAACAGCGAGTAACTGAACTTTGTCACTTACTCAGGTGCAAGAAAGTGTGCATCTGCAACACTGTGATACACCTGTTACCCAAGCATTGATCTGGCACCCTTACCCCTCATCCAAGCCTCAGTCTGGTACCCGACACCAACATTAAGTTTCGCATTAAGATTTTAAGAAAGTAATATGTGTTTAGTTGAGTTCTTTGAGTACTTCTGTTAAAGGCGAATTGTGGACTTTTTATAATATAAGGTGTCTCAGCGGCAGAGGTTGAGAATCCTTGTTTTATGTAATTGACATACTGCGTCCACTTTATTTTACATCCTTTTCAAATCTTTTCTTAACCAGTGATTTTTATGTGAAATAAAATCGCTAATGATTTTAACTCAAAATAATCTGTTTACTTAGCCCTATTGGAGGTATCTTTTTCTTTTCCAGGGATGCCCTTTGACACCTTTGCCCCCGATAAGTGTAGCTATTCGGTTTACATATGTCCTTCAAGATTGGCAACAGTACTCATGGCCCCAACAACCTCCAGGTAGGACATACTAAATTGTATTTAATGTTATAAGACTGCAACTTTAAGTTGAGTAATTTAAAGGTTGTCATTGAGCACCACAAATATTCAAATTGCGAGCCATAGTTCCTAGTTTAGGTACTTGGTACATGCTCAAATTTAGCTTTTTTAATAACCTATTTACAAAATTATTTCATGGGATGTGGGTTTTGTTGGCAAGGCCAGCATTTGTTTCCCAACCCACATTGCCCTCAAGTAGGTGGTCGTCAACCATCTACTTGAAGCACTGCTTTCCATCTGGTACATCTACACCCATTGTGCTGTTAAGAAGGGAGTTCTAGGATTTTGATCCAGTGACCATGAAGGAGCAGCAATATAGTTCCAAGTAATAATAATAATAATTGTTAATTGTCACAAGTAGGCGTCAATGAAGTTACTGTGAAAAGCCCCTAGTCGCCACATTTCGGTGCCTGTTCGGGGAGGCCGGGACAGGAATTGAACCCGCGCTGCTGACCTTGGTCTGCATTACAAGCCAGCTGTTTAGCCCACTGTGCTAAACCAGCCCCAGATGGGGCTTGTCCTTTCAGATGGCTTGTCTCCTTGTCCTTTTAGATGGTAAGCATCGTGGATTTGGATAATGCTACCTAAGGAGTGCTGCAGTCCATTTTGTATATGGTACACACTGCCACTGTGCGCCGGTGGTTGGAGAGACTAAATATTTAACGTGGCGGATGGGGT
Source organism: Scyliorhinus torazame (assembly GCF_047496885.1). Taxonomy (NCBI): domain Eukaryota; kingdom Metazoa; phylum Chordata; class Chondrichthyes; order Carcharhiniformes; family Scyliorhinidae; genus Scyliorhinus; species Scyliorhinus torazame. The sequence continues at coordinate 70,868,236 of NC_092708.1, read as the reverse complement.
GTCGGATCATGTGGGCTAATTTGTCCTGGGTGGAATTGAGCTTCTTGAGTGTCATGGAAGCTCCATTCATCCAGACAAGTGGAGAGGATTGCATTATGATCCTGACATGTGCCTTGAAGATGATGAACAGGCTTTGGGGAGTCAGGAGATGAGTTACGTGCTGCAGAATTCCAAGCCTCAGACCTGCTCTTGAGCCACAGTATTTATATGGCTGGCCCAGTTCAGTTTCCGGTCAATGGAAACCCCCAGGAATGGTGATAGTGGGAGATTCAATTATAGTAATTTCATTGAATGTCTGGGGGGCGTAGTGAGATTCTCTCTTGTTGGCGTGAGCTTTGCCTGGCACATTTACGGCACAAATGTTACTTGTCGCTTATCAACCCAAGCCTGAATGTTGTCCAAGTCTTGCTGTATGTGATCGTGGACTGCTTAATAGAATCACTAGGTGCGGCGGCTTTTAAACGTGATGATGATGCCATCGGAGGAGGGAGAGGCGGAGATAGTGGCAGCTATGGACGCGGAGAAGGCCTTTGACCGAGTAGAGTGGGAGTACCTCTGGGAGGCGCTGCGTAGGTTTGGGTTCGGGGGAGAGTTTATTAGTTGGGTTAAGCTCCTTTACAGAGCCCCGGTGGCAAGTGTAGTGACGAACCGGCGGAGGTCGGAGTACTTTCGACTGTACCGAGGGACGAGGCAGGGGTGCCCCCTGTCCCCCCTGTTGTTCGCATTGGCGATCGAACCATTGGCCGTGTCATTGAGGGAGTCTAATAAATGGAGGGGGGTGGTCCGAGGGGGAGAAGAGCATCGGGTGTCGCTATATGCGGATGACCTGTTGCTGTACGTGGCGGACCCAATGGAGGGGGATGGTGGAGGTCATACAGACTCTGAGGGAGTTTGGGGAGTTTTCGGGCTATAAGCTCAATGTAGGGAAGAGTGAGCTCTTCGTATTACAGGCAAGGGACCAGGAAAGAGGGATAGGAGACCTACCGCTGAGGAGGGCGGAGGGGAGCTTTCGGTACCTGGGGATCCAGATAGCCAGGAGTTGGGGGGCCCTACATAAACTGAACCTGACCAGGAGTTGGGGGGGCCCTACATAAACTGAACCTGACGAGATTGGTGGAGAAAATGGAGGGGGACTTCAAAAGATGGGACATATTACCGCTCTCGCTGGCGGGTAGAGTGCAGTCGGTCAAAATGGTGGTCCTCCCGAGGTTTTTGTTTGTGTTTCTGTGCCTCCCCATCGTGATCACCAAGGCCTTTTTTAAGAGAGTAGGTAGGAGTATTATGGGGTTTGTGTGGGCGAATAAGACCCCGAGGGTAAGGAGAGGGTTCCTGGAACGCAGTAGGGACCGAGGAGGGTTGGCGCTACCAAATCTAGGGAGCTAGTACTGGGCAGCAAATGTGCGATGATCCGCAAGTGTGTTATGGAGGAAGAGGGGGCGGCATGGAAGAGGATGGAGATGGCGTCCTGCAAAGGAACGAGCCTGGGGGTGTTGGTGACGGCACCGCTGCCGCTCTCGCCGACAAAGTATACCACGAGCCCGGTGGTGGCGGCAACGTTAAGGATCTGGGGCCAGTGGAGATGGCACCGGGGCGCAATGGGAGCATCGGTATGGTCCCCGATCAGGGGTAACCACCGGTTTCTCCCGGGGGAAGATGGACGGGGGGTTCCAGAGCTGGCATCGGGCGGGGATTGGAAGAATGGGGGACCTGTTCATCGACGGGACGTTTGCGAGCTTAGGGGCACTGGAGGAGAAGTTTGAGTTACCCCCGGGAAATGCCTTTAGATATATGCAGGTGAGGGCTTTTGTGAGGAGACAGGTGAGGGAATTCCCGTTGCTCCCGGCACAAGAAATTCAAGACCGGGTGATCTCGGGTGTATGGGTCGGGGAGGGCAAGGTGTCGGCAATACACTAGGAGATGAAAGAAGAGGGGGAAGCGTTGGTAGACGCGTTGAAGGGTAAATGGGAGGAGGAGCTGGGGAGGAGATCGAGGAAGGTCTGTGGGCTGATGCCCTGGGTAGGGTTAATTCCTCCTCCTCGTGTGCCAGGCTCAGCCTGATACAATTTAAGGTGGTTCACAGAGCTCACTTGACGGGGGCGAGGTTGAGCAGGTTCTTTGGGGTAGAGGACAGATGTGGAAGGTGCTCAGGGAGCCCGGCGAACCATGTCCATATGTTTTGGTCATGCCCGACACTGGAGGGGTTCTGGAGAGGAGTGGCGGGAGCAATATCTCAGGTGGTGAAAGTCCGGGTCAAGCCAAGCTGGGGGCTAGCAATATTCGGAGTAGTGGACGAACTGGGAGTGCAGGAGGCGAAAGAGGCCGTTATTCTGGCCTTTGCGTCCCTAGTAGCCCGGCGAAGGATCTTGCTAATGTGGAAGGAGGCAAAGCCCCCCAGCGTGGAGGCCTGGATAAACAATATGGCTGGGTTCATAAAGTTGGAGAGGATTACGTTCACCTTGAGAGGGTCTGCGCAGGGGTTCTACAGGAGGTGGCAACCGTTCCTAGACTATCTCGTGGAGCGTTAGAGGAAGGTCGGTCAGCAGCAGCGGCGACCGGGGGGGGGGGGGGGGGGAGGAGACACGTCTGGGGGGGGGGGGAAGGAGACACGTCCGGGGGGGGGGAGCTGCCTGGGGGGGTGGATGAGCAAGCGATAACATTAAGAGTCGGGGAAACTGGCACGTGCGGGAGAGAGCCAGTGTACAAAGCTATGTAAATATACTATTTTGCCATGTATATATCTTGCTCCGCGCGATTTCGCGTTTCTTTTTTTTTGTTACCGGGGGTGGGGGGGGGTTATTGTTTGTAAGGGAGAAAAACTGTGTTTAAAAACTTTAATAAATATATATTTTTTTAAAATAAAAAAAAATAGAATCACTAGAGTGCAGAAGGAGGCTATTCAGCCCATCAGGTCTGGACTGACTCTTAGAAAGAGCACCGTGCCTTGGACCACGCCCCCACGCTATCCCTATAACCCAATACTCTACCTAACCTTTTGGAACCTAAGGGAAAGAAAACCAGAGCACCTGAAGGAAACCCACGCAAATACGGGGAGAACGTGCAAACACCATACAGTCACCCGAGGTTGGAATTGAATCCGGGTCCCTGGCGCTGTGAGGCAGCAGTGCTAACCACTGTGCCGCAGCGCTGCCAGTGTGTAGATTTTTTAGAATGGTGAGTCTGCATGTAACATGCTCCTGATGACTCTCAGAAGTCCACTGCCATTTAATGCTCAGTTCAGGGCAGCACGATGGTGCAGTGGTTTGCATTGCTGCCTCACGGCGCTGAGGTCCGAGGTTCGATCCCGGCTCTGGCTCACTGTCCGTGTGGAGTTTGCACATTCTCCCCGTGTTTGCGTGGGTTTCGCCCCCACAACCCAAAGATGTGCAGGCTAGGTGGATTGGCCGCACTAAATTGCCTCTTAATTGGAAAAACCTAATTGGGTACTCTAAATTTTTTTAAAAATGTAATGCTCAGTTGAGCATTGATTGGTAGTGGGTAGAACTTCTGTCCACCCTTGGAAGGAAGTCATGCCTTTGAGCACTGTCAGCCAATTTGATTAGCCGGCAGCTCTTCAACCCCTCCAGGCACAGTGCTGCAGTGGCCAGAAGAGGTACTGAAGCACTCTGCCTGGAACTAAGTCTCGGGATTGTTCTCAAGGTAAGTCTCGGAGCCCCCGAGGGTGGGATTGTTGGGGAAACCCTGAGGAATTGGGAGGGGGGGGGGGCAATCATGGCATTGTAGGTGGAGGGAGGGCTGGAGCTCCAAGGTTCCGGAGAGGTAGGTACTCCAAATCTGAAGGGGCCGTCAAATGAAGAAGCCCCAATTGGATGATTGAGAAACCTTGAACTGACAGCACACATTTATCGTAGGTGTTGAGTCTGAGACGAGCGATGCAGTGCCAAACCATTGAATTTTTGCTTTTCACCCAGCGAGTAATACAGTAGTTCACAGAGCTGAATTTTATTTTTAGTAAATGATTTGCTCTTATTCACGTAAACCAAGAAAATGCCAATGAGCACGTTGCTCAATTAGTCTTTCCGTTGGGTTATGATACATTAAGGAGGAAGTCAAAAGAAGGTAGAAAATACAAGCTTTTTATTGCATAGTAAAAGTGAATCACGAGCAGTACTTGCAACTTATGCAAACCTAAGGAAGCAGAATTAATTTTAATGGTATGAGCAGTTGAATTTTAAGCACACTGAAATAATAGTTGAAGTTTTCATTAGATTTTCTGAGTGTCTTTACATGAAACATTTTGGATGGCCTGTAACTCTGGAGAAACTCACTGGCTTGGATTCAAAAATGCTTTCAATCCAATAACTTAATGATGGACTTCAATTGGATCTTTAAAATTTCAATTGATTGAGTTCAAGCTTTTAATAAACATGAAACATTCTAATTTAGATAATTAGTCTTAAGTTAGTACATTTAATTTTACCAAATAGCTATATTGTTCAGCAAATGGTATGTTGCAGCAATGATTTTTACAGCACTATGTTCATACTATAAATAGGCACTACAGATCAGGCTCCATGTTTAAATTTGGGAGCATAAAATATATTGTGGATCATAGAAATAGATTTGAATGTCTGCCATTTATGTTATATTCTGTCCTCTCAGGACAAACGAACGTGAAGTTGTAGCACATGGGGTTGAATGCAAATAAAAATGCAGGTTTATTGAATAGCTGTTAACTGCACAAAGGTTTGATCTAGACTGAGGGAAAGTCTGCGAAGCAGCCAATGATGTGAACTATACACCTGACTAGATTCTTAAACTAACCATGCAACAAGACAACAACAACTCCAAATATATAACATCCCTCCCTCTTCTAAGGTCTATAACAACAAGTAACCATGCACTTTTACAGAGTCATTAAAACATATATACAAAGGCAGGCAATGAATCATTACACCGTGATAATATAGTAAATAGGAAAGACAATCTGGTGGGTGTCTATTCCGCACTGGTTGCCTGCGCACTTCAGGGATTTGGTTGTTTTTGACATAGAGGTACTCTCCGGATCTTCAGAGGATGTCTCTACCCTGGAAAGCATTATAGTCTCTTACAGAAGGAAGACTTTTACAGCAGCAAGGTGTTTTTCGGCAATCTTGGTTTCTGCTGATTGACAAGAAGTCACCGTCACACGATCTGGTGGTTCATTCTGAAATAGTTTTGGCATACACGTGTAGCTAACAAATGATCTGTGTGTCGCCTCCACACTAGCTCATCTTCAGTTTGTACTGTACTGGAGACAGGACCAGTTTGAGCGAATACAGTTGCAGGAACCCACCTCTCGCTGTAGCTGTGTGCCAAAATGTGCTCTTCTTTTCGAAATAGGCGTCTTTTGGAATTACCTTCTCTTAAGATTTGCGACTGCTTTATTACGTTCTACTATCTCGGAAGTCTCCTACCGTAAAAGTAGATCCAATGTAGTTCTCAGCTTCTTCTTCAGTAGTAGTAAAACTCGGGGATTCTTGAGTAGTTGCGTGTGTGGTGTTGCAAAACATCGCCAAGAAACTGTCTAGACGGTGATTTAATGAACCTTGGCCCTTGGAGGCTTTCAGTGCATACTTTAAAAAAAAATATATATATTTATTAAAGTTTTTTAACACCATTTGTCTCCCTTACAAACAATAACCCCCCCGTAACAAAAAAAAAAGAGAAATCGCGCAGAGCAAGATATATTCAGTGCATACTTCAAAGACTGGATAAACCATTCAGCTAAACCATTCGTGCATCAGTGGTAAGGTGCTGATTGTATGTGTTGGATACCACTCATTGTTAGATGTTCCTCAAGCTCCTGAGTTGTGAATTGTAGACCGTTGTCACTCACGATTTGTTCTGGTAAAAATCTCATCAGGCTTTTTGATGGTTTGTTCCGCAGTTGTTGACTTCCTTAGGACCAGCTCAGGCCATTTGGAATGTGCATCAATGGCAATCATAAATATGTACCCCTCCTATGGATCTGCAAAGTCAATGCGTAATGTTGCTGAGGCATTTTAGGCCACTCCCATGTATGCAATGGAGATAACGGTGGTGCATTTTTCATCACGCACATGACAGGCACAGTCCTGCTTTTCCTTCGATCTGGGCATTGATTCCTGGCCACCGGATTCAGCTCCTTGCGAATTCCTTCATTTGAACTGCACCTATGTGTCCTTCATGTAATTGTTCCAATACTCTTTGTCGCATAATTTGAGGAATTATTACCCTCCCCTCAAATGCCCTGTACTGTCAATTCAAGTTTTCTGGAAACACATGGCTTTGATTTAGGATGTGTTCCCCCTTTTCTCCCTTTTAACATAATTTCTAGTACTTTCCCCATCATGGGATCATTTCTGGTCTGTCGTTGGATCTAAGCTGCAGTCACTGGGACGTATTCTATCTGCGGAAAATAAAAGATATTTTCACTACTGAGAGGTACCTGACCAGCAGGCAAAAGCAAACATGATGATGCAACAGTACTGGCATGGTTTTCTGACTGACTATATTTGATCTTGTACGAATGTGCAAATAATATTAAATACCATTGTTGAAGTTGTTTGCTGCCAATGAAGGACTACCCTTATGTGGTCCAAAAATGGTTGAGGGCCTGAGGTACGTCAGCAATGTGAAATGACAGAGATTTTGGTTAAAGTTTTGCACACCAAAAAGAATACTCAGTACCTCCTTCTCCAACTGGGTGTAATTTGATTCAGCACTGGTTAAGAGACATGACACAAAAGCTATTGGTCTTTCTTCCCCTGAAGATAGTATGTGTGCCGGCACCACCACCCCAACTCCATACTGCGAGGCATTACAAGCAAGTTGTGGTGGTAACTTCAGGGTGAAATGTACCAATGCTTCTGACTTTTCCTCCGGGTGCTCCAGTTTCCTCCCACAAGTCCCAGAAATTAAAATGATACCTCAAGAAATCGTGACCCTAAGTTTGATATACCCTGGTCTAGTTTATATTGTAATATAAGCCAATTATAACAGCTTGTCTTGGATTTAATGTGATGCAAAAAATGTCGCTGTTTCACTTTACCTCTGTGCCTGAATCTAACTGCGCACGTGTTGACCTCTACAGCCTGAACTCCTTGGGTGTGGGTTTTAATTTTAGGTATGGACCTTTTTAAACATTTAAATATAAGGCCCCACAACCTTACTGGCCCAATGAAAGCTATGATCAGCTGACCAGCTGTTGATTCTGCCTCATCGTCAAAAGCTTTGACTTTCTTTTCTTCCCTGAAAATAATTTTTATCCATTCCTCGTCTCCATTATTCTTTTTAACCTGTTATGTTCTGCACTCAGAGGATAAAATACTGAAATTGTAGCTTGTGGGATTGAATGCAAATAACAACACAGTTTTATCGAATAGTTGGACAAAGGCGTGATCCAGACTGAGGCAAAGCCCGCAAAGCAGTCAATGGGGCGGCAAGGTAGCACAGTGGTTAGCACTGCTGCTACACAGTGCCAGGGAAACGGTTTTGATTCCTGGCTTGGGTCATTGTCTGTGCGGAGTCTGCACATTCTCACCGTGTCTGCATGAGTTTCCTCTGGGTGCTCCGGTTTCCTCCTGCAAGTTCCGAAAGATGTGCTGTTAGGTGAAATAGGCATTCTGTATTCTCCCTCGGTGTACCCGAACAGACGCCGTAGTGTGGTGACTAGGGGATTTTCACAGTAACTTAATTGCAGTGTTAATGTAAGGCTACTTGTGACACTACTGAAGATTATTTTTTTAAATTCCGTCACAAACTACACACGTGACTAGATTCTTAAAGTGACCACACAACAACAACCCCGAATATCTAACAACTTACAGCACCTTGTGTTGCTACCTCTTCTCAATGCACAATTTGAATTTGTTGCCTTAGTTACAGCTGTTCACCCTCACAATTAAACATAGTATTAGAATTTAATTTCATCAGTAATAGCTGCATCACAAATGGCTGCTATCTCTCTTGAACTCCTTAGTGTTGAATTGACTGGATTGGAAATGTGTTGCTATCCCGCTTTCACAGTATTGGAATTGATTGCATCGGTAACAAGAGACCATGAACGAAATTCTCCATCCCGCCCCGCCACATTTCTGCCCCGACCCGCTGGCGGGATGCTCTGTTACACCGGCCGGTCAATGGGGTTTCCCATTGTGGGGCAGCCCCACGCCGTCGAGAAACCCCCGGGCGCCGGCAAAACGGAGACTCCCACCGGCGGAGAATGACGCCCCTTTTTTCTTCTAGGTTTTAAAAAAAAGACCTTAAGGTTATGCATAAATTTTACATTTTTTGATCTTAAGGCTGAAAATAATATTTTCTAATGGGTCTTATTTCAGTTTATATACAAGGTGGTTAGAATCTGGAATTCTCTGCCACAATCTATTGAAACAGAATCTATAAATTATTTTACTAGGGATTCAATATCCTGAAAAAGAGTAAATATCAAATGGCATGCAGTGAAGTGGCCCCTGTCGGGTTTTCTCTGTGATTGAAATCCCCAGTGGCAGAAGTCCCATATGTCGACAGCTGCTGACCAATAAGGGTTAAGTATCTCCTCAAGCCACCAGTGTCAGCAGGAGCAGTGGCTGCTGACCATAATACACCTACCAGAGGCTTGGGATCATCTTGAGACCCCAGACCAAAGGTGGGTGGGGGTGGGGGTGGTTGGGGGGGGGTCATCGTACCTCCACTCTGGAATAATGGTTGTCATTTGGCTCATTGATGAGCATAATTAACATCCCACCAGCAGCTGGGAATCCTGCTTCAGCCCCTTCTGACCTGCAACTTTAATTGAGAAGAGTTTGCTGCCACTGGGATACGGAAGCAGGCCCTCTTCCAAGATTAAATTAGCCTGACTGCTATGGTTCCAACCATGACAGGCTCCAACCCCAGGACATGAGCATAAAAATCAGAAGACCCACACTTCATGCAGTGCTGTTGGAGGTGTCATCTTTCAGTTAAATATTAAATCAAGGCCGCATCTGGCCACCCTGGCAGCACCCACAACTTAGCTCTGGCGCTGCTAGGACTGACTGCTAGAGCTGCTGGCCATCCTTGCCGACAGCTCTCGATTTTCTATCGACCAAGGGCAGAAAGACGCCCTGAACTTCTTATCCCCCCAGGCTGCTGTCGCTGTGGGGCAGGCTTTTTAAAGGTTGGTATTTTGGGACTGACTTTCCTTCTGGGTCGTTGGGGACGGGGAGAGTGATCAGTAAACCAAGTCCCACCACCCCCTTACATTGCTATTTGTGGGAGCTTGTGTACAAATTAGCTGCCACATTTCCTACATTACAACAGTGACTACATTTTAAAAATACTTAATTGGCTCTAAAGCATTTGAAATGTCTGGTGAAAAGCTCTCTATAAATTATCAGAGTACTAATGTTATAAAAACTGTAGACAGTCAAGAAATATCTGGGCTAAATCTAATTACTCTTGGATGCAACAGGAAATGTTTTATGTTCACACTCCCTACAAAAGCAATTGTCCTGTGTTTTATTTAATGACCTGTATAGTTCAGGAATTGAAAGTTAATTTATACATGCTTTTCAGCTACTTAAGATTTCGATGAAACATTTCTAACATTTTATGGTGCAAAGTGCCTCACAGAATTTGCCTTCTTATGTAGATTTTGATGCATTGGTTGGAGGAGAAGTGGGTGGTCTAGAATTTGGAAAATTACCATTTGGAGCATGTGAAGACCCTATTAGGTGAGGCTGAAAGATTTCTTGTTGCAAGTAATAACAGAAAATAAGGCTATGCATGCGTTTAATTTCATTTCCCTGATCTTGAAATAAGTAGAAGTCCTTTTCAGTTATAAAGCTACCTGTTGTTCTGGATGGTTAATCTTGTTTGCTCACCTGTTATCAGTTGAACAGAAAGTTCTCCCACTTAAATATGAATCATACTACCAATTACAAGCAATATACTGAAACATAAAATGTAACTCTAAACCTTAGTGCCTGTGCCCAGCTTGCAACGGTGTTCAATCTTTCTTCTATGAATGGAAGTAGCATTACAAATCTGCAAGAGAGCACTACATAGCGGAGGGATTGGTTCTTCTTTTATTGAGTTTTTTTTACAGGTCCTGCACAAATATCCACATCCCTTCGACCAACTGCAATCCCCCAAATCCTTGGCTTTCCTGTCTCCATTTCTGGCCATAGGCTATGAACAAATATTCATCATAAGCTCTCTGGCTCCCACAGCTACCTTGACGCACTTCCTCACACCCTGTCAGGACTCCAGACCATTCTCTTAGTTCCTCCATCTTTTGACATATCAGTTCTGATGATGCAACCTTCCACACCAGTATTTCTGAGATGTCATCTTTTTTCCCTCAACCGAGGATCCCACCCCCACACTCCCAGCTGCACGTTAGCACAGTGGTTAGCACTGTCGCTTCATTTTCCACCATCTCCAGTGTGATATCACCATTAAATACATCTTCTTCGCTCCTCCCATTTCAGCATTCCAAAGGGACTGTTCTCTCCTTAATAGGTTTACTCCTCAATCACCCCCAACAACCGCCCCCTTCCCACAGCAAGTTTCCATGCAAAACCAGCAGATGTGACACCTGCCCTTTTTATCTCTTCTCTCCTTGCCTTCCAAGACCCCAAATGCTCCTTCCTGGTGAAGCCACAATCTATGTGTACTTCTTTCAATTTAGTCTACTGCATTCACTGCTCACAATGTTGTCTCGTCTATACTGGGAAAAGCAAACACAGGTTAGAGGAGTTTTCATGTCCTGATTTTAACAAAGGTTGCACCTCAATTTAAATCATTGGGAATCCCTGACACATTGTATACTGTACTAATTTTAAGTGAATTATCTGTGCACTTAGAATTTTGCAACCTTCAAAAGGCATGCTTCTGCAAGTTGCAAACTAAATTTGATACGAAGATATAGGTTTTATTTTGGCTCAAGAATAAGGGGCGGGATTCTCCGTTGGCGGACACCAAAATCGCGAAACGCGATTGGGCAGAGAATAAAATCGCAGCGGACGTCGATTTCACACCAAATCGCTATTCTCCATCACATTGACAGCGGCGTCAATGTGGTCCGGAATGCACGTACAGTTGACACGGTTTGCATATCATTAGCAGGCCTGACCCGGTATTCTCCGGGGCCTCTGCGGTGCTCCGCCTCCGATGTGCTGAGTTCCTAATGTCGTTGTTCATTTGTGCTTTTCAAAATCGTGAGACTGGCATTGTGGCTACCGAGGGAGAGAGAGGGCTGGTATGGAAAGTGTCCAACATCGCCATAATTTTCTGACAGTTGTGTCATTGGCCGGGGAGCTGATAGCCCACTGTAAACTTTGGACCACAGGTCGTATAGGTCATGTCCCCCCCCCCCCCCCCCCCCCCCCCGTCCCCCCCAGGCTACCCTCTGGCCCCAGTTTTATTGAATTTTTTTTCCCAAACAACAATTTTTCCCCTCTTACAAAGCAAACGCATCAATAACAATACAGAAATTTTTAACAATACACAAGTAACAAAACCCCTTTATCTTTGACCTAAACTAAACTTAACCCCCCCCCCCCCCACTTCCCCCTGGGTTGCTGCTGCTGGTCATCTGTCTTCCCTCTAACGTTCCCCTAGGTAGTCGAGAAATGGCTGCCACCGCCTGGTGAACCCTTGAGCCGATCCTCTCAGGGCAAACTTTATATGCTCCAGTTTAATGAACCCCGCCATATCATTTACCCAGGCCTCCAGTCCGGGGGGTTTCGCCTCTTTCCACATGAGTAGGATCCTGCGCCGGGCTACTAGGGACGCAAAGGCCACAACGTCGGCCTCTTTCGCCTCCTGCACTCCCGGCTCTTCCGCAACTCCAAATAGAGCTAACCCCTAGACTGGTTTGACCCGGGCCTTCACCACCCGCGAAATCACTCCCGTCACTCCCTTCCAATACCCTTCCAGTGCCGGGCACGCCCAAAACATATGTGCGTGGTTTGCCGGGCTCCCGCCACACCTCCCACATTTGTCCTCCACTCCAAAGAACCTGCTCAATCTTGCTCCCGTTATGTGTGCTCTATGTAGCACCTTAAATTGAATCAGGCTAAGCCTGGCGCATGAGGAAGAGGAATTTACCCTGCTTAGGGCATCAGCCCACATACCCTCCTCTATCTCCTCCCCTAGTTCTTCTTCCCACTTTCCTTTTAGTTCGCCCACCGACTCCTCCCCCTCTTCCCTCATCTCTCGGTAAATCTCTGACACCTTGCCCTCTCCGACCCACACCCCTGAAAGCACCCTGTCCTGTATCCCCTGTGTCGGGAGCAACGGAAATTCCCTCACCTGTTGTCTAGTAAACGCCCTCACCTGCATATATCTCAAGAAATTTCCCCGGGGCAACTTATACTTTTCCTCCAATGCTCCCAAGCTCGCAAAAGTCCCATCTATAAATAAATCTCCCACCCTCCTAATTCCCAACTGGTACCAGCTCTGAAATCCTCCATCCATTCTTCCTGGGGCGAACCTATGGTTGTTCCTGATTGGGGACCCCACCAGGGCTCCCCGCACCCCTCTCTGTCGCCTCCACTGTCCCCAGATATTCAATGTTGCCGCCACCACCGGGTTCGTGGGAAACCTTTTAGGTTAGATCGGTAACGGCGCCGTCACCAGCGCCTCTAAACTCGTCCCTTTACAGGACTTTCTCTCCAGTCTTTTCCACGCCGCTCCCTCACCCTCCATCATCCATTTACGTATCATTGCCACATTGGCGGCCCAATAGTAATCGCCCAAGTTCGGTAGTGCCAATCCTCCTCTGTCCCTACTACGCTGAAGGAACCCCCTCCTTACTCTCTGAACTTTCCCTGCCCACACGAAGCTCGTGATGCTCCTGTCTATTTTATTAAAAAAGGTCTTGGTGATTAGTATAGGGAGACATTGAAATACAAATAAGAACCTCGGGAGGACCATCATCTTAATTGCTTGCACCCTGCCCGCCAGCGATAGAGGCTGCATGTCCCACCTCTTGAAGTCCTCCTCCATTTGTTCTACCAACCGTGTCAGATTAAGTCTGTGCAAGGTTCCCCAGCTCCTAGCGATCTGAATCCCCAGGTATCGGAAGTTTCTTTCCACTTTCCTTAGAGGCAAGCCTTCTATCTCTCTACTCTGGTCCCCTGGATGTATCACAAATAATTCACTCTTCCCCATGTTTAGCCTATACCCCGAGAAATCCCCGAACCCCCTCAAAATTCGCATAACCTCTATCATCCCCCCCCCCGCTGGGTCGGACACGTATAACAATAGGTCATCCGCGTATAACGAGACTCGGTGTTCTCCCCCTCTAATCACCCCTCTCCATTTCCTGGAGTCTCTCAACGCCATGGCCAGAGGTTCAATTGCCAACGAGAACAACAATGGAGACAGCGGGCATCCCTGTCTTGTTCCCCTATATAGTCGGAAATACTCCGATCTATGTCGACCTGTAACTACGCTTGCCGTTGGAGCCCCATAAAGAAGTCTAACCCAGCTAATAAACCCGTTCCCAAACCCAAACCTCCTTAACACTTCCCATAAATACTCCCACTCCACCCTATCAAATGCCTTCTCTGCGTCCATTGCCGCCACTATCTCTGCCTCCCCCTCCACTGGGGGCATCATTATCACCCCTAATAGTCGTCGCACGTTAACATTCAGTTGTCTCCCTTTTACGAACCCTGTCTGGTCTTCGTGCACCACCCCCGGGACACAGTCCTCTATCCTCGATGCCAGTACCTTTGCCAACAATTTGGCGTCCACGTTCAATAATGAAATGGGTCTATAGGACCCGCACTCCTCTGGCCCCAGTTGACCCATCAGCTGTATGGGCGCACTCCAGCACAACCAGTGCCATCTGTTGGCTGGGATGAATGCATGTGGGTATTGTTGTGCGGAGATTGCAATGTATATATGCGGCTGCAGCTTGTCAGCCTCCCAAGTGTCATTCACGGACCCTGCAAATCCCGCACAGTTTTTCATTGGAATCGATTGTGTTCCACGTGGCGCAGGTGCTAGCTCCTCCACAGTTGCTGAATCGATCCAGTTTTGCAGTCGTAAAAGTCCAGGGATTCTGCGTCAGAGTCAGCACTTAGTCTCAGAAACGGAGAATTCCGCCTGAGATATCTCAAAATTATTTTTAAAATGTCTTAATGCAATAAATATTAAAAATATTTAGAAAAGTTCTTATATTTTGGAAAACTTTTGGCTTTTAAAATTATTTAAATGTAATTGACGGTAATCAGCCTCTGAGTGGCCCATGTTTTGCTCTGCTGTTCACCCTCCTCTCTGCCACTTGGTACAGTACTTGGCCAGATCAGGTGGCTAACTGCTAAGTTTCATTTAGATAAAATTATTAATTTTGAAAAAGTTAAATTGTTTCAATGTTATTTAAGTAGGTTAATATCTCTTGTGACTCCAGTGCTAGAAATCTTTGTTCAGTCAATATTGGGTGGGCAAATAAGATTAACCGCTGTACAACATGTAACTTTATAAATGAAATATCTTATCTTCTACGTTGGTTTACCACAGTGTGTTTTATTCAAGAAATAAGTTCAGAGTAACTAAATCATACATTCACCCCTTGGTACTTTTTACAATTATTCTTTCATAGGACAAGAATTTTGCTGGTAAGGCAAAAATTTGTTGTTCATCCTAATTACCTTTGAGAAGTGTGTATGGATGGTAATCACTACCTAATGTATTAACATAACCTGACATTAAATACAAATGGTGTTGGAGGAGTATAAATAAAGTAGGAAGGTACTTAAGCGGGAAATTAGGAGGGCTGGGGGGGGTCATGAAAAGTCCTTGGCAAGTAGGATTAAGGTGAATCCCAAAGCCTTTTATTCATATGTAAAAAGCAAGAGGGTGGGATTGGACCACTTAAGGACAGTGGGGAGAATCTATGTGTTGAGTCAGAGGAAATGGGTGAGTTACTAAATGAGTACTTTGCATCAGTGTTCACCAAAGAAAAGAACTTTGTGGAAAATGATTCTTGGGTAGGGTGTGTCGATAGTCTCGGTCATGTTGACATCAAAAAGGGGGAGGTATTGGGTGCTTTAAAATACATTGAGGTAGATAGGTCTCCTGGGCCTGATCGGATTTACCCCAGAATACTGAGGGAAGCAAGGGAGGAAATTGCTGGGGCCTTGACTGACATCTTTGAATCCTCATTGGCTACAGGTGAGGTCCCAGAGCACAGTTTCATCCAGACCCCACTCCAGCCTTCTTCAATTCTCAGCGGGCGGATGGAGGGGACTTTGGCCCACAGACGGGCCCTGGTGACGGGCGCCAGGAAGGCATTGGCAGAGCCACTGCTAAAGCCCTACTTGCATATGGTGCAGAAATTATTGCATTAACCAGGACCCAGTCTGACTTGGACAGCCTTGTTCAGTTATGCCCTAAAATGTTGACTGTTTAAGTGGACATCACTAACTGGGGGGGCAGCAGGGTAGCACAGTGGTTAACACTGTTGCTTCACAGCTCCAGGATCCCAAGTTCGATTCCCGCTTAGGTCACTGTCTGTGCGGAGTCTGCATGTTCTCCCTGTGCCTGCGTGGGTTTTCTCCGGGTGCTTTGGTTTCCTCCCACAAGTCCCGAAAGATGTGCTTGTTAGGTGAATGGGACATTCTGAATTCTCCTTTTGCGTACTTGAACAGGTGTCGGAATGTGGCGACTAGGGGATTTTCCCAGTAACTTCATTGCCTTCTTGTGACAATAGTAAAGATTATTATTATTAATAAGTCACATGGGATCAGAGGTGAGGTGGCAAGATGGGTACAGAACTGGCTCGGTCACAGAAGGCAGAGGGTAGCAGTAGAAGACTGTTTTTCTGAATGGAAGGTTGTGACTAGTGGTGTTCCACAGGGATCGGTGCTGGGGCCCCTGTTGTTTGTAGTATACATAAACGATTTGTCACTGGTCTGATTAGTAAGTTCGCGGATGACACCAAGGTTGCAGACCGTGTTGAGGATTGTCAGAGGATTTCTGCAGGACATAGATAGGTTGGAGACTTGGGCAGAGAAATGGAAAATGGAGTTTAATCCAGACAAATGTGAGGTAATGCATTTTGGTAGGTCTAACATAGAGGGGAATTAGACCGTAAATGGTCAAACTCTTTGGAATATAGAAAGTCAGATATCTAGGCGTACAGGTCCTTTGAAAGTGGCAACACGAGTAGACATGGTAGTCAAGAAAGCATATGGAATGCTTGCCTTCATTGGACGGGGCATCGAGTATACAAACTAGCAAGTCATGCTATAGCTGTATAGAACCTTGGTAAGTCCGCACTTAAAATAGTGTGCAATATTCTGGTCGCCACACTACCAGAAAGATGTGGAGGCTTTGGAGAGGGTGAGTGGAGGTTTACCAGGATGTTGCCTGGTCTGGAGGGTGTTAGCTTTGCGGAGAGGCTGAATAGACTTGGACTGTTTTCATTAGAACAACGGAGGTTGAGGGGTGACCTGATAGAGGTCTACAAGATTATGAGAAGCATGGATAGAGTGGTGAGGCAAGCACTCTTTCCCGGGGTACGTTGTGCCAGGGGAGGTTGTGAAAGCAAATACGTTAATGACGTTCAAAAGGCATCTCGACAAATACATGGATAGGGTGGGTGTAGAGGGACGCGGCACTACGAAGTGCTGAGGGTTTTGGCCAAGGGTGGTATCATGACCGGTACAGGCTTGGGGGGGCCGAAGGGCTTGTTCCTTTGCGTATTAGTCTTTGATGCAGATGACATTTTGAATAGTGTGCAGTTTTAGGCACTCTGTTACACCAAGGCTATTAACTGTGATCTGATGGCCACTTTGTAGTACTAATCACTATTCTTAAAAAAAAAACATTAGTAATTACGTGCATTCGCATTTCACCCTATTGTGTAACAAAACTGTAGAGCCACTAGGTTCTATTAGATGGTGGTTGAAAGTGAGATTGATGGTTCATCTTCTTCCTTACCTTGAGATGAGCAAACTCAATACAAGTAAATTATTGAACCTTTAGCTCGGGATGAATATCATACCAGAGCACATTTTACCCATGTATTGAATTTACTTTAACATTACTAGCTTCAGGCAAGGTGGCAGTTACTGTATCAGCCTTGGATAACTTAAAAGATGGAACAGGCAAGAACACATTCTGAATAACACCGTGGTAGTGATGACATATTAATGTTGCCCTATCTCTAATCCCACCATCCCTTGGCATAAGGTAAATTGCCTCTGTCACTGAAAGAGAAGAATAGTATATTGTGAACCATTAATTTCCATGAAAAAATAACACAATTGTACAGCAACAGTTGAATAAATTTGTCTTTGCATTTTTTGAGTTGGATATCAGAATTCTATTCAAGTAGATAAATGAATTTTCTTTGCCAGAAATATTCTTCCACATTTTCTTCAGAAGTTTAACAGCAGAGCTTTAATACATTTTAATAACGGAATGAATAAGATTCTGACTCTTGCCATAATTCTGTTTTAGTGAATTACATTTAGCCACCACTTGGCCGCATCTCACAGAAGGAATTATTGTTGACAATGATGTATACTCGTGAGTATTGATTAGCTTTCATTTTACTTTTGCAATTCAATTTTTTAATCAAGTTTACAAATGTGTTTGAATAAAAGTTCAGAGTTGTTAACACTTCATCCTTTGGCACTTCTGTAAATCAACAAATTTGCTCTTGAAATTATTCAAAATACAACCACATTTGTTATCCTAACATATTCTATTTGTACCGAATAATCATACTTAGACTCTTATTTAACCCATTTAACACATTTTTAGAATTAGGATTTCATCAGGTTTTGCTGAGGTTTGAGAAAAACATGGAGATAAAATTCAACATGGAAGATTGATAAATGGGGTGCGTGATAATTCATTTTGTTGCACTTCAGAAGTAATTTGTAATGCATGAGGGCATAGAAAAATAAATAAGTTTGTCCTTAAAGAAAGTAAGCAGGGAAATGAGTAATTCTGAAACTCACTCAGTTCTACAGCTGTGTGACAGAATAAATGAAGTGAGAGATCAAGAAATTAATAACATTCTTCTATGTTCTTCCATGTGGCAGGGAAATTGATAGCACCTAACAATATTGTAACCATAGTGTTTTGAAACAGAGGTATTAAACTGCTTATGAAACTGTAAATACATTTCATAATTATTAACTTTTTTTTGCCAGGGATCTTGATGCTCTACAAGCACCCCAGTGGTCTGTCAGAGTGAGGAAAGCTGATAATCCCCAGTGCTTGTTGGGTATGGATTACTCCACTACAATGCGAAAAACTACAAGTGATAGTGAACTCAAATTTATATTATAACAAAATTCTATTTGAAATCCTAAATGGTTTTGCATTTTGTGTATATACATATAGGAGATTTTCTTACCGAGTTCTTTAAACTTTGTCGCCGGAAAGAATCAACTGATGAACTTCTTGGAAGGTCAGCTTTTGAAGATGAAAGCAAAGGTTAAAACAGCAGATTCTGAAATTCAGATGTACCAATTCTTTTAGAACTTGGCTTGTACACAAAATAAGAGTTTTTGCATACTAAGTAAGTTGTTTATAGTAATGCTTCTTTTCAGCAGAGAATGCAGATATCAGCCAAGCATTGCAGAAGCTTACAGAACCAACAGCTGTTCACATGCCCAGACTATCCACTATGTCAAATATGGTTCACAGCGCTCGCAAGAGGATACATAGACATAGACGTGTGGAAGAGTCACCAATTAGCAATGAAGTTCTAAACTCCATTTTATTAGTAAGTTTTTTTTTAAAGTACAGGCTACTGATAATCTGATGTAGCTCTTGCACTAAAATTTATTTTTTCAATATAAAAGCATTTTACATAAAAACAAATGGAAAACTTAGGTTTAAAAAGAAATTTGATTTCTCAACAGAACAAAAATTACAGAAATTTGTATTAAGGGAAGTAGATTGTAGCAGAATAAAAATATTTTAACTTTGATTTCTGCTAATTACTTTCATTAATTTTGTAATATTTGAGAAGTTGTATCTCTTCAGTGTGTTTCATGTAATATATAGCTATCATCTTCTGGTGATTGATATCATTGCTTGATATTTTTAAAAAATATATTTTTTTAAATTCTCCTTTTTCACATTTTCATCAAATGTACACCCACCAACAAATAATCAACAATAACAAATACATGGCAATCCCTTGGCCAGCAATCCCTTCATCCCACCCACCCCCAAACAGCCATCAACATTTTAAATACAAATACCAAAGAAAAAGAATCAGGAATTCACTATCACCCCATACAAAATCACCAATAACGTATATACTCCAAACACCCCACCCCCTTGGGTGTTCACCCATTGGATGTTCAATGTCATCCAATTCTTAAAAATGCAAGAGTTGTAGAACCCTTCCATCATTGCTTGATACTTAATGATAATGTCAGTCACAATTTTTTCAGTGAGGTTATCATCACACATCCATTCCATGGAACATACTTGCTGCCCTTGTGTCTTTTGTCCACTGCTGTCTCTGGTGGAGAGAAGGAGCATAAATGACATTAAACTGCCCTTTTCTGTATAATAAGCAATTTAAAGTCCATAAACATCCACATATTGTTACAAACCACTTAAGCATAGGTCTTGAAGATTATAATATCAGAACTTTGTTGAAATTGACACTTATATGGACAAATTAATTTAACAGCACTAATTTCTCTTTTGCCCTTCCCCCGTCCATAAACTGATAGATGTTTTGATTTGTGTCCCTCTTTATAAATGGTGGCGTATTTCCCAACTGCTCGGTTTTGGTGTGATCCAGTTTTTATTAATAACCCCACAGCAAATTCAAGATAGGATTTATTTATTTGCACACACTCAGGAGGAGGGTTGCAATGTTATCTCCACATTCAGACAGTTAAGAGAAGAATAGAGAAAAAAGAGAGTTACAGTGCAGAGACTAAAGAGAAAATAAATATTTTTTCCATCGCTTCCAGAGTTTAGAATCAAAGTCCAATGAGTAGTCTTTCACAATGGTCAGTGAGTTGAAAACCGATGCTGGATGATTCACTTTTCTGGTGGTGCTGACTTCACATGATGAGATAGACTTGCAGAGATGAATCAGTCTTGTTGGTGATGGTACAGAATTTCTAGCAGAAGCAGTGTCGATGGAACCAAGTGTCCAAACTGGGCCAGAGCTAGTCTGAGACTGCTCGTCAGATGATAAAGTAGGCTTAGACTTTATGTCACATGAATCCCACCTCTCCACACTGTGTTTGACAAAAGACGTGTATCCTTTGTCTGGGTGCATATCCATAGATCCCTGAAGGCAGCAGAACAGGTAGGTAAAGTGGTGAAGAAATGAAATGAAAAATGAAATGAAAATCGCTTATTGTCACAAGTAGGCTTCAAATGAAGTTACTGTGAAAAGCCCCTAGTCGCCACATTCCGGCGCCTGTCCGGGAGGCTGGTACAGGAATTGAACCATGCTGCTGGCCTGCCTTGGTCTGCTTTAAAAGCCAGCTACTTAGCCCTGTGCTAAACAGGATACGTGCCTTTATTAGCCAAGGCACAGAATACAAGAGCAGGGAGGTTATGTTGGAGCTGTATAGACGCTCGTCATGCCATAGCTGGAGTACTGTGAAGTTCTGGTCGCCACACTATAGGAAGGATCTGATTGCACTAGGGAGCGTGCAGAGATGAGATTCACCAGGATGTTGCTTAGGCTGGAGCATTTCAGCTATGAAGGGAGGCTGATTCGGCTGGGGTTGTTTTCCTTTGAGCCGAGAAGGCTGATAGGAAGACCTGGTCAAGGTGTAGAAAATTATGAGGGACATAGGAAGGAATTTTTCCCCTTAGTAGAGGGGCCAGTAACCAGAACCGGGTGGCATAGATTTAAGATAAGGGGCAGGAGATTTCGAGGGGCTTTGAGGAACAGCTTTTTCACCAGGAGGGTGGTGGAAATCTGGAACTCACTTGCTGAAAGGGTGATGGGGATGGGAACCCTCACAGCATTTAACAAGGATTCAAATGAGCACTTGAAGTGCCACAGTATACAAGGCTATAGACCAAGTGCTGGAAAATGGGATTGGAATAGATAGGTGCGTGATGGCTGGCACAGACACTATGGGCTGAAGTGCCTCTTTTTTGCTGTAAAACTCTGTCTCTATTGGGCCCCGTGATTGTTAAATGTGTATTGCTGATAAAAAGAGACATGTTGAAGCTTTTCATCTTGCAATCATCAAGACACTTTGCAAGAATACCAGTATTGGGGGAAAACAGCAATTTATACTGCATGAGAAGTGAATGCAGATTGGTTGGCAAGTAAACTTGTGATTGGGTGAGGCATTGCGATGCAGAATGCACCAGTTGATGGATGCAAGACGAAACGCTTTGCCGTATCTTTTTTATCCAGCAATATTCAAGTTCTGTACTACCAAATGACCAATTATTACATGCCTCAACCATTAAGAATTGAAAGGAAGATTGCGGGGCCTTGAAATGAAAATGAAAATCGCTTATTGTCACAAGTAGGCTTCAATGAAGTTACTGTGAAAAGGCCCTAGTCGCCACATTCCGGCACCTGTTCGGGGAGGCTGGTACGGGAATTAAACCGTGCTGCTGGCCTGCCTTGGTCTGCTTTAAAAACCAGCGATTTAGCCCAGTGTGCTAAACCAGCCCCTTTGAGATGATGAGCTGACTTCTGTTGGCTGCCTGTCTAACTTTCTTTGTATTTTGTCTGTGCAGCTCACAGTGGGTGTCAGGGGTTTTTCAGGGATAACGATGAATAGGATTCCCCAGTACTACCAGGCCACGTAGTTTCTTGTTTGGAGTCACCCTCAGCCACCACCTCTATTTAATTTTAAGTTTCAATGCATTAGACTTATTCATTTGTCCTTCATTGCTAGCGGGATGGAGTTTAAGACTAGGGAGGTTATGCTGCAATTGTATAAGGTGTTAGTGAGGCCACACCTGGAGTATTTTGATCAGTTTTGATTTTACTTGAGAAAGGACGTATTGGCACTGGAGGGTGTGCAGAGGAGATTCACTAGGTTAATCCCAGAGCTGAAGGGGTTGGATTACGAGGAGACGTTGAGTAGACTGGGACTGTACTCGTTGGAATTTAGAAGGATGAGGGGGGAATCTTATAGAAACATATAAAATTATGAAGGGAATAGATAGGATAGATGCGGGCAGGTTGTTTCCACTGGCGGGTGAAAGCAGAACTAGGGGGAATAGCCTCAAAATAAGGGGAAGTAGATTTAGGACTCAGTTTAGGAGGAACTTCTTCACCCAAAGGGTTGTGAATCTATGGAATTCCTTGCCCAGTGAAGCAGTAGAGGCTCCTTCATTAAATGTTTTTAAGATAAAGATAGATAGTTTTTTGAAGAATAAAGGGATTAAGGGTTATGGTGTTCGGGCCGGAAAGTGGAGCTGAGTCCACAAAAGATCAGCCATGATCTCATTGAATGGTGGAGCAGGCTCGAGGGGCCAGATGGCCTACTCCTGCTCCTAGTTCTTATGTTCTTATCTTCTTATTTGTCAAAAGACAGACAAACAAATAATTAATGGTCCTAGTGTTGAGAATTGAGGAAAATTAAGATTAAAATTGAGATTAAAGAAAGTAAAACCGTCGAAATGTGAATTAGCATATCAGTGAGAAAAGCAAGTGTTTACCTTGGTAACTAGAGAACAACAATGGGGATACAGAAAAGGTAACTTCAAAGTGGAGAAATAAGGCAATTAACACATGCCAAAAGCCGGCTGCACGGTAGAGAACGTCGAAGGGAAAGAATGGTATATCCATAACATAGCGACTGGGGAAAAAGGGAGACCAACACACACCCCTATCATCAGCTACAGCCAGCTGCAGAATTTTCTGCTAAACAGGCAATGGGTTAAGATCAAAACTCAAAACGAGCAGATTTCACCTTCGCTGAAACCGAAGACCGTTTTCTCAATTGTGGCCACATAACCCGTGCGTGGTAATCATTTTCTGGATTTAACTTGTGGAGTTATATAATATTGGATGTTGTTTGGGAACAAAGGCGCGACTCCGAGTTCAGGGAATGTCAATAGTTGGAAATCGAGGTAATTTCATGTAATACCATGTGTGAATAGCCATCAGTGTACTTAAGTGTTGTAGTGTATTATAGTCCTTTTCCTTTTCTGTTTTTTTTCTTTCAAGATAACAAATATTCTTTATTAATTGTCCACACAGTGACTGAACTATTCCTCCCTGGTTCACTTATTTTTCTCACAGTATCCCAAATTGAAAATATACACCAGTATTCTAAGTTACCCTTCTGGGCTTTGGGTTACTCTAGCGTTATATTTTCAGGAGAGAATATTGGCCTGGACTTTGCGGATGTAATGGTGAATGATGGCAAAGCCACCTGCATTCATCATCTGCATTCCTACAAATTGTACAGCAATGTCTGCACGTGCACAGTTAAATGTGGAAATCCAGATGTCAATGATTCCCTGCTGCTCCACAGGGTACTCTATCCCTGCAGATTAAATCACAATTGAGGGAAGCTTTTTTACATTGTAATATTGCTGTTAAAAGCCCCCAAAAAGTTACACCTCGTTAACTGGGTGTTTAATGGGTACTGAATCAACAATGCTGACTAATCTCTTTGCTCCTCGGAGAACTAATTAAATATTTGAGTAATGCAAGTACTTCCATTGTGAAAATTCCATGGTAAATTTTTTTTAAAGTTTGTTATTTCAGCTTCTCGTCTGTATGTCCTCTTTAATTCCTTCTGTAAATACAGATACAAAGATAAGGATGATCAATGCACTTTTGTTTTGTTTTGTCTCTGCGAAAAATAATATGTTTGACTGTTTACTCTACCTGATGACATCACTTTTGCTAGATGCCTGGAGATCCCCTCAACTTGGCACCAGATTCAAACTAACATTGGGAAATCCATGCAACAGTGAAATTGCTACTTCTTTGTAGGCAGCTTAGTTCAAGATCAGCACTTTTGTAGCTGATCACAAAATCCAGGCCATGATCTGTCTCCTTGAGTAGACAAAACTGAAAAGATCACGACTAAGCTAATCCCTCAAGTCACTTTCAAGTACAATAACTTTTTTTTCTTTATCTATTGCTATGAGCAATTTATTAAATTAATCTGAGCTGCATTTTTTGTAACTTCAAACTGCGTTTTTCTCTCTTGAATGCCAAACTAACTGATTCCAAGACTCTCCTCACTAAATAAAACAACCTTTTTATACCCAGACGATGAGTTAGATGGCAGGTCCTCACTTTGAACATCTAATAAAATTTACAAAGGAACCGTCAATCAGCTGCAAACTAAACAATGACTTAGCATTGCTTAATTTTATATTATCCTTCTCTCCAGCCTGTAACTGAATCTTGTAACGCTGTTGGATTTTAAATGGCTTATGTACTGGGACTAGATTTAAAAGAGTGGGCTTTGACCTAAAACATTAAGTACCAAATTATTTGACACAGGCAGTTTAAAAAAAAAAAGTATAAAAAGCGTTGAATCTTTTGAAAAAATAATATGACAAGATAATTTTGTTTTGCTATGAATTATTATATATATCTTTAGCAAAACGATAAGAAATTTTGTTAATTGTGGCGGGAATTACATTGGTAATGTACCATCAGACACAGGAACAGAATTAGACCATTTGGTGCATTGAGTCTGCTCTGCCATTCAATCATGGCAGATATTTTTCTCATTCCCATTCTCCTGCCTTCTCACCATAACTCCTGATCCCCTTATTAATCGAGAACCTATCTATCTCTGTCTTAAAGACGCTCAGTGAATTGGCCTCCACAGCTTTCTGCGGCAAAATGTTCCACAGATTCACCACCCTCTGGCTGAAGGAATGGCTTCTCATCTCAGTGTTAAAGGATCGCCCCTTCAATCTGAAGCTGTGCCCTTAGGTTCTAGTTTTTCTTACTTGTGCAAACATCCTCTCCACGTCCACTCTATCTAGGCCTAAGTATCCTGCAAGTTTCAATAAGATCCCCGCAATATCCTTCTAAACTCCCAACAAGTACAGACCCAGCATCCTCAACCACTCCTCATAACAAACTCTTCATTCCAGGGATCATTCTTGTGAACCTCCCCTTGACCCTTTCCAAGGCCAGCACATCCTTCCTTGGATATGGGGTCCACAACTGCTCACAATACTCCAAATGGGGTCTGACCAGAGCCTTACACAGCCTCAGAAGTACATCCCTGCTCTTGTATTCTAGTCCTCTCGACATAAATGCTAACATTGTATTTGCCTTCCTAACTGCCGACTGAACCTGCACATTAACCTTAAGAGAATCTTAAACTAGGACTCCCAAGTCCCTTTGTGCTTCTAAGCCTTTTCCTATTTAGAAAACCGTTTATGCCTCCATTTCTCCTTCCAAAGTGCATAACCTCACACTTTTCCACATTGTATTCCATCAAACACTTTTTTTGTCCACTCTTCTAGTCTGTCCAAGTGCTTCTGCAGCCTCCCTGTTTCCTCAATACTACCTGTCCCTCTGCATCATCTGCAGTCTTAGCAACAGTGCCCTCATTTCCTTCTTCCAGATTGTTAATTTATATTGTGAAAAGTTGTGGTCCCAACACCGACCCGAGGCCCACCACTAGTCACTGGCTGCCATCCTGAAAAAGGCCCCTTTATTCCCACTCTCTGCCTTCAGCCGGTCAGACAATCCTCTACCCATAACAGTATCTCACCTGTAACACCATGGGCTAACAACCTCCTATAGATAGCACCCATAATTCATCTTCTCCCCGCCCCCCCCACCCCCTTGCCACCTTGCATGCTTTTTCTTTTGCTGTTATGTTGTCCTTGACTTCCCTCGGCAGCCATGGATGCCTTGCCCTCCCCTTAGCATGTTTCCTTTTCCTTTGCTTGAATTTCTGTTGTGCTTTCAAATTAACCCCCAAAGACTCCTGCCATTGCTGTTCATAGAATTTACAGTGCAGATGGAGGCCATTCGGCCCATCGAGTCTGCACCGGCCCTTGGAAAGAGCACCCTTCTTAAGTCCACACCTCCACCCTATCCCTGTAACCCCACCTAACGTTTTTGGACACTAAGGGCAATTTAGCATGGCCAATCCACCTAACCTGCACATCATTGGACTGTGGGAGGAAACCAGAGCACCCGGAGGAAACCCACGCACACACTGGGAGAACGTGCAGACTCCGCACAGACAGTGACCTGAGCCAGGAATCGGACCTGGGACCTTGGAGCTGTGAAACAACTGTGCTAACTGCTGTGCTACAGTACCATTCCACTGTGCCCTGCTAGGCTCCCTTTCCAATCAACTCTGGCCAGCTCCTCCCTCATGTCTTTGTAGTTACTTTTATTCAATTGTAAAAACCGTTACATCTGATTGCAGCTTCTCCCTCTCAAACTGCAGTGTAAATTCTATCATATTGTGGTCACTGCCCTCGAAGGGTTCCTTCACCTTAAGTTTCCTAATCTGCCTCATCACACATCACCAAATCCAGAATTGCTTGTTCCCTTGTGGATTCTACCACAAGCTGCTCCAAAAAACCATCTTGTAGACATACCACAAATTCCTTTTCTTGGGCTCCGCTACCAACCTGATTTTCCCATTCCACATGGATATTGAAGTCCCACATGATTATTGTAATGTTGCCTTTCTTATATGCCTTTTCTATCTCCTGATTTATTTTCTGCGCCACATCCTGACTACTGATAGGGGGCTTGTACATAACTCCTTTGCGATTCCTCATCTCTACCCACACAGATTCTATACCTTCTGATTCTACGTTGCTACTTGTCATCAATTTAATTTAATTCCTTACGAACAATGCAACCCCGCCCCCTCTGCCCATCTGCCTGTCCTTTCGATAGGACACGCATATATCCTTGGATATTTGGATCCCATCCCTGATCTCCTTGCAGCCATGTCTCTGTAATGCCCACAACATTGTACCAGCCAGTTTCAATGTGTGCAACAAACTCATTTACCTTGTTTCGTATACTGCAGGCATTTAGCCACTATTTGGTTTAAACCCTATCTACAGCCCTAGTTAAGCGATTCACCAGTACTCTGGTCCCAGCATGATTCAGATGAAAACTGTCCCATCCGAACAGGTCCCCTCTTTCCCTAGTACTGGTGCCAATGTCCCATGAATTCAAACCCATTTGTCCCACACCAATCTTTGAGCCACGTATTTACCTCCTTAATCTTATTGACCCTATGCCAATTAGCTCGTGGCTCAGGTAGTAATCCAGAGATTATCACCTTTTTGGTTCTGCTTTTTAATTTAGCTCCTAGCTGTTCATACTCTTTTAGCAGAACTCCTGTCCTTGTTCTACCTATGCTGTTGGTGCCTACATGGACCATGACAACTGGATCTTTACACTCCCACTCTAGGTTCCTCTGCAGCCCAGATGAGATATCCCGTGCACTAGGCAGGCAACACCACTTTCGGGATTCTCGATCCTGGTCACAAAGAACAGTGTCAATGCCGCTAACCGTGTGGTACAGTGGTTAACACTGCTGCCTCACAGCTCCAGGGTCCCAGGTTCAATTCTATAACTGTACTATCCCCAATTAAGACTACATTTCTTTTCTTCCCCACTTGAACATTACCAGGGTGCTGTGCTCAGTTTGCTCATCCTCCCTGTGCCCCTGTTCCCGTTCACGGAGGAGCAAGAATCGCAAATCTGTTGGACGGAGAAGGGGGCTGAGGCTCCTGCAACCCTACCTCCTACATCCCTCTTCCTGCCTCACTCGCAGCCACACCCTCCTGTCCCTGATCACTGGCCGAATTTAAGTTGGTTATTTTAAGGGGTGTGACTGCCTCCTAGAACAGTGTTCAGGTACCTCTCCCCGTCCCTGATATGTCGCAGCGTCTGTAGCTCAGAATCCAGCTCATCAACTCTGATTCGGAGTTCCTCAAGCAACAACACTTATTAAAGATGTCGTCACTGGGAACCACAATGGGGTGCACCAGCTCCCACATCATGCAGGAGCAATACATCACCTGACCGTTCATCACTATTTTATTTAATTTGTTTTTTAACTTTTAATTTTTTTAATAACTTTTAAAAAATATCTCTCCTTATTACCTCAGTCTGAAAGCAATTTCTAACCAGTAATTTAAGATGGGTTTTCAAATCTAGCACTGCTTCCCTATTAGCGAATTAAATCTGAGCTTAAGGGGAAGTAGATTTGAACTGAATTTAGGAGGAACCTCTTCATCCAAAGGGTTGTGAATCTATGGAATTCCCTCCCCACTGAAGTAGTAGAGGCTCTTTCATTAAATGTTTTCAAGATAAAGATAGATAGTTTTTTGAAGAATAAAGTGTTATGGAGCAGGATTCTCTGCGAAATGGCGGGATGGGCCACTCCGGCGGCGAGGAGTGGAATCCTCCGCACCTTCAGGGGCTAGGTCGGCGCCGGAGTAGTTTGCGCCACGCTGGCCGGCGCGGAAGGGGCTTGGCGCCACGCCAACTGGCGCCGAAGAGCCTCCGCTGGCCGGCGCGGGTTAGCGCATGCATGGGAACGCCAGCGTGTGCTGGCGTCATCCCAGCACATGCGCAGGAGGGATTCATCTCCGCGCCGGCCATCGCGGACTCTTACAGCGGCTGGCGTGGAGGAATAGAGTGCCCCCACAGCACAGGCCCGCTCACGGATCGATGGGCCCCGATCGCGGGCTTGGCCACCATGGGGGCACCTCCCGGGGCCAGATTCCCCCCCCCCCGAGGACCCCGGAGGCCACCCTCAGAACCAGGTTCCGCCGGTAAGTACCTGCCGTAACATATGCCGGCGGGTCCGGCCAAAAACGGGCGGCCACTCGGCCCATCGCTGGCCGGAGAATCGCCGGTGGGGGGGGGCTGCTGTCAGCGGCTGCCGACCGGCGCGACACGATTCCCACCCCTGTCAAATAAGAACATAAGAACTAGGAGCAGGAGTAGGCCATCTGGCCCCTCGAACCTGCTCCACCATTCAATGAGATCATGGCTGATCTTTTGTGGACTCAGCTCCACTTTCCGGCCCGAACACCATAACCCTTAATCCCTTTATTCTTCAAAAAACTATCTATCTTTATCTTAAAAACATTTAATGAAGGAGCCTCTACTGCTTCACTGGGCAAGGAATTCCATAGATTCACAACCCTTTGGGTGAAGAAGTTCCTCCTAAACTCAGTCCTAATCCCCGGCGCCGGAGAATTCGGCAGCCGGCGAGGGCGGGATTCACGCCCCCCCCCCCCCCCCCCCCGGCGATTCTCTGACCCGGCAGGGGGTCGGGCGGGAAAGTGGAACTGAGTCCGCAAAAGATCAGCCATGATCTCATTGAATGGCGGAGCAGGCTCGAAGGGCCAGATGGCCTACTCCTGCTCCTAGCTCTTATGCTCTTCTGTTCTTGTGATGTCACGTTTTGGTTTTCTCCCTCAGTTGGATCACTCCGTGAATCAGTGAAGCCACTTACTTTCCCAGGCTGCTGTTCGAAGTTGTCCCGCACTTCTCGGCTCTGCTCCCTCGTTATTACCAATTATAGCCCTTGCAGATTATAAACCTCAAAACTTATTTTCAAACTGTGATAAAAGTTGTAAAGACTTACTGACCTTACCCACTACTTGCCAATTAGCTCTCTCCCTTGTAGCCTCAGTTGCAGCGGGACAAGAGCCCTATCTGAGGATTTAAGTTACAAAGCAAGGAGGAAAAGCAAAGAGCACCTCTTTCCGCTCTACACCAAATTCCCACTCTGCTTCAAATTGTCAAGCATAAAGCTCCTTCTGTCTGCCTCCCTTTGGATATGGTCTATCTATCTCACTGCTCGTGCGCAAAGCTCTGAGGGTGCTTTGAAGCCCTTTCTTAAATGGGGCTGATACGGTAAATGTAAGTTCAAGAATTAAATGACCAATCCTAGCACATGCCACTCCATAAAAAAAGAGTAATTTAATGTAATCTAACTTGTTATTTTGTATGTTTCAGTTTCTGTTCCCAGATGCTGTTGCTGATGCATTTAATGCTAAACGTAGTGCATCAAGAGGAAGTAATATTGCTACATTTGAAGAAGAGGGTTATGTAAGTTCCAGAATCTTCTACCTAATTCAACCCGAGAAAGACTTTGTAACTTGGATGTTTCAAAAAATTCTGCATACAAAATATTATGTTTCAGAAATGATTGGTATAAACTTTTAGATATAAGTGTTGTTCCTGCTGAGCTCAGCTGTTACAATGCTAATGTAAGAACATCAAGAGGAGGTGACGTGGCTACAATTGAAGATGCTAAAGTTGCTGCGGAATTTGATGTACGCACAAATTATTATTCACACATTCAATTCTTGTTCCAAAGATTGTATGGGCTTCAGGCTAATTCATAGATAGATTCATAGAATTTACAGTGCAGAAGGAAGCCATTCGGCCCATCGAGTCTGCACCGGCTCTTGGAAAGAGCACCCTACCCAAGCCCCCACCTCCACCCTATCCCCATAACCCAGTAACCCCACCCAACACTAAGGGCAATTTTGGACACTAAAGACAATTTATCATGGCCAATCCACCTAACCCGCACATCTTTGGACTGTGGGAGGAAACCGGATCACCCGGAGGAAACCAACGCACACACGGGGAGAACGTGCAGACTCCGCACAGACAGAGACCCAAGCCGGGAATCGAACCTGAGACCCTGGAGCTGTGAAGCAATTGTGCTAACCACAATGCTACCGTGCTGCCCCAAAATCTGGCCCAATACCACCCAAATTTTCCCTTGCTTCATAATGTCTCTCACTTTGCAGCCAATCACTGTCCGTTTCTTCCTGCCTCTGTATTTGTTCTCGACCTGCTGCACTTGTGACTTTTTCAGCTCTGATGTGAAACAACAAATGTCACTGAACTGATTTTGGCAGAGCTCTTTTCTGTGAAACTGCGATTCAGCTTCATTGAAGGTTTTGGTGGACAACAATAATTCATCATTCCCTGACCGGGAATCGAACCCGGGCCGCGGCTGTGAAAGCGTTGAATCCTAACCACTAGACCACCAGGGAAACTGTAGAATAATCGTTTATTGTCACAAGTAGGCTTCAATTAAGTTAATTTGAAAAGCCCCTAGTCTCCGCATTCCGGCGCCTGTTCGGGGAGGCTGGTACGGGAATTGAACCCGCGCTGCTGGCCTTGTTCTGCATTACAAGCTAGCGATTTAGCCCACTGTGCTAAACCATCCCTTTTCATACACAAGCAAAAATGATGGGCATCAGACCCGAGTTGAAATGTCATGTGCTCAAGTTCTGCTGGAGAGACTTTAGCACATAATCTAGAACACAGTTGAAAGCAGTATGGAGGAAGTGCTGAAGTTTCAGAGTTGTGCTCATTCAGAGGTTTTGGCTATCCTCTTGGGTAGATGTAAAAGATCTCGCATCACAATTTTAAGAAGAGCACAGAAATTCTCCAGTGTCCTGGTAAATATTTATCATTCAACCAACACCTAAAACATATTTGGTCACATATTTAATTACTGCTGATACGACCTTGCTGTGCACAAATTGGCTCCTGTGTTTTTTTATGGTACAACAGTGACTATGCTTGAAAGGTACCCAATGGCCATCTAGGGTCATGATAGAGCCCATATGATTTCAAGTTCTTATTTCTTTTCCAGAATTTAATAAAATTTCATACCACAGAAGAAATACAGTTTAGATTATTAGATTCCATTCAATAGACAGATAATAGGAACATGTGTGCATGTTTTACGTGTGTGCATTGTCTGTGAAAACAGGAGAGTAGGGAGGATCTTGTGTCCAAGATTAATTTCTAGAAAAGCTAAATGCACAAATTCAACCATATTTAATGAAACACTTGAATGAAACTGTCAGTCCATCTAATATTACAAATTTTGCTCTCAGCTATAGCCAAGTATCTTTACATAATATTTTGAGGATAAGGAGAGTATTTGTAGATCTGAAAAAAATCCTAAATTAGAATTTGTTAAGAGCCATATTAATGAATACATACATATGGGAATGCTCTATACTTATGTCTCTAATCATGATTTTAATAATGGATGAATTAATTGCATTCTCAGATGAGCACTTGCCAGAGTTACAAGATATAATTTTGCAGCATTTTCACAAGCATGCTTAACCTGTGTCCCTCAACCACTCTGAAGTTTAGATTATTTCCTGTGTGGCTTAAAACGGATAATGTAATTTTGCATTGCTCTTCTTTCTTTCCCTCATTTCTGCCTCCTGCATTGTGTATAAAATGGACTTTTCTTGTTGATTTCTTCCATTTGATGTGCTCTCTAACCATTTTGTTTTTGCAATTTACTCGTGTATTTCTCATGAGGAAACACTTTATTCCTCCCCATTTGGAGATCTTCAGCATTAATCTGCATGGCATTGTAAAACTTCAAGCGGTTGGGAATTGCGTGTTAGTTCAGTATTCTTTGATTCTTGAGTGCATGTAAAACCTATTTCGACTTGGCAGCAAGTTTTGTTATCTAGCTCTTTTGAAAGTAAGTGCCGCAGTTTTGTTTTGGTGACTGGCATGTGAATTCCTTTCTAAAAATTCTGTCTTTATATGTCCGCTAGTCCAATGTGCCTGCACTACTACTATTTGATTTAAGCTAGCTAGCTTTATTTCAATAACTTATTTCAAATCATTATTTCCTCCTTTACATGCTCTTGCCTTTGCTGTTCAATATTTTCTTTCAGTATTTACCACATTCCTTTTACATAAGTCATAATAGAATCATGGCAGTATAGAAATTTATGATACAGAAGGAGGCCATTCAACTCCTTCAACTGTGACTAACCCGGCTTCTGTACCAACGTTTAATATAATCCATAAATATATGCAAAAATAAGTTTACTGGCTAAAAGGATTTGATCATTTGAGATGACGTTAGTAAATTGGTAATCAATTTCCTCAGTCTTAATGGTTCTGGTATATTATCTGTCCATGCTATCGCATTTTACTTTAAAAAAAAAATTCAATAACACCGGTATATAAAATTGGCAAACATACATATACTAACCATTTTTAAAATGTTTTTATTGTTTCCTTTCATCAGAGCCTTTACAGCCAATTTAAATCTGCTCCTTCAGACAGCCTGACGTACAAGCTGGCTCTGTGTCTCTGTATGGTGAATTTTTATCATGGCGGAATGAGGGGTGTGGCCCATTTATGGCAAGAATTTGTCTTGGAAATGCGATACAGATTAGAAAATAATTATCTTGTACCAGGGTAAGTTTTTTTAAAAACTGTAAAGCTTTTCAGAAGTATGGGTTTGAATCATAGAATTTTCAGTGCAGAAGGAGGTCATTCAGCCCATCGAGTCTGCAACGCCTCTTGGAAAGAGCACCTTACTTAAGCCCCTCCACCCTATCCCCGTAACTCAATAACCCCATATAACACTAAGGGGCAATTTAGCATGGCCAATCCACCTAACTTGCACATTTTTGGCCGGTGGGAGGAAATGGGAGCACTCGGAGGAAACCCATGCAGACTCGGGGAGAAAGTCCAAACTCCACACAGACAGTCACCCGAGGCCTGGAGCTGTGAGGCAGCAGTGCTAGCCACCATAGCGCCCCTTAAATCTTACCATTTGTAGTTGTAATCCCAGATTACAAATAGTTAGATCATTTGTTGCAGCATGGAAAATCAACCGCATTCATCACCCTCTAATGACTGATGGGAGCTTGATCTATGTCATTTTTTTTCAAACTTATTTTCCTGGGACCCTCTTTTAGCAACAGGTTGACCGTTGCGACCCATGCCATCCAAACGTGGAGACCCACGCCACCCGAACTTTGTGACACACTACATTTGCTTATTTTTAATCCGACAGGTGTGCCTGCTTGGTCATCACCATCTCACTTGCTTTGTCATTCAATGTTACATTTCTGCTGAGGACTTCAGCTGATGATTTAAATTATTGATGCATCCTTTGAAAAAGAACAAGAGGTTTGTCCTCAAACTCGCCCTTAGTCTTCCAATGCCTTTGTAGTTTTGAGGTTTTCATCTTTCATTCGCCAGTACTTCCCTGCATATAATACGCATAGGCTTTGCACTCCTGATTTTCTTTGGCACAATTAATAAAGCCATACCTCAAGACATCATCTTTATACTGCTTTCTTCCAGATTTCAGCTTCTTCTTAATGGGTTGTTCATCAGAGGCCCTGGAGCTCACACCAGCAGTGCTTTGTCCAGCTGTGGATTCTCCTGAGCAGCTCGCACCACCACTGCTTTGCCCTGCCCTGGACTTTCCCGAGCAGCTCTCTGCAGCAGATTTAGTTGTGAGATCCTGGCCTGTTTGTGTCTCCGGCTCTCTCTTCCTGATTACAAAACGATCCATTTTCAATTATTCAGTCCTGTTTCTTGCTTGCTGGCAGCTACAAAATGAAGGAATCTTCTCCAATTTCGCACCCAGAACACATGACATCAGCGTTTGGGGCACGTGACCTACTCTCTGCCGTGGCTTCTGGCGGGAAAACCCTATCGAATTTTTAAAAAATTTAAATCGGTTCCTGGGACAGAACACTGACGTCAGGAGGAAGCAGTCTGCCCTGCTGGGCTCCGGGCCTTTGCATTGCTAGATCCGGCTGAGGGGGCATGCATGCGCGCAATGCCTGACATTCTTGAAAGCTTGTTGCTGCCGACATTTTTAAATGCCGGTCACGGCCTTTGGGCACTTCTTCTCACAATTGAGAATACTGCGACTGATTGCTTGGCGACCTACCCGCGGGCCGTGACCCTGAGTTTGAAAATGACTGATATGTGTTGTGTAGATATGAAATTTAGTATGTGTTGTATTGGAGTAAATGAATATTTTTTAAATGGAGATTGTGTTGAAGAATTTAATTAATGCAAGATTTGAACATATGGTTTGCTGTAAAATGCTATCATAAAACCAATAATTAAATAGTTTGTTTTGTTTTGCAGGTTAGCTACGGGACCTCCAGATTTAAAATGCTGCCTGTTACATCAAAAACTTCAGGTAAGATTGAAAATGTCACCATTAACTTTTATGAAGTAGTCCTTTCAAATATTATTCTTCAACATGCTTTCAGTTGAATTGACTTCTGGCAGTCGTGGGTTTTCATTTCACCTTGCACATTAGCATCGGGACTATATCCTCTCCTACCTCGTGTTGGATTATTCCCCAGTGAAATATCAATTGAAGTGTTAATTTCTCACTGAAAGAGAGCCTCAGCAAGAAATGGCTCTATCTTGGCTTTCAACTAGTAAGACAGTTTGAGGAATTAACAGCATTTAAGACAAGCCTAAATATAAATTAAATAGGAAGAGTGAGTACAAGACAAACATAAATGATCAGGATTAAACAGATTAGTAGAACAGGTGCAAAAAGATGGTGAAAAGTGAGAGGAAATATTCTTTAAAAATCAGTTAAACTATACAGCAATGCACATAGCGTCTGCTATAAAATTGGGGAATGCCTCTATGGAAAAATTGTTGAAGGATCTCTCACTTTGTAATAATGGGGAATCTGAAATTATTTTTTCCCATATTTATATCTGTGTCTAAATATACTTGTTACTTTTTTTAAAGAAAGGGAACCTGACAATGTTAGAAAACCAGATCCCTTTAAGAGTAAATCAGAACAAACTTCAGATTGAGTTGAGAGCAGGTGATGCACATTGAAGCCTTTACTTAAGAGCTAGGTTTTGCTCAA
The DNA here is from genome assembly GCF_047496885.1 of Scyliorhinus torazame. Lineage (NCBI taxonomy): Eukaryota > Metazoa > Chordata > Chondrichthyes > Carcharhiniformes > Scyliorhinidae > Scyliorhinus > Scyliorhinus torazame. The sequence goes on along the minus strand of NC_092708.1, from coordinate 70,832,639 downwards.
GTGGGAGTGTTTTCTGGACAGGGAGGGGATCCAGAAGGGAAGAGTGGAAACTGATATTTGTCTAATGGAGAGAGAGACCTATGATCATTTGTGAATTGTGGCTAATTACCATACATTTTCTAAAAGAGAAAACCGGAAAATACCTAGAAATCAAAAATAGAATAGTAAATAGTGTAGGCTTTTTTAGGTTTAATTTGCAATGATTTGACATGGACCCATATAGGTGATGGTGATTCAATTTTATTCCATATAGGTAAAACTTTTAGGATTTGAGTAGTAGTTTTCTGAGTTCTTATATACAGAATTGTGCCCTGGGTTGGCATTGTTTTTTCCCTTTGGTCAGCCTCCTGGATGTCTTCTGTATTTACCTGATGTTTTCTGCACGGATTGTCTGTTAATACCCCTTAAAACTAAACAATATTGTAAGTCAAAAGCCAGTGAACCTTATCACGCGCAATCAGTGGCTTTTACCTAAATCCCCATTATCTAATTTAAAGCGATATCACACACACAATGACCCTTCCTGCTCAGGTTTCAATCTTCTGATTAGAATAGGGTAGAAATGGGATCCCAGTAATCAGTGCTGGGACTACAGTTTATATTAACAATTTATATTAACAATTTAAACTTTGGACAATTTTGAGATTTGCAGATGACAGCAAATATTTTGGGGGTGGTGTGGATAGTCAGTACTGGGGAGGACTCCAACAAATCACACAAAGATATTAATAAAATTGCAGAACGGACATATGATTGGCAAATGAATGATATTTTGTTAAGAAAAATAAGTAGGTCACATATTACTTGGGAATGGAATCTAAATGTGATGGAGGAATAAAAGAATTTTGGAGTAAAAGTACATAAATCAGTAAAAGTAGCGATTTAAAAAATAAAATTAATAATTGGGTTTATTTCCAGAGAGATAGAATAGAAAAGTAGACAAGTCATGCTGAACCTCTATCGAACCTTGGTGAGACCATACTTGGGAATATAATTCTGGTTAGTGTCGGAGAGGGCAAGGTGTCAGAGATTTACCGAGAGATGAGGGAAGAGGGGGAGGAGTCGGTGGGCGAACTAAAAGGAAAGTGGGAAGAAGAACTAGGGGAGGAGATAGAGGAGGGTATGTGGGCTGATGCCCTAAGCAGGGTAAATTCCTCTTCCTCATGCGCCAGGCTTAGCCTGATTCAATTTAAGGTGCTACATAGAGCACACATAACGGGAGCAAGATTGAGCAGGTTCTTTGGAGTGGAGGACAAATGTGGGAGGTGTGGCGGGAGCCCGGCAAACCACGCACATATGTTTTGGGCATGCCCGGCACTGGAAGGGTATTGGAAGGGAGTGACGGGAGTGATTTCGCGGGTGGTGAAGGCCCGGGTCAAACCAGGCTGGGGGTTAGCTCTATTTGGAGTTGCGGAAGAGCCGGGAGTGCAGGAGGCGAAAGAGGCCGACGTTGTGGCCTTTGCGTCCCTAGTAGCCCGGCGCAGGATCCTACTCATGTGGAAGGAGGCGAAACCCCCCGGACTGGAGGCCTGGGTAAATGATATGGCGGGGTTCATTAAACTGGAGCAGATAAAGTTTGCCCTGAGAGGATCGGCTCAAGGGTTCACCAGGCGGTGGCAGTCATTTCTCGACTACCTAGGGGAACGTTAGAGGGAAGACAGATGACCAGCAGCAGCAACCCAGGGGGAGGGGGGGGGGGGGGGGGGGAGGGGGGGTTTAGTTTAGGTCAAAGATAAAGGGGTTTTGTTACTTGTGTATTGTTTAAAATTTCTGTATTGTTATTGTTGCGTTTGCTTTGTAAGAGGGGAAAAATTGTTGTTTGGGAAAAAATTTTCAATAAAACATTTATAAAAAAAAAATAATTCTGGTTAGCGTTTTATAAAAATATAGAGACATTGACGAAGATGCAAAAATAATTTACAAAGCTGATGCAACAAATACTAGTGGGAAAATGGGAGTTAGAACATAGAACATTACAGCGCAGTACAGGCCCTTCGGCCCTCGATGTTGCGCCGACCTGTGAGTTGGGTCTCTTTTCTCTTGAAAACAAATAGCAGGGAAGTGACCGAATAGAGGTCTTAAAGGATTTGATAGAGTAGACAGAGGGAATGTTTCCATTTGTGAAACACAAGATATCATCACTACAGGATAGTCACCAGCAAATTGAACAGGGAATTCACAAGAAATGCATTTACCCAGAGAATGGTGAGAATGTGAAATATGATACTACACAGAATGGTTGAAAGGAATAGTAAAGATGCATTTAGGGGTAACTAAATAAGGGAATATGGTAGAGGGTTGCAAAGATAGATTTAGATGACGAAAAACAAACCGAGCCTTGAGTGGAACATAAGCATGAATAATAAAAGCAAAATACTGCTGGAAATCTGAAATAAAAACAGAAAATGCTTGATAAACCCAGCTGATCTGGCAGCATCTGCGGAGAGAGAAATACAGTTAAAGTTTTGAGTATATATGACCTTTTGTGGTAGTCACCACTGATGTATATATTAGGTGCTTTGTGGTAAGGCCCTGTACTACAGGTACGGGGGCAGTTCCCTGCCTGCTGGCTACGCCCAGTAGGCGGAGTATAAATATGTGTGCTCCTCGTACAGCAGCCATTTCGCCGCTGCTGTAGGAGGCCACACATCTTAGCGTAATAAAGCCTCAATTGCATCCAACTCTCGTCTTTGTGTAATTGATCGTGCATCAATTTATTACACTAAAGTTTTCAGAAGATGGACCTCCGCATCAAGCCGGATCGCCTGCAGCTGGATCCGCAGTCAGGCAACGCCAAAAGGGACTTTGAACATTGGCTAGCCTGTTTCGAAGCTTACATCAGGTCTGCACCAGACCCAATTCCGGAAGCTCAGAAGATTCCGATCCTCTACACGCGGCTGAGCTCCAACGTCTTTCCACTTATCCAGGATGCGCCGACCTACGAAGACGCCATGCGCTACTGAAGGAAAACTACGCTCAGCGGACTAACACGCTCTATGCCAGACACATCCTCTCCACTTGTAGTCAACTTTCTGGTGAGTCAGTGGAAGATTTCTGGCGTGCTCGAATTCCCCGAGTTAGTGACTGTGACTGTCAGGCCGTCACAACCACGGAACACTCGAACTTGCTCACGAGAGACGCTTTTGTTACGGGGATAGGGTCGGATTACATCCGCCAGCGCCTCTTAGAAGGGGCCACGCTGTACCCCGCAGCAACCAAAACGTTAGCGCTTTCGCTGACGTTCGCTTCGCGCAACATCCAGGCCTATACCCCCGGCCGTGTATCCCACCCCTCCTACGCATCGTGGACTCCGCAAACGGCCACCCCATCGGGGACCCCACTCAGCCAACCCCACGCCTGTGCCGCGCGGCAGCCAACCAACCCCGGCTGCCCCAAATGTTACTTCTGTGGGCAGCCAAAACACCCCCGACAACGCTGCCCGGCCCGGAGCGCCCTTTGCAAGGCCTGCGGCAAGAAGGGACACTTCGCTGCGGTGTGCCAGGCCTGCTATTGTTCCAACCCCCCCACGTACGGCCAGTGAGCGCCGTCATCTTCCCCTCCCCGGACCACGTGCGGCCCGTGGGCGCCGCCATCTTGTTTGACCCCCACCACGTGCAGCCCTTGGGCGCCGCCATCTTGTTTGACCCCCACCATGTGCGGTCCGTGGGCGCCGCCATCTTGTCCTCCCCAGGATCATCAGGCGCCGCCATCTTGTTTCCCCCACAACACGTGCGGCCCGTGGGCGCCGCCATTGTACCAGGACCCATGCCCCCCAGGCACCCCATCGTCTGCCACCATCTCGCCTCGGTCACAATTGACCAGTCCTGCCCACGCAACCTAGCAACAGCCTCTACCAGCGTGAAAATCGATGGGCATGAGATCTCCTGCCTGCTGGACTCCGGGAGCACCAAGAGCTTCATCCATCCCAATACGGTAAGGCGCTGCTCCCTCGAGGTATACCCCGCCAACCAGAGAATCTCCCTGGCCTCCGGGTCCCACTCCGTGGTGATCCGGGGGTACTGCATAGCCACTCTCACTGTCCAGGACGTGGAGTTCAGCGGCTTCCGCCTCTATGTCCTCCCCAACCTCTGCGCTGCCTTGTAACTCGGCCTGGACTTCCAGTGCAACCACCAGAGCCTAACATTGAAATTCAGCGGGCCCCTACCACCCCTTACTGTGTGCGGCCTCACGACCCTAAAGGTCGACCCACCTTCCCTATTTGCAAACTTAACCCCAGATTGCAAATCCGTCGCCACCAGGAGCAGACGGTACAGTGCCCAGGACAGGACCTTCATCAGGTCCGAAGTCCAGCGACTGCTTCGGGAAGGCATCATCAAGGCCAGCAACAGCCCCTGGAGAGCCCAAGTGGTAATTGTCAAAACTGGGGAGAAACACAGAATGGTCGTGGACTACAGTCAGACCATCAATAGGTACACGCAGCTCGACGCGTACCCCCTCCCAGGCATATCTGATTTGGTCAATCAGATTGCACAGTACCGGGTCTTCTCAACTGTCGACCTAAAATCCGCCTACATCAGCTCCCCATCCGTAAGGCGGACCGCCCATACACTGCCTTCGAGGCAGATGGCCGCCTTTACCACTTTCTTCAGGTTCCCTTTGGCGTCACCAACGGGATCTCGGTTTTCCAATGGGAAAACCTAACTTATAACAAGGAGAAGTGCGTGTTCAGCACAAACTGCTTAGCCATCCCGGCTATGTGGTCCAGAACGGAGTGCTAGGGCCCGACCCCGACTGCATACGCCCCCTCATGGAACTCCCCCTCCCCCACTGCCCCAAAGCCCTCACGAACCCTTTATGCCTCCGAAATTCGGCATTCCTCCGTCGAAAAAGACGCCCAAACCATCGTTGACCTGTGCGGCATTGGAGGCATTACCTGGCCGGCAGGAGATTCACTCTCCTCACTGACCAACGGTCGGTAGCCTTCATGTTTAACAACACACAGAGGGGCAAGATCAAGAACGATAAAATCTTGAGGTGGAGAATCGAGCTCTCCACCTACAACTACGAGATTTTGTATCGCCCCGGTAAGCTCAACGAGCCCCCCGAGGTACATGTGCCAACGCACAGGTGGACCGACTCTGCACGACAACCTTTGTCACCCGGGAGTCACATGTTTGTACCACTTCATCAAGACCCGCAATCTCCCCTACTCCGTCAAGGAAGTCAGGGCAATCACCAGAGACTGCCACGTCTGCGCGGAGTGCAAACCGCACTTCTACCAGCCAGACCATGCGTGCCTGGTGAAGGCCTCCCGCCCCTTTGAATGCCTCAGCATGGACTTCAAAGGGCCCCTCCCCTCCACCGACCATAACACGTACTTCCTCAGTGTGTTCGATGAATATTCCAGATTCCTCTTCGCCATCCCATGCCCCGACATGACGTCTGCCACCGTCATCAAAGCCCTCAACACCATCTTCGCTCTATTCGGCTTCCCCGCCTACGTCCACAGCGACAGGGGATCCTCATTCATAAGCAATGAGCTGCGTCAGTTCCTGCTCTACAAGGGTATCGCCTCGAGCAGGACGACCAGCTATAACCCCTGAGGAAACGGGCAGGTGGAGAGGGAGAATGGGACGGTCTGGAGGGCAGTCCAGTTGGCCCTATGGTCCAGAAATCTCCCGGCCTCCCGCTGGCAGGAGGTCCTCCCCGACGCACTGCACTCCATTCGGTCGCTCCTATGCACTGCGACTAATGACACACCCCATGAACGTCTCTTTGCCTTCCCCAGGAAGTCCACTGTCGCTGCCGACTTGGCTCGCAGTTCCAGGACCCGTACTCCGTAAGCATGTACGACTCCACAAGGTGGACCCGTTGGTTGAGAGGGTACAGGTACTCCACGCCAACCCACAGTACGCCTACGTAACGTACCCCGACGGCCACCAAGATGCTGTCTCCCTCAGGGACCTGGCACCAGCTGGTTCCACACACATCCCTCCGGCCCGGCGCCACCCTCCCCTCCCCTGGCGCACCCAGCCGCAACCCCGCCCCACCCAGCCGCAACCCCCGCCCCAGGACAATCCGTCCTCCCCCTGCCCACGCCCGAGGATGAAGAGGATTTCGGCACGCTCCCGGAATCACCGAAGACCAGGCCGACACCGGAATCGCCGCCATCACTGCGGCGCTCCCAACGGCAGATCAAGGCTCCGGACCGACTGAACCTGTAACTTGGTCGGGACTCTTTTTAAAAAAAAAAAAAAATCCTTCTGTATAACTCTCCTCCACCCCCACTAGACTCAATTTTTTTTTCCTATACTTTAAAACATCTACTTGCATATCGTTCTCCACCACCCCCGCCGGACTCAATTTTAACAGGGGGTGAATGTGGTATTCACCACTTATGTATATATTAGGTGCTTTGTGGTAAGGCCCTGTACTACAGGTACGGGGGTAGTTCCCTGCCTGCTGGCTCCGCCCAGTAGGTGGAGTATAAATATGTGTGCTCCTCGTACAGCAGCCATTTCGCCAGCTGACATCTTAGTGTAATAAAGCCTCGATTGCATCCAACTCTCGGCTTTGTGTAATTGATCATGCATCACCTTTCTGCAAAAAGAGATGTAGAACTGTAATGAATTATATAGTTGGAGGAGGTGGGGCAAAATTGAAGAATAGAGGTAGGTCAGAACAAAGACAGACATGCGCACAGCGCTGTTTTCAAAGGTAGCATCACATTGGAACAGATGTGGTAGAGGCAGAAAAAGTGGGAGAATGGGATGCAGTCTTTATAAGGAATGGGTACGAGGGGCGATAGGCAAGGTAGTTGTGGGAGTTTGATTTGATTTATTATTGTCACATGTATTAGTATACAGTGAAAAGTATTGTTTCTTTCATGCTATACAGACAACGCATAAGACAAAGGGCTATGTTAATGGTGCAGTCACCTAGTCTATGTTTAGTGTAGAGGAGACTGCATTGGGAATGAGGAATACACTGGACCAAACTGAAGGAGATGCAAGTGAAATGCTGCATCATTTGAAAGGAGTGTTTGGGTCTCTGGACAGAGGACGATGGTGATAAATGTGTTGCAACTTCTGTGATTGCATGAGAAGGTGCCATCAGAAGGGGATGGAGAAGTGGATCAGGGTGTCATGGAGGGAGTGGTCCCTGTGGAACTCTGACAAAGAAGGATGAGTTGAAGATGTGTTTAGTGGTGACATCATGCTCGAGTTGTTAGAAATGGTGAAGGATGATACTTTGAATGTGGAGATTGGTGGGATGAAAAGAGAGGACAAGAGGGACTCTGGGAGGGAGGGGTAGAGGTGAGGGCAAAGGTGCAGGAGATGGGACTGACATGGTTGAGTGCCTTGTTAATCACCATGTGCGCGCATGGGTGGGTGAGTGGGAGATGTAGAGAAAGACAGACATGCGCAAAGCGCTGTTTTCAAAGATAGCATCACATTGGAACAGATGTAGTAGAGGCAGAAAAACTGGGAGAATGGGATGCAGTCTTTTTCGGGAATGGGTATGAGGAGCTATAGGCAAGGTAGCTGTGGGAGTTTGATTTGATTTATTATTGTCACATGTATTAGTATACAGTGAAAAGTATTGTTTCTTGCATGCTATACAGACCGCATATCGTACATTGGAAAAGAAGGAGAGACTGCAGAATATAATGTTACAAACATAGCTAGGGTGTAGAGAAAAGATCGACTTAATACGAGGTAGGTCCATTCAAAAGACTGATGGCAGCAGGGAAGAAGCTGTTCTTGAGTCGGTTGGTATGTGACCTCAAACTTTTGTACCTTTTTCCTGACTGAAGAAGGTGGAAGAGAGTATGTCCGGGGTGCGTGGGGTCCTTAATTATGCTGGCTGCCTTTCCGAGGCAGTGGGAATTGTGGACAGAGTCAACAGATGGGAGGCTGGTTGCGTGATGGATTGGGCTACATTCACGACCTTCTGTAGTTTCCTGCGGTCTTGGACAGAGCAGGATCCATACCAAGCTGAGTTGGTAGGTTTATAATGAATATTGGTGGTCAGTCTATCGCCAGAAATGGAGACCGAGAGGTCAAGGATTGGAAGTGAAATGTCACAGCTAAACCCAATGTTGGAAGCAAAATGATCAATTTTTCTAGGTCCAGATGAGAGCATGAGGTGGCTCCGATATTGTCATTGACGTAACTGAGGAAGAGTTGTGGGAGAGGGCCTGAGTAAGACTGGAACAAGGAATGCTCCACATACCCTGCAAAAAGACCAGCATTGCTGGGGCCCATGCAGGTACCCATAGCCATATTTCTATTTGCAGGAAGTGAGACAAGTTAAAGGAGGAATTGTTGCGTGAGAACCAAATTCAGCCAGGTGGAGGAGAATACTGACAGATGGGGATTGTTCGGGCGTCTGCTTGAGGAAGAAGTGGAGAACCCTGAGACCGTCCTGGTAAGGGGGTAGAGGTGCGTCCATAGTGAAGAGGAAGTGGTGAGGGCCAAAACGAACATGGACTTGTTGGACCAAATGGTCTGTTTATATGCTGTATATTCTATGTAATTTTATCTTGTCTAGCCCAGCATTCAACTTTGATTAATGTATTAAACAGTGTTGTCTGTAATACTCATTGTTATAAAGTTTGATATGCTTTTGTAGAACAGAATATCATTGAATCTTGAATATTTAGAGAGATGGGTGTGGGGAAGTCTCTCATTTGCTTCTCTTTGCTCAACTGGCATGATTTGAAGTCAGAACACCAGATAGTAGCACGAGTGATTCTGTAGGAATCAAAAAATTTGTTTGAAAAAGGGAAATGAGAGGTAACATAGAACATACAGTGCAGAAGGAGGCCATTCGGCCCATCGAGTCTGCACCGACCCACTTAATTTTCAAGTCATTCGGGTAAATGCAAAAGAACTTCCGGTGGCGATCGCGAATGGAGCGGCCGCAGCAAAGACGCTCCCGCACAGCCACAAAATCACGGCTTTTTTGGGGGGGTTTTCCCGGGGAATTTTCAAAAAAAAAAAATTCCTTAGGCCCCGCGAATTCGGCCCTGCCCAGGCGCCAAAGCTCCGATCCACAGAGCTGGAGAGGGGGGAAAAAAAGGAGAGACTGGCCCCGGTGAGCTGCACGTGGAGGAGGAGTGGGGATCGCTCAGAAACGGCCTGAAAGTCGGAGCACAGAGAGGATCACAAGGACAAAATAAGAATTTTTTAAAATTCAACCGTCCTTGTTCCTCTCCTGCAAATTTCTTTGAAAAAAAAAGAAAAACTTTCAAAAAAAAAAAAAAAAATCCCTTTTTATAAAAAAAATAGTTTCTAAAAGGAAGGCACACAGAAATATGCCTCCAAATAATAAATTGAGGGGACGGCGAGATGTAAGAAGGAACAGCAACGAAGGCGAAGGAAAAAAGCAGGAGCTGCGGCCGCGCAGGCAGACGACCCCACGGGGCGAGGCGGAGGTTCAGGCGAATCAGGAAGTGGAAAAGCTGGCGGGCTGAGCAGGAACAGGACGCGGCGACCCCCCCCCCCCCTGCCGCACGGGGAGGAATGGAGAAGCGTGCTGAAAACAGAAATAAACGCCATAAAGGAGAAGATAAAAACGGAAATAAACGCCATGAGGGAGGCCCTCAGGACGGAGCTCCACACAATGATGAAGGAGATGCTGGCGGAGACAACAGAAAAAATGCAGCGAACCATCAACGGCCTGGAAAGGAAGGTGGAGGTGCAGGAGAAAACTATTCAGGAGTTGGAGAGGGCCGCCTCGGACCAGAACAACAGGATGGTAACTCAGGAAACGGAGGTGAAAAGGCTGGTAACGACCCAGGGGAGCCTAAGAGGGAAAGTGGAGGACCAGGAAAATAGGTCCAAACGTCAGAATGTTAAAATAGTGGGTCTGCCAGAGGGGATGGAGGGCAGAGATCCAACAGGCTACGTCACCCAAATGCTGGGAAGAGAGAAGTTTCCAAACCCCCCAGAAATCGACAGGGCGCACAGGTCGCTCCGTGCCAGGCTCAAAGCCGGGGAGCAGCCCAGAGTGATTATCGTGAAGCTGCACAGGTTCCAAGACAGGGAAAAAATCTTAAAGTGGGCCTGGCAGACGAAAGTGAGCACGTGGGAAGTGAAGGCCATAAGGGTGTACCAGGACATGGGGGCGGACCTGGCCAAAAGAAGGGCTGAATTCAACAGGGCCAAATCAGCACTCTACAAAAGTAATATGAAATTTGGGATGTTATTCCCGGCCAAACTCTGGGTAACATTTGAGGGGAAGGAGCTGTTTTTTAACACCCCAGCGGCAGTGGAGGAGTTCGTTAGAGCAAACAAACTGGGGGAGGGACAGCCACAAGGGCCATCATGAAAGCGACAGGGATTGAAAAGAAAGGAAGAATCAGAACAAAGAGCAGCGGGCAGACCGCAAACAGAGATAATAAGATCACGAACTGTACACACGTGTTTGGTGCACAGTGCGGGACTGTGCTGACTCGTTCCCGGGCTCGTTCCACCTCTCAATGCAATGAGGGGGAGCGAAGCAAGGTGAACGAGGGTGAAAAAGGCGGACAGGAGGGCGAGACAAGGGCTAGCAAAAGGAAGGTAAAACAGGACCCGAACAGGGCAAGTGCTGGGAGGGGGGCCACCGTGCTAGCGAGGTGAGCTAACACGGGAGGGCAGGAAGAAAGGAGGGCCGCGGCGTGTTTCTCAGGGGAGAGAGAGCGCCTGGCACAAAGAGAAGGGGGGGGCAGGGCAGAAGGGAGGGAAGATCACAGGGGGGGGGGGAGGAACAGGGACTGGGGGGGGGGGGGGAAGAGTCGGGGGGAGAGCGCAGAACAAAAGAGAAGCAAAGGGAAGGGTGAGGTAGATAAGCAGCACGAACATAGGCCTCGGCAGGCATGGAGCAGGGCGAGGAACCAAGACGGTGCCACAAACAGCCACTCGGGAGGGCTTCAGGACGAAGGGAGACCCTGGAGTGCAGGGGCGCAGCCACGTGGCATACACACAGCTGGCGGCCATGGTGGGTACCCCCCTGGACAAAAGGAAACCCCGGAGCCCTGGAGCCCGAACTCATGGTGAGAGTGGTGACCGCAGCCATTTTGTACGGCCCCCTAACGAAGGGAAACCTCGGCGGGCAGGGGCGCATCCACCAGCTAAGTATGGGTGACCTCGCAGGTCCGGGGGAGTAAAAAAAAAACCACCAGGATTGTTACCTGGAACGTAAGGGGACTCAACGTTCCGGTCAAAAGATCCAGAGTCTTCACCCACCTAAGAAGCCTGAAAGCAGACATAATCTACCTACAAGAGACGCACCTGAGGGAGAAGGACCGACGGCTGGTAAGGAAAGGCTGGGTGGGACAGACATACCACTCATGCTACGGGACGAGGGCTAGGGGAGTAGCAATATTAATTAGTAAGAGGACGAGGTTTACGGAAACCAAGACCGTTACGGACCCAGGGGGAAGGTACGTCATGGTCAGCGGTGTCCTGGAAGGGGCACCGGTCGTACTGGCAAATGTGTACGCTCCCAACTGGGACGACACAGAATTCATAAAGAAGACCATGGCAGAAATCCCCGACCTTGACACACACTGACTGATCATGGGGGGAGACTTCGACTGTGTACGGGACCCACTGACCGACCGATCAAACCCCAGAAAAAGACTGGCATGGCTAGGGAACTAGGAGCATTTATGGAGCAGATGGGGGCGGTGGACCCATGGAGGTTCCTGAACCCGGGAGAGAAGGAATTTTCATACTTCTCACAAGTACACAAGGTACACACCCGTATCGACTTCTTTGCAGTGGGGAAATCGGTGCTTCCAGGGATCACGGGAACGGAGTACTCCGCGATCGTTATCTCTGGCCACGCTCCACACTATATGGATGTGAGGCTGGAGACTGGCCGTGCCCAGCGCCCCACATGGAGGCTGGACATGGACCTCCTGGCCGACAAGGCCTTCTGTCAGAAAACATCGCGGGCCATAGGCGACTACGTGAGTAACAACCAAAACGGGGAGGTCTCACCCTCCACGTTCTGGGAGGCTCTGAAGGTTGTGATTAGAGGAGAGATCATAGCCTACACGGCAAGCAGAGATGGAGAAGAGAGGGTGGCCAGGCAACAGCTGGTGGACTCCATCCTGGAAGTCGACAGAAAATACTCCGAGGCCCCGACCGTAGGGCTGCTGGCGGAGAGGAAAAAGCTGCAAATGGACTTTAACCTGCTATCCACTAGTAAAGCAGTGTACCAACTCCGTCAGACATGGGGGACCTTCTACGAACACGGAGACAAGGCTGGCCGCCTATTGGCTCACCAGCTGAGAAAGCAGGCAGCCACAAGGGAAATAGCGCAGGTAAAGGATAGCAGAGCCAGACTGGTAACAGAACCAAAGGAGGTCAATCGGGCATTTGAGACCTTCTACCAGGGACTGTACACCTCCGAGCCTCCCAACGGGAACGCGGGGATGAAACTGTTCCTCGACGGATTGGAACTACCAGTTGTGGGGGAAGACAGACGGGCGGAGCTGGAAGCACCAATAGACTTGGGAGAAATCACGGAGAGCATCAGCTTCATGCAGGTGGGGAAGGCACCGGGACCCGATGGGTTCCCGGCGGACCTCTACAAAACATTTGCACCAGTCCTAGCCCCACACCTAAGGGACATGTCCGCGGACTCACTGGCAAGGGGCACCCTGCCCCCAACGCTAGCGCAGGCCACAATTTCACTGATACCCAAAAAAGATAAAGACCTGACGGAATGCGGATCATACAGACCCATTTCACTGCTGAACGTGGATGCGAAAATACTCGCAAAGGTCCTGGCCAAAAGGCTGGAGGGCTGTGTACCAGAGGTGGTCGCAGAGGACCAAACCGGCTTTGTCAAGGGTAGGCAGCTCACAGCGAACATCAGGAGGCTGCTGAACGTAATAATGACCCCCTCTGGGGAGAGAACACCAGAGGTGATCATCTCCCAGGACGTAGAGAAGGCCTTCGACAGAGTCGAATGGAAATACCTCCGCGAGGTACTGGAACGGTTTGGGCTAGGAGCGGGGTTCACCGCCTGGGTGAGGCTCTTGTACAACGCTCCCAAAGTGAGCGTCCGAACTAACACCACCAGCTCCAAATACTTCCAGCTGCAGAGAGGAACAAGACAGGGCTGCCCCCTGTCCCCACTCTTGTTCGCGCTTGCCATCGAACCCCTGGCGATAGCCCCGCGGGACGCGAAAAGCTGGAAGGGAATCCGGAGAGGAGACCGAGAGCACAGAGTCTCACTCTATGCAGTCTCACACTTCTGCACTGTAAATTCTATGATGATTCAAGATGACCTGCTCCTCTTTGTCTCGAAGCCACAGGAGGGACTGAAGGCAATACTGCAAATACTGAAAGAGTTTGGAACTTTCTCTGGCTACAAACTTAACCTGGGCAAAAGCGAGGCATTCCCAGTGAACCCAAACAGGGGAGGGAGAGAGCTGGAGGGGCTCCCGTTCAAAACAGCTCAGAACAGATTCCGCTACCTGGGGATCCAGATAGCCAGAGACTGGACACAGATCCACAAGTGGAACCTGACCAGCCTGGTGGAGGAAGTAAGAAGAGACCTTCAAAGGTGGGGCTCGCTCCCACGCTCCCTGGCAGGGAGAGTGCAGACGATCAAGATGAACGTACTGCCAAGGCTCCTCTTCCTGTTTAGATCCATTCCGATCTTCATCCCCAAGGCCTTTTTCCAAAACGTAGACCGTCTAATCATGGCGTTTGTGTTGGGGGGGGGGGGGTGGTAAGAACCCGAGAATCCCAAAACAGACACTGCAAAGAAGGAAAATCAAAGGGGGCTTGGCCTTACCAAACCTACAATACTACCACTGGGCAGCAACAGCAGAAAGAGTGAGGGGATGGGTACAAGAACCTGACACAGATTGGGTACAAATGGAGGAGGCATCCTGTAACGGAACGACCCTCCGGGCCTGCTACAGCAGCACTCCCATCCCCCTCAACCAGATACACAACAAGCCCAGTGGTAGCACTACGCTGAGAACATGGACCCAGCTCAGACAACACATCGGGATAACTAAAATGGCCCCCATCTGCGGCAGTCACAGATTCCCCCCAGCCATGCTAGATACCACCTTCAAAAGATGGAGATGGGACGGGGGCACATTGACGGTCGGGGACTTCTACGTAGGGCACAGACTGGCGACACTAGACGAACTGATGAGGAAGTGGAGGCTAGCAAAAGGACAGGAAATGAGACACCTCCAAATAAAACACTTCCTCCACAAAGAGACAGTGGGGTACCCTGGGGCTCCAGAAAGCACACTGCTAGAGGACCTGATAGGCACAAGCAACGAGAAGGGGGGGCTATGTGGGAAAATATACGGACAGCTACTGGACAGAGCCCGGACTACACTGGACGAGATCAGACATAAATGGGAGGACGAACTGGGGACAGAGGTAGGATCGGGACTCTGGAGCGAAGCACTGTGCAGGGTGAACTCCACCTCCTCTTGCGCAAGGCGAAGTCTAATGCAGCTCAAAGTGGTGCACAGAGCGCACCTGACCAGAACCCGAATGAGCAGGTTCTTCCCGGAGGTGGAGGACAAATGTGAGCGGTTCCAGACGGTCCCGGCCAACCACACCCATATGTTTTGGGCTTGCCCCAAGCTTGCTGGGTTCTGGACAGCCTTCCAAGGCAATGTCCAAGGTTGTGGGGGTGAGGGTGAAGCCATGCCCAATAGTGGCAATCTTTGGGGTATCGGAGCAGCCAGAACTACACATCGGGAAGGGGGTTAACGCCCTTGCTTTCGCTTCCCTAATCGCACGCCGGAGAATCCTGCTCGGCTGGCGATCGGCAGCACCACCCACAGCTGCAGACTGGCTCGCTGACCTTTCGGAATTTCTCCACCTGGAGAAGATTAAGTACGCCACCCGAGGGTCAGAGGAAGGTTTCCTGGATACTTGGGGGCAGTTTGTCGGTCTGTTCCAAAACCTGTTCGAGGCCAACAACGAGGAGTAACCTAATAAGAATTTTTAAAATATATTAAAAAAAAATTTTTTAAATGTTTTTATTTTTTTATTACTAAAATAGATGAGTTACCAAAAGACTGCGCAACCCGGGGGAGAACCATAGACCGATCCAGAGGGCAATGAAAGGCACGTAGGGTCAGTTAAACGAAGGACAAACTAAACCTCTGTATAATAAAGGAAATAAGCGCAGGCGAGAAAAATGTGATGTGTATATATACAACTGTTTATAAATATGAGAAATGCCAATAGAAAGATTTATAAAAAAAAAAAAGTAAATGCAAAAGAGAAATTGTGTGGCATGTACTAAAATCCACAGTAGCTTTTTACGAACGCATTGGTGGAGCATCATGTATAGTGCTTTGGTAGGTGCAGTTTAAACTATATAGTGTATTGGAAGCTGCATTTGAGCCCTTGAACATAAGAGGGGGAGGAATGAAATGAACAGTGGTATAAACTTTTAACTTCCTGTGAAAACATTTACTTTTAATTTTAAGATGCTGAATTGTTGCATTGAGAGGAAAAAAGCAAGAGATGATGGAAGGAAACAAGCAACTGAAAATGCACTTGGTGGTTCAATGGAGCGAAAAGCGTCAAACAGTAAAGGGACACCAGAATGTTCTGATAACAAAGAGTTTGTAAAGGAAAACAAGGGGGAACCATCTCAGCAGAAATCGTGGGAATCATGGAGTGACAGTGAGGATGAGTTTTTTGAATGTTTGAGTGACACAGAAGAATTGAAAGACAGTGAAATGAAAGAAGGAACAGCAAAAGGAGAGGGGAAAGATGGAGGAAAGAAAGAGACCCAAAAGTGGAGACCAGAGGGACGTCTACATCAGCATGGCAAACTGACTCTGCTTCGCACAGGAGATCCACTTTATATTCCAGTTACACAGGTAAGAAATGTTTTGGTAACAGGTATTACTTTTCAGCATGTACTGCATTTTATAAATAAAGTACCTGACTAGGATACTTTCAAGTTATTTATATATTGAATATATTAGTTACCTTTTAAAGTAATCATTCACGTAATGAATTCAAAATATTTAATCACACTTGATGGATAAATCTGTCAGTCACCAAGAAAGCAGAAAGACTGGCATCTGATTCTTGGTCCTTGCTAAACTTGTGGATCTTGGCTGAGTTAACAGTTGGAACATTCCAGTTGGAACATTCCAGTTAGCTTTGATATTCCTGGTTAAGAAGGAAAATAACTGGGCAGGATTTCCACTCCTAATTGCTAAATGTGTGCACATACATGTGTTTTGATCCCTGTGTAGGAACGATAAACCAAAATAACTCACTTTTTGTACAAAAGACCATTTTAACATGAATCAGAACCAACAGAAATCAAACCTGGGTTAGCAGGCAAATAATACTTGGATTGGATTGGTTTATTGTCACGTGTACTGAGGCACCGTGAAGAGTATTGTTCTGCGTGAGGCTCAAACATATCATTCTGTACCTGAAAAGAAAATACATAATAGGGCAAACATAAAATACACAATGTAAATACATAGACACAGGCATCGGGTGAAGCATGGAGTGTGGTACTACTCAGTGGAGAAGCTGTGTGGAGATCAGATCAGTCCGTAAGAGGGTCGTTTAGGAGTCTGGTAAAAGCGGGGGAAGAAGCTGTTTTTGAATCCGTTAGTGTGTGTTCTCAGACTTTTGTTATCTCCTGCCCGATGGAAGAAGTTGGAAGAGTGAGTGAGCCGGGTGGGAGGGGTCTTTGATTATGCTGCCCGCTTTCCCCAGGCAGCGGGAGATGTAAATGGAGTCAATGGATGGGAGGCGGGTTCGTGTGATGGACTTGGCGGTGTTCATGACTCTGTAGTTTCTTCCGGTCTTAGCGGGTGCCATACCAGGCTGTGATGCAGCCAGATAGGATGCTTTCTATGGTGCATCTATAAAAGTTGGTAAGAGTCAATGTGGACTTGCCGAATTTCCTTATTTTCCTGAGGAAGTATAGATGCTGTTGTGCTTTCTTGGTCATAACTTCGACGTGGGTGGGCCAGGACAGATTTTTGGTGATGTGCACACCTAGGAATTTGAAGCTGTCAGCCATCTCCACCTTGGCCCCGTTGATGCAGGCAGGGGTGTACAGTGCTTTGCTTCCTAAAGACAATGACCAGCTCTTTAATTTTGTTGACATTGAGGGAGAGAGATTGTTGTTGTAACACCACTCCACTAGGTTCTCTATCTCCCTCCTGTATTCTGACTTATCGTTGTTCGAGTTCCGACCCACAACGGTCGTGTCGTCAGCAACCTTGTAGATGGAGTTACAGCCAAATTTCAAATAAAAAGGTCAATTTCATACATAACCACAAGCATTCCCTGTCAGCATGCATGGCATTACAAAGCTACATAGTTCCACAATATGCTGTTCTTTATTCTGTTATGGGCGAGGCATTTTCCGAACCCCAAAATGTATCATGGAGTTCAACCAATCTCCCCCTTTAATGGATTTGTTGCTTTTCCGAGCACGCGGCTTCTTCCCTAAGTGTGGTATTTCAATTATGGACACGTGGGTTTTTAAACACAAAACACTGTTTATTCCATGAACTCAATTTAACATCTTGAATAAACATTTGATCTCTTAACACCCCTTACTTCAAAGATAACTCAGAAAATATTGCAACAGTAAATAACTCCTTAAAAATGTTCCTTCAAACTTCCAAGAGACTTAACACCTTTAAAACAGTAACACATGGAACCGGAAATGCTCAGGGCCGTATCTGCATCTAGAGCTGGCTGTTTTGCGCCAGTTTTCCAGGCGTAAAAGACCACCGTTTTCATGCTGGCGTAGGGACATAGTCTCCAAAACGGAGAATCCAGCCCCTGCTGTCTCTTTTATTTACACTAACCCAAATTTGCATCTATCGTTCAAAGATCCTGGACGAGCCCCCAAATTATGTTACGACATCCTGGCCAAATGCGCACTCAATTCTGGCCCCATTCGTCCCAGAGTCGCAACACCGGTACCACCGGATGATAAATCAGTACTCCTCCATGTTGAACACCACTTGGAGAGTAGCAGGGTCGCAGAATATGCTCTGGGTGGGGGACTTCAGTGTCCATCACCAAGAAAGGCTTGGTAGTACTACTACAGACCAAGGTGGCCGGGTCCTAAAGAACATAGCTGCTAGATGGTGAAGGAACCAACAAGTGTGAAAAAACATACTTGACTTCATCCTCACCAATCTGCCTGCTGCAGATGCATCTGTCCATGACAATATCGGTGGAAGTGACCACCGCATAATCCTAGCAACTCCAGACTGGGCATCCATGAGGCCCTGTGGGCCATCAGCAGCAGCAGAATTGTATTCAGCCCAATCTGCAACCTCATGGCCCAGCATATCCCGCACTCTACCATTACCACCAAGCCAGGGGAGCATGCCAGGAGCAACATCAGGCACACCGAAAAATGAAGTGTCGGCCTGGTGAAGCTACAACACAGGACTACTTGTGTACCAAACAGCATAAGCAGCAAATAATAGACAGAGCTAAGCGCTCCACCACAAATGCATCAGATCTAAATTCCGTAGCCCTGCTACATCCAGCCATGAATGGTGGTGGACAATTAAACAACTCACTGGGGAAGGAGGCTCCACAAATATCCTCCTCCTCAATGATGGAAGAGCCCAGCACATATGTGCAAAAGTCAAGGCTGAGGCATTCGCAACAATCTTCAGCCAGAAGTGCCGAGTCGATGATCCATCTCAGTCTCCTCTGGAGGTCCCCAGCATCACAGTTGTCAAGTCTTCAGCCAATACAATTCACGCAACGTGATATCAAGAAACAGCTGAAGGCACTGGATACTGCAAAGGCTATGGGCCCTGACAATATCCCAGCAATAGCACTGAAGACTTGTGCTCCAGAACTTGCTGCACCCCTAGCCAAGCTGTTCCAGTACAGCTCCAACACTGGCATCTACCCGGCAATGTGGAAAGTTGCCCAGCTGTGTCCTGTACAAAAGAAACAGGACAAATCCAACCCAGCAAATTACCGCCCTATCAGTCTACTCTCCATCATCAGCAAAGTGATAGAAAGAGTCACCAACAGTGCAATAAAGCGGCACTTACTCAGCAATAAGCTGCTCATGAATGCTCAGTCTGGGTTCTGCCAAGGTTACTCAGCTCCTGATCTCGTTACAGCCTCATTACAGCCTTGGATTAAACATAGACAAAAGAGCTAAATGCCAGAGGGGAGGTGAGAGTGACTGCCCTTGACATCAAGGCAGCATTTGACAGAGTTATGGCATCATGGAGCCCTAGCTAAACTGGAGTCAATGTGAATCAGGGAGAAAACTCTCTGCTGGTTGGAGTCATACATGGCACAAAGGAAGATGGTTGTGGTGGTTGGAGGTCAATCATCTCAACTCCAGGGCATCACTGCAGGAGTTCCTCAGGGTAGTGTCCTAGACCCAACCACCTTCAGCTGCTTCATGAATGACCTCCCTTCCATCATAAGATCGTAAGTGGCGATGTGCTGTTCAGCACCATTCGTGATTCCTCAGATACTAAAGCTGCCCATGTCCAAATGCAGCAAGACCTGGACAGTATCCAGACTTGGGCATACAAGTGGTAAGTTACATTTGCGCCACACAAGTGCCAGGCAATGGCCCTCTCCTACAAGAGAGAATCTAACCACCGCCCCTTGACATTCAATGGCATTCCCATCGCTGAATCCCCCACAATCAACATCCTGGGCGGGTTACCATTGATCAGAAACTGAACTGGACTAGCCACATTAATACTGTGGCTACCAGGGCAGGTCAAAGATTAGGAAGCCGATGGCGAATACCTCACCTCCTAACCTCCCAAAGCCTGTCCACTATCTAGAAGGCACGAGTCAGGAGTGTAATGGAATACTCTCCACTTGCCTGGATGAGTGCAGCTCCAACAATAATCAAGAAGCTCGACATCATCCAGGTCAAAGCAGCCCGCTTGATTGCTCCCCCTTCCATAAACATTCAAACACTCTACCACCGACGAACAGTGGCAGCTATGTGTACCGTCTACAGGATGCACTGCAATAGCTCACCAAGGTTCCTTAGACAACACCTTCCAATCCCACGACCACTACCATCTAGAAGAGCAGCAGAGACCTGGAAACCCCACCACCTGGAGGTACCACTCCAAGTCACTCACCACCCTGACTTTACTGTCACTGAGGCAACATCCTGGAACTCCGTAACAGCATAGTAGGTGTAACTACATCTCGAGGACTGCAGTGGTTCAAGAAGGCAACTCACCACCACCTTCTGATGGGCAACTAAGGATGGCCTAACCAGCGACAGTCACATCCCGTAAATGAATTTTTTTTAAAAACAAAAAAAACAAGTGAATTAACCAATAACAAAGGTCTTTGGCCCTTAGCTGCCCAGTAATTACAGTCACCAAGTTTGTAAGTTGAAACACAATTTTTGTTTATTTATAATAAGAATAATGGTTAATTATGTAGTAAAAATACACATGTATAACAAGTTAACGTACTACCCTTAACTGTCACCCTTAATTAATCCAACATATTACAGACCTTGTACAATGGGTTCCTCCCGCACATATTGACTCTCCCATATGTTTCTGTTTTTCCTTTTTCAAGTGCCCCGAGGAAAACCCTCTTCCCCGTTCACCTATATAACCTCCCCCCCCCCCCCCCCCCCCCCGGTTGCTGCTGCTGCTGACCGACCTCCTTCTAGCGCTCCGTGAGATAGTCTAGGAACGGTTGACACCGCCTGTAGGACCCCTGCGCAGACCCTCTCAAGGCAAACTTTATCCCCTCCAGCTTGATGAACCCTGCCATGTCATTTATCCAGGCTTCCACACTGGGGGGCTTCGCGTCTTTCCATAATAGCAAGATCCTCCGCCGGGCTACCAGGGATGCAAAGGCCAGAATACCGGCCTCTTTCGCCTCCTGCACTCCCGGCTCGTCTGCCACCCCAAATAGTGCCAGCCCCCAACTTGGCTTGACCTGGACTTTCACCACCTTAGACATAGTCCTCGCGAAACCTCTCCAGAACCCATCCAGTGCCGGGCACGACCAGAACATGTGGGCGTGATTCGCCGGGCTTCCTGAGCACCTCCCACATCTGTCCTCCACCCCAAAGAACCTACTCAGCCTCGCCCCTGTCATATGCGCTCTGTGAATAACCTTAAACTGTATCAGGCTAAGCCTGGCACACGAGGAAGAGGAATTAACCCTACTCAGGGCATCTGCCCACAGACCCTCTTCAATCTCCTCCCCCAACTCCTCCTACCATTTGCCCTTCAGCTCCTCCTCTACCAAAGCCTCCTCCGCTTCTTTCATCTCCTGATATATCGCCAAAACCTTGCCTTCTCCGACCCATACCCCCAAAATCACCCTGTCCTGAATCCCCTATGCCGGAGCAATGGGAAATCCCATCACCTGCTGCCTCACAAATGCCCTCACCTGCATGTGCCTGAACGCATTTCCCGGGGGTATCCCAAACTTCTCCTCCAGCGCCCCTAGGCTCGCAAACGTCCCATCGATAAACAGTTTCCCCCATCCTTCTGATCCCTGCCCGATGCCAGCTCTGAAACCCCCGTCCATCCTTCCTGGGACAAACCGATGGTCATCTCTGATCGGGCACCACACCGAGGCTCCCATCTCACCCCTGTGTCGTCTCCACTGCCCCAAGATCTTTAGTGTTGCCGCCACCACCGGACTCGTGGTGTACCTTGTCGGCGAGAGCGGCAGCGGTGCCGTCACCAGCACCCTCAGGCTCGTTCCTTTGCAGGACGCCATCTCCAACCTCTTCCATGCCGCCCTCTATTACCCACTTACGGATCATCGCCACGTTGGCTGCCCAATAATAGCCACCCAGATTCGGCAAAGCCAGCCCTCCTCTGTCCCTACTACGCTCCAGAAACCCCCTCCTTACCCTCGTGGTCTTGTTTGCCCACACAAAACCCATGATGCTCCTACCTACTCGCTTAAAAAAGGCCTTGGTAATCATAATAGGAAGGCACTGGAACACAAAAAGAAACCTCGGGAGGACCATCATTTTAATCGACTGTACCCTGCCCGCTAGCGAGAGTGGCAACACATCCCATCGTTTGAAGTCGTCCTCCATCTGCTCCACCAGCCGTGTCAAATTAAGTTTGTGCAGGGCCCCCCAACTCCTAGCTACCTGGATCCCCAAGTACCGAAAGCTCCTTTCCGCCCTCCTCAACGGTAGGTCGTCTATCCCTCTTCCCTGGTCCCCTGGATGCACCACGAAGAGCTCACTTTTCCCTACATTGAGCTTATAGCCCAAGAAGTCCCCAAACTCCCTTAGGATCTGCATGACCTCCACCATCCCCTCCACTGGATCTGCCACATACAGCAACAGAACCTTTGCAAACACCCGAGATATGGACCGGGATTCTCCCCTCCCTGGCGGGACGGGGGGTCCCGGCGGGATGGAGCGACACCCGATGCTCCTCTCCCCCTCAGACCACCCCCCTCCATTTCCTGGACTCCCTTAATGCCATGGCCAGAGGCTCAATTGCTAATGCAAACAACAGGGGGGACAGGGGGCACCCCTGCCTCGTCCCTCGATACAGCCGAAAATACTCCGACCTCCGCCGATTCGTAACCACACTCGCCACCGGGGCTCTATATAGGAGCAGAACCCAACTGATAAACCCCTTCCCAAACTTCCGCAACACTTCCCAGAGATACTCCCACTCTACTCGGCCGAAGGCCTTCTCCGCGCCCACAGCTGCCACTATCTCCGTCTCTCCCTCCACCGATGGCATCATAATCACATTTAGGAGCCTCCGCACATTGGTGTTTAGCTGCCTGCCCTTTACAAATCCCGTCTGGTCCACGTGAATCACCCCCGGGACACAGTCCTCAATCCTCGTAGCCAGCACTTTTGCCAGCAACTTAGCATCCATAATTAAGGAGCGAAATCGGCCTATACGACCCACATTGCAGTGGGTCCTTGTCCCGCTTCAGGATCAGAGAAATCAGCGCCCCGGACATTGTCGGGGGCAGGGTCCCCCCCCTCCCTTGCCTCATTGAAAGTCCTCACCAGCAACGGGGCTAACAGGTCCGCATACTTCCTGTAAAACTCAACCAGGAACCCATCTGGTCCCGGGGCCTTCCCCGCCTGCATGCTCCCCAGTCCTTTAATCAGCTCCTCCAACCCAATTGGCGCCCCCAAACCTGCCACCTCCTGCTCCTCCACCCTCGGGAACCTCAGTTGATCCAGAAATCGTCGCATCCCCTCTTCCCCCGCTGGGGGCTCAGATCTGTACAGCTCCTCATAAAAGGCCTTAAATGCCTCATTTACTTTCACCGCACTCTGCACCGTAGTTCCCCTGCCAACCTTGACTCCACCTATCTCCTTCGCTGCCAACCTCTTACGGAGCTGATGTGCCAACATCCGGCTCACCTTCTCCCCATACTCTTACGTCGCCCCCTGTGCTTTCCTCCACTGTGCCTCTGCCTTCCCTGTGGTCAACAGGTCAAATTCCATCTGGAGACTTTGCCTCTCCCTAAATAGTCCCTCTTCAGGGACCTCTGCATATCTCCTGTCCACCCTTAGGATCTACCCCACTAACCTCTCCCTTTCCCTGCCCTCTCTCTTCTCCCTGTGAGCCCTGATGGAGATTAACTTTCCCCTGACTACCGCTTTCAGCACCTCCCATACTACCCCCACCTGCATCTCCCCGTTGTCGTTGGCCTCCAAATACCTTTCAATGCACCCCCGTACCCTCCCGCACACCACCTCATCTGCCAGTAATCCCACATCCAGACGCCACAACGGGCGTTGGTCCCTCTCCTCACCCAACTCCAGCTCCACCCAGTGCGGGGCGTGGTCTGAGATGGCTATGGCCGAGTACTCCGTTCCCTCCACTTTCGGGATCAGCGCCCTGCTCAAAACAAAAAAATCTATCCGGGAGTAGGCTTTGTGTATGTGGGAAAAAAAAGAGAATTCCCTGGCCTGGGGCCTAGCAAATCTCCACGGATCTACTCCCCCCATCTGGTCCATAAACCCCCTAAGCACCTTGGCCGCAGCCGGCCTCTTCCCCGTCCTAGATCTGGAACGATCTAATGCTGGGTCCAGCACCGTGTTGAAATCCCCCCCCCCCCCCAATTATCAAGCTTCCTACCTCCAGGTCCGGAATGCGCCCCAACATACGCTTCATAAATCCAGCATCGTCCCAGTTTGGGGCGTATACGTTTACCAATACCACCCACGCCCCCTGCAGCCTACCGCTCACCATCACGTATCGACCTCCATTGTCCACTACTATATTCTTGGCCTCAAACGACACCCGCTTCCCCACCAGTATTGCCACCCCTCTATTCTTCACATCCAGCCCCAAATGGAATACCTGTCCTATCCATCCCTTTCTTAACCTGACCTGGTCTGCCACCTTCAAATGTGTCTCCTGAAGCATGACCACGTCTGCCTTCAGTCCCGATAAGTGCGTGAACACTCGGGCCCTCTTAACCGGCCCATTCAGGCCCCTCACATTCCACGTTATAAGCCGGATTGGGGGGCTTCCCACCCCCTCCCCCCTGCCGACTAGCCATGACCTTTTCTAGGCCAGTCCCGTGCCCGCGCCTCCCGCACCCTCCAGTCCCCCAGACGGGGGACCGCAGCCCCGACCACCTCTTCTATTTCCAGTTCCCCCTCGGCCAATGCAGCAGCAACCCTATTTCTCCCCCCCCCCCCCCCCCATCCCCCTCCCCCCGCTAGATCTTTAGCTCTTTTGCTCCCCCCATAACACTCCCGTAAGTCAGCTGACTCCTGCTGACCCTGGCTTCCCCCGCCATCCCATTGACCCCCCCCCCGGTGTGGAAATCCCCCCCATCTCCTCCTCCCCAGCAATCAGTGTGCGCTCCTCCATCCCCCCCCCCTCCGTCCTTCCCTAGCGCTGGAAAAATCCCGCGCTTTCCTGAGCCAGCCCCGCCAACTCTGGCGCAGCTCCTGTTGTGGCCTTATCCCAATTCCCCTATCTCCGGGCCTCTCCTCCCTCCAGCACCGGCGCGCACATTCTCTCACAGTCTCCCCATCAGATCTCTTCCTCCATCGCCCAACCCGTGGAGCATTCCCTACGCATAGTTATAACCCTGTATACAACCGACCCCCCCCCCCCCCCCCCACACACACACACACACAACCACAGACCCTCAGTTTGAGTCCAACTTTTCAGTTTGTACTAAGGCCCAAGCCTCTTCAGGCGTTTCAAAGTCGTGGTGTCGATCCTGAAATGTGACCCACAATCGCGCTGGGTGCAGCATTCTGAATCTCACCCCCTTTCTATGCAGCACCACCTTGGCCCGATTAAAACCAGCTCTCTTCTTTGCCACCTCCGTACTCCAGCCCTGATAGATTCGGATCACCGTATTCTCCCACTTGCTGCTCCGCTCTTTCTTGGCCCATCTCAAGACACACTCTGTCCACGAAACGATGGAACCTCACCAGTACTGCCCTTGGTGGCTCGTTGGCCTTGGGTCTCCTCGCCAGGACCCGATGAGCCCCATCTAGCTCCAGGGGACTCGGAGAGGCCTCCGCACCCATCAGCGAATTGAGCATCGTGCTCACATATGCCCCGGCATCGGCCCCCTCCACCCCTTCAGCGAGACCCAGAATCCGAAGATTCTTCCTCCTCGACCTGTTCTCCAGGTCTTCGAATCTTTCCGCCCACCTCTTGTGCAGCGCCTCATGCTCCTCCATCTTCACCGCCAGGCCCAAGATCTCGTCCTCGTTCTCTGCGGCTTTTTCCCGCACCTCTCGGATCTCTACCCCGTGGGCCTTCTGTATCTCCTTTAGCCCCTCGATCGCCGTCAGCAGTGGCGCCAGCACCTCTTTCTTAAGCTCCTCCACGCAGCGCCTGAGAAACTCCTGCTGCTCCGGGCCCCATGCCGCTCGATCTCCGCCCTCCGCCATCTTGTTTTTTCTCCCTCTCTTCTTTCGCTGCTCCAAAACCGCTTTTTTGACCGCTCCACTTCTGGTCCAC
Source organism: Scyliorhinus torazame (assembly GCF_047496885.1). Lineage (NCBI taxonomy): Eukaryota > Metazoa > Chordata > Chondrichthyes > Carcharhiniformes > Scyliorhinidae > Scyliorhinus > Scyliorhinus torazame. Next base: position 70,806,712 of record NC_092708.1, on the reverse strand, counting down.
TCCATATACTGTGGAAGGGGGACCTTGCTCTCACCTTCCCACACGGGAAGTCGTCGAAAAATTGCCGTTGGGGCTCCTCTGGAGAGCCCAAAAGTCCGTTCTAGCGGGAGGCGCCGAAATGTGCGGCTTAGCTCCGCATAGCCGCAACCGGAAGTGGGGGTGAAATTAATAAGGATGAAGGTCAAAAGATAAGAGTCTTTGCATCGAATGGTGGTTCTGTAGCAGGCTTTCCGTAAAGCATGCTGGTTGATCAAAGCCTCTGGTTTACAGCTGGCAATGGCCTTCTTTGCAGAGTCACTCATTCAATACAGTACTTACAGACTGCAGGCCTCTTAGAGAGTCACCAGCTTTAATCAAACTGGGCCTTCAGTTTGAGGTTCATACTCAGGCTTATTTCTTTCTGGAGACACTTTACCTCACATCAAACTCTGCTTCCAGCTCGTAATTTGACTTCAGGCTTCTGCAGCCTCTAGAGAACGGAGCTTCAACTTGCTGGAGAGAGTGTCTGCCCTCAGTTGCCTTCTGAAGCGAGTTTAGCAGGATTTTTTGGGAGACAATTAATTAGAACCCTCCATCCAAGATACAGAATCAAAAGTGAAACCAAACTGGAACTTCATGACTCTGAGAGCATTCCAGTGGCATTAGATCCAATGACCACTGGGCAGAGCACAGCCTTTTGGGCCCAGTCATTGACCACCAACCAAATCAATCAAACTGAGTCATCACGGATACTGACCAAACGGCAATCACCAGTCTTAAGTCAGCACAACCTTCTGGATCCTGCTGTTTGCCTTAAAGTCACAGGTCCATTAAAAATCGGTAACAGCAAAAGTAAAATAATGAAAAAATAAGGGAATAAACAGGAAGGACCCTTACAAGATGTATTTTCTTGCTGTTTGGCAGGAGTTCTCCTCCCAATCCGCCCTGCCATAAGAACCACAAAGTACTGGAAACCAATTTAATGCAGACATTTTAATTTACTGAAATCTTTCATCCTGTCAGGAGCCAGCACCAATGACAGAAGATTTATTAGAAGAACAGTCGGAGGTACTAGCTAAACTCGGGACATCAGCTGAAGGAGCGCATCTACGTGCTAGAATGCAGAGTGCTTGTTTGCTGTCGGACATGGAATCCTTTAAGGTAAAATACATTTTCAGAATTTCAGTCTTCCTAATCATCAACTGTAGGGGAACATTATCTTATTAAAAATGGTATTTCTGTCATTCGATAGAATGGAAAGGGTTGGCTGTGGTACATTCAGAATGGCACTGCTTCACAGAAAGAAGGTGTGCAGCTATGCTATAATTCCTATAGAAGTTGGATTGCTTAATTCGATTCATTATTTTGTGAGCTACAATTGTGCAGGAGCTTGTACACTGTTTAAGAGTTTTCTTCACAGAAAAAAGTTATGAACAGGGATAGAATTTAGTTAAGCAAGCTTAAAAAGTTCACTCATTTTCATCTAAACAAAGTACACAAAACAACATTATGTATTTAGTCCAGGAAATGAAATGACTGAGGAATTAAATTTGTACTTTGCTTCTGTCTTCACAAAGGAAGACGAGGGCGGCATGGTGGCGAGGTGGTTAGCACTGCTGCCTATGGCGCTGAGGACCCCGGTTCAATCCTGGCCCCATTCACTGTCTGTGTTGAGATTGCACATTCTCCCTGTGTCTGCGTGGGTCTCACCCCCACAACCCAAAGATGTGTAGGTTAGATGGATTGGCCGAGCAAAATTGCCCCTTAATTGGGGGAAAAAATAATTTTATATTCTAAATTTAAAAAAGAAACAAAGGAAGACATGAATAATGTACCGGAAGTTCTGAGAGACACAAGTTTTAGTGAGGAGCTGAAAGAAATCAGTATTCGTAGAGACATAGTTTTGGAAAATTAATGGGATTGAAAGTGGATAAATCTCCAGGGCCTGATAATCTTCATCCCAGAGTACTTAACAAAGCAGCCCTCGAAATAGTAGATTCATTGGTGGTAATTATCCATAATTCTTTGGACTCTGGAATGATTATCAAAAAGGGAGGTATAGAGAAAACAAGGAACTATAGACCAACGAGCCTAACGTTGTTAGTAGGGAAGTTGCCAGAGCCCATTATCAAGGATTTCATAGCACAGCATTTTGAAAGTGGTGGTATAATCAGACGGTCTTCACGTGAATGACCTGGGAGGAAAGTTCTAGTGGAAAGGATAAATAGGATGGTCACAAGGACTTTAAACTAGTAAGTGGGGGGGGGGGGGGGGGGAGAGAGAGAGATGGGTGAAGTTACGGGGAGAATAATGATTAATGAAAAGCAAAGCAGCAGGTTAGCACGTGGGGAGGAGGGTTCAACTACAGAGAAAATTATGAAAAAAGTTACGGGAAGAAGAACTCAAGAAATGTTATTAATAGAGGTGTTCAGATTCAAAAAGAAGGTTTAAAAAATGAGCATAAGGGCACTTTACTTGAATGCTCGTAGCATTCTAAAACAAGATAAATGAGTTGACGGCACAAATCATCACAAATGAGTCTGATTTAGTGGCCATGACATGGTTGCAGGGTGGTCACGACTGGGAGTTAAATATCCAGGGGTATCAGACTATTTGGAAGGACTGACAGGAAGGTAGGGGAGCTGGCATAGATCTGATATTTAAGGATGACATCTTGACAATAGTGAGATGATACAGGTTATATGGAGAAAAAGGGTGAATCCATTTGGGTGGAAATTAGAAATAATAAGGAGAAAAGGTCACTGATGTGCGTAGTCTATAGGCCACCGAATAACGCCACCACGGTCAGGTGGGCAATAAACAAAGAAATACAGCAATTGCCATTGGGGATTTTAATCTACATGTCGATTCGTCAAACCAGGTAGGTCAGGACAGCCTTGAGGAGGAGTTCATAGAATGTATCAGTGCCGGTTTCCTCAAAGTATATAGTGGAACCTATGAGGGAGCAAGCTATCCTAGATCTGGTTCTGGATAGGGGCTGGTTTAGCACAGTGGGCTAAACAGCTGGTTTGTAATGCAGAACAAGACAAGCAGCGCAGGTTCAATTCCCGTACCGGCCTCCCTGAACAGGCGCTGGAATGTGGCGACTAGGGGCTTTTCACCACAGTAACTTCATTGAAGTCTATTTGTGACAATAAGTGATTATTATATTATTATATTCTGTGTAATGAGACCGGAATAATGAATGATCTCATAGTTAGTGATCCTCCCAGAAGGAGCAATCACAGTATGGTTGAATTTATAATACAGATGGAGGGTGAAAAGCTAAAAACCAATACCAGTGTCTTCGGCTTAAACAAAGGAGACTACAATGGGATGAGGAAGGAGTTGGCTAAGATAGACTGGGAGCAAATAATTTGTGGTGGGACAATTGAGGAACAGTGGATGACTTAAAGCAATTTTTCACAGTGCTCTGCAAAAGTATATACCAGTGAAAAGGAAAGACTAGGAAAAGGGCTAATCAGCCATGGAAATCTGAGGAAATAAAGGAAGGTATCAAATTGAAAGAAACTGCATACAAAGATTAGTGGGAAACTAGATGATTGGAAAATCTTTAAATGTCAACAAAGCCACGAAAAAGCTATAAAGAAAGGTAAGAATATAAAAACAGATAGCAAAGGTCTCTACAAATATACAAAATGTAAAAGAGTGGCTAAGTTAAACATTGGTCCTTTAGAGGATGAGAAGGGAGATTTAATAACTGGAAATGAGGAAATTGCCTTGAACAGGTATTTTGTGTCAGTCTTCACAGTGGAAGACACAAATAACCTCAATAATTGATGGCAAGGTGGCTATGGCAGGTAAGGATCTAGAAATGATCATCATCACTAAGGGGGTAATATTCGGCAAGCTAACGGGGCTAAAGGTAGACATGTCTCCTAGCCCTGATGGAATGCATCCCAGGATACTATAAGAGATTGTGGGAGAAATAGCAAATGCATTTGTGGTAATTACCAAAATTGACTGGATTCGTTCCTTCAGATTGGAAAATGTGATGCCACTATTTAAAAAAGGAGGTAGACAAAAGTTGGGCAAGTATAGGCCGGTTAACTTAACTTCCAAAGTGGGGAAAATGCTTGAATTTATCATCAAGGAGGAAATGGCAAAATATCTGGATCGAAATTGTCCCATTGGGCAGATGCAGCATGGGTTCATGAAAGGCAGGTCACGTTTTACTAATTTATTGGAATTCGTTGAGGACATTACGACTGTGGTGGACAATGGGGAACCGGTGGATGTGGTGTATCGGGATTTCTGGAAGGCGTTCGACAAGGTGCCGTACAAAAGGCTATTGCATAAGATAAGGGTGCACTGCATTATGGGTAATATATTAGCATGGATAGTGGATTGGTTAACTAACAGAAAGCAAAGAGTGGGAATAAATGGGTGTTTTCCTCGTTGGCGATCAATGGCGAGTGGTGTGCCTCGGGGATAAGTTTTGGGACTGCAATTGTTACAATTTACATAGATGATTTGGAGTTGGGGACCAAGTGTAATGTGTCAAGTTCGCAGATGACACTAAGATGAGTGGCCGAGTAAAGTTTTCAGAGGACATAAAGTCTGCAGAGGTATATAGATAGATTAAGTGAGTGGGCAAGGGTCTGGCAGATGGGAGTACAATGTTGGTAAATGGGTGGTCATCCGTTTTGGTAAGAATGACTGCAAAATGGACTATAATTTAAATGGTACAAAATTGCAGCATGCTGCTGTGCAGAGGGACTTGGGTGTCCTTGTGCATGAATCGCAAAATGGTGGTTTGCAGATACAGCAGGTAATTAGGAAGGCAAATGGAATTTTGTCCTTCATTGCTGGAGAGATGGTAAGGGAGGTTATGTTGCAGCTGTATAGGGTGCTGGTGAGGCAACACCTGGAGTACTCTGTACAGTTTGGTCTCCTTACTTGAGAAAGAATGTACTGGCACTGTAGGGGGTGCAGAGGAGATTCACTAGGTTGATTCCAGAGTTAAGACGATTGACTTAAGAGGAGAGACTGAGTCAACTGGGACTATATGGGAGTCTGCACATCCTCCCCGTGTGTGCGTGGGTTTCCTCCGGGTGCTCCGGTTTCCTCCCACAGTCCAAAGATGTGCGGGTTAGGTGGATTGGCCATGCTAAATTGCCCATAGTGTCCAAAATTGCCCTTAGTGTTGGGTGGGGTTACTGGGTTATGGGGATAGGGTGGAGGTGTGGACCTTGGGTGGGGTGCTCTTTCCAAGAGCCGGTGCAGACTCGATGGGCCGAATGGCCTCCTTCTGCACTGTAAATTCTATGATTCTATGATTCTATACTCATTGGAATTTAGAAGAATGAGGGGGGATCTTAATGGAAACATATAAAATTATGAAGGGAATAGTTAAGATGGAAGCTGGGAGGTTGTTTCCACTGGTGGGTGAAACTAGAATTGGGGTCATAGCCTCAAAGTAAGGGGGAGCAGATATGGACTGAGTTGACGAAGAACTTCACCCAAAGGAGTGGAAATCTGTGGAATTCCCTGCTCAGTGAAGCAGTTGAGGTTATCCCGTTGAATGTTTTTAAGGCAAAGATAGTTAGATTTTTGAACAGTAAAGGAATTGAGGGTTATGGTGAACGGGCGGGTTAGTGGAGCTGAGTCCACAAAACGATCAGCCATGATCTTATTGAATGGTGGAACGGGCTCGAGGGGCCAGATGACCTACTCCTGCTCCTAGTTCTTATGTTCGTATGTTCAGACAAAGTCGGAATGGATTTACAAAAGGGAAATCATGCTTGACAAGGCTACTGGGATTTTTTCGAAGATGTAACAGTAGAGTTAACCAGGGAGAATTGGTGGATGTGGTTTATTTAGACTTTCTGGAGTCTTTCAACACGGTCTCACATAGCAGATTACTATGTAAAGTTAAAGCGCATGGGATTGCACGTAGTGTCTTGAGATGGATAGAAAGCTGGTTAGCAAACGGGAAGCAAAGAGTTGGAATTAATGGGTCTTTTTCAGATTGGCAGGCAGTGACTAGTGGGGTACTGCAGGGACCTGTGCTAAGACCCCAACTGTTCACGTTACATATTAATGATTTGGTAAGGTGAAGTCGCCTAGTCCTAGATGACCATAGGCTGCTTTGTGGGGGAGAGCTCACTGGTGGTGATTTAACCTGGATCACCACACCTCAGGTGAGGGAAGGTTGAGAATAACTTCAGCCAATATGGGAACTAAACACACGCTGCTGGTCTTGCTCTGAATCATGAAACAGCTGTGTAGCCAAGTGAGCTAAGCCAGCCTCTGGTGATCTGGATGAGGGAACTAAATGTACTATCTTCAAGTTTGCGGACGATACAAAGTTGTGTGGGAGGGGGAACTGTGAAGAAGATGCAGAGATGCTTCAGCGGGATTTTGACAGGCTGAGTGAGTGGACATATGCATGACAGATGCAGTAAAATGTGGTTTAATGTGAGGTTATCCACTTCGGTAGCAAAAATATGAAGGCAGTTTATTATTTGAATGGGTGTAAATTGAGAGAGGTGGATACTCGGCGAGACCTTGGGTGTCCTTGTGCATCAGTCGCTGAAAGTAAGTGCGCAGGTACAGCAGGCAAAAAAAAGAGGCAACTGGCATGTTGGCCTTCATTGCGAGATCATTTGAGGATAAGAATAGGGATGGTGAGGACACACCTAGAGTATTGTGTGCAGTTTTGGTTTCCTTATCTGAGGAAGGCTGTTCTTGCCATGGAAGGAGTGCAGCAAAGGTTTACCTGGCTGATTCGTGGGATGGCGCGACTGTCCTATGAGGAGAGACTAGGTCAGTTAGGATTATATTCATTGGAGTTTAGAAGAGTGAAAGGGGATCTCATAGAAACTTTAAAAATTCTAACAGGATTAGACAGTGTAGATTCAGAAAGAATGTTCCCGATGGCGGGGGAGTCCAGAGCGAGGGGTCAGAGTTTGAGGATAAGGAGTAAACCTTTTAGGACTGAGGTGAGGAGAAATTTCTTCACCCAGAGGGTGGTGAATCTGTGGAATTCACTACCACAGAAAGTAGTTGAGGCCAAAACATGTGTGATTTCAAGAAAGAATTAGATATAGCTCTTGGGCCGAAAGGGATTGGGGGGGGGGGGGGGGCATCATAATGATTGGGCTCAAGGGGTGAATGGCCTACTCCTGCTTCTATCTTTTTTGTATGATTCTATGTTACTCAATGCTTGTACATGCATGTACAGAGGCAACAGTTGAAGTTGTAGACCAAGCGAGAGACTCGAGACTCATAATGAATAAAACACTGAAGGTTCAGAAGCAGTGCGAAATGACTACTCAAGCAAATTACTGGAGGGCTAATAGTGCTCAGACAACTGTACAACATATGTTAGTAACCCTTTGGAGAGAAGGGTAATGGATAAAAGCAAAATTATACTAATTTTTACACAGGTTTACATGAATAAATTTTTCTTCAATAAATAAAACATTTGAGGACTTCTACATCTTACAGACATAATGTAACTTTACAATGAAAATAATTTTGTGACAAAGCTGATTTGTCTCTTAGGCTGCAAACCCTGGCTGTTGTCTGGAAGATTTTGTGAGGTGGTATTCTCCTCGTGACTACATTGAGGAAGAAGTCACAGATGAAGCAGGTGACAAGGTTATCAGAAAAGAGTTGAGTGCCAGAATGAAAATCCCTGGCAACATGTGGGTGGAGGCTTGGGAAACGGCAAAGCCAATTCCTGCTCGACGACAAAGACGTCTCTTTGATGACACCAGGGAAGCTGAAAAGGTATAAATAATTTAAATGGTTACATTAATGATGCGATAATAATAGGGGATTCAAAAAAAATTAGAAAGCTGAGAAGGTATGGAAAAAGGCTACAGGGCAGGGAAATAGTAAAGGATCTTAGACCCATGAAAAGTAACAAAATAAAGACTTGTGGGAATTCGAGATGAGTAAGAAAATTTGTCATAAAGGTAGACTTTGCTTCAATTTGTAGGTGAGTATGATATTGGAAATGTAGCGATATAAGAACGAGCTGCAATAATTTGAAAGGATAATAGTTATGGAGGCAATACTGAAAAAGTTAGTTAAATTCAAAGTGGAGAAGGCACTGTGGCTGGTTGTACTGTATTTTATGATGCTTAGGGAAGTCAGGACAGAAATAATTGATTCTCACAGCAGTCTGTCAGTTATGCTTGAATATGAAAATTTTTCTGGAAGTTTGTAAACTGGTTTTCTACAAGAATATCAAAAAGGCATTAACTGAGTTAACTATAACCTAATACCGGTAGCAGAAAATCTTTACGGGAGCATTAGTCACTGACAATGTATTGCTAATTGGGAATCCAGATATAGCTTATTGTATTTTTGATTAGTAAATAAAAAATTAGTAATCGATTCCATTATTGGGCATGTGATCTCAATAATCGTGCGTGCACGGTGCATACCGTATGTTTTCTGTGTACACATTGGGAAAGAGATAAGACAAAAAGAACGATGAATGCTTTCTGATTGTATGGTTTGCTACTTTGGTTACTGAATGGTTGTAGAGGTTTAAGCAAATATACGTGTGAAGCTCATTTACCTATATTTCTGAATATATGTAAGATGTTTTCTACTAATATTAATGTATGTGACAAAAATAGTGTCCCTGCAGCCACTCTTGTGTCTCATCAGCAGTTTTTAATTGGACAACACTGTTGTAGAGGGCATGATATTAGCTAAAATTAGGACTTTGTTAGAAAGTTAATTGAGGCAGTCAGTTTATTTTGAAAAAAAAAACCAATTTGTACTCAACAAATTTAATAGATCCTTTTAGGAAATAATGGAGTGTGTTGTTAAAGGAACTACAGTGAATGGTGTCTCAATGGATTTTCAGTTATTTGATAAGTGCTATATAGGAGCTGTGCTAATTTATTTAAGGCACATTGTATTAAAATGGGCAGCACGGTAGCACAGTGGGTAGCACTGTTGCTTCACAGCTCCAGGGTCCCAGGTTCGATTCCCGGCTTGGGTTACTATCTGTGGAGTCTGCACGTTCTCCCGTGTCTGTGTCGGTTTCCTCCGGTTTCCTCCCACAAGTCCCAAAAGACGTGCTGTTAGATAATTTGGACATTCTGAATTCTCCCTCAGTGTACCCGAACAGGCGCCAGAATGTGGCGACTGGGGGATTTTCATAGTAACTTCATTGCAGTGTAAGCCTACTTGTGACAATAACGATTATTATAATAAAATTTATATAGCAGTGTGGGTGCAAACATTTCAACGCAGGACAGAAAAGATGGGTGTTGTTTAATCACTGTTTTTCAGTGAAGGAAAAGGGTTGGAAATAGTGATTTTTCCCTGCTTAGGAATTCACAGTATCAAAATATACAGACAACAGAAACTATAAAGACTAAAATAAAAGCTGATGTTGGAGATCTGAAATAAAAACAAAGTGCTGCAAAAACTCAGCCAGTCTGGCAGCATCTGTGGAGATAGAAACCAGAATTCACATTTTGAGTCCAATATGACTTGCCTCCTTTGGAAATTCTTTGGAACATAGAACATAGAACTTAGAACAGTACAGCACAGAACAGGCCCTTCGGCCCTCGATGTTGTGCAGAGCATTGTCCGAAATCAAGATCAAGCTATCCCACTCCCTGTCATTCTGGTGTGCTCCATGTGCCTATCCAATAACCGCTTGAAAGTTCCTAAAGTGTCCGACTCCACTATCACAGCAGGCAGTCCATTCCACACCCTAACGACTCTCTGAGTAAAGAACCTACCTCGGACATCCCTCCTATATCTCCCACCCTGAATCTTATAGTTGTGCCCCCTTTTTGTACATCCACCCGAGGAAATAGTCTCTGAACATCCACTCTATCTATCCCCCTCATCATCTTATAAACCTCTATTAAGTCCCCTCTCATCCTCCTCCGTTCCAAAGAGAAAAGCCCTAGCTCCCTCAAACTTTTCTCATAAGACCTATCCTGCAAACCAGGCAGCATCCTAGTAAATCTCCTTTGCACCCTTTCCAATGCTTCCACATCCTTCCTATAATGAGGTGACCAGAACTGAACACGATACTACAAATGTGGTCTCACCAGAGTCATATATAGTTGCAGAATAACCCCGCGGCTCTAAACTCAAGCCCCCTGTTAATAAACGCTAACACGCTATAAGCCTTCTTCACAGCTCAATCCACTTGAGTGGCAACCTTCAGAGATCTGTGGACATGAACCCCAAGATCTCTCTGTTCCTCCACATTCCTCAGAACCCTGCCGTTGACCCTGTAATCCGCATTCAAATTTGTCCTACCAAAATGAATCACCTTGAGGAGTATTATTGGACTCAAAACTAGAACAGATCCCTTAGTCCAGTTGGCTGAAGGTAGCCTCTTGTCTTAGAAAATTCAGGGATTCTGTGGCAAGAGAGAGGATTCCAAACAAAACCTCCAAATATGAGAGTTCCATCAAATGCCTCCCATTGTGTGTTTGAGAGATCAAAAACAAAGGGCCATAAGGTACAAGATTAGATGTAAGTGATTCAGAAGAGGCCGTGAAAAATGTCTTCACGAGCAATTGTGAATTTGTGAAATTTAATCCAAGTCAGTAGTTGAGGCAGAAACTATCTTGCCATGCAAAATTGGATTATGAATAAATTATTTAGCACTATTTGCTCAACTAGAGGGTAAATATGCACACAAACAAGTTGGATTGAATGATGTGTTTTTGTTTTGTAACTTCTACCTGTTTCTTCGTACTTCATGGGGTAGCGAAGCACATCAAACCATATCCAAGTACAAAAGGTTTCAACTTGATATTAATAGTTTGAAATTTTATTGAACTTCATAAGATATGCAGAGAAAATAGATATGCTTAAGGTTTTTGTGTATATGGGGGAGGGACGATGAAATTTACAACTACAAGTCTTGAGCCACAAGATAATGTAAGATGTAATGCAATTTTATAAAGATTTTACTGTTGGACTTTTAGTCCTACTTTTCAGTTGTATTTTAGAGTATTGCAGAGTTAGACCTTTGTACTTGAGATAATGAAACATATGTTTTCTTTCAGGTTCTTCACTATTTAGTTGGCTTAAAACCTGCAGATTTGACTAGGCATTTGCTACCTTGCATTTTGCATGCTGCATTGCTGAAGGTGAAAGAAGAAGGTAAAACAGTTTTGTCAGATTAAACAACAGATATATAGTATTAACAGTTTTAGATACTTGTATGATTGAAAAGTTTTGGTATATCACAGAATTTATTATATCTAATGAGATAACCTATTAAATCATCAGCTGTTTACGAGGCTTGTAAAATAACCTAGTTTCTGATCTAGTTTCTAGGTTGCTTTCTCTTTGTGTTTTCAGTATTAATGTATTTTATTTACCACTTTTAACAGAATCTATAGAAGATATCCCCTCTGTAAGAAAAATAATTCAGCACATCATTACTCATGCGAGCAAACTTTTAAGATATTCAAACCCTGACATCAAAAAATTGGAAGTAAGTTTTGCTGGAATTACTTCTCAAAAGATTTACAAATAGACAAAAGGGACTTTAGAAAGTAGGAAAACATAACTGTATGGCTTTTTTCTAGGAAATAATTAATCAGATAATAGCTTCAGAAGCCATTATTGCAAGATCTCGATCACTTCAAGCCAAATTTGGAATTAAGAAATGTGAAAAGGAAGAGGAACGTGAAGAATTGGAAAGGTAAAATATATTATATTGATTTCCTCATTTGGAACTTGATTTTTTTTTTTGCTTTTACTTAGCAACTTTGTCAATCTGGTAAATCTGAAATGGACAGTGAATAAGCTTGTGTAATATTTGGGGCTACAGTAGATCAGTGGAGTGTAATTTAAATAACATTTTAAAATGACTACATAATTCTAAAAACATCAAGAGAAACAATTTACTATAGCATAAATGTAGAAAAGATCAATGAGAGGGTTAGAGTCACATAAATATATTGGATACAGGGGACCGACGGCACCACCAGTACTGGTGGCAACCCTCCCCACTCAAATTCCAGGGCACCCCGAGGGAGTTCAATCGCTAGTTGGCATTGGAAAACCTGCCACCGAGGTACCCAACTCCATGGGGCATATTTGATTTCAGAACTTTCCCCAGTGGAGCAGAAATCCTGCCCCAGAGCAGGGCTCAGTATCTCTCTCTATTACCAGTAGTGCTCCAATAGCAGTGGCTGGTAATTCACTTGAGCCTTTACCTGGTGGAAAATGGGCCTCTGGCAAGGTGGGAAATGAGGGACCAATCCTGTGTCCATTTGGGCCGCAAGGATGATGGGCAGTCTCCCCGCATGATGACTTCCCTGCCCAGCGCTGATTGAATACACAGTGGTGGGATGAGGCCCTTAAAGTGAGCAATTAAGGGCCTCAATTGACCTCTCGATTGGAAGACCACTTGCAAGCCTTATGTCCTGGACTTAATCAGAGGGCATTGTGAAGGTGGCAGGATGAACAGCATCCTCCTGCCTGAAACGTGGCCCCCATCGAACTAACCCCGGACAGCATTAATTAAATTCCACCAAGACTATCATGCTTTTTGGGTCTATTTTCTTGGCTCCACTGTTGAAGGCCATACTATCAGCTGTCATGCTCTGGAATTCTTTCCCTAAACGTTTCCGTTATTCTTTTCTCCTTTACGATGCCTCTTTGACAAAGCTTTTGGCCGCCTGTCCTTCACATGGATTGTCAGATTACATTTAATAGGGTTTATGATCAACATCTTCCAACATTTTACTATGTTGAATACTGCTGTTCTCCATTTGATATCAAAGCTCTACCTATTAGCTTGTTCGTAATTGTTTTCTAATCCTGAGGTGGCTACTTATAGAATCATAGAATTTAAAGTGCAGAAGGAGGTCATTCAGCCCATCGAGTCTGCACCGACCCTTGGAAAGAGCACCCTACTTAAGCCCACACCTCCACCCTATCCCTGTAACCCAGTAACCCCAGCTAACCTTTTGGACGTTAAGGGGCAATTTAGCATGGCCAATCCACCTAACCTGCACATTTCTGAACTGTGGGAGGAAATCGGAGCACCCGGAGGAAACCCACACAGCCACGGGGGAGAAAGTGCAAACTTCACAGTCACACGAGGCCAGAATTGCACCCGGGACCCTGGAGCTGAGAGGCAGCAGTGCTAACCACTGTGCCACTGTGTGGCCCCCGAGCCTCTTAATTGCCTTTTGCCCAATATAATTATACTGAGTTATAAAGGATGGTGTAGATATAATTTTCTGTAAAATGGCAGTAGCTCAAAATAATAGTGTGTGATGCTTATAAATTCAGAGCCACAGACAAGTTTATAATGCGTCAAAGATTTTGAGACAAAATATACATTTTTTAACCTTCTAAATGCTGAAAATAGATTTCAATATGAAAATAAAACTGCTTTGTCCTGAGATTGCTGTTTTTTGTGATGCAATTGTTTTGCTTTAGGCTGAATAGTAAAGCAGAATTATTAAAAGTAATACTGCATTTCAAAGAAAATTGCTACTTTGAATTACATACCAATGTATGAATTAGGAGCAGGAGTAAGCCATTTGGTCCCTTGAGCCTGCTCCACCATTTGATAAGATTTTGGCTGATCTGATTGTGGCCTCAACTCTACTTTCCTCTCTACTCTGTACACCCTTAGATTTTTGTTTGACAAGGGAGTCAATAAAAATATTAAATGATCCAGCCTCCGCTGCTCATTGGGGAAGAGAACCTTTGACAGAAAAGGGCTGGATTCTCCATTTCTGAGACTTGAAGTATTGAAACCAGCGTAGGATTCGTGGAATTCCATGACAGCAAAACTGGCGCCTCAGCTGGACCGATTCAGCTACTGTTGAGGGGCTAGCACCGGCCCCACATGGAACACAATCGATTCCAATACCATTCCAGCCAACAGGATGGCAGCAATACGCGTTGCACCACACTTCACCGAAACCGAGCTGGATACACCTCCTGGATGCGGTAGAGGAGAGGTGGTTGACCCTGTACCCCGGCTGTGGAAGGAGACTGCCAGCTGCTGCCATTCGCCGTGCCTGGTTGCAGGAGGCAGAGGCTGACAAGGCTATCATTGTTCAGGTTGGCCAGCAGTGCCGGAAAAACTGCACAACCTCCTCAGGGCGGCCAGGGTGAATAGGCAACACTGTACCCCTGGTATTAACTCCGTCTCACACATCCATAACCGCCTCCCCAACAACCCAGAGAGCAGCCGAACCCCCATTCTGCACCACAAGCCAGTACCCATACCGGCCACCATGGCTACTAAGGCCACCAGCTACCCACCCCCTGGGCTGCATGTGTCGGACTGTCTTAACACTGTCACCCATAACTGCCAGGAGCGGGAGAAAACTGGAGGAGGATCTCAGGACCTGCGGCCCCTGACCATGGCAGAGGAGAGGGCCCTGGACGTGGTCAGCGGCCCGGAGGAGAGGGAGGTCGCCGGCGTGGAGTTCGGCCGCGGGTGATGTTTCTGGAACGGACAGTCCCATTGATTGTGGAGGTGACGTCGAAGAGCCAAGGACTACATGGGGGTTGTCTGCAGGGGGTGAAAGGCCGACCTGTTAGCCTGGTACGTACTCCTGTGCCCAACAAGTCCACAGGGCTACACATTGGCCCTGGTTGGCACTGCGGGCACTGACCCTGCATGACCCCATCCCCGCACCTCTGGCCCCGTCAGTACCCAGCACCCTGGGGAACCCTGGCAGCTGACCCTAATGCCAAGGGTACCATTGGCTGGCACTGCTCTTGCCAGCGGTACGCTCCGTGGCCCCCGTCCAGGGCCCCCCAAAGGGGCTACAGTGGGTGTTGTCCTTGGGTGGGCCGCCTGATGCGCCGCTGGCAGTTGGCGGCTGGGTTGGGTGGGGAGGGGGGGGTGGGGGGCGGCTGGGGGCACCCATGCGGCTGCTGTCACTCTGCAGAACCAGGGACTAAGGTGGGTGGTCAGTAGGGTGTGCAAGAAGATGGCTGCCTTGCAGGACACGGCAATAGCAACCTGTGCGTTCACCCCGGCCACTCCCCCCCCCCCCCCCGGGCCCAGCAGCCCGGGTTAGGACTGCTAATTATATGCAAACTGTGTTCACTGTATGCGCGTTGCGGACCCCATTGACTCCACTGTTGAGGTGACGGAGAATTGCGATTTGACATCAAATCGGTGCCCGCCACAATTTTGGTGTCGGAGCCTATTCTCCACCCAATCGTGTTTACCGATTTCAGAGTTGGCCAACGGAGAAGCCCGCCCAAGGTTTCTCCTCATCTCTGTTTTAAATGAGCGACCACATATTTTTCAACAAGTTTCTTTAAGATAATTTCTCATTCTTCTAAACTGTAATGGATACAGGCTGAACCTGTGCAACCTTTCCTCATGAGATAATCCCTTCATCCCAAGAATCAGTCCAGTGAACCATCTCTGAACTGCTAATGCAAATTCTATCCTCGCTTAAGTAAGGATACCAAAACTGCGCATAATACACCAGGTGTGTCTCACCAATGCCCTGTAAAACTGTAGCAAAACTTGCCTACTTTTATATTCTATTCCCCCTGACAAAATTCCATTTGCCTTTATAATTACTTGCAGTACCTGAATATTAATCTTTTGCGATTCATATACCAGAACATTCAGATCCCTCTTTCCTGATGGTAAGGATTCATGGGCTTTGAAACTGGACGAACAATTTGTGCAGGGTTCTGAGGTGTGTTTGAGTGGTCCAGGCGACTGGGCTGGGGGCATTCTTCTTCATTTTCCCCAGGTTTCTATGGGCAGGAAAGTGGCTTCTGTTTGGTGTTTTGCCCTGATGCCACTGCAGAAATATATAAACCTTCCCTTGAGGGGAACTGTTGCATCAAGCTGAGACTCTTAATTATATCAGTAAATAACTCTTGAGTAATCCAGTGTTATTTTTGTTTTCATTTAACTGTAGGATTAAAACAGAATTGTGAGAGATTTGGATATATTATTAGAATATCACAATCCTAAATGTGTTTAGTAACATGTAAAATATTTGTGTTTTTTTAGAATCTTCCTGATTTTTTTGCTTCGAAGTATGGATTATTATAGCAACACTGATATTTAATATGCTCCATTATACCCTGTCTTGCATAATAAAAGTTTAATATTTGAAGTTTCTATCAATCTTACACAAATCTCGCTTTCAAATTTGTCTAAAATTGTACTAACATTTTAGGCATGCCATTAGACATGCAGAAGATTGATATGTCAGGAAATGTTTTCATTCATAGATTTATTTATTTTTATTAGGTTTGTGAGCTCTCTTTTAGAAGAGCCAGAAGTACCAGTAATTGGAGCAGGACGAGGGCCTACAGGGAGCATTATTTACAAACTATTTGTGAATGCACAGAGGGTGAGAACAAATTGAAATTGAATCTGTCAATGCCTTATTCTGATATACCTTTGATGAATGATCTTTATAAAGAGCGGCAAAACACTTGACAAAGAAATGTTTGCGATGTATTTTTTTCCTTCAGTTAATATTCAGTTAATGACATTTTGCAAGGGAATTTGCAAGTGAACACATGGTCAATTCCTTCATTAAAAAAAGAAAGCTAAGGGTACATGATGGGAGGCAAATTACCACAGGTTCCAATTCAAATACAAGCAGGGACCGAACATATAAAACAAGTAAAAGGCAGAGCAGCTAATTGGAAGGGAGATGCACATCTATGTTACAACAAAAATATTTGTATATTGCTGTTTATGCTTTCAGTTAAGGTCTGTTTAACGTAACTTGGACAGATCATTTGATATGCTGTTCCCTTTAAAATATTTCAGCCGGTACCATTTGACTGCCCAATATAACATGTCAACATTTGAGGTCAAATGACTGCCATCCTGTATGTATCAGTTGCTCTGTTAGCTGCAGCTGAGTTGCTGATCCTGGGGAGTGATGATCTTTCAGATGATTAAACCATCTCAGTTCGATGTAAAAGATCCCACAGTGCTATTTTGAATAAGACAAGAGTAATGAGGGGCATAGGCAGAGTGGATAGTCAGAGGTTTTTCCCCAGGGTAGAGGGATCAATTACTAGGGGGCATAGGTTTAAGGTGCGAGGGGCAAGGTTTAGAGGAGATGTACGAGGCAAGTTTTTTACACAGAGGGTAGTGGGTGCCTGGAACTCGCTGCCGGAGGAGGTGGTGGAAGCAGGGACGATAGTGACATTTAAGGGGCATCTTGACAAATACATGAATAGGATGGGAATAGAGGGATACGGACCCAGGAAGTGTAGAAGATTTTAGTTTAGACGGGCAGCATGGTCGGCACGGGTTTGGAGGGCCGAAGGGCCTGTTCCTGTGCTGTACTTTTCTTTGTTCTTTGTGCCCTACATTTAATAATAATTAGTAATAATCAGCATTGTGAAGCTGTTAGAAGTCTATATAGGGTTGTAATTTCTGCACTCCATGGTATCGTGTTTGGGGAGGCGGGGTAGCGCAAACTTCTCCTGGGCAATTGCCCTGCACTGGGAACCATTGAAAAATGCCATTTAAATTGCAAACTTTGGATGGTTCCATCTTGGTTATATCAATACTTATCCAGAAATAGTTAGAATAATAAAAACCTCTACACTAACCTCTGGATAACCATCGCACAGACTGTACCCTCCCCCACCTTCCAGGCACAACCCGAACCCCTCCCTGCAAATCCTACCTATGTACCGTGTACATTTTAAAATAGTTCCCTTCTCCCTGGTCATTCAAGGATTTTTAAACTCTGCTGGGCTTTTAACTGGCGTCTTTTACGGCAGCTAATTCTTAATTGAGAGGTACCCAAGTCATATAGCTGCTTTTGGAACTGGGCCGAGTGCAATTTATGGTGTGGGTTGATCAAATGATTCATGTATTTGTCAGTATTATATAGATCAAGAACTAGAGCAAGTATTCTGCATTTATCCTCAAATATTTAGCGATGTTGGAACCAATGATGCTATTTGGATTTGGATTTGTTTATTGTCATGTGTACTTCGGTACGGTGAAAAGTATTGTTCTGCGTGCAGCTCAGACAGATCCTTCCGTACATGAAAAGAAAATACATAAGGCAAACATAAAATACACAATGTAAATACATGCGTAAAGCATACAGGAGTGAAGCATACAGGAGTGAAGTACTACTTAGTAGAAAAGCTGTGTGAAGAGATCAGATCAGTCCATAAGAGCGTTGTTTAGGAGTCTGGTAACAGTGGGGAAGAAGCTGTTTTTGAATGTGCTGGTGCGTGTTCTCAGACTTTTGTATCTCCTGCCCAATGGAAGAAGTTGGAAGAGTGAATAAACTGGGTAGGAGGGTCTTTGATTATGCTGCCGGCTTTCCCAAGGCAGCAGGAGGTGTAGATCGAGTCAATGAATGGAAGGGGGGTTTGTGTGATGGACTGGGCGGTGTTCACGGCTCTCTGTGGTTTCTACAATCTTGGACTGAGCAGTTGCCGTACCAGGCTGTGATAGGATGCTTTCTATGGTGCGTCTGTAAAAGTTGGACGAGTCAATGTGGACATGCTGAATTTCCTTGGTTTCCTGAGAAAGTATAGGCGCTGTTGTTCTGTTTATTGTGGGAAAGTTGGCTTTCTGTTTTCTGTGTTATGAAATCCAAACTTACCTTAACAGGGCTGGTTTAGCTCAGTGGGCTAGACAGCTGGTTTGTGATGCAGAACAAGGCCAGCAGCGCAGGTTCAATTCCTGTACCAGCTGAGAATTCTGACTTCTCCATCTGTGTACCCGTACAGGCGCCGGAACGTGGCGACTAGGGGCTTTTCACAGTAACTTCATTGCAGTGTTAATGTAAACCTACTTGTGACAATAAAGGTTATTTATATATTTAAAAGTAGAACAGTGCTCAGGAATTCCAAATCCTGATCTGCCCCTGAAGTTTCATGCATGCGAGGACCAGAAGCAACCAGTACTTGTACAATTCATATCTGTAGTTCTTTGGACTGAGATCGGGCCCATGCACCTGAAAGTGAAGACTTTCTATAAATAAATGGTGCAAAGAATCAGGTTCTGTGACCAGCAAGTGGGGCATCATATTCAGAGAGTCCCAGGCAGGGGTCAAGGAGAGGACCCAAATGGTGTTCCAGACAGGGAGAGGTCCTAGTTAAATTGCCAAGCAGATAAAAGACTGCAAGTGGCAGACCTTAAGTGGTGAAGGGTTCAGGAGATGACCTCGCGATCAAAGAGGACTTGGGAGATGCCCTGAAGATCTAAGAAGGCAGCAGAAAATTGGTGAATTTGCTGTAGGCAGTTGGGGCCAAGGTACCCTTTAGGAGCAGTAGTATACTGCTGAAGCTGTGCTTGTTAGTTGCTGCTGGAGTGTAGACCTGGGAATCCAGGGAAACTGAGTCTTTGGAGACCAGACTAAAACCCTGCAAGGTGAGCCATCATTGAGGACGTCTGAGTTGGAGGGACCTTTGAGCAAATTCCATGGTGAGATCATCAAAGGTGAAGAGTGGAATCCCTTGTGAGAGAGACGGAGTTTCATCAAGATTGGTTGACTGACCATGTTTACTGATGTGTAGGTGGGTTGTTGAGAAATTCATGGACTCTGCCTTGGTTGCATTTGCCATTTATTGTGCAGTGTGTTGTGTGTTTGACCACAGTTTGCCTGTTAATTCACATCTTAACCCTGAATGTTAGAATTTAAAATTGATATTGTAAATTGTTTTATCATTGATTTTGTACAGTAAAGTTCATTTTTGTTTGTTCAAAACACTCTTAGCAAGTCTTACATCTCAGACTTGGTCCCTAACCGGATCTTACCAAAGACGTTGAAGTCTGGTCTAGGAGTCTAGGATCATAACAATGCATCACAACAATAAATCCAGTTCATCACCAGTAATCACAATTATATGCTGACACTAGTAAGCACATAGAGTACCTGCCAACATATTATAGAGTGGAGCACATTTAAAGTAATTTTGTTACATTTAAATTAATAGATTATTCAGTTTCAAAACTGTGGCGGCAAATGAGATCCAAGGGCAACAGCGGTAATAAGCTTGGTAGTCAATTGAATTACAATTGAATGACTATCTGTTCAATGAAAACTGTCCCACATTTTAGAAACAGCAGAAGCAAATTGTGAAGTAAAATTAACAAATTACTCAGGGGAGTAAACTGGGCAAGTTTTTTGTTTGACGATTTGTAGCATTTTCGCTTAAATGTGCTCCACTGTTAATTTAATGGCATGTACAGATAGCCAATATTGTTAGTTGGTTTTCAGTATTGGGCATTTCATTCCTCCTTTCTAACTGCCCCTGCCTCTAATGCATCACTTCATCAAACTGGCTAAACCAGCAAGTAGTACAAACTCTAATCCCGTCTCTTCAGATTGAGGCATATACTCACATGTAAACTTTAGCCTCAGATAGCAAGTTCCCAAATGCCTAGTTACCTTAAAATTTCAGCATCGGAAAATAAATTAAATTATATGATGATTTTGATCAATATCTTAAGTGTTTGGGGAAAAAGATAGCTTCTTAAAGCATTTTTCTCACAGTTGACCGACCGAATCGCTTGATATATCTATTGCTTTGTAGCATAATTCTAATTGTTGATTGTGTGTATGATAAATCCCAGTGAATAAGTCTAAATTAGTGATCATTTTAATGTTTTATGTCAAACGGGTATGTTTTCATGTTTTAAATAGGAATATATTTATTTTAACTTTAGTTTAACCCCTTATTAACCATCTGATTTGACTTTCCTTTCTTCATCATTGTGTTTCTCTCCTAATACTACTTTTCTCTCAACCCTTCTCAAGCTGGCTGAATCTACTGAAGAGGTAACAACCAGCCATTCTCCTCCATTACCTTTCGTGTCATCCCTCATGTAGATGCAGTTTTTTTAGGGCAATGTATAACTGGCAGCTGTCTATGATAAAACATATTTTGAGTCTCTGACTTCAGTTTCATTGGCCAGAACTTCCGATCTGAGTTGGAATCCCTAATTCTGACCCAGATCAAATAAAAAGTTACCTACTTAATTTCCTATGATTTTTTGGACCCGTCTTCCTATGGCGGATCCTTCCAAACTTACGCAGTGCAGCAATCCTCATGGAGCAGTGGAAAGATTTATTGTAGAAACCACGCCTCCTTTGTACAGCATTGACTGCTATATTCTGGTAAGTAGAGAGTTTAAAGATCCCAAATTCACTTTGAGAAGTTACAGACAGCAAGTAAGCATGTAAAGAGCAAAGAACAATACAGCACAGGAACAGGCCCTTTGGCCCTCCAAGCCTGCGTCGACCATGGTACCTGCCTAAACTAAAACCGTATGCACTTACGGAGTCCTTATCCTTCCATTCCCACACTATTCATATATTTGTCTAGATGCCCCTTAAATGCCGCTATCATACCTGCTCCCACCACCTCCCAGGCAGCGCGTTCTATATATTTACCACCCTCTGTAAAAAAAAAAAAACTTGCCTCGCACATCAGTTCTAAACTTTTCCCCATGCACTTTAAACCTATGTCCCCTAGTACTTGACTCTTCTACCTGAGGAAAGAGCATCTGACTATCTACTCTGTCCATGTGACTCAAAATCTTGTAGACCTCTATCAGGTCACTTCTCATCCTCCGTCGTTCCAGTGAGAACAGACTGAGTTCATCTAACCTCTCATAGCTAATGCCCTCCATACCAGGCATCATCCTAGTAAACCACTTCTGTACCCTCTCCAAAGCATCCACATCCTTCTGGCGTGTGACGTCCAGAATTGTACACAATGTTCCAAACGAGGCCTAACTAAGGTCCTGTACAGCTGCAACATGACTTGCCAATTTTTATATTCAATGCCCTGTCCGGTGAAGGCCAGCATACCGTATGCCTTCTTGACCACGTTATCCTCATGCGTTGCCACTTTCAGTGATCGGTGGACATGCACACCCAGATCTCTCTGCCTGTCAGTACTTGTAAGAGTTCTACCATTTATTATGTAATTCCTACATGCATTGGACCTTCCAAAGTGCATTACCTCACACTTGTCCGGATTAAACTCCATCTGCCATTTCTCCGCCCAAGACTCAAACCAGTTTATATCCTGCTCTATCCTCTTCACTATCCACAACTCCACCAATTTTTGAGTCATCGGCGAACTTACTAATCTGACCAGCTACATTTTCTTCCAAGTCATTTATATACATCACGAGCAACAAAGGCCCCAGAACAGATCCCTGTGGAACACTGCTAGTCACAGATTTCCATTCAGAAAAGCACCCTTCTACTGTCCATTCAGAAAAGCACCCTTCTATTGCTTGGCTCTGTCTTCTGTGCACAAGCCAGTTCTGTATCCAACTTGCCAACTCTCCTCTGATCCAATGTGACTTCACCTTTTGTACCAGTCTGCCATGGGTACCTTGTCAAAGGCTTTACTGAAGTCCATGTATACAACATCTACTGCCTTTCCCTCATCTATCATCTTTGTCACTTCCTCGAAAAACTCGATCAAATTAGTGAGGCACGATCTCCCCTTCACAAAACCATGCCGTTCATCACTAATAAGTTCATTTGTTTCCAAATGTGAGTAAATCCTTTCTCTAAGAATCTTTTCCAATAACTTCCTTACCAGTGTCATAAGGCTCACCGGCCTATAATTTCCTGGATTATCCCTGCTGCCCTTCTTAAACAATGGAACAACTCTCTAGTCCTCTGGAACTTCACCTGTAGTCAATGAGGATACAAAGATGATTGTCAAGGCCCCAGCAATTTCCTCCCTTGTCTCCCTCAGTTTTCTGGGGTAGATCCCATCAGGCCCTGGGGCTCTATCTATTTTAATGCTTTTTAAGATGCCCAACACCTCTTTATTAATATCAACATGACTCAGAATATCTGCACACTCTACCCTATATTCCTCATCCACCAAATCCTTCTCTTTAGTGAATACTGAGACAAAGTATTCATTTAGTATCTCTCCCATTTCCTCTGGTTCCGTCCATAGAGTCCCTCCAGTATCCTTGAATGGACCAACCCTTTCTCTGGCTACCCTCGTGCTCTTTACATATGAAAATGAAAATCGCTTATTGTCACAAGTAGGCTTCAAATGAAGTTACTGTGAAAAGCCCCTAATCGCCACATTCCGGCGCCTGTTCGGGGAGGCTGATACGGGAATTGAACCGTGCTGCTGGCCTGCCTTGGTCTGCTTTCAAAGCCAGCGATTTAGCCCTGTGATAAACAGCCCCTGCATATGTATAAAACGCCTTAGGATTTTCCATAATCCTGTTTGCCAACGACCTTTCATGACCCCTTTGAGCCTTCCTAACTCCTACCTGAAGTTCCTTGCTTTGTATTCTCCAAGGGCTTCATCCGTCCTAAGCCTTTTAGACCTTACGAATGCTTCCTTTTTCTTTTTGACAAGGCTTATAATATCCCTCGTTATCCAGGGTTCCCTATATTTTCCTTAACTTTCATCCTCACAGGTACATGCCGGCCCTGAATTCTAATCAACTGACATTTGAAAGCCTCCCACATGCCAGATGTTGATTTTCCCACAAACAGCCTCGCCCAGTCAACAATCTCCAGATTCTGCCTAATGCTGTTGCAATTAGCCTTTCCCCAGTCTAACAGCTTCACTGAGGACCATTCTTCTCCTTTTACATAAGCAGCTTAAAACTTACAGAATTATAATCACTATTCCCGAAATGATCTCTTACTGAAACTTTAATCAGCTGGCCGGGCTCATTCCCCAGCACCAGGTCTAATATGGCCCCTTCCTGAGTTGGGCTATTTACATATTGTTTCAAGAAATCCTCCTGGACGCTCCTCACAAATTCTGCTCCATCCACACCTCTAGCAGTGTTTCCCAGTCAATATAGGGAAAGTTAAAATCACCTACCTCAACAACCCTATTGTTTATGCATCTTTACAAGATCTGTCTGCATACCTGCTCCTCTATCTCTCGCTGGCTGTTAGGGGCTATGTACTAAACCCCCAATATTGTGACAGCACCCTTCCTATTCCTGAGCTCTACCCATATTGCCTTGCTGCCTGAACCCTCAAAGTGTCCTCCCTCAGCACAGTTGTGATATTTTCCTTAATCAATAATACAACTTCCCCCACCCCTTTTGCATCCACATCTATCCTGCTTGAAGCATCTAAATCCTTGAATGTTTAGTTGCCAATCCTGTCACTCTTTCAACCAAGTTTCTATTTTTAAAAAAATATATATATTTTATTAAAGTTTTCAAACACAATTTTTTCCCTTACAAATAAAAAAAAAAGGTAACATGATAACTGCAATATAACATTGTTTAACTAACATGGTAAACTAACCAAATAACACTAAGTAATACTCCCCGCCCGCCCCCTCTCCCCCTCCAAAAACCCAAACAATTTACCCCCCCCCCCGGGTTGCTGCTGCTGGCCATCTATCTTCCCTCTAACGTTCCACTAGGTAGTCGAGGAACGGTTGCCACCGTCTGGTGAACCCTTGAGCCGATCCTCTCAGCGCAAACTTCATCAGCTCTAGTTTTATGAACCCCGCCATATCGTTTATCCAGGCCACCAGTCCGGGGGGTTTCGCTTCCTTCCACATGAGTAAAGTCCTACGCCGGGCTACTAGAGACGCAAAGGCCACGACATCGGCCTCTTTCGCCTCCTGCACTCCCGGCTCATCCGCTACTCCAAATATAGCTAACCCCCAGCCTGGCTTGACCCGGACCTTCACCACCTTCGAGATCACTCCCGTCACTCCCCTCCAATACCCCTCCAGTGCCGGACACAACCAAAACATATGTGTGTGGTTCGCCGGGCTTCCCCCGCACCTCCCACACTTGTCCTCCACTCCGAAGAACCTGCTCAACCTTGCTCCCGTTATGTGTGCTCAATGCAGCACCTTAAATTGGATCAGGCTAAGCCTGGCACACGAGGAAGAGGAATTTACCCTGCTTAGGGCATCACCCACAAACCCTCCTCAATCTCCTCCCCGAGCTCTTCTTCCCATTTTCCCTTCAGTTCGCCCACCAACTCCTCCCCCTCTTCTCTCATTTCCCGGTATATCTCTGACACTTTGCCCTCCCCGACCCACCCCCCCGAAAGCACCCTGTCCTGGATCCCTTGTGTCGGGAGCAGCAGAAATTCCCTCACCAGTTGTTTCGTGAACGCTCTCACCTGCATATATCTAAAGAAATTTCCCCCGGGCAGCTCATACTTTTCCTCAAGCGCTCCCAAGCTCGCAAACGTCCCGTCTATAAATAAATCTCCCACTCTCCTGATTCCTACCCGGTGCCAGCTCTGGAATCCTCCGTCCAGCCTCCCTGGGGCAAACCTATGGTTGTTCCTGATCGGGGACCACACCGAGGCTCCCAGCACACCTCTCTGTCTCCTCCATTGCCCCCAGATACTTAATGTTGCCGCCACCACTGGGTTTGTGGTAAATCTTTTTGGGGAGAGCGGTAGTGGCGCCGTCACCAGCGCTTTTAAACTCGTCCCTTTGCAGGACTTCATTGCCAACCTTTTCCACACCGCTCCCTCTCCCTCTATCATCCATTTACGAATCATCGCCACGTTGGCGGCCCAGTAGTAGTCGCCCAAATTCGGCAACGCCAGTCCCCCTCTGTCTCTGCTACGTTGTAGGAACCCCCTCCTTACCCTCGGGGCCTTCCCTGCCCACACGAAGCTCGTGATGCTCCTATCTATTTTTTTAAAGAAGGCCTTAGTGATCAGTATAGGGAGACATTGGAACACAAATAGGAACCTCGGGAGGACCATCATCTTAATTGCCTGCACTCTGCCCGCCAGTGACAGCGGCTGCATGTCCCACCTTTTGAAATCCTCTTCCATTTGTTCCACCAGCCGTGTCAGATTGAGTCTGTGTAAGGTCCCCCAGCTCCTGGCTATCTGAATCCCCAGGTATCGGAAGTTTCTTTCCACTCTCCTTAGCGGTAGGCCATCTATCCCTCTACTCTGGTCCCCAGGGTGTATCACAAAAAGCTCACTCTTTCCCATGTTAAGCCTATATCCCGAGAAATCTCCAAACTCCCTCAATATCTGCATGACCTCTGTCATTCCCCCCACTGGGTCCGTCACATACAGCAGTAGGTCATCCGCGTAGAGTGACACTCGGTGTTCCTCTCCCCCTCTAATCACCCCTCTCCATTTTCTGGAGTCTCTCAGCGCTATGGCCAGTGGTTCAATTGCCAACGCGAACAGTAATGGGGACAACGGGCATCCCTGTCTTGTTCCCCTGTGTAGTCGAAAATACTCCGACCTGTGACCACACTTGCCGTTGGGGCCCCATAGAGGAGTTTAACCCAGTTGACAAACCCGTCCCCGAACCTCCTCAGCACCTCCCATAGATACTCCCACTCCACCCTATCAAATGCCTTCTCTGCATCCATTGCCGCCACTATCTCTGCCTCCCCCTCTGCTGAGGGCATCATTATCACCCCTAATAGCCGTCGCATGTTGACATTTAGTTGTCTACCCTTTACGAACCCTGTCTGATCTTCGTGCACCACCCCCGGGACATAATCCTCTATCCTCGTTGCCAGCACCTTTGCTAGCAACTTGGCGTCCACATTTAGCAGTGAGATAGGCCTATAGGACCCGCACAGCAGCGGATCTTTATCCCGCTTCAAGATTAGCGATATCGTCGCCTCCGACATTGTCGAGGGTAGGGCCCCCCCTTCTCTGGCCTCGTTAAAGGTCCTTACCAGCAGCGGGGCCAACAAGTCTACATATTTTCTATAGAATTCCACCGGGAACCCATCTGGTCCCGGGGCCTTCCCTGCCTGCATGTTCCCCAGCCCCTTGGAAACCTCGTCCACCCCAATCGGCGCCCCCAGGCCTTCCACCTCCTGCTCCTCCACCCTCGGGAACCTTAATTGGTCCAAAAACTGCCGCATCTCCTCTTTTCCCTCCGGGGGTTGGGACCTATATAGTCTCTCGTAAAAGGTCTTAAACACCTTGTTTATCTTCCCTGCCCTCCGCACCGTAGCTCCCATTTCATCCCTAATTCCCCCTATCTCCCTCGCCGCTGTCCTCTTTCGCAGCTGATGGGCCAACAGGCGACTCACCTTTTCCCCATATTCATATCTCATCCCCTGTGCCTTCCTCCACTGTGCCTCCGCCCTCCTTGTGGTCAACAGGTCGAACTCCGTGTGGAGTCGCCACCTCTCCCTGTATAGTCCTTCATCCGGGGCCTCCGCGTATTCTTTATCTACCCTCAAAATCTCCCCCAGTAGTCTTTCCCTTTCCTTGGCCTCTATTTTCCCCTTGTGGGCCCTGATGGAGATCAGCTCTCCTCTGACCACCGCCTTTAGTGCTTCCCATACTACTCCCACTCGGACCTCCCCGTCGTCATTGGCCTCCAGGTACCTTTCGATACATCCCCGCACCCTTCCGCAGACTCCCTCATCCGCCAGTAATCCCACATCCAGTCGCCAGAGTGAACGCTGCTCCCTCTCCTCTCCTAGTTCCAGGTCCATCCAGTGTGGGGCATGATCTGAAACAGCTATGGCTGAGTACTCCGTTCCTTCCACCCTCGAGATCAGTGACCTTCCCAAAACAAAGAAATCTATCCCGGAGTACACCTTGTGAACATGGGAGAAGAAGGCGAACTCTTTGGCCATCGGCCTAACAAATCGCCACGGATCCACTCCCCCCATTTGGTCCATAAACCCCCTAAGCACCTTGGCCGCTGCCGGCCTTCTTCCGGTCCTAGATCTAGATCTATCTAACCCTGGGTCCAACACGGTGTTGAAGTCCCCCCCCCCCCCATTATCAGGTTTCCTACCTCCAGGTCCGGGATACGTCCCAGCATCCGCTTCATAAATCCCGCATCATCCCAATTCGGGGCATATACGTTAACCAACATGACCTCCATTCCCTCCAGTCTGCCACTCACCATCACATATCTGCCTCCGCTGTCTGCTACAATGTTCCTAGCTTCGAATGACACCCGTTTCCCCACCAGTATGGCCACCCCTCTGTTCTTTGCATCCAGTCCTGAGTGGAACACCTGTCCCACCCATCCTTTCCTTAACCTAACTTGGTCCGCCACCTTCAGGTGCGCCTCCTGAAGCATGGCCACGTCTGCCCTCAGTCCTTTCAAGTGCGCGAACACTCGGGCCCTTTTAATCGGCCCATTTAGGCGCCTCATGTTCCACGTGATCAGCCGAACTGGGGGGGGGCTGCCTGCCCCCGTCCCCTGTCGACTAGCCATCACCCTCTCTAGGCCAGTCCCACGTCCCGGTTCCGCGCACCCACCCGTTCCCCAGGCGGCGCATTCCCGCCCCGACCACCTTTTCTTTACCAGTTCCTCTTCGATCTCTGCAGCAGCAACCCAGTTATCCCCCCCCGCCCCCCCGCTAGATCCCCATCTAGCATGATTACTCCCCCTATATTGCTTCCGAAAGTCAGCTGACTTCAACTGACCCCGGCTTCTCCCGCTCTCTCCTTGACCCCCCCGTGTGGGGTACTCCCATCTACCTTGCGCCTATCTTCCCGCCATCATCTTTCTGGCGCGGGAACAAGAACAATAAGCCCCGTGTTCTCTAGAGCCATCCCGCCCCTCGTGGCGCAGCTCCCTCTGCCGCCCCACTCCCATTCCCCATCCCCCGCCTATGTCTCTTCTTCCCCCCCCCACCGGCGTCCACATTTCTCAGTGTCCCCCCCCCCCAATTTACATCTCTATATACATCAGCATTGTCGTTTCCCCTCCAACACCAGTCCCTCAGTTCTGATCCAGTTTCTCGTTTTTAATGAAGGTCCATGCGTCTTCCGCCGTTTCGAAGTAGTGATGCCTCTCCTGGTGCGTGACCCACAGTTGCGCCAGCTGCAACATCCCGAACTTCACCTCCTTGTGTAGCACCTCCTTGGCTCGATTAAAACTCACCCTCCTTCTCGCCACCTCCGCACTCCAATCCTGGTACACCCGTACCACCGCATTCTCCCATCTACTACTTCGTACCTTTTTGGCCCATCTCAGAACCACCTCTCTGTCATTGAAGCGATGAAATCGCACGATCGTCGCCCTAGGTGATTCTCCCGCCTTTGGTCTCCTCGCAGGGACCCGATGGGCCACTTCCAATGGGCCCGAGGGGGCCTCAGCTCCCATTAGCGAGCATAGCATCGTGCTCACGTAAGCCCCGCCGTCCGCTCCTTCCACTCCCTCGGGGAGACCCAGGATCCGAAGGTTCTTTCTCAGTGATCTGTTTTCTAGGACTTCAATCCTTTCAATGCACTTTTTGTGGAGCGCCTCGTGCATCTGCGTTTTGACCGCCAGGCCCAGGATCTCGTCCTCGTTGTCCGTCACCTTCTGCTCCACCACGCGGAGCTCCATCTCCTGGGTCTTTTGTGCCTCCTTAAGGCCCTCAATTGCTTGTAGCATCGGGGCCAGCACCTCCTTCTTAAGCAGCTCCACACACCGTCTCAAAAATTCGTCTTGGTCTGGCCCCCATGTCGCCTGGGCTCCCTCCGCCGCCATCTTGCCCCTTTTTCCTTCTGCCCCTGTCCTCGAGGATTCTTCGCGATCTGGCCGCCGCCGCCGATATTTTTCTTTTTCGTTGGGGGGGACCCCATGTTGTCTCACCCCACACCGGGTTTCGTCCCGAAAAAATTCCCCGTTGGGGCTCTTAAAAGAGCCCGAAGGTCCGTTCGAGCTGGAGCCGCCGAAACGTGCAGCATAGCTGGTCATCGCCGCAACCGGAAGTCCCTACCTCAACCAAGTTTCTATAATAGCAAGATCATAATTCCACATACTAATCCAAGCTCTAAGTTCATTTTGCCTGAAATACTCCTTGTATTGAAACTAATGCACTTCTGCCCACCAGCCCCACTGCATTGACCAACCACTCCCTGCCTGCTCTTCCTCTTAATCTTACTGGCCTTAGTCTGTAGCTCTCCCTCAATTACTTCTCCCGCTGACCTAATGCTCTGGTTCCCACCCCCCTGCCAAACTAGGCAGTTCAATCTGTTTCTCTGCCTTCCACTTTTCTCCTTACTAGCTCCAGTGGAAAGTTGAGAAGTTAATTGCAAACTACCCATGAGTTAGAATGGGTTTTAATCCTTCTAATCTTTCCTGGATAGCTATTCAGGTAAGTAAGTCTCAACCTTCTGAAGTCTCTGACTCTAACTCTGAGGTGGTGACTTTTCGGAGGGTTCCGGACACACTGAATTGCCCATCGGAAGTCCAAACTTCCCTGGCATTTTCCTGTGTAGTCAATATGTGGGACTTCCAAGGGGTTCCATAGCACTCTTGGGAGGTATCCCTGGGTTCTGACGATCCGGAGATCGGAAGTTTTGGACCGTAATGTTTCAAACATGATTGTATTTTTATGGCCCATCTGCTTTACCGGACCAGACTATTTTCTGAGAATGTCATTAGTATTATGGAATAGCAAGTATGCTATTTTACATATTTGAAAATGTTGAAATAGTATTGATATTGTTATCAAATTGCTAATTCCAATGAAAAATACGGTGTTCCTCCAACGGAAGTCTGTTTTACATCATGAATCGCGTTTGAACTTTAAAATATACATTTACATTACAAAAACAATTTATCATTTTAATTGTAGGGCCTATTGAATCATTAAAAAAAAGTGTATTTGCCAATATCACTTTCAGCATCTACATGTTTGGTCAATTTCATTTCCAGCTTCCACATTAAAGTCTATGAATTATATTACTGTTTTGTCTTTTGTCAGTAATGAATAAATGTATTCTAACCACTGTTCAGACAAAAATGATGTAAAATAAATCTCTTCTGTTTTCAAGGCAGCTACTCTGACTCCGATTGAAGACGAATCTGGAAAGCCAGTTTCTTCTGATGAACACAGGTCAAGCTCAGGAGCACTCTCGGAATTTCCTCCTCCAACTGGACGTGAAATAATTCTTCGGACAACTGTACCACGTCCTGCGCCATATTCCAAATCTTTACCACAACGCATGTACTGTGTTATGTTAAAAGATGATTTCCGTCTAGCTGGAGCATTTTCATCAGACACCTCATTCTTCTAAGATAGGAATAATTTAACTCATTTAATTATTTTATATAGTTATACTTTAATGTAATTCCTACATTTTGTCACATACTTGAGTACACTTAATAAAGGAATATGTTTGAGCTGTAGCTGTTAAATATCAGTGGCACAATCTGAAATGCTACAAAATGTTTTTACATAACAAGTATAATGCATGCAATCTAGAAAACTGGCATTGATTCTCGCAGTATATTTCCATGATTGCTAATATTGGGTTAAAGTGCAGTTAATGGTTTGAATGTCAATTTCAGCACTAATGTTTAAATAAGTGAAAATAGCATAGTTGTAATCTGAAACTGTCCACATGTAAAATATTTTGGCTGCTGTAAACTGAAACTAGTTAGTGCATAGTGAATTTTTGATACGGTCATTACTTCAGTTGCTATCTTGCTGAATGTAGGGCAGCACTTGGTTTATATAACTGTTATTATAGCCCTGGAAGGATTTTGGACCTGTAACAAAAAATGTTTGCTTGTACCATGTACTCCACATCATAAAGACTTTCCTGATTGTGGATGCTTTAAGCATTTTATTGCATCACTAAATAGTACAAATCACTTATTTTAATATTTTCATACATAAGAAATAGCAGAAGTTAGCCATTCGAGCTTGTTCTTTCATTCGATAACATCAGAGTTGCTGCACTTTCCTGCATAATCTCCATATACCTTAATTCCTTTAGTATCCAAAAATCTAATAATATCTGTCCAGAATATACTCATGATGTGGAGATGCTGGCGTTGGAGTAGGGTGGGCACAGTAAGAAGTCTTGCAACACAAGGTTAACGTCTAACAGGTTTATTTGGAATCCCGAGCTTTGGTAGTGTAGCTCCTTCATCAGTTGAGAAAATTCGGCATGTCCACATTGACTCTTACAAATTTTTACAGATGTACCATAGAAAGCATCCTATCTGGCTGCATCACAGCCTGGTATGGCAACTGTTCGGTAAACCAATACACTAGAAAGACCTTAACTTAACTTCCAGGCGACTAGCAAGTACAGAGCAGATATGGCCTTATCTGAATCCTGTAGTCTGGCGGTGTTGGATGTCTGTTGCTGGTCGTCTGTGTCCTCGGCTCAGGCCCCTCTGTGGATGGTATGGATGGTCTTCTTGGCTGGTAAAGGGTTAACCGTTGTTGTCTGTCGATAGCTGCAGCCGAGAGAGCGGGTAGTGGGCTGTGCAGCACCTTTTATCCCTTGGAGATTTTGCACGTTTTCAGGAGGTCCCAGGTGAAGGTCAAATGGATCGATCAGGTCTCTATCTCAACCAAATGGGGGTGGGCACCTTGGTGGCTGAGTGGATCCCGTTCGGCCATGGCCGTTCGTGTCCGAGGCACGTACGCCTTCCCAAATAAGGAAAGCAGGTGCCACTGAGTCTGCCATTTATTGTCAGTTTCTACCTGGAACCCATTGTCCAGGGATGGCCTTTTTCCTGTGTCAGTTTCTGCAGCTTTTGTATATTTGCAAGCTGCCGCGTCTGTGCACAGGCCTTGGCCAAATTTCTAGCGATCCTCGTGGGTGGCCATTTTAGGTGGCCACAGTCATGAACACAGCCCAGTCCATCATGCGAACCCACTTCCCATCCATTGACCCTGTCTACACCTCTTGCTGCCTTGAGAAATGATGTGGAGATGGACATCATTGTGCATCTTGAGAAAGCGGACAGCATAATCAAAGACTCCTCCCAACCAGGTTATTCTCTTTTCCAACCTCTCAATCCAGTAGAGGGGAAGAAGAGGATTCTGGGAGAAGCAATCTGTCAATCAATTGAAGCCTGATTAAGGCCTCACTAGGGGTGATTACGTAGCAATTTTAAACTGGTGTGGGAGTCATCCCAGCTCACCTCAGCTGTATATAAGGCAGTAGGTTAAGCAAGCACACGACCAGAGAGAGAGTGCATAACCGGCAGCCGGAATGAGACTCCAGCCAGAGTGAGGGTATTGAGAATTTGGAGCTGAGTGGGAATTCGGTGCTGAGGGGAAAGAAGTGCTCATTATAATAATAATAATCGCTTATTATCACAAGTAGGCTTCAATGAAGTTATTGTGAAAAGCCCCTGGTTGCCACATTCCGGCGCCTGTTCGGGGAGGCTGGTACCGGAATTGAAACCGCGCTGCTGGCCTTGTTCTGCATTACAAGCTGTTTAGCCCACTGTGGGAGGAGTGGCGAGGGAGACTCGAGGGCAAGTGAGAGAAAGCAATCGAACCGTGACGTCATAGCCAGATTGGCTGGTAACTGGTGAGTAGTTTTTCTTTTCTTCTTTTGGCATTGTAGTTGTTGTTGTAAGTTATCTTCAGGGTTAAGTCATGGCAGGAGATCCCAGATCCATGTCATGCTTCTCTTGTGTAATGTGGGATTGCAGAGACCCTTCCGGTGTCCCTGCTCCTTCACATGCGTCCAACTGCAGCTCCTGTTAGACCGTTTGATGGCTCTTGAGCTGCGGATGGATTCACTTTGGAGCTGCAGGGGGATGGGAGCCGATGCAGGAAGTCCATGAGGAAGTCGTCGATAGCATGTTCGTGAGTTGGTCACACCGTAGTTAAAAATTACTGAGGGAAATGGGCGACCA
This sequence comes from Scyliorhinus torazame, assembly GCF_047496885.1. NCBI lineage: Eukaryota > Metazoa > Chordata > Chondrichthyes > Carcharhiniformes > Scyliorhinidae > Scyliorhinus > Scyliorhinus torazame. The sequence goes on along the minus strand of NC_092708.1, from coordinate 70,773,208 downwards.
CCAGACAGAGGAAGAAGGCAGTGCATGGGTCCCCTGCAGTCATCTCCCTCCAAAACCGATATACTGTTTTGGATACTGTTGGGGGAGATGGCTCACCAGGGGAAGGTGGCAGCAGCCAGGTTCATGGCACCGTGGCTGGCTCTGCTGCGCAGGAGAGCAGGAAAAAGAATGGCAGAGCTATAGTGATAGGTGACTCAATGGTAAGGGGAATAGACAGGCGGTTCTGCAGATGTAAATGAGACTCCAGGATGGTATGTTGCCTCCCTGGTGCAAGGGTCAAGGATGCCTCGGAGCGGCTGCAGGATATTCTGGAGGGGGTGAAGAGCCAATTGTCGTGGTACTCCAACGATATAGGTCAAAAACGTGATGAGGTCCTACAAGCTGAATGTAGGGAGCTAGGAGTTAAACTAAAAAGTAGGACCTCAAGGGCAGTAATCTCAGGGCTCCTACCAGTGCTACGTGCTAGTCAGAGTAGGAAGTCAGGATAGACGGGATGAATGCGTGGCTTGAGAGATGATGCAAGAGGGAGGGATTCAAATTCCTATGACATTGGAACCGGTTCTGGGAGAGGTGAGACCAGTACAAACCGGATGGTCTACACTTGGGCAGTACTGGAACCAATGTCCTTGGGGAAGTGTTTGCTAGTACTGTTGGGGAGGTTTTAAACTAATGTGGCAGGGGGGTGGGAGCCGATGCAGGAAGTCCATGACAAAATCAAAAGGCGGTAAGGGGAAAGTGAAAGACAGAGAAACCAAAGTCAAAAAGGGGCCACAGCATGGAGACTGGAGAACTCAGTGAATGGGTCCAGTAAGCCTAAGAGAAATAAAACACAGAGAGTGTACAAAACATAACCATACACCTTGGGCGCGATTCTCCGACCCCCCACCGGGTTGATCGCTGGGGGGTGGCGTGAATCCCGCCCCCGCCGTGTCCCGAATTCTCCGCCACCGGAGATTCGGCGGGGGCGGGAATCGTGCCGCGCCTGGCGGCGGACCCACCCCCCGGCAATTCTCCGGTCCGCGATGAGCCGAAGTCCTGCCGCTGTCAACCCACGCCAGCCGGCGTGGATTGAACCACCTTTCGAACAGCGGGACAAGGCGGCGCGGGCGGGCTCCGGGGTCCTGGGGGGTGCCCCCACGGTGGCCTGGCCCGCGATCGGGGACCACCGATCCGCGGGCGGGCCTGTGCTGTGGGGGCACTCTTCCTTCCGCCTTCGCCATGGTCTTCACTATGGCGTAGGCGGAAGAGACCCCCTCCACTGCGCATGCGCGGGGATGCCGTGAGCGGCCGCTGACGCTCCCGTGCATGCGTCGCCTGGCGAAGTCATTTCCGCGCCAGCCGGCGGGGCGGACATCAGTCCGGCTTGGGCCTAGCCCCTCAAGGTGAGGGCTTGGCCCCTCAAGATGCGGAGAATTCCGCACCTTTGGGGCGACGCAATGCCGGACTGATTCGCGCCGTTTTTGGCGCCGGTCGGCTGACATCGCGCCGATTGCGGAGAATCCCGCCCATGATCTGTGAAAACAGGACAGAGAGCAAGGGATGTCCAGATTAAACTGCATTTATTTCAATGCAAGAGGCAGTCGGGCAAGGCAGATGAACTCATGGCATAGATGAGTACATGGCGAAGGGAGGGACAGGACTGGCAATTCCAGGGTACAGATGCTATAGGAAGGATAGACAGGAGGTAAGAGGAGGGGTAGTTGCATTTTTGATTAGGGAGAATATCAAAGCAGTACTGAGAGGGGATATATCTGAGGGTTCATCCACTGAGTCTATATGGGTAGAACTGAAAAATAAGAAGGGAGAGATCACTTTGATAGGATTGTATTACAGGCTCCCAAATAGTCAGTGGGAAATTGAGGAGCAAATATGTAAGGAGATTACAAATAGCTGCGAGAAAAATAGAGTGGTAATAGTTGGGGACTAACTTTCCCAACATTGACTGGGACAGCCATAGCATTAGAGGCTTGGATGGAAAGAAATTTGTTGTGTATTCAGCAGGAATTTCATTTCTCATTCAGTATGTGGATGGCCTGATTACAGAAGGAGCAAAACTTGACCTCCTCTTGGGGAATGGGAAATAAGGAAGGGCAGGTGACAGAAGGGTTTGTGAGGGATCATTTTGGGACCAGTAACCATAATTCCATTAGTTTTAAGATAGCTATGAAGAATGATAGGTCTGGCCCAAAATTGAGGCATGGCCAATTTTGATGGCATTAAACTTTGATTGATTGGGGGAGTCTGTTGGTAGACAAAGGGACAGCTGGTAAGTGGGAGGCTTTCAAAAGTGTATTAACCAGGGTTCAGGGTAAGCACATACCTTTTAAGGTGAAGGGTAAGACTGGTGGAAGTAAGGAAACCTGGATGACTCAGGATATTTAGAACATAGAACATACAGTGCAGAAGGAGGCCATTTGGCCCATCGAATCTGCACCAACCCACTTAAGCCCTCACTTCCACCCTATCCCCGTAACCCAACAACCCTTCCTAACCGTTTTGGTCGCTAAGGGCAATTTATCATGGCCAATCCACCTAACCTGCACGTCTTTGGACATTATTGAGGCCATGATCAAAAAGAAGGAGGCATATGACATGTACAGGCAGCTGGGATCAAGTGGATCCCTTGAAGAATATAGAGGTTGTCGGAGTAGAGTTAAGAGATGCAAAAAGGGTCATGAGATTGCTTTGGCAGATGAGGCAAAGGAGAATCCAAGAGTTTCGACAAATATATACTGGGCAAAAGAATAACTAGAGAGAGTAGGGCCGTTTAAGGATCTACAAGGTCATCCATGTGCTGATCCACAAGAGATGGGTGCGAGCCTAAATGAATATTTCTCATCCGTATTACTGTTGAGAATGGCATGGATGTTAGGGAATTTCGGGAAATAATTAGTGGTGTCTTGAGGAGTGTACATATTACAGAAAAGGAGGTGCTGGAAGTCTTAAAGTGCATCAAGGTATATAAATACCTGGGACCTGATGAAATGTTTCCCAGGTCATTGTGGGGGGCTAGGGAGAAAATTGCGGGTCCTGTAGCAAAGATATTTGAATGGTTGACAGCCACAGGTGAGGTACCTGAAAATTGGAGAGTAGCAAATGTCGTGCCTTTGTTTAAGAAGGGCCGCAGGGAAAAGCCTGGGAACTACACACTGATGAGCCTAACATCTGTGGTGGGTAAGTTGTTAGAAGGTTATCTGAGAGACTGGATCTACAGGCATTTAGAGAGGCAAGGACTGATTAGAGACCGTCAACATGGCTTTGTGAGTGGAAAATCATGTCTCACAAATTTGATTGGGTTTTTTGAAGGGGTAACCAAGAATCTAGATGAGGGCAGTGCAGTTGACATTATCTACATGGACTTTAGCAAGGCCTTTGACAAGGTACCGCATGGTAGGTTGGTGCACAAGGTTAAATCTCACGGGACCCAGGGTGAGATAGCCAATTGGATGCAAAATTCTGACAACAGAAGACAAAGGGTGGTTGTAGATGGTTGTTTTTCAAACTGGAGGCCTGTGAACAGCAATGTACCTCAGGTCAATGCTGGGTCTATTATTTATATTAATGATTTGGATGAGAATTTAGGAGGCATGGTTAGTAAGTTTGCGGATGACACCAAGATTGGTGGCATAGTGGACAGTGAAGAAGGTTATCTAGGATTGCAATGGGATCTTGATCAATTGGGCCGATGAGTGGTGAGTGTCTGGAACAAGCTGCCAGAGGCAAGAGTAGAGGCGAGTACAATTTTGTCTTTTAAAAAGCATTTAGACAGTTATATGTGTAAGATGGAGGGATATGGGCCAAATGCAGGCGATTGGGACAAGCTTAGTGGTAAAAACTGGACGGCATGGACAAGTTGGGCTGAAGGGCCTGTTTCCATGCTGTAAACCTCTGACTCTTCCATCGGGCAGGAAATACAATAGTCTGAGAACACGCACTAACAAATTCAAAAACAGCTTCCCAGACTCCTGAATGACCCCTCTTGTGGACTGGACTGATCTCGCCATGCATCTTTTCAACTGAGTAGTACTACACTCTGTATGCTTCACCCGATGTCTATGTATTTCCATTGTGTATCTATCGTTTACCTATGTGTGGTAGTCGGTAATAGGGGTATTACGGTACCTAGGTTGAGGCTGTAAGACCATTGGTGTGGGAAGTACCTGAGACAGGGAGATCATTGGTGAAGCCTGCCTGCTGGCTCCGCCCAGTAAGGCAGAGTATAAGAGTCTGTGTCTCCGTAGCAGCCGCATTCTGTACCTGCGCTGCTGGGGGAAACATCTAGTCCAATAAAGCCTTCAATTGTCATCCAATCTCGCTTCTGGTGTTATTGATTGAGCATCAATTTATTGGACTAGATTTTAAAGAATGGAGCTCCGAATCAAGCTGGAGTGTCTGCAACTCAGCCCCCACGTTGCAAACTTCAAACACTGGCTGGCGTGCTTCAAAGGGTACCTCAGTACGGCCACGACTGCACCCACGGATGACCAGAAACTGCAAGTTCTCCACTCGAGGGTGAGCCCAGAGATCTACACCCTAATCGAGGATGCGGACGATTCTGAGGCCGCGATGGCCCTGTTGAAAGGACACTACATTTGCCCAGTAAACCAAGTTTTCGCCCGACATCTGCTAGCAATAAGGCGACAAATCCCGGGGGAATCGTTGGATGCATTCTTCTGCGCGCTCCTGGTACTGGGTAGGAACTGTGACTGTCCGCAAGTTTCAGCCAGCGACCACACACAACTTTTAATCCGGGACACATTCGTGGCAGGTATGCTGTCCTCCCAAATCCATCAGCGGCTGCTGGAGAAAGAGACACTAGGCCATAAGGAGGCACGGGCCCTTGCTAACTCCCTGGATGTGGCCTCCCGAAACGCCCGCGCGAACGTCCCAGACCGCGCGGCAGCCCCTTGGGCAGCGTGGAACCCACCCGCGGCCGACTCCGATGCATCCCCCATCCCCCCCCACAAGCTTGTGCCGCGCGGCTACCAGGCAACCCCGGGGTTTTTTTTGAAGGCTAGCCAAACACCCCGGCAGCGCTGCCCGGCCTGCTCCTCCACCTGCAAAGGTTGTGGCAAAAAGGGCCATTTCGTGGCAGTATGCCAGGCCCGGGTGTTCGCCGCTGTCTCCGGGGGCGAACCAGGGCTGCCACAACTCTCTCCACGGGCCATGTGCAGGCTGCGGGTGCCGCCATCTTCTTTTTCCCCAGCCATGTGTGGGCCCCGGGCGCCGCCATCTTGTTCCCCAGGGACCACGTGCGATGCATGGGCGCCGCCATCTTGCCCACCCCCAGCCATGTGCGATCCGTGGGTGCCGCCATCTTGGCTGGAGTTTCAGGACCCTGATTCGGATGACCACACACCGCCTGAGGAAAATCTCCAATTTGTACCACGGCTCGCCTCGGTGACCCTGGACCAGTCTCGGCCCCGAACACTCTCGACCGCGACGACGACCGTACTCATGGGGCGCAAAACATCCTGCCTGATCGACTCCTGGAGCACAGAGAGCTTCATACACCCCAACATGGTAAGGCGCTGTTCTCTTCCCAGTTAACCAAAAAATCTCCCTGGCCTCCGGGTCTCACTCTGTACAGATCAAGGGGTTCTGCGTAGTGAACCTCACGGTCCAGGGAAGAGAATGTGAAGATTTCCGACTTCACGTCCTCCCTCACCTCTGCGCTGCCCGCTCCTGGGATTGGACTTCCAATGCAACCTCCAGAGCTTAACTTTTAAATTCGGCAGCCCTATACCCCCCCTCGTCTGCAGCCTCGCGACCCTCAAGGTCGACCCGCCTTCCCTTTTTACGAACCTCGCCCCGGATTGCAAATCCGTCTCCACCAGGAGCAGACGGTACAGTGGCACGGCCCGGACCTTCATTAGGCCGGACGTCCAGCGGGTACGGAAGGAAGGTGTTATCGACGCCAGCTGCAGCCATTGGAGAGCTCAAGTAGTGGTTGTAAAGACCGGGGAGAAGCACAGGATGGTCATTGATTATAGTCAGACCATCAACAGGTATACGCAGCTCGACGCGTACCCTCTCCCCTGCATATCTGATTTGGTCAATCAGATTGCTCAATACAAGGTCTTTTCCACGGTGGACCTCAAATCCGCCTACCACCAGCTTCCCGTCCGCCCGGACGACCGCAAGTACACTGCATTCGAAGCAGACGGGCAGCTCTACCACTTCCTAAGGATTCCCTTCGGAGTCACAAATGGAGTCTCAGCCTTCCAACGGGAGATGGACCGAATGGGTGACCGGTACCGTTTGCGGGCCACGTTTCCGTAACTCGACAATGTCACCATCTGCGGCCACGACCAGCAGGACCATAACACCAACCTCCGCAAATTCCTTCATACCGCAAAAACCCTTAACTTGACCTGCAACAAGGACAAATGCGTGTTCAGCACCGACTGTCTAGCCATCCTTGGCTACGTAGTGCATGATGGAGTCATAGGCCCAGATCCTGAACGCATGCGCCCCCTAATGGAGTTTCCCCTCCCCCACTGCTCCAAGGTCCTGAAACGCTGCCTGGTATTTTTTTCATATTACGCCCAGAGGGTCCCCAATTATGCGGATAAGGCCCGCCACTAATCCAATCCTCAGTTTTCCCCCTGTCGGCAGAGGCCTGCCAGGCCTTCAGTCGCATAAAGGCAGACATCGCAAAGGCCACGATGCACGCAATCGATGAATCCCTTCCCTTCCAAGTCGAGAGCGCCGCGTCCGAAATAGCTCCGGCGGCCACCCTCAACCAAGCGGGCATGCCCGTGGCCTTCTTCTCACGCACCCTCCACGCTTCAGAAATCCGTCATTCCTCCGTTAAAAAGGAGGCCCAGGCCACAGTAGAAGCAGTGCGGCAGTGGAGGCATTACCTGGCCGGCAGGAGATTCACGTTCCTCACTGACCAACGATCGGTAGCTTTCAAGTTTGATAATGCACAGCAGGGCAAGGTAAAGAACGATAAGATCTTACGGTGGAGGATCGAGCTCTCCACCTACAACAATGAGATCCTGTATCGTCCCAGGAAGCTAAAGGAGCCTCCTCATGCCCTATCCCGTGGCACATGTGCCAACGCACAAGTGGACCGACTCCGGGCCCTCCATGAGGACCTCTGCCACCCGGGGGGTCACTCGATTCTTCCATTTTATCAAGACCCGCAACTTGCCCTACTCCCTCGAGGAGGTCAGGACTGCAACCAGGAACTGCCAAATCTGCGCGGAGTGCAAGCCGTACTTCTACAGGCCAGAGAAAGCGCACCTGATAAAGGTTTCCCGTCCCTTTGAATGCTTCAGTATGGACTTCAAAGGGCCTCTCCCCTCCATCGACCGCAACACGTACTTCCTGAACGTGATTGACGCATACTCGCGGTTCCCATTCGCCATCCCCTGCCCCGACATGACCGCAGCCACCGTCATAAAAGCCCTCCACAGTATCTTTACCCTGTTCGGTTTCCCCGCCTACATGCACAGCGATAGGGGGTCCTCCTTCATGAGCGACGAACTGCGTCAATTCCTGCTCAGCAAGGGCATCGCCTCGAGCAGGACGACCAGTTATAACCACCTGGGAAACGGACAGGTAGAGAGGGAGAACGGAATGGTCTGTAAGACCGTCCTACTGGCCCTACGGTCCAGGAATCTCCCAGTCTCCGGCTGGCAGGAGGTCCTTCCCGATGCACTCCACTTCACCCGATCATTGCTGTGTACCACGACAAACAAACACCACATGAACGTCTCCTTGTCTTCCCTAGGACGTCCTCCTCCGGGACTTTGCTCCCAACATGGCTGGCAGCTCCTGCACCCATTCTGCTCCGCAAACAGGTGCGGGCGCACGAGTCAGGCCCATTGGTAGAGAGGGTCCACCTCCTTCACGCTCACCCTCAGTACGCGTACCCTGACGGCCGGCAGGATACGGTCTCCCTACGGGACTTGGCACCCACTGGATCCCCAACCCCACCCTCCCTCCCACCGGCACACCCCACAGCTGCCCCTTTCCAGGTGGATCGGTTCTTCCACTGATCCCACCCAGGGGTGATGAAGCTACTGAAGAAGCCGAAGTCACGCTCCCGGAGTCACTAATTCCCGAGCCGGCGACTGCATCACCGCCGAAACTGCGACGATCACAGAGGACGACCAAGGCCCACGATCGACTAATTGCTTCATTCTGATATGTACATGTGAAATGAATACTGTAAATAGTTGTGCCATGTAATAAGGCATGTATTAACACTGTACCACCGACGGGTATCACCATAACCTCTACCACTGTATGACGCGAGACCACCACCCCTGCCAGGCTCTTTTTTTAACAGGGGGTGAATGTGGTAGTCTGTATTAGGGGTATTACGGTACCTAGGTTGAGGCTGTAAGACCATTGGTGTGGGAGGTACCTGAGACATGAAGATCATTGGTGAAGCCTGCCTGCTGGTTCTGCCCAGTAAGGTGGAGTATAAGAGTCTGTGTCTCCCTAGCAGCCGCATTCTGTACCTGCGCTGCTGTGGCAAACATCTAGTCCAATAAAGCCTTCAATTGTCATCTAATCTCGCTTCTGGAGTTATTGATCGAGCATCACTATGATTAACACGTATGGAACAATCTGTCTGGACTGGAAGCAGAACATTACTTTTCACTGTACCTTAGTACACGTGATAATAAACCCAAATCAAAATCTTCCATCACGTTGCTGCTGATTGAGAGTAGACGCGTGGGCCAATAATTGGCCGGGTTGGATTTGTCCTTTTTTGAACAGGTCATACCATGTCAATTTTCCATATTGCCAGGTAGTTTCCAGTGCTGTAGCTGTACTGGAACAACCTGGTTAGGGGCATGGCTAGTTCTGAAGCACAAGTCTTCAGCACAATTGCCGGAACACTGTGCGGCATGACAGTATATGGTGCCTTCAGGCATTTCTTGGTATCATGTGGAGCTAATCGAATTTGCGAAACACTGGCATCTGTGATGCTGGAGACCTCGGGAGGAGGCCAAGGTGGGATCATCCACTCAGCACTTGTGGCTGAAAATGCTTCAGTCTCATCTTTTACATTGATGTGCTGGGCTCCCCCATCATGGGAGGATGGGATATATGTGGAGCCTCCTCCTCCAGTGAGTTGTTTAATTGTCCACCACCATTCACAGCTGGATGTGGCAGGACTGCAGAACTTAGATCTGAGAGGGGGAAAGTTTAAGGGAGATGTGCGTGGAAAGTTTTTTACACAGAGGGTGGTGGGTGCCTGGAATGCTTTGCCAGCGGAGGTGGTAGAGGCGGGCACAATAGCATCATTTAAGATGCATCTAGACAGATATATGAACGGGCGAGGAACAGAGGGAAGTAGATCCTTGGAAAATAGGTGACAGGTTTAAATAAAGGATCTGGATCGGCGCAGGCTGGGAGGGCCGAAGGGCCTGTTCCTGTGCTGTCATTTTCTTTGTTCTTTGTTCTCTTTGTTCTTTCGACCCATTGGTTGTGGGATCGCTTAGCTCGATCGCATGCTGCTTCCACTGTTTGGCATGCAAGTAGTTGTTTTGCAGCTTCTCCATATTGGCACCTAATTTTTTGATATGCTTGGTATTGCTCCTGGCATGCAATCCTGCATTCTTCATTGAACCAACGTTGATCCCCTGACTTGATGGCAATGGGGGACATGTCAGACCAGGCAGTCACAAAATGTGGTTGTATACAATTGTGCTGCTGCTGATGCTATGATGGGAGATGTATTTTTAAAATATTTTTTGTGATTATGTTGGAATTCTGTGTAAGTAAAGGAAACTGTGTGGGTGGGTGTCCAGGGTTAATTAAATAGGGGAAATGTTACTAGAGACAGGTTGAGTGTGAGATGAAATTTAAAGATGTTAGGTTGATTTGATTTATTATTGTCACATGTATTGGTATACAGTGAAAAGTATTGTTTCTTGCATGCTGTACAAACAATGCATACTGTACATAGGGAAGGAAGGAGAGATTGCAGAATATAATGTTACAGTTATAGCAAGGTGTAGAGAAAAGATCAACTTAATACGAGGTAGGTCCATTCAAAAGTCTGATGGCAGTAGGGAAGAAGCTGTTCTTGAGTCGGGTGGTACATGACCTCAAACTTTGGTATCTTTTTCCTGACGGAAGAAGGTGGAAGAGAGTATGTCCGGGGTGCGTGGGGTCCTTAATTATGCTGGCTGCCTTTCTGAGGCAGCGGGAATTGTAGACAGAGTCAATGGATGGGAGGCAGGTTTGCGTGAGGGATTGGGCTACATTCACAACCTTTTATAATTTCCTGCGGTCTTGGGCAGAGCAGGATCCATACCAAGCTGTGATACAACAAGAAGGAATGCTTTCTATGGTGCTTCTGTAGAAGTTGGTGAGTGTTGTAGGGGACATGCCAAATTTCCTTAGCCTTCTGAGAAAGTCGAGTCGTTGGTGGGCTTTCTTAACTATAGTGTCGGCATGGGGGGACCAGGACAGGTTGTTGGTGATTTGGACACCTAAAAACTTGATGCATTTGTAATAAGAGATTATGGTGAGTTTGAATTACAAGTAAATATGTTGAATCTAAAATTGCATGGAGAGATCAGTGGGAAACTCGGTTTCTCAGTTATTGAATTTGTAAAGGGAGTTCGGAGGTAACAAAGAACATTTGCATCTTACAAAGGTTCCATGAGTAAACAGGGGAAGATATTTTAATATTTTATTGACCCAAAGGTAGTGGTAAAATAGAAAAAAATTGTAGAAGTTCAGCTCAAGTGGTGTTTAAAGACAATGGAACTGGAGTTGAAAGGGGAAAAACGGAGTATAGTGCCTGTCGGGGAAACGCCTGAAGACCAGCTCCTTTCTACATGAGCTGCTGCAAAAGTTTTAAACTGGAGGCAGCCACCCAGTTTAACTACAAAAGGTCGTGAATGTAGCCCAATCCATCACGCAAACCAGTCTCCCATCCATTGACTCTGTCTATAATTCCCGCTGCCTCAGAAAGGCAGCCAGCAGAATTAAGGACCCCACGCACCCCGGACATACTCTCTTCCGCCTTCTTCCGTCAGGAAAAAAGATACCAAAGTTTGAGGTCACGTACCAACCGACTCAAGAACAACTTCTTCCCTACTGCCATCAGACTTTTGAATGGACCTACCTCGTATTAAGTTGATCTTTTCTCTACACCTTGCTATAACTGTAACATTATATTCTGCAGTCTCTCCTTCCTTCCCTATGTACGGTATGCATTGTTTGTACAGCATGCAAGAAACAATACTTTTCACTGTATACTAATCCATGTGACAATAATAAATCAAATCAAATGTCTTCAGCAACCTCTCGATTAGGCACGCTGTCTGCCTTTATCTTGAGTTTCACTTCGACTCCAGTCATGGATGCAAGTGACTCCACGAATATCTTTGCATACTTTCTCAGAAGTGGTTAAAGATTACAATCATAGAATTTACACTGCTGAAGGAAGCCATTCGGCCCATCAAGTCTGCACCGGCCCTTGGAAAGAGCACCCTACCCAAGCTCACACCTCCACCCTATCCCCGTAACCCCACTTAACCTTTTTGGACACCAAGGGCAATTTATCATGGCTAATCCACCTAACCCGTACATCTTTGGACTGCGGGAGAAAACTGGAGCACCCAGAGGAAACCCACACAGACACAGGGAGAACGTGCAAACTCCGCACAGACAGTGACCCAAGCCGGTAATCGAACCTGGGATCCTGGAGCTGTGAAGCAACTGTGCCAACCACTATGCTACCGTGCTTTCCTGATAAGATTGTTCGTAGAATCAACAGAATGGTTCACAATGACCCAGTTTAGCTTAATCTTCCTTAATCAAGATATCCGAAACAATGCTGGAAAATTTCCTTGAACAACATGAAGAGGCAACTCCATTTTCTGCTCGTTAAATTCCAGTCACCTTGATGAAGCCCTTCAGTGGCCCACCCATCTCGGTATATGTCCTCAAGACCACGTCAGATGGTTGTCCCAGCAGATACTTCAATTTCTGATGATATAGCGATTCAGGTATACGTGATGCTGTAGCACCCTTATCCACTTCCATATTTATAGTGTTCTCATTTAACTTTGGATAGACCCCAAATTGTTTCTGGTCTCCTTATCCTGCTAAAATGATGAGCTTAAATTCCACAAGTTGATTTGACACTTTGGTACTTGGTAAGATTTCAGTTGGATCACTTAACTGGTAAACGTGCCCTGTAGACTTTGCAATATTTTTCTTGGAACACTTCTTTTGTGTTTGATGAAGGTTGGCATGGCCAACCTGCCTTGGCAATGTGACCAACTTTACCACAATTTTTGCATTTCTGCTCCTTGCTCCAACAATCTCCAGCCATATGTCCCACCTGGTAGCAGTGATGATATGATAGGTTCTTGGTGGACCTGCTTCTCACAGACTCCATCTTGTGGACATGAGCTCAAACTCTAATCAGCAAAACTTCTCTTGCAGCAAGTTCCATAGACATTGCGATTTTCTTTTGAGGGCAAGTGCACCTTCAGTCAATTTCCTTTGGATGGCTTCATTCCTGAGGCCACAAACTAATCGGTCATGAAGTGTATCACCCAATGTCTGGTCAAATTCACAGTACTTTGCTAGCTTTTGCAGTGATGCAACAAATTGTGAAATGTTTTCTATTTCCTCCGGTGCACGATGCTATTTATAGCATCAGTTATTTATAGTAGACAGGCAGAAAAATGTTCTTGCAAGACTTATTATAGGACTTGTCTCAAGGTGCAGCTGGATGTACTCATTTCAGTAGCAACATGGTTTCCTCCCAAATGAGCTGAGAAAGGTCGCAGTATGCAGGTGTCTGATTGGCTTTGAGGGACAACTGGTTTCTTTCCTCATAAGAATTGCAAACTTCTTCCTACTTATCAAATGTGTCTATGGCATCTTTTCTTCCATATTTGGATTGCAGCTCCCTAATCTGTGCTGCTCAGCCTTCAGCCAATCGTTCTTGCCGATTTTCCATTGTTCATAGAATTTAGTGTAGAAGGTGGCCATTCAGCCCATCGAGTCTGCACCGGCCCTTGGAAAGAGCACCCTATCTATCCCCACACTTCCACCCTATCACCGTAACCCCACCTCACCTTTTTTGGACTCGGAGGGTAATTTAACATAGCCAATCCCCCTAACCTGCACATCCTTGGGCTGTGGGAGGAAACCGGAGCATCCGGAGGAAACCCACGCAAACATGGGGAGAATATGCAGACTGCACAGACAATGACCCAAGCCGGGAATCGAACATGGGGCCCTGGAGCTGTGAAGCAACTGTGCTAACCACTACGCTACCATGCTGCTGCCAGGTAATCCATCCAGTTTAGTTCCTTTTCTCCCCCACAAGATTTTGCAGTAGTTTGATACAACTGAGTCACTTACTAGGCCATTTAAGGCGGATGCTAAGAGTCAACCGCATTACTGTGGGCCTGGAGTCACGTGTAGGTCAGACAACCTAAGGATGGCAGATTTCCTTCCTGAAAGCACATTCGTGAGGCAGATGTGCCTTTGCGACAAATCGGCAATGGGTCTTGTGGTTACCATTACTTTTAATTCCAGATTTATTATTGAATTTGGTGGGATCTGAATCCAGGTCCCCAGAACATTAGCCTGGGCCTCTGAATTACAGTGGTTAGCACTGCTGCCTCACAATGCCAGGGACCATGGGTAACTTGTCTGTGTCGAGTTTGCACTTTTTCCCACTGTCTGGGTGGGTTTCCTCCAGGTGTTCCAGTTTCCTCCCACAGTCCAAAAACGGGCAGGTTAGATGGATTGCTAAATTGCCCCTTAATGTTCAAAGAATATGCAGTTAGGTGGAGTTATGGAGTTACAGAGATGGGGTGGGGAAGGGGCCGAGGTGGGGTGCTCTTTCAGAGTGCCCGTGCAAACCATATGGGTCACATGGCCTCATTCTGCAATGTAGGAATTCTATACTAGACCAATAATATACCTCCCCTAAAATTGCTAGTTTTACTTTACAAAGAAATGAGTGTGTATTTTTTGGGGGATTCTGAATGCGTTGCCTGTACAAAATCATTCCTAAGGCTTTTGCTGATACATTGTGCCAAGATCTGCACCTGTCTGCACAGTTGAAGGAGTCACTTCAATTCACAAGAGTTGCAACAGAATGGTGTCATCTGCTACATAATAATTATGCAAACAACTCTTCCCATAAATCAAAGTTTATTATTGCATGAATTTTCCAAACTCCTTAACCTTTCAATGGCACTGCAGGAAACATTCGCCATACCAGGCAGTCCACAGTGGGAAATCATGGCGCAAAAAGTGCTAACCATCGCGTTTGCAATGGAAAGGAGACATCAGCTGGAGAGGTTACAAATTTACCACTGGGTAGCAGCATTCCTTTAAATTCAAAGAGTTGCACTTAATACCCATGTGAACATCAAGGGGCTTCCATACGCATTACATAACATATTTTTAGGGACTTCCTGGTGCGGCTATGCAGAGCTAGGTCGCATATTCGGTAGCTCCCGCTTGGAATGGACTTTTGGGCTCTTTTACAGGGCCCCCACGGCATTTGTTTGACATTTCCCGGTGTGGGAAGAAGACTGCAGCGTTCCCCTGACAGTGTCCCCCAGGAATGTTATGTCTTTTGGTTACCAGACCCGGCAGAAACAGTAAAAGATTTGGCTTGAGCTGCAGGAATAGACAAAAGCCTCTTCCAGCATGCAGGCGGGGGAAGGGCAAGCTTAAAGCTGCAATCTGACTTGAGGGTCTCTATCAAAGGTGAATTCTAGCAGCAGAGGGAACAACTGTGAAAAGATCTACCAAGGCCATTGAAGAAGCAGGGACGAGGCTTCCGGTGGTGGCCATGGAGGAGTAGGTCGCGCATTCGGCAGCTCCCGTCTGGAACGGACTCTCAGACCTCTTTCAGGAGTTTCCATAGACTTTTTGGGGCAGGCTGGTGAAGCGAACATTGCCAAAAGGATTCCCTCTCGACTTCCGGTTGCGGCTATGCGGAGCTAAGCCGCACGATTCGGCTGCTCCCGCTACCATGGACTCAGGATCACCCAGAAGGCCCACGAAGCTAAGATCCAGGAGGTACAGAAAAGAGTCAGTGAGAACGAGGACGAGCTCGTGGGCCTGGCGGTGAGAGTGGAGCAGAACGAGGCGCTACACAAGAGGTGGGTGGGAAGACTCGAAGACCTGGAGAACAGGTAGAGGAGAAAGAATCTGCAAATCCTGGGTCTCCCTGAGGGAGTGGAGGGGGCTGATGCCGGGGCATACGCGAGCACGATGCTCGAGGCGATGATGGGCACGAAGGCCCCTTCGAGGCCGCTGGAGTTGGACGGGGCACATCGGGTGCTGGCGAAGAACCCCCAGGCAAAAGAGCCGCCAAGGGCGATGGTGGTGAGGTTCCACCGGTTCACGGACAGAGAGTGGGTCCAGAGATGGGTCAAGAAGGAGCGGAGCAGTAAGTGGGACAATGCAGAGATACGAATATACCCAGACTGGAGCACGGAGGTTGCAAAGCGGAGAGCGGGTTTCAACCGGGCAAAAGCGGCGTTGTACCGGAAAGAACTGAAATTCGGAATGCTGCAGCCAGCGCGACTGTGGGTCACATACAAGGGCCAACATTATTACTTCGAAATGCCTGAAGAGGCGTGGACCTTTGTACCAGCCGAAAAGTTGGACTCTAACTGAGGGTTTGTGAGGGTGGGGGGGGGATGTTTTGGGTTTTGATATGTGATGGTTGTTGTATATAGGGGGTCAATCACACGCAGGAAATGTTACATGGGCTGGGGGAGAGAGACAAGGCCGCGACAGGAGCTGCGCCAGAGGGGGTTGAGCGGGCTTTGGAAAGTGCGGGGTGTTTTCCCGCGCGCGGGAAGGGGAACGAAGGAATGCATATGGATTGGGAGACTCCCACGTGGGGAGGTCAATGGGACGGCGGGGGAAGCCGGGGTCAGCTGACTTACGGGAGTGACATGGGGGAGCAGAAAAGCTAGACAGGGGTCTAGCGGGCGGGCGGGGGGGGGGGGGGGGGGGGAAGGGTTGCTGCTGCACTGGCCGAAAGGGAATGGGACACAGAAGAGGTGGTCGGGACGGGGGTCCCCCCTCTGGGGGACTGGAGGGTGAAGGAGGCGTGGACACGGGACTGGCCCAGAAAAGGAGATGGCTAGTCGGCGGGTGGGGGGGGCGGGCGGTGAGAGCCCCTCCAATCCGGCTGATAACGTGGAATGTGAGGGGCCTGAATGGGCCGGTGAAGAGGGCTCGAGTGTTTGCGCACTTAAAGGGACTGAAGGCGGACGTGGCCATGCTCCAAGAGACATACCTGAAGGTGGCGGATCAGGTCAGGCTAAGAAAGGGATGGGTAGGACAGGTATTCCACTCGGGACTGGATGCGAAGAATAGAGGGGTGGCAATATTGGTGGGAAAGCGGGTGTCATTTGAGCCCAACATTTGAGACACAACAGTAAATTCAACAGTCAACAAAAAGAAGTTAACAGCGCACTATTACATTTTTAAAATAGTGGTGCGACATGTAGAAACTTCGATGCCTTGGAAAAATAGCGACATCAGTTTTCATACACAGGATATAATCCCAGGGAATGGCTGAATGTTGATTAGATGCTTTCCATTACAGTGGCCATCTTAGCTGGGTTTACTCTACAGTTTCATGTGGGGAACTATACAGAATTTGGGCTGATACCTGGAAGCCATTTATGGGAAGGGAAATAGTGCTATAAAGGGTACAAATAAATACACACAAAGTTGAAAGGTTTTGCTATGTTTTATGATTATTACATGAAAAAGGAAGTCACCAAGTGCATACGAAAATTAACCAGGAACCAGTTAACTGTGTTACTTATATTTTATGTTTGAAACAATTTGTATTTGTCCTTCATTCTTCATTTCTTTGCAAAAAAATTTCTGATGTCAGACGCATATTTGGAAGTTTCTGAAAGTCTCTTTGACTGGCATCGTTCTTTAGCTTGTTTTGCAGTTCTCTATAGAAGGAGAAATTTTACAGTTCATTGTTCGAGTCATTTGGACAATAATATCTTAAGTTTCATATAAATTACAGTTCACATCATCAGAGGCATTCCAAGTGAAATGTGGTAGTGCGTCCTGTAAATCATCGATTTGGTTTCCGAAACACAAAAACTTTTTAAAACAATATTGAAGGGTCTAAACTATTTGTATGCTATATATTTGCAGCTTTTATACAAGTAGACATAAATACACATTCATACAGATCTATACAAAATATATGTAGTTAATACATTTTGTAAATTAATTGTCTGATGAAAAACAAGTGAAGAAGGCACTGAGGAGAGCGCATACCTCTGCCAGGCTGCGTTAACTCAACGTTATTACAATTACGCAGCTCTTCCTTGACGCTTTTCCCTTTTACTGTAACAAGTAACTTAAAAAAAGCACTATCGATTGAACTTTCTTTTGGTAGCCAACTAATACGCAATTCCTTTTACACTTATCACATATAATAAGAATAATCTTTATTATTGCCCAGAGGTAGGCTTACATTAACACTGCAATGAAGTTACTGCGAAAATCCCCTAGTCGCCACATTCCGGTGCTTTTTCGGGCACACTGAGGGGGAATTCAGAATGTCCAAATTACCGAACAGCAGGTCTTTCGGGACTTGTGGGAGGAAACCGTAGCACCCGGAGGAAACCCACGCAGACATGGGGGAAAACGTGCAGACTCCGCACAGTGACCCATGTGAGAATCAAACCTGGGACTCTGGCGCTGTGAAGCAACAGTGCTAACCACTGTACTAATCCCAGGGAATGGCTGAATGTTGATTAGATGCTTTCCATTACAGTGGCCATCTTAGCTGGGTTTACTCTACAGTTTCATGTGGGGAACTATACAGAATTTGGGCTCATGCCGCCCTACAATACACGCTCTCCACAAAATTGAAGACCTCATGAGTTCTCCCAGTGAGCCAGAGAGAAGACAGCCAGGAGTGAGACAGCAAAGAGTGAGTTTGGGAATTTGAATTGAATTGAATCAGTAAGGCAGCTCCTTTTAAATTTCAGGAGTTTAAATTAATTTAAATTAAGCTAGTATTGTGCAGTGTAGGTTAACAAGGGCTGCCCCAACCACTCACATAACTGGTTGGCAGTTAAGTGTCAGTCACTTTAATCTACTTTGATTTAAAAGCAGGTGGGGGAGGGGAGTCAATTCAGGACAGTTTAAAAAGAGCCACTTGTAAACTCACTCCCAGTGAGTTCTCCCAGTGAGCCAGAGCGAAGACAGCCAGGAGTGAAACAGAAAAGAGTGAGTTTGGGAATTTGAATCGAGGTGGGAATTCAAAGCTGGGTGGGGAAGAAGTGCTTTTTGTGACTGGTAAGTAGTGTTTCTGTTTTTCTGTTTCTTTTCATTGGTATATTTATTTATTTTTTTCTTCGTTGTTTATTTATTTAAATTTTTTGGGGAGAAATTGTAATTGTTGAAGTTAACCGAAGGTTTAAGACATGGCAGGAGATCTCAGACCCGTGTCATACTCCTCGTGTGCGATGTGGGAGCTCAGGGACACGTCCACTGTCCCTGGCTCCTTCACGTGCAAGAAGTGTGTCCAGTTGCAGCTCCTGTTAGACCGCTTGACGGCTCTGGAGCTGCGGATGGACTCACTTTGGAGCGTCCGCAATGCTGAGGACGTCGTGGATAGCACGTTTAGCAAGTTGGTCACACCGCAGGTGAAAGGTACTGAGGGAGATAGTAAATGGGTGACCAAAAGGCAGAGCAAGAGTAGGAAGGCAGTGCAGGTGTCCTCTGCGGTCATCTCCCTGCAAAACAGATATACTGCTTTGGATACTGTTGAGGGAGATGGCTCACCAGGGGAAGGCAGCAGCAGCCAGGTTCATGGCACCGTGGCTGGCTCTGCTGCGCAGCTGGGCCGGAAGAAGAATGGCAGGGCTATAGTGATAGGGGACTCAATTGTAAGGGGAATAGACAGGCGGTTCTGCGGACGCAATCGAGACTCTAGGATGGTATGTTGCCTCCCTGGTGCAAGGGTCAAGGATGTCTCGGAGCGGCTGCAGGACATTCTGGGGGGGGGGGGGGGGGGGAACAGCCAGCTGTCGTGGTGCACATAGGCACCAACGATATAGGTAAAAAACGGGATGAGGTCCTACAAGCTGAATTTAGGGAGCTTGGGGTTAAACTAAAAAGTAGGACCTCAAAGGTAGTAATCTCAGGATTGCTACCAGTGCCACGAGCTAGTCAGAGTAGGAATGTCAGGATAGAGAGGATGAATACGTGGCTCGAGAGATGGTGCAAGAGGGAGGGATTCAAATTCCTGGGACATTGGAACCGGTTCTGGGGGAGGTGGGACCAGTACAAACCGGGATGTCTGCACCTGGGCAGGACTGGAACCGATGTCCTAGGGGGGGGTGTTTGCTAGAGCTGTTGGGGAGAGTTTAAACTAATGTGGCAGGGGGATGGGAACCGATGCAGGAAGTTGGAAGGTAGTAAAACAGGGACAGAAATAAAAGGCAGTAAGGGGGAAAGTGTAAGGCAGAGAAGCCATAGTCAAAAATCAAAAAGGGCGACAGTACAAGGTATAGTGACTGAGGGGAGCTCAGTGAATAGGACCAGGAATACTAAAAGAAATAAAACGGGAAGTGAAAACATTAATGGTAAGCGATGCGGCAGGTTGTGACAGGAAGATATGGGTTCGACGACAAGGAAAATTAGGAGAAGGGTTAAGAGGAAATATAACTTAGGAGAGGTTACTGATCGAGGTGTTAAGATTAAGAACAGAGGTATAAAAGCCAACATAAGTGTACTTTACCTGAATGCTCGTAGTATTCGGAATAAGGTAAATGAGTTGATGGCGCCAATCAGGCAATAAACAAAGAAATAACAGATGCATGTAGAAATGGTACAGCAGTTATCATGGGGGATTTTAATCTACATGTTGATTGGTTTAACCAGGTCGGTCAAGGCAGCCTTGAGGAGGAGTGTATTGAATGTATCCGCGATAGTTTCCTAGAACAGTATGTAATGGAACCTACGAGGGAACAAGCGGTCCTAGATCTGGTCCTGTGTAATGAGACAGGATTGATTCAGGATCTCATAGTTGGGGATCCTCTCGGAAGGAGCGATCACAATATGGTGGAATTTAAAATACAGATGGAGGGTGAGAAGGTAAAATCAAGCACTAGTGTTTTGTGCTTAAACAAAGGAGATTACAATGGGATGAGAGAAGAACTAGCTAAGGTAGACTGGGAGCAAAGACTTTATGGTGAAACAGTTGAGGAACAGTGGAGAACCTTCCAAGTGATTTTTCACAGTGCTCAGCAAAGGTTTATACCAACAAAAAGGAAGGACGGTAAAAAGAGGGAAAATCGACCGTGGATATCTAAGGAAATAAGGGAGAGTATCAAATTGAAGGAAAAAAGATACAAAGTAGCAAAGATTAGTGGGAGGCTAGAGGACTGAGAAATCTATAGGGGGCAACAGAAAGCTACTAAAAAAGCTATAACGAAGAGTAAGATAGATTGAGAGTAAACTTGCTCAGAATATAAAAACAGATAGTAAAAGTTTCTACAAATACAGAAAACAAAAAAGGGTGGCGAAGGTAAATATTGGTCCTTTAGAGGATGAGAAGGGAGATTTAATAATGGGAGATGAGGAAATGGCTGAGGAACTGAACAGGTTTTTTGGGTCGGTCTTCACAGTGGATGACACAAATAACATGCCAGTGACTGATGGAAATGAGGCTATGACAGGTGAGGACCTTGAGAGGATTGTTATCACCAAGGAGGTAGTGATGGGCAAGCTAATGGGGCTAAAGGTAGACAAGTCTCCTGGACCTGATGGAATGCATCCCAGAGTGCTAAAAGAGATGGCTAGGGAAATTGCAAATGCACTAGTGATAATTTACCAAAATTCACTAGACTCTGGGGTGGTCCCGGCGGATTGGAAATTAGCAAAGGTGACACCACTGTTTAAAAAAGGAGGTAGGCAGAAAGCGGGTGAGCTTAACTTCGGTAGTAGGGAAGATGCTGGAATCTATCATC
The DNA here is from genome assembly GCF_047496885.1 of Scyliorhinus torazame. Lineage (NCBI taxonomy): Eukaryota > Metazoa > Chordata > Chondrichthyes > Carcharhiniformes > Scyliorhinidae > Scyliorhinus > Scyliorhinus torazame. The sequence goes on along the minus strand of NC_092708.1, from coordinate 70,752,212 downwards.
AAGGAAGAAATAGCGAGGCATCTGGATGGAAATTGTCCCATTGGACAGACGCAGCATGGGTTCATAAAGGGCAGGTCATGCCTAACTAATTTAGTGGAATTTTTTGAGGACATTAACAGTGCGGTAGATAACGGGGAGCCAATGGATGTGGTATATCTGGATTTCCAGAAAGCCTTTGACAAGGTGCCACACAAAAGGTTGTTGCATAAGATAAAGATGCATGGCATTAAGGGGAAACTAGTAGCATGGATAGAGGATTGGTTAATTAATAGAAAGCAAAGAGTGGGGATTAATGGGTGTTTCTCTGGTTGGCAATCAGTAGCTAGTGGTGTCCCTCAGGGATCAGTGTTGGGCCCACAACTGTTCACAATTTACATAGATGATTTGGAGTTGGGGACCAAGGGCAATGTGTCCAAGTTTGCAGACTACACTAAGATAAGTGGTAAAGCAAAAAGTGCAGAGGATACTGGAAGTCTGCAGAGGGATTTGGATAGGCTAAGTGAATGGGCTAGGGTCTGGCAGATGGAATACAATGTTGACAAATGTGAGGTTGTCCATTTTGGTAGGAATAACAGCAAAAGGGATTATTATTCAAATGATAAAATATTAAAACATGCTGCTGTGCAGAGAGACCTGGGTGTGCTAGTGCATGAGTCGCAAAATGTTGGTTTTCAGGTGCAACAGGTGATTAAGAAGGCAAATGGAATTTTGTCCTTCGTTGCTAGAGGGATGGAGTTTAAGACTAGGGAGGTTCTGCTGCAATTGTATAAGGTGTTAGTGAGGCCACACCTGGAGCATTGTGTTCAGTTTTGGTCTCCTTACTTGAGAAAGGACGTACTGGCACTGGAGGGTGTGCAGAGGAGATTCACTAGATTAATCCCAGAGCTGAAGGGGTTGGATTACGAGGAGAGGTTGAGTAGACTGGAACTGTACTCGTTGGAATTTAGAAGGATGAGGGGGGATCTTATAGAAACATATAAGATTATGAAGGGAATAGACCTAGAGGAAGGCGCAGAAGGGTGGGTGAGTAAATTTGCAGACGATACTAAAGTCGGTGGTGTTGTCGATAGTGTGGAAGGATGTAGCAGGTTACAGAGGGATATAGATAAGCTGCAGAGCTGGGCTGAGAGGTGGCAAATGGAGTTTAATGTAGAGAAGTGCGAGGTGATTCACTTTGGAAGGAATAACAGGAATGCGGAATATTTGGCTAATGGTAAAGTTCTTGAAAGTGTGGATGAGCAGAGGGATCTAGGTGTCCATGTACATAGATCCCTGAAAGTTGCCACCCAGGTTGATAGAGTTGTGAAGAAGGCCTATGGAGTGTTGGCCTTTAATGGTAGAGGGATTGAGTTCCGGAGTCGGGAGGTCATGTTGCAGCTGTACAGAACTCTGGTACGGCCGCATTTGGAGTATTGCGTACAGTTCTGGTCACCGCATTATAGGAAGGACGTGGAGGCTTTGGAGCGGGTGCAGAGGAGATTTACCAGGATGTTGCCTGGTATGGAGGGAAAATTTTATGAGGAAAGGCTGATGGACTTGAGGTTGTTTTCGTTGGAGAGAAGAAGGTTAAGAGGAGACTTAATAGAGGCATACAAAATGATCAGGGGGTTGGATAGGGTGGACAGTGAGAGCCTTCTCCCGCGGATGGATATGGCTGGCACGAGGGGACATAACTTTAAACTGAGGGGTAATAGATATAGGACAGAGGTCAGAGGTAGGTTCTTTACGCAAAGAGTAGTGAGGCCGTGGAATGCCCTACCTGCTACAGTAGTGAACTCGCCAACATTGAGGGCATTTAAAAGTTTATTGGATAAACATATGGATGATAATGGCATAGTGTAGGTTGGATGGCTTTTGTTTCGGTGCAACTACGTGGGCCGAAGGGCCTGTACTGCGCTGTATTGTTCTATGTTCTATATGGGGAGAGAAGTGGTGATAGCTGGACCACTAGCATAGGCATTGGGAAGGGAGATTTGGACCGGTAGATGGGCAAGCTCGCACCCGCCCACGTTGAGTTGTAAGTTTGGCAAGAGTCGGATGAGGCATTTGGGGTTGCTGCAAGAAGTGCTACATGGGCCCTTTGAAGGATGGCAAGAGAGGCAGAGAAGAAACCTGCAGGCTTATCCAAGAGGGAATCATGCCTGAGATGGGGGGTAAGAGAGTAGGAAGGTCAAGGAATACTGTAAGGTTGGGGTGTAAATCTGGTCATTTATGGGCTGGTACCAGATAACATAACCGCCATATTGTTGTAAAAAACTAACTTGTTCACTTATGTGCTTGAGGGAAAGGACGTCTCACTCGCCTGATCTGGCTTAGCTGTGACATAGAATGGAATTCTCCCATCCTGGGATTAAGTCCCGTGGCAGGGGTGGGAACGTTATGTACCCAGGGATTTTGTGTCAAATTTTATGGTGGGGAAAGCCTGAATGCTCATCGTCCGCCATCATATCCGGGCACCATATTGAAAAGGCGCCCAACATCACTGACCCATTATTGAAGAAAGAAGGTGGACCTCTTTAAAATGAAGATAGATCGCTGGGAACATTCTGTGGCTTGAAGATTGACTTCCTCCAGGACACCAAATCTGGAACGTCCAATTATAGATGCTTCCCCTACCCACTGCTGTGGTGTTCCAGAGTTGCTGGCGGCCTCCATCCTGAACTCCCAAGGGGCGGCAACCCGAGCAATGGTTCAGATGAGTCTGAACATCTGTACGCCACATTGCTCCAGACGTGTTTTGCACCAGCGTGTTTTCCCGCAGGTGCTGCGGAGAATTGGGCATGGGTGAACAAAGAACAATACAGCACAGGAACAGGCCCTTCGGCCCACCAAGCCTGTACCAGTCATGATATCACCCTTGGCCAAATCCCGCAGCACTTCCTAGTGCTGTATCCCTCTATACCCATCCTAGCCATGTATAGGGGCTGGTTTAGCACAGTGGACTAAACAGCTGACTTGTAATGCCGAACAAGGCAGCAGCGCGGGTTCAATTCCCGTACCGGCCTCCCCAAGCAGGCGCCGGAATGTGGCCACTTGGGGCTTTTCACAGTAACTTCATTGAAGTCTACTTGTGACAATAAGTGATTATTATTATTTGTCGAGATGCCTTTTGAACGCCGTTAATGTATCTCCTTCCACAACCTCCCTTGGCAATGGGTTCTAGGCACTCACCACCTTTGGTGTAAAAATCCTGCCTCGCACATCTCCTCTAAACTTTGTCCCATGGATCTTAAACACAGGTCAAAGAGACACAGCCTGAGTGAGACACATCCAGAGTGGGAATTTGGAACTTGGTAATTTGGTGCAGTGGGGTAATTCGGTGCAGAGTGGGAGGAGGTGCTTTTTCCCTACTGTTTTGTTCTCTCTCTTTCTTCTGGCCTGTAACTTTTAATCAGCAGTGAGAGAACCAGAGAGCATCTGAGACCCTCGGAAGGTAAGTAAGTGATTTTTACTCATTTTTACTTTTATTACCTTTTCAAATTGTGTGTGTGTGTGTGGGGTGGGGGGGGGGGGGACTGAAGTGACATCATAGAAAAGCTGTGACCTGATTGGCTGGTTGGGAATCTACACTAAATTAAAAAAATTAAGCATCGGTAAACTAATTAAACATAATTATTTAATTATAATTTAGAGGGGTATCTAAGCCAGAGATCAGAGAGTACTGTATTTAGCTTTCACAAATATAGTAGAAATCTAGTGCTAGGAAACATATAGTTAACAGTAACTTTTTTTTAAAACTTTCAAGTATAATTTACTAATTAATTGACACAATGTCAATTAGAGGGGTGCAGTGCTCTGACTGTGAGATGTGGCAGGTCCGGGAAGCTTCCAGCGTCCCGGATGGCTTCATCTGCAGAAAGTGCACCCAACTGGAGCTCCTCACAGACCGCATGGTTCGGTTGGTGCAGCAGTTGGATGCACGTAGGAGCATGCAGATGGCGGAAAGCGTCATAGATAGCAGTTATATAAATGTGGTCACACCCAAGGTGCAGGCAGAGAAATGGGTGACCACCAGAAAGGGCAGGCAGTCAGTGCAGGAATCCCCTGTGGTTGTCTCCCTCTCGAACAGGTATACCCCTTTGGATACTGTCGGGGGGGATAGCCTATTAGGGGAAAACAGCAGCAGCCAGAGCAGTGGCACCACGGCTGGCTCTGATGTTCAGAAGGGAGGGTCAAAGCGCAAAAGAACAATAGTCATAGGGGACTCTATAGTCAGGGGCACAGATAGGCGCTTCTGTGGACGTGAAAGAGACTCCAGGATGGTATGTTGCCTCCCTGATGCCAGGGTCCAGGATGGCTCCGAATGGGTAGAGGGCATCCTGAAGGAGGAGGGCAAACAGACAGAGGTCATTGTACATATTGGTACTAACGACATAGGCAGGAAGGGGCATGAGGTCCTGCTGCAGGAGTTCAGGGAGCTAGGCAGAAATTTAAAAGACAGGACCTCTAGGGTTATAATCTCGGGATTACTCCCTGTGCCACGTGCCAGTGAGGTTAGAAATAGGAAGATAGAGCAGCTAAACACGTGGCTAAACACCTGGTGTAGGAGGGAGGGTTTCTGTTATCTGGACCACTGGGAGCTCTTCCGGAGCAGGTGCGACCTATATAAGACGGACGGGTCGCATCTAAACTAGAGAGGCATAAATATCCTGGCCGCGAGATTTGCTAGTGTCACACGGGAGGGTTTAAACTAGTATGGCAAGGGGGTGGGCACGGGAGCAATAGGTCAGAAGGTGAGAACATTGAGGGAGAACTAGGGAATAGGGCCAGTATGGCTCTGAGGCAGAGCAGACAGTGAGAAGTTGCTGAACACAGCGGGTCTGGGGGCCTGAAGTGCATATGTTTTAATGCAAGAAGTATTACGGGTAAGGCAGATGAATTTAGAGCTTGGATTAGTACTTGGAACTATGATGTTGTTGCCATTACAGAGACCTGGTTGAGGGAAGGGCAGGATTGGCAGCTAAACATTCCAGGATTTAGATGTTTCAGGCGGGATAGAGGGGGATGTAAAAGGGGTGGCGGAGTTGCGCTACTGGTTAGGGAGAATATCACAGCAGTACTACGGGATGACACCTCAGAGGGCAGTGAGGCTATATGGGGAGAGATGAGGAATAAGAAGGGTGCAGTCACAATGTTGGGGGTTTACTGCAGGCCTCCCAACAGCCAGAGAGATAGAGGAGCAGATAGGTAGACAGATTTTGGAAAAGAGTAAAAACAACAGGGTTGTTGTGATGGGAGACTTCAACTTATTGTAGGCCTCGTCAAAAAGAAAAAGGAGGCATTTGTCAGGGCTAAAAGGCTAGGAACAGACAAAACCCATGTGGAATATACGGAAAGTAGGAAGGAACTTAAGCAAGGCGTCAGGAGGGCTAGAAGGGGTCACGAAAAGTCATTGGCAAATAGGGTTAAGGAAAATCCCAAGGCTTTTTACACGTACATAAAAAGCAAGAGGGTAGCCAGGGAAAGGGTTGGCCCACTGAAGGATAGGCAAGGGAATCTATGTGTGGAGCCAGAGGAAATGGGCGAGGTACTAATACTTTGCATCAGTATTCACCAAAGAGAAGGAATTGGTGGATGTTGAGCCTGGAGAAGGGTGTGTAGATAGCCTGGGTCACAATGAGATCCAAAAAGATGAGGTGTTGGGTGTCTTGAAAAATATTAAGGAAGATAAGTCCCCAGGGTCTGATGGGATCTACCCCAGAATACTGAAGGAGGCTAGAGAGGAAATTGCTGAGGCCTTGACAGAAATCTTTGGATCCTCACTGTCTTCAGCTGATGTCCCGGAGGACTGGAGAATAGCCAATGTTGTTCCTCTGTTGGGTAGCAAGGATAATCCAGGGAACTACAGGCCGGTGAGCTTTACGTCAGTGGTAGGGAAATTACTGGAGAGAATGCTTCGAGACAGGATCTACTCCCATTTGGAAGCAAATGGACGTATTAGTGAGAGGCAGCATGGTTTTGGGGAGGTCGTGTCTCACTAACTTGATAGAGTTTTTCGAAGAGGTCACAAAGATGATTGATGCAGGTAGGGCAGTGGATGTTGTCTATATGGACTTCAGTAAGGCATTTGACAAGGTCCCTCATGGTAGACTAGTACAAAAGGTGAAGTCACACGGGATCAGGGGTGAGCTGGCAAGGTGGATACAGAACTGGCTAGGTCATAGAAGGCAGAGCGTAGCAATGGAAGGATGCTTTTCTAATTGGAGGGCTGTGACCAGTGGTGTTCCGCAGGGATCAGTGCTGGGACCTTTGCTGTTTGTAGTATCTCTAAATGATTTGGAGGAAAATGTAACTGGTCTGATTAGTAAGTTTGCAGACGACACAAAGGTTGGTGGAATTGCGGATACGATGAGGACTGTCAGAGGATACAGCAGGATTTAGATTGTTTGGAGACTTGGGCGGAGAGATGGCAGATGGAGTTTAATCCGGACAAATGTGAGGTAATGCATTTTGGAAGGTCTAATGAAGGTAGGGAATATACAGTGAATGGTAGAACCCTCAAGAGTATTGAAAGTCAGAGATCTAGGTGTACAGATGCACAGGTCACTGAAAGGGGCAACACAGGTGGAGAAGGTAGTCAAGAAGGCATACGGCATGCTTGCCTTCATTGGCCGGGGCATTGAGTATAAGAATTGGCAAGTCATGTTGCAGCTGTATAGAACCTTAGTTAGGCCACACTTGGAGTATAGTGTTCAATTCTGGTCGCCACACTACCAGAAGGATGTGGAGGCTTTAGAGAGGGTGCAGAAGAGATTTACCAGAATGTTGCCTGGTATGGAGGGAATTAGCTATGAGGAGCGGTTGAATAAACTCGGTTTGTTCTCACTGGAACGACGGAGGTTGAGGGGCGACCTGATAGAGGTCTACAAAATTATGAGGGGCATAGACAGAGTGGGTAGTCAGAGGCTTTTCCCCAGGGTAGAGGGGTCAATTACTAGGGGGCATAGGTTTATTGTGCCAGGGGCAAGGTTTAAAGTAGATGTACGAGGCAAGTTTTTTTTACACAGAGGGTAGTGGGTGCCTGGAACTCGTTGCCGGAGGAGGTGGTGGAAGCAGGGACGATAGTGACATTTAAGGGGCATCTTGACAAATACATGAATAGGATGGGAATAGAGGGATATGGACCCAGGAAGTGTAGAAGATTGTAGTTTAGTCGGGCAGCATGGTCGGCACGAGCTTGGAGGGCCGAAGGGCCTGTTCCTGTGCTGTACTTTTCTTTGTTCTTTGTTTAAACCTATGTCCACTGCTGACTGACCCCTCCACCCTTGGAAAGAGTTGTAGTCACTTAAATTGGCCAACTCCCGATTCAAAATGGCGAACGGCAAAGGCTGATGGGAAAGTCAGCCAACAAGACAAAAACCAGCAGCTGCAGGTTTGCTGTGTATTTACCTCTGCAAAAACCAGACAACATCGATACCAGCGACCATCAGCATCACAATGCAACAGCCATCTGCATACTGATGAGCAATTCCCGGGAACAATAAGTAACATTTTGGACACACAAAGCAAAGCAAGACTCCTCGGCGCCAGCAGGAGCCAAAACAAAGGAGGTGAACGAGCACCTCAAGACCGCCCATCGATCAGGGAACCGCTACAGTATTGGGGAAAATCGAACCAAGCGATTGGGACAAAGTACAATCACTTGAGATCAGGTCCAGGGTCCGCCCCGAAAGGCGGGAAGCTGCTGGGGACTATAAGAGTCGAGCCCTAAGTTCAAATTTCTCGCTCTTCACTCTTCAGCAGCTCTCTCTCTCTCTTCACCACTCTCTTCTTCCTGCCCGGGTCACCCAGCAAAAGGAACCAACATTGACCATGACCGGCGCAGTGACTCCAGTGATCATCAAAATCGTAAGTCTTATTTCAATGCTCGCTACGAGATAGGCGCTCCTAGCTACCAATCCGTACCAACTTCGAAACCCACAGACTCAGAACCCGAACGAAATGCCATTTGTTCCCCTGACCTGGTGGGCCAGTTCAAAGTTAAGTATAGGCCTGTTAGTTGTAGAAGTAGCTTAGACGTAGAATTTGTGCATGAGAAGTGATTACTGTGTATAATAAATGTGCTTTGATTTAACTCTTACTAATCGGTGTATTGGATTATTGATCATTACTCGGACTTGAACCTCGTGGCGGTATCATAAAGGTACCTGGCGACTCGAGAGCAAAGGTAATAAAACAGAGCAATTGAACCAAGGAGAAAATCAGCAACAGAGTGCCTGCCCATCCACTCTATCCATGCCCCTCATAATCTTGTAGACCTCTATCAGGTCACCCCTCAACCTCTGTCATACTAATGAAAACAATCCGAGTCTATTCAGCCTCTCCGCAGAGCTAACACCCTCCAGACCAGGCAGCATTCTGGAAAACCTCCTCTGCACCCTCTCCAAAGCCTCCACATCCTTTTGGTAGTGTGGCGACCAGAATTGTACACACTGTTCCAAGTGCGGCCTTACCAAGGTTCTAACAACTGTAGCATGACTTGCCAGTCTTTAACTCGAAGCCCTGTCCCTGTGCTAGGGCCTTCATTTGTATCTCCTGCGTGGGATGCAAATGAGTTTGCTGCCAGCCTCCAGAGGTCTTCCCACTACGCCATGGAGGACAGCTGAGGAAGATCACACAGGAAATCTATGGCGGTGCAAAATAGTTAGGCCTCCTGCCGAATTATCCCCCTGCCTTTGAAAGCAGACCAAGGCAGGCCAGCAGCACAGTTTAATTCCCGTACCAGCCTCCCCGAACAAGCGCCAGAATGTGGCGACTAGGGGCTTTTCACGGTAACTTTATTTGAAGCCTCCTTGTGACAATATGCGATTTTCATTTCATTTCATTGAACCAGCCGGTGGGGGCATGGGAGAATTCTGCCCACAGTTCTTAATTAAGTAGGGATGAACATCAAATATTGCCTTGTAAATGCTTTCCGCATCCCAAAAATGAATAAAGTCAATGTTTCATCTAAATGTAGGCTCTGAGTTTTCAAATACAAATTCTCTATTTTAGCCATATTCATTGTATATAATCTAGGTCCACATTGGAACCTTCGTTGTGTTTATTAGAAATAACAGGCAAAGAAATTGAATATGTCGCAAACAACTCCATGAGGCAGTTTTCACATCCTGCACCAGTTTTAATTATTTTACAAGTCATACTGTGAACTAAGTTCTTTTTAAAACAGTGAAAGAAAATTAAAATCATATTTCAAGTTTACTAAATTCTCTTCATTACAAAGAAATGGCTACTTAGAAGAGTGTTATCAGAGTATATTAACAAAATCCTTTCTACCAAGTAGCTTCATTCTAAACTGAAAAATGAAATGAAAATCGCTTATTGTCACAAGTAGGCTTCAAATGAAGTTCCTGTGAAAAGCCCCTAGTTGCCACATTCCGGCGCCTGTTCGGGGAGGCTGGTACGGGAATTGAACCGTGCTGCCGGCCTGGCCTGCCTTGGCCTGCTTTAAAAGCCAGCGATTTAGCCCAGTGTGCTAAACCAGCCCCAGAGACCTGCGCCTCTGTGGACTTAATGTCATAAATCAGATCAATTAGGAGGATTTGGAAATCCTGACTATTTTTTTTAAAATATTTTATTGAAAATTTTTGGCCAACCATCACAGTACATTGTGTATCCTTTACACAGTAATATCACAATATAAATAACCATGGCCAGTTTTATAAACAATAAATAAATAATATATAAACAAAAACAAAACTAAATGGCAACTGCCTTGTCCCAGATAAATATTCTCCAAAAATATGTTTTAACCGTCCAATATACAATTATCTATAACAACAACCTATACATATTATACTTATATATTATCATCCCTGAGAATCCCTCTGGTTCCTCCCCCCCCCCCCCCCCCTCTCTCTCTTTCTCTTCCCCCCCCCCGGGCCGGGTTGCTGCTGCTGTCTTCTTCTTTTCCATTCCCTCTATCTTTCTGTGAGGTATTCGACGAACGGTTGCCACCGCCTGCTGAACCCTTGAGCCGATCCCCTTAGGACGAACTTAATCCGTTCCAGCTTTATAAACCCTGCCATGTCATTTATCCAGGTCTCCACACCCGGGGGCTTGGCTTCCTTCCACATCAACAGTATCCTGCGCCGGGCTACTAGGGATGCAAAGGCCAAAACATCAGCCTCTTTTGCCTCCTGCACTCCCGGCTCTTCTGCAACCCCGAATATAGCCAACCCCCAGCTTGGTTCGACCTGGACCCCCACCACCTTCGAAAGCACCTTTGTCACCCCCACCAAAAACCCCTGTAGTGCCGGACATGACCAGAACATGTGGGTGTGATTCGCTGGGCTTCTCGAGCATCTCGCACACCTATCCTCTACTCCAAAAAATTTACTGAGCCGTGCTCCAGTCATATGCGCCCTGTGTAACACCTCAAATTGTATCAGGCTTAGCCTGGCACACGAGGACGATGAGTTTACCCGACTTAGGGCATCAGCCCACAGCCCCTCCTCAATCTCCTCCCCCAGCTCTTCTTCCCACTTCCCTTTCAGCTCATCTACCATAATCTCCCCCTCGTCCCTCATTTCCCTATATATGTCTGATACCTTACCGTCCCCCACCCATGTCTTTGAGATCACTCTGTCCTGCACCTCCTGCGTCGGGGGCTGCGGGATTTCCCTCACCTGTTGCCTCGCAAAAGCCCTCAGTTGCATATACCGGAATGCATTCCCTTGGGGCAACCCATATTTTTCGGTCAGCGCTCCCAGACTTGCAAACGTCCCATCTACAAACAGATCTCTCAATTGTGTTATTCCTGCTCTTTGCCATGTTCCAAATCCCCCATCCATTCTCCCCGGAGCAAACCTATGGTTATTTCTTATCGGGGACCACACCGAGGCTCCCGTCTTTCCCCTATGCCGTCTCCACTGCCCCCAAATTTTCAGAGGAGCCACCACCACCGGGCTTGTGGTGTATTTCTTCGGTGAGAACGGCAACGGCGCCGTCACCATAGCTTGTAGGCTAGTCCCCCTGCAGGACGCCCTCTCCAATCTCTTCTCCCATCCACTTACATACCATTGAGATATTGGCGGCCCAGTAGTACTCACTTAGGCTCGGTAGTGCCAGCCCCCCACTATCCCTACTACGCTGCAAAAATCCCTTCCTCACTCTCGGGGTCTTCCCGGCCCACACAAAACTCATGATACTCTTCTCAATCCTTTTGAAAAAAGCCTTCGTGATCACCACCGGGAGGCACTGAAACACAAAGAGGAATCTCGGGAGGACCACCATTTTAACCGCCTGCACCCTCCCTGCCAGTGACAGGGATACCATGTCCCATCTCTTGAAGTCCTCCTCCATCTGTTCCACCAACCGCGTTAAATTTAACCTATGCAATGTACCCCAATTCTTGGCTATCTGGATCCCCAAGTAGCGAAAGTCCCTTAGAACATAGAACATAGAACAATACAGCGCAGTACAGGCCCTTCGGCCCACGATGTTGCACCGAAACAAAAGCCATCTAACCTACACTATGCCATTATCATCCATATGTTCATCCAATAAACTTTTAAATGCCCTCAATGTTGGCGAGTTCACTACTGCAGCAGGTAGGGCATTCCACGGCCTCACTACTCTTTGCGTAAAGAACCTACCTCTGACCTCTGTCCTATATCTATTACCCCTCAGTTTAAAGTTATGTCCCCTCGTGCCAGCTATATCCATCCGCGGGAGAAGGCTCTCACTGTCCACCCTATCCAACCCCCTGATCATTTTGTATGCCTCTATTAAGTCTCCTCTTAACCTTCTTCTCTCCAACGAAAACAACCTCAAGTCCATCAGCCTTTCCTCATATGATTTTCCCTCCATACCAGACAACATCCTGGTAAATCTCCTCTGCACCCGCTCCAAAGCCTCCACGTCCTTCCTATAATGCGGTGACCAGAACTGTACGCAATACTCCAAATGCGGCCGTACCAGAGTTCTGTACAGCTGCAACATGACCTCCCGACTCCGGAACTCAATCCCTCTACCAATAAAGGCCAACACTCCATAGGCCTTCTTCACAACCCTATCAACCTGGGTGGCAACTTTCAGGGATCTATGTACATGGACACCTAGATCCCTCTGCTCATCCACACTTTCAAGAACTTTACCATTAGCCAAATATTCTGCATTCCTGTTATTCCTTCCAAAGTGAATCACCTCACACTTCTCTACATTAAACTCCATTTGCCACCTCTCAGCCCAGCTCTGCAGCTTATCTATATCCCTCTGTAACCTGCTACATCCTTCCACACTATCGACAACACCACCGACTTTAGTATCGTCTGCAAATTTACTCACCCACCCTTCTGCGCCTTCCTCTAGGTCAGTGATAAAAATGACAAACAGCAACGGCCCCAGAACAGATCCTTGTGGTACTCCACTTGTGACTGTACTCCATTCTGAACATTTCCCATCAACCACCACCCTCTGTCTTCTTTCAGCTAGCCAATTTCTGATCCACATCTCTAAATCACCCTCAATCCCCAGCCTCCGTATTTTCTGCAATAGCCTACCGTGGGGAACCTTATCAAACGCTTTGCTGAAATCCATATACACCACATCAACTGCTCTACCCTCGTCTACCTGTTCAGTCACCTTCTCGAAGAACTCAATAAGGTTTGTGAGGCATGACCTACCCTTCACAAAGCCATGCTGACTATCCCTGATCATATTATTCCTATCTAGATGATTATAAATCTTGTCTCTTATAATCCCCTCCAAGACTTTACCCACTACAGACGTGAGGCTCACCGGTCTATAGTTGCCGGGGTTGTCTCTGCTCCCCTTTTTGAACAAAGGGACCACATTTGCTGTCCTCCAGTCCTCTGGCACTATTCCTGTAGCCAATGATGACATAAAAATCAAAGCCAAAGGTCCAGCAATCTCTTCCCTGGCCTCCCAGAGAATCCTAGGATAAATCCCATCAGGTCCCGGGGACTTATCTATTTTAAGCCTGTCCAGAATTGCCAACACCTCTTCCCTACGTACCTCAATGCCATCTATTCTGTTAGCCTGGGGCTCAGCATTCTCCTCCACAACATTATCTTTTTCCTGAGTGAATACTGACGAAAAATATTCATTTAGTATCTCGCCTATCTCTTCAGACTCCACACACAATTTCCCATCCCTGTCCTTGACTGGTCCTACTCTTTCCCTAGTCATTCGCTTATTCCTGACATACCTATAGAAAGCTTTTGGGTTTTCCTTGATCCTTCCTGCCAAATACTTCTCATGTCCCCTCCTTGCTCGTCTTAGCTCTCTCTTTAGATCCTTCCTCGCTACCTTGTAACTCTCCATCGCCCCAACCGAAACTTCACACCTCATCTTCACATAGGCCTCCTTCTTCCTCTTAACAAGAGATTCCACTTCCTTGGTAAACCACGGTTCCCTCGCTCGACGCCTTCCTCCCTGCCTGACCGGTACATACTTATCAAGAACACGCAATAGCTGATCCTTGAACAAGCCCCACTTATCCAGTGTGCCCAACACTTGCAGCCTACTTCTCCACCTTATCCCCCCAAGTCACGTCTAATGGCATCATAATTGCCCTTCCCCCAGCTATAACTCTTGCCCTGCGGTGTATACTTATCCCTTTCCATCATTAACGTAAACGTCACCGAATTGTGGTCACTGTCCCCAAAGTGCTCTCCTACCTCCAAATCCAACACCTGGCCTGGTTCATTACCCAAAACCAAATCCAACGTGGCCTCGCCTCTTGTTGGCCTGTCAACATATTGTTTCAGGAAACCCTCCTGCACACACTGTACAAAAAACGACCCATCTATTGTACTCGAACTATATCTTTTCCAGTCAATATTTGGAAAGTTAAAGTCTCCCATAATAACTACCCTGTTACTTTCGCTCTTATCCAGAATCATGTTCGCCATCCTTTCCTCTACATCCCTAGAACTATTAGGAGGCCTATAAAAAACTCCCAACAGGGTGACCTCTCCTTTCCTGTTTCTAACTTCAGCCCATACTACCTCGGAAGAAGAGTCCCCATCTAGCATCCTCTCCGCCACCGTAATACTGCTCTTGACTAGCAGCGCCACACCTCCTCCTCTTTTGCCTCCTTCTCTGAGCTTACTAAAACACCTAAACCCCGGAACCTGCAACATCCATCCCTGTCCCTGCTCTATCCATGTCTCCGAAATGGCCACAACATCGAAGTCCCAGGTACCAACCCATGCTGCCAGCTCCCCTACCTTGTTTCGTATACTCCTGGCATTGAAGTAGACACACTTCAAACCACCTACCTGAACACTGGCCCCCTCCTGCGACGTCAAATCTGTGCTCCTGACCTCTATACTCTCATTCTCCCTTACCCTAAAACTACAATCCAGGTTCCCATGCCCCTGCTGCATTAGTTTAAACCCCCCCCATGTGTTTAAACCATTTGTTACCTTCCTCAGCGGTAAGTCCTCTATTTCTCTGCTCTGCTCCCCTAGATGCACCACAAACAGCTCACTTTTCCCCATGTTCAGCTTATATCCTGAAAATTCTCCAAACTCCCCAAGTATCCGCATTATCTCTGGCATCCCCTCCGCCGGGTCCGCCACATACACCAATAAATCGTCCGCGTAAAGAGATACCTGGTGTTCCTCTCCTCCACTTCCTGGAACCCCTCAATGCTATTGCCAGGGGCTCAATCGCCAGTGCAAACAATAATGGGGACATCCCTGCCTCATCCCTCTATGGAGCCGAAAATACGCAGACCCCCGTCCATTCGCGACCATGCTCGCCATCGGGGCCCTATACAGCAGCTGTACCCATCTAATATACTCATCTCCAAAGCCAAATCTCCTCAACACCTCCCACAAATAATCCCACTCCACTCTAACAAATGCTTTCTCGGCATCCATCGCCACCACTATCTCCGCTTCCCCCTCTGGTGGGGGCATCATCATTACCCCTAGCAGCCTCCGTATATTCGTATTCAGGAAATCCTGACTATTGAAGGTGACATCCTATACAGATATTAAACTGGGATCCCAATGAGAGTAATTAAAAAGTGGTATAATAGAACAGCTCCTAATTCTCTTCCAAAATGTTGATGCCAATTTTCCCAATTTTTTTTGAGGGTGCTTACAAAGGAAATATCTCACTATGCCATCTTGGGTAACTGTGTTCACGTTTGAATTTGAGAATTACAAAAAAAAATTTTGATTTAGAGATCCGTTAGGGAAATTAAAATTATTACTTAGGGTTGAGATTTCCTGTGGCGTTGTGGACTGGAATGAGGGAAGGGGTAGTTGCAATCTGCAAATTACACCTGAAATTTTGCAATTAAACTGTGCCTATTTGCACAGAAATTTCCTGCCAATCTCGTTAGCATTTGCCATGACACAAATATGGACGTCAACAATTGAAAATCTCAGCGCCACTCCCGACGGCCCCGGGGAGATACTCAGGGAGTCGGTAGTAATAGCTTTGTTGAGAATTTGGAGGCAGTTTCGACAGCACTTCGGGTTGGGGGCAGGATCAAGGGAAATGCCGATTCGGGGGAACCATAGATTTGAGCCAGGGAAGTGGGATGGAAACTTTCGGAGATGGGAGGAGAAAGAAATTAGGATACTAAAAGATTTGTTTCTTGGAGGTCGTTTTGTGGGATTGAAGGAGCTGGGAGCGAAGTATGGGCTGGAGCAGGGGGAAATATTTAGATACATGCAGGTTCGAGACTTTGCCAGAAAGGACATACAGAGCTTCCCAGTAGAGCCGGCTTCCACATTGCTGGAGGAGGTGCTGATGAAAGGGGGATTGGATAAGGTGTAGTATCAGCGGTTTACGGAGATATTTTGGAGGAGGAGAAGGCGCCGCTTGAAGGGATAAAGGCAAAGTGGTAGGAAGAGTTGGGAGAGGGTATGGAGGAGGGGTTCTAGTGTGAGGTGCTCCGGAGGGGGAACGCCTCCACCTCATGTGCGAGGTTGGCGCTGATACAGCTGATGATGGTGTATGGAGCGCACCTTACAAGGGCGAGGATGAGCCGGCTCTTTGAGGGAGTAGAAGATGTATGTGAACGTTGCGGGGGGGGGGGGTGCAAACCACGTTCATATGTTTTGGTCCTGTCTAAAGCTGGAGGATTACTGGAAGGAGATGTTTCGGGTAATCTCTAAAGTGGTGCACGTGAAACTGGACCCGGGCCCTCGGGAGGCCATATTCAGGGTGTCGAACCAGCCGGGGTTGGAAATGGGCGCGGAGGCAGATGTTGTAGCCTTCGCCTCGTTGATCGCCCGAAGACGGATCCTGTTAGGATGGAGATCAACCTCTGCACCCTGTGCCCTGGCGGGGGGACCTGCTGGAATTCTTGACACTTGAAAAGGTCAAATTTGAACTGAGGGAAAGGATGGAGGGGTTCTACAATTCATGGGCGTTATTCATTATGCACTTTCAAGAATTGGATCACATCGAACATTGGGGGGGGGAGAAGAGGCTGGGAGGGTTGGGGGGGGGGGGGGGGGGGGGAGAGAGGGACTGTATGTGTTAATGGTGACTATGGGTGATTCCTGATTTCTTTTTGTCATTTGTTTATGTTAACAAGCGGGCTAATGTCTGGGGTATGGTGGGAGGATGGGATCGTCATTATTGATATGGGGATTGACATTACATTTGTTACTGATTATTGTTTATTCTTGGGTGTAAATTTGGGAGAAAATGTGAATATTTGAGAGAATAAAAAATATTTTTAAAAAACCAATTCAAAATCTGTGAGAACAATCAGGGACCAGGGAAAATGCTGAACTCGCACCACAAAATAGGAAAATTAAAGTTTGAAACAATACATCTCTCATGCACATTAGCACTCCGGTAGTTACTAGTTTTCACAAGTTTTATGGGCACATGGAAAGGGGAACTTTAAATGTTAGTTACATCAACTGTAAACCTTGAACTGTAAAGTAGCCAGTGCATTTTCCACACCCCACCTGTCCCCAAAATTACACACAAAGCAGAAACCTATCCAAGTGAAAAGCTATGGATATTTTGTATTTTGGAAACTTACCCCATGTTTAAAGACATGTGATTGTGTAAGAATTTAAATTTTTATTATTTATTCGGATCTCACAAAAACACATTCACAGAAATGGGACTTGCAAGTCTCAGTGAGGATAAATTTTTTTAAACTCTCAAAATGCCCAATAAATCAGCAGAAGAATGACTATTTCTCGCTGCACCTAAGACTTTGAACTCAATTTTGCCCATTTCAACCAGTGTTGTTGCAGGAAATTGGCCTGTGCAGCTCTTTAATGTTGGGAGGAGGGGGTGGGGGGAGAACCAGTACAGTCTGTTACCTAAATTATATAGCATGAGCAGGACAGTTAGCTCTTCTGTCCGAGGAGAAGCTAAATCTTTTGAACAGTCTGCAACAGGATCATTGCTGCCATCTGATATTTATTATTTTTATTAAGTTTCTTATGGTACCCAGTGGATAGAAATAGCAAATGTTGAACTTTGGGTGCAGCATGGTACTGGAAGCATATGACTTATATTGCACTCTCATGGTGATATTAAGTGCAAGACCTCAAAGCCAGCCCAAGTTAATAAGACTGATTTTTACAGATTAGGTGACACGAGTACTGCACCTTACTCTTTGACTGATTCACCTAAGTCTTTAGTTTTCCCATCAATCATGAGAGATGCAGAAAAACAGGAGCAGCCAGATAATTTAAAAAATACCATTGTGGGAAAAGAATGACGTCTTTTCAACCATTAGATTATAGTCATACCAGTTTACTAACCTTCTTGTGACAGACAGTACAGAGCGTCTGTAGGTTCTCAAAGGAGCACTGTCCTCCACCACCGTACACTGGTCTTATGTGGTCCACTTGCCAGAACTGCCCCTCCGTTGGATTCAAAATAATTTCATTCAACTGAAACCAACAGAACATTTTTTTAAAATGTCAGATTTAAGATAGAATTTTAATGGTGCGATCACAAATTATTGAAGAATCAATTGACAAATTGCAAATAAAGCTAAGCGAGAGGGAAAGAACGCAATAAAATGCAAAATTACTTTAGATGAGATTGTGGTGTGGAAATTTTCATTGGTTCCCGTACAAAACATGACCACAGAAACGGGATCATGATTTGGGTGTAAGCTACTTGGAGACGGTGTTTTTTTTTTTAAATCAGAAAGAAAATACATAACTTGTAAATTATATCGTGCCTTTAAATTCAGATCAGCCATTATCTTACTGACTGGCGGAGGAGGCTCGAGTGGCCCAATTTCCTGCTCCTGGTCAGAATTCATATGTTCGTTTGCACTTTTAATATAACCGAATGCCCCAAAAATGCTTCACAGGAAATAACATTTTGTTGTAAAACAAAATTTGGCACCAATCCATGTAAATAAATACGGAGACGGTTGACCAAAAGCTTAGACAAAGAGATAGGGTTTAAAGGAAGAATAAGAGTTGGAGAGGCAGAGAGGTTGAGAGAAGGAATTGCAGAACTTGGGACCTGAGCAGCTGCAGCTATGGCCACCGATGGCAGAGTGATTAAAATCTGGGCACTCGGGAAGCCAGAATTTGAGCAACACATGTTGGAGGGTTGTGGGGCTGAGGAGCTTACAGAGAGAGGGAATGGCAAATTCATGAAGGGATTTGAAGACAAGGGTGAGAATTTCAAATTTGAGGTGTTGCTTAATCGAGGGCCAATGCAGGTCAGAAAGCACAGAAGTGATGGATGATTGGGACTTGGTGCGATAAAGACAAAGGTCAGAGAGAGGGATTGATATGGTGGTTAAGGAATAGAGTTTGTGATGGGAACTGAAGACACTGCTTTTGGTTTTTCCAATATTTAAATGAAGGCAACTCCTACTCGCCCAGTACCAGATGTAAAAAAAGTCTAATAGTTTTGAGACAGAGAAAGATTCAAGGGGTCAATGGTGAGTTGGAGCTGGGTGTCGTCAGCGCGCATGTGAAAACTGATTTAACGCATTCAGATGATGTCGCTGACAGGTAGCAAGTATATGGGCCTCAGCTATTTACAATCTAGAGTAATCACTTAGATGAAGAGCAGAGGGTAATGTATCTAAGTTTGCTGATGATATAAAGCTGGCAGGAATGCAATTTGTGAAGAGGGCACAAATGTACTATAGATAGGTTAAGCGAGTTGGCAATAAGATGACAGGTGAAGTATAATGTGGGTAAGTGAGAGGTCTTAAGAGTAAAATAGCAGAATTTGTTTTGGAAGGAGTGAAATCTGTGTATGTTGAGGCTCAGAGGGACTTGGCTGTGCAAGTCAGCATGAATGTTAGCATGAAAGTACAGCAAGCAATTAATAATAATAATCGGACTTCCGGGTGCGGCGATGACCAGCTGAGTCGCACGTTTCGGCAGCTCCCGGTGTAACGGACTTTTGGGCTCTTAATAAGAGCCCCAACGGCAATTTTAACGGCTAAAAGTACTGTGCGGTGAACCAGAAGGGAATCCCCCCTGGATACGGATGGAAAAAGGAGAGGAAGGTGGCCGGATTGCGGTGGATCCTTTAGAGCAGCGGCAAGGAAGGCAAGCAAAAACCAAGATGGCGTCGGAAGGTGGCAGTTTAATATGGGGCCCTGAACAACACGAGTTTTTGAAACGCTGCGTGGAAGAACTCAAAAAGGAAATGGAGAAGGAGCTGTTGGCCCCGATATTACAGGCGATCGAAGGGCTAAAGGAGGAGCAAAAGACCCAGGAGCGGGAGCTTCGGGTCGTGAAGGCAAAGGCTGCCGAGAATGAGGACGACATACAGGGCCTGGTGGTGAAGACGGAGATGCACGAGGCACACCATAAACGATGTGTGGAAAGGCTGGAGGCGCTGGAGAACAACGCGAGGAGGAACAACCTAAGGATTCTTGGCCTTCCTGAAGGTGCGGAGGGAGCAGACGTCAGGGCATATGTGAGCACGATGCTGCACTCGTTAATGGGAGTGGAGGCCCCGGCGGGTCCGCTGGAGGTGGAGGGAGCATACCGAGTGATTGCGCGAGGACCGAGAGCAGGAGAAATTCCTAGAGCCATAGTGGTGAGATTCCTCCGTTTTAAGGACAAAGAGATGGTCCTTAGATGGGCAAAGAAAACTCGGAGCAGTAAGTGGGTGAACGCGGTGATCCGCGTATACCAAGACTGGAGTGCGGAGGTGGCGAGAAGGAGGGCGAGCTTTAATCGGGCCAAGGCGGTGCTTCACAAAAAGATGATAAAATTCGGAATGCTGCAACCGGCAAGACTGTGGGTCACATATCAAGGGAGGCACCACTACTTTGAGACGGCGGATGAGGCGTGGACTTTTATCGTGGAAGAAAAATTGGAATGAGCGGGTTATTAAAAAAAAGAACGTTTGAAACAAAGTGGTGGGGCGAGTATGGGGGGCGAAGAAGGGGGGAAAGAGGAGTTTTAGGTTATTAATCCTGCGATGTGGTAACTTTTCTCTCTTCCACAGGAGGTGGTGGGGGGAGGAAAGGAGGTGGAAGAGATGGGGCGTTGGCCATTGGGGGCGGGGCCAAGGGGGAAGCGCGGGCTCGGTTCCCGCGCTATGATAATCATGGCGGGAATAGGGAAGCAGGAAGGAGGGGGCATCGCACGGTGCGAGCCAAGGTCACGGGGGGAAGCCGAGGTCGGCCAGAGTTTGCTGACTTCTGGGAGCAACATGGGGGGGCGTAACTACGCTAGTGGGGGATCTAGCGGGGGGGGGGGGGGGGGTGGGAGGGGGGAATTATTGGGCTGCTGCTGCTGGGGAGAGGGGGGAGCTGGTATGGGGTGGGATGGGCGGGGGGGGCACCGCCTGGGGGGGACACAGCTGCGTGGGAAGCGGGTGAGGAGCTGGAAAAAGGGGATGGCTAATCGACAAGGGGGGGGGGGGGTAAAAAGCCCCCCAACCCGGCTGATCACGTGGAACGTGAGAGGGCTGAATGGGCCGATAAAGAGGGCACGGGTACTCGCACACCTTAAGAAACTTAAGGCAGACGTGGTTATGTTACAGGAAACGCATTTGAAACTGATAGACCAGGTGAGACTACGCAAAGGTTGGGTGGGGCAGGTGTTCCATTCGGGGCTAGATGCGAAAAACAGGGGGGTGGCTATATTAGTGGGGAAGCGGGTAATGTTTGAGGAAAAGACTATAGTGGCGGATAGCGGGGGCAGATACGTGATGGTGAGTGGCAAACTACAGGGGGAGACGGTGGTTTTGGTAAACGTATATGCCCCGAACTGGGATGATGCCAATTTTATGAGGCGTATGCTAGGACACATCCCGGACCTAGAGGTGGGAAAGTTGGTAATGGGGGGAGATTTCAATACGGTGTTGGAACCAGGGCTGGACAGTTCGAGGTCCAGGACTGGAAGGAGGCCGGCAGCAGCCAAGGTGCTTAAAGATTTTATGGAGCAGATGGGAGGAGTAGACCCGTGGAGATTTAGCAGACCTAGGAGTAAGGAGTTTTCGTTTTTCTCCTATGTCCACAAAGTCTATTCGCGAATAGACTTTTTTGTTTTGGGAAGGGCGTTGATCCCGAAGGTGAGGGGAACGGAGTATACGGCTATAGCCATTTCGGATCACGCTCCACATTGGGTGGACTTAGAGATAGGGGAGGAAACAGAAGGGCGCCCACCCTGGAGAATGGACATGGGACTAATGGCAGATGAGGGGGTGTGTCTAAGGGTGAGGGGGTGCATTGAAAAGTACTTGGAACTCAATGACAATGGGGAGGTCCAGGTGGGAGTGGTCTGGGAGGCGCTGAAGGCAGTGGTTAGAGGGGAGCTGATATCAATAAGGGCACATAAAGGAAAGCAGGAGAGTAGGGAACGGGAGCGGTTGCTGCAAGAACTTCTGAGGGTGGACAGGCAATATGCGGAGGCACCGGAGGAGGGACTGTACAGGGAAAGGCAAAGGCTACACGTAGAATTTGACTTGCTGACAACGGGTACTGCAGAGGCACAGTGGAGGAAGGCACAGGGTGTACAGTACGAATATGGGGAGAAGGCGAGCAGGTTGCTGGCCCACCAATTGAGGAAAAGGGGAGCAGCAAGGGCAATAGGGGGAGTGAGGGATGAGGAAGGAGAGATGGAGCGGGGAGCGGAGAGAGTGAATGGAGTGTTCAAGGCATTTTATAAAAAATTATACGAAGCTCAACCCCCGGATGGGAGGGAGAGAATGATGGGCTTTCTGGACCGGCTGTAATTTCCCAAGGTGGAGGAGCAGGAAAGGGTGGGACTGGGAGCACAGATTGAAATAGAGGAAGTAGTGAAAGGAATTAGGAGCATGCAGGCGGGGAAGGCTCCGGGACCGGATGGATTCCCAGTTGAATTTTACAGGAAATATGTGGACTTGCTCGCCCCGCTACTGATGAGGACCTTTAATGAGGCAAAGGAAAGGGGACAGCTGCCCCAGACTATGTCTGAGGCAACGATATCGCTTCTCCTAAAGAAGGAAAAGGACCTATTTAGACCTATTTCCCTCGCTAAGATTCTGGCCAAGGTAATGGCAATGAGGATAGAGGATTGTGTCCCGAGGGTGGTCCATGAGGACCAAACTGGGTTTGTGAAGGGGAGACAGCTGAATACGAATATACGGAGGCTGCTAGGGGTAATGATGATGCCCCCACCAGAGGGGGAAGCGGAGATAGTGGTGGCGATGGATGCCGAGAAAGCATTTGATAGAGTGGAGTGGGATTATTTGTGGGAGGTGCTGAGGAGATTTGGTTTTGGAGATGAGTATGTTGGATGGGTGCAGCTGTTGTATAGGGCCCCAGTGGCGAGTGTGGTCACGAATGGACGGGGATCTGCATACTTTTGGCTCCATAGAGGGACAAGGCAGGGATGCCCTCTGTCCCCATTACTGTTTGCACTAGCGATTGAGCCCCTGGCAATAGCATTGAGGGGTGCCAAGAAGTGGAGGGGAGTACTTAGAGGAGGAGAAGAACACCGGGTATCTCTGTATGCGGATGACTTGTTATATGTAGCGGACCCGGCGGAGGGGATGCCAGAGATAATGCGGACACTTCGGGAGTTTGGAGAATTCTCAGGATATAAACTGAACATGGGGAAAAGTGAGTTGTTTGTGGTGCATCCAGGGGAGCAGAGCAGAGAAATAGAGGACTTTCCGCTGAGGAAGGTAACGAGGGACTTTCGTTACTTGGGGATCCAGATAGCCAAGAATTGGGGTACATTGCATAGGTTAAATTTAACGCGATTGGTGGAACAAATGGAGGAGGACTTCAAGAGATGGGACATGGTATCCCTGTCACTGGCAGGGAGGGTGCAGGCAGTTAAAATGGTAGTCCTCCCGAGATTCCTCTTTGTGTTTCAGTGCCTCCCGGTGGTGATCACGAAGGCTTTTTTCAAAAGGATCGAAAAGAGTATCATGGGTTTTGTGTGGGCCGGGAAGACCCCGAGAGTGAGGAAGGGATTCTTACAGCGTAGTAGGGATAGGGGGGGGCTGGCACTACCGAGCCTAAGTGAGTACTACTGGGCCGCCAATATCTCAATGGTGAGTAAGTGGATGGGGGAAGAGGAGGGAGCGGCATGGAAGAGATTGGAGAGGGCGTCCTGTAGGGGGACTAGCCTACAAGCTATGGTGACGGCCCCATTGCCGTTCTCACCGAAGAAATACACCACAAGCCCGGTGGGCCTAGTGTTACTTGTTTATTAGCCCGAGTCTGAATGCTTTCTAGGTCTCGCAGCATATGGAAACTGATGCTTTAGTATCTGAGGTGTCGTAAACTGTATCGAACAACGTGTAATCATCAGCAAACATCCCCACTTCTGATGAGGAGCAGTATCCTAGGGATATTTTTTTCTTTCTCTAGCCCTAGGATGCCAAGGCTAATTGAATAACATTTTAGCCCATATCATTTTTCAAACAAATGGATAAATTATTCTACGGATCCTGCAAAATCTAAAATTCAAATGCAACTATTTTTTGAAATAATTTTTGTTCTATGTTTAAAATCTAGTGTTCAAGGCACAATTAAAGGAATGAAAGTGAAATTAGTTACCGTAATAACAATAATGGTGCAATGCAAGGATACAAATAACTTGAAAGAGTTGAATTACAAAGTATCAGCAATGGATGAATTAGATCATCAACTTGTATGTGTATACTACATTTAGGAAAGTAAAGCAAACCAAGGTGATTCATACGAGTGAGATGAACAAAAATGGGTAGCAAGCCGAAGAAGTTGACTTTATCAAGGAGATCAAAAGTTTAGTCAAAGGTTTAAAGGAGCTCCAAAGCGAGGCCATGGGGCTTTCAAGGTGATGAGAATGTTTTAAAAATTGAGGTTTTAATGGACCATGAGTCAATGTAGATCAGCAAACACAGGAGTGATGGGTAAATGAGACTAGGTGCAAGTTGTGAGCTCAAGTTCATGAAGGATGGAAGCTCGAAGGCCATCCAGTAGAGTGTGGGAGTAAATTGGTCCATGGCTAACAAAAGGCTGGATGAGCTACGGTTGATGAATCATGCACAACAATAGAGCCAATAGTACTTGGCATGCCCATGGTCTGAGTCAGTGGTTTTCGAGAGAGATAAAAGTTACTCATCTCATTGTGGTGAAAACCTTCTGATTTAACACTACGTTCAATCCTAAGGCAATAATCAAGGCATTATCAACGCTGAAAATGGAAGGTCAAAACAGCACACCAACCCAACCCTACCCCCAGAGAATAAACATTTTTCTGCTCAATTTCAGAATTCCAAAACATTGCTTGGAAAGCCTGACAAAGCAAGAGCCAACCCTCAGACAGGTATTATACAAGATAAATGGGCAGTTGCATTGTGCCTCTCAGCTCTCTATCATATACAGATGGAATCGGAAGCTGACATCAACTTGGCAGGAAGAAGAAATGAAACTCAGTGCAGGAACATGATTGAACCTTACCTGCCTTACTTTGTTCTCTTATCCAGGCCTATTTATGTTTTATTTTAAAACAATAAAATGTATGCACATGAACATTGCAAATGCTTCATTTTCGGTTCAGTAAAACTCACCTGATCCAGTGGAAGTTGCGCCAGCCATGTATTTTCAAGGAGCTCCTTCCGCTGGGTCCTCAGTGTATCTCGGACATGAAGGTACAGCTGCTGAGCATTGAGGCCACACTGCTGGCAGATTCCACGCTCAGCTTCAAAAACCTTTGATCTCATATAGCATCGATTGGACCGAACCAAAAAGTCTTCCTGACATTTTTGGGAGCAATATCGTGTGTCCCAAGCTGTAGATTCTTGATGGTTGCTGACCTGGATTGTTGGCTGTTGACAACCAAGGCAAAGTGGGTTTCCTTCTTTGTTCACAGCTTGTACATAGCCAATTTCCAAGGAGATGCCAGCTATTTCATCACTGAGAGGCAATTGAGAGGTTGTGTGGCAGATTTTATTCTCGATGATTTCATTTGTGTCACTGAAAACAAGACAAATATAATATGATAAGCATACATTTTTGATGATTTAACAACCGGTAGAAAATATGTTATCTTTAAATATCTTTAAAGTGTGTCTGCTCTTTGTAAATTTGGCTGTTCTACGAAGTATTAATCGTCTTTGATAAAATGTAATTCACATCGAAGCATGCGCTAACATCTTAAAAATTATTTTTGTGTTACTGATCATAGAATCATTGAATTTACAGTGCATAAGGAGGCCATTCGGCCCATTGTGTCTGCACAGGCACTTTAGCATGGCCAATCCACTTAACCTGCCATCTTTGACTGTGGGAGGAAACGGGAGACTCTGAGGAAACCTTCGCAGACACTGAGTGAACATGCAGACTCCACACAGACAGTGACCCAAGCCGGGAATCGAACCTGGGAACCTGGAGCTGTGAAGGGACTGTGCTAACCATTGTGCTACCGTGCCACCCAACATACAGAGGCTGCTACTCCATTTATACTTAATTATTAATATGGGTTGCAAATATAAAGTTAATGCAAAGTTTCAAATGTTCGAACAATTTTTCTTCAAATGCAGTCACATGATTTTGGCTTTGTTAATCATATTGGCTCATAATCTTTGAAACTTATAAAGCTGTATGAAGCATTTTGCCATATTTACAGCTCAAATTTAATAATCACACTTGGTGGATTGCGACAATGTTTAAATTGAATATTTTCAGAAACCTGACAGGAGATTGTTTGAAACAGTAGCGTGTATTCAAGCTCAAATACAAGAGGAAAATAGTTATGGATCATTAATGCAAAATAAATAATGATTGCAAAGATAAGAAACTTGTCAATAAACCTCCAACATGTATTATTGCTCAAGTGACAGGAGTTAATCTAAATTTCAGGTTTTTAAGGTAGGAAAAGACAGATGGTTGAGTGAACAGAAACTTAATATAGCACTGCTATATAACGCATACTTATCATACAACATCTTACAATCAGCTTTATAGCATTAAAAGATGCCACCAGTTAATTTATTTGACAATATCAACTGAAAATAAATCAAAAAGTGGCTTTCTGGCAAGTTGTTTGATTATTCCTTCAATGATGAAATGCTATGCAAGAACTGTATCAAACATAGGCCACACCATTTTTATCTTTCATTGGTATATAATTTAAACGGGAAACAATAGAAACATACGTGTTTGAATTTTTCACGATTGTTTGACTGGAAGTTTTGGTTTTATTTTTGCCATGGAATGTTGTCTCACTTGCTATAATTCTTACAGTTCCGCCTTCACTGTGTGCCTTCTTCAGAGACACAGCAGCTACATCTTCTTTTGTAATAAATCTAAATAAAATAAATATTTTATACTGATTTCTAATGAGACACTTTATTAAGAACAAAGAAACATAGAATTGCAAAAAATAAAACAAACAAACTAGTCTTTACAAATGGTGCACACCAGTTTTCATCCTTTATTTTTAAATTAAATTAATTTTTTTAATTTAGAGTACCCAATTCATTTTTTCCAATTAAGGGGCAATTTAGCGTGGCCAATCCACCTAGCTTGCACATTTTTGGGTTGTGGGGGCGAAACCCACGCAAACACGGGGAGAATGTGCAAACTCCACACGGACAGTGCTCCAGAGCCGGGATCGAACTTGGGACCTCGGCTTCGTGAGGCCGCAGTGCTAACCCACTGCGCCACCGTGCTGCCCTTTTAAATTTAATTTAACAATTGGAACAAATAGGAACTCTGGAAGAAAAAAAAAAGAAAATTCCAAAAACCAGACTCACTAAAAACTCAGCAATAATCTCCTCTCCATCACGGAAAAAAAGACAAACATTTTAATCTATCTTGAACGGAATGAGCTAAATTGAGAAAAAATAAAGAATAAGGCACCATACTCTGAAAACCTTGGGTTTTAACGGAGCACTCGAATATATAGGAACATCCCAATAAAGTCTTACCTTTTTGTACAGCTTTTTGCACGCTGGCCTTTCAAGATGTTCTCTAGTGCAAGAAAAGGACTGCAGAAAACCTGGCCACTCTTCCTAATTATTCTTTGTTTCATGGCAGTCAAGCCGAGCCATTCGCATACAAATCGCAGAAGCTGGAAATTTGTAACAGAAAAATCATGGGGTTAAATTGCAGAAGCATAGATCAAATAAACTGATATTGTGGCAGACAAAGCTATTTATTTTACTGCTATTTCTAGAACAGAAGGTGCTTAAGGTAATGTTAAGATTTTCTGTGTGTAAGTTAATAATACATTCTCCTGCACTAAATTAGCGGTGACAATATTAACAGTACTACCAATGGCTTTATGTCGCAAGTGGCCTAGAATATACAACATTAACTTAATGTTTATTTTCAAAAAAATACCATGCATTGGATAGACTAAAAGTCATCACTAGTTACTATTTCAGCATGACTGATGCACAATTTTATTGCTCAGATTTATTGCAATCCAATGCACACAATAATAATCTTTAATATTGTCACAAGTAGGCTCACATTAACACTGCAATGAAGCCACTGTGAAAAGCCCCTAATCGCCACACTCCGGCCCCTGTTCAGGTACACGGAGGAAGAATTCAGAATGTCCAATTTACCTAACATCCCGTCTTTCGGGACCTGTGGGAGGAGACCGGAGCACCCGGAGGAAACCCACACAGACACAGGGAGAATGTGCAGACTCTGCACAGACAGTGACCCACGCCAGGAATCGAACCCGGGGCCCTGCCGCTGTGAAGCAATAGTGCTAACCACTGTGCTGCTCGATAAATACTGTCTTGCATATGTGCACGTTTTAAAGACACAAAGTACATTAAAATAACCACTGATTCAATGTACAACTAGTAGCACCATTTTTAATGTAAAATGCCTTCAATTATTATCAAATGTTTCGACTGACAGCAATAATGATGAGCCTAGGCTCACTGGACGCATTCATGCCTTGGAGTCAGAAAAGTATGGATTGAGATCTCAGCCCAGAGACCCGAGCACATACTCCAGCCTGACATTTCAATACCGAATAAAAAGCCTTGTGATGGGGATATTAAACTGAGGCTCACTCAGATTGACACAAGATATTTATTAAAAGATAAACAAGGGAATTTTTATGATGGTCTGGACAATATTTATTCCACCACTAACAGCTAAAACAAATTATTTAATAATTACATTATTGTTGTTTGTGAAATCTTGCTGTATGAATTTTTTTTGCCTAAGTCCACACTTCACAAAGAATCGCATTGGCTGTAAAGTCCTCTGGGACATCTTGATACTTTGAAAGCTGCTGTATAAGTACCCACATTATTCAGTTGCAATTGTATGAATATGTACTGTTCTTCAGTAAACTTCTTGTAACTCAATACTTTGCCTTTTTAAAAATTCATTCATGGGATATGGGTGTTGCTGGCAAGGTCAGCATTGATAGCCCTTGACAAGGTGCTATGAGCTGTCTCCTTGAACCACTGCAGTCCATGTGTTGTACGTACATCAACAGTGCTGCTGGGCAGGTAGTTCCAGAATTTTGACTCGTCGACAATGAAGGAACAATTATACATTTCCGAATCAGGATGGTACGTGGCTTGAGAGGGTGCCTGCAATATACTTTATCATACCCTAGCTGTTGCACAGTATTTGTGGCAATTTTAGGACGTCTACTTTGTCAGACCTAATTCTATTTAATACAAGTAGTGGTACTCCGATCTTTTGCCAAAACGACCATTACAGATTAAAGGATTCCGACAATACCTGACAGACAAAATAAATCTTTAAAATGATTCCACTTAAATATATGAAATGCAATTCAATCTTACCGCTGCACGATTAGTTTTCTGATCAAAGAATGTTGGTAAATCCTCCCAGTTCTCTGACTTAATATCCAGAGGAATAAAATTGCAGTGTAAAGGCTCTCCCTTCTAACAATAAACAAATAGTGGCAATCATTTACTTGAACTCGTCAGTACTGCACTTTGCACAAATGATAAAGATGTCAGGGGTTGCCAATGGGATCTAATAAACAGTGAAAACAACATACTTTCTATTTTATATTTAGTAGCAATAAACAGGTATATTAAAATAGTTGTACTAATAACTCTGAGCACAAATCCAATTAAATGAAATGTAGTCTACAAAATTAATATTTCAAACTAGAATTCATTCTAATCAATTCTTCAGGGTCATCTTGAAAAACAAAATAATCCCTGGCACATTTTCAAAGAAGTGTGCAGGAGAGCATGCCAGAACAGCACCAGGCATGCCTAAAAGTGAGGTGCTAACACAGAGAAGCTACAACAAATGGTTACAACACATGCGATACAGACCTAAGCGCTCCCAACCAACAGATCAGTTGAAACCTTGTTGTCTTACCCCACCCAGTCGTTGTTGGTGGTGGACAACTAACCAGAGGAGGTGATTCCACAAATATCCCCATCCTCAATGATGGTGAAGCAGAGCATGCCAGTGCAAATGACAAGGCTAAGGGTCTGTAACCATCTTCACCAGATGTGCAAAGACAATGTGGTACACTCCACGTGATACCAAGAAACTTCTAAAGGTACTAGATACAGCAAAGACTACATCCCAACTATTGTACTGAAAACGTGTGCTCCAGAACTGGCTACACCAGGACAGTCACATCATTGGCATCTGCCAGACAATGTAGAAAATTGCCCAGATATGCCCTTTCCACAAAAAGGACATATCCAGCCCAACCAAATGCCATCCGATCAGTCTACTTTCGATCATCAAAGTGAGGGAAGATGCTGTTGACAGTGCCATCAAGCAGCACATTCACCACAACAACCAGCTCACAGGTGTTCAGTGTGGGTTCCGCCAGAGCCACTCAGCTCCGGATAACAGTTCAGCCTTAATCCAAACATGGGCAAAAGATCTGAACTTAAGCAGCATGGTGAGAGTCATTGACATCAAAGCAGCATTTGATCTGGCGTGACATCAAGTTGTCAGAGAAAACCTTGAGTCAAATGGAAATGAGGGAAGTCTCCACATAGGTTGGAGTCATTCCCCACACAATTGAAGATGGTTGTGGTTGTTGGGAGGCTAATCATCTCGGTGTGAGAACAGGAGTTTTTCATAGTGGTGTCCTAGACCCAACCATCTTCAGCTGCTTCATCAATGACTGTCCCTCCAACGTATCAGGTGAGGAGGTTTGCTGATGATTACAATATGATACTAATGCAGTCTGCATCCATATGCAGCAGGATCTGGGCAAACAGCAGGAGTGGCAAATAACATCCACACTACAAGTGCCAGAAAATGACCACCTCAGCAAGAGAAAATCTAACCATCTTCCCATGACATTTAATAGCATTATAATTACAGACCAGAAACTTAAATGGATGAAACCATATAATAACTGTGGCTTCAAGAGCAGGTCGGAGGTTGGGAATACTGCACTTCCTGATTCGACCTGTCCACCATCGACAAGGCTCAAGTCAGGAATATGATGAAATACTCTCCACTTGCCTGGATGCCTCCAGCTTCTTCAACACTCAAGAAGCTCAACACACTCCAAGGCAAAGGAGCCTGCTTGATCAGCACCCCACCCACTCTCTTCACCCGTGCACAGTGGAAGTGTATACTATATACCAGATGCACTGCAGCAACTCGCCATGCCTCCTTTGACAGCATTTTCCAAATGCATGACCTCTAGAATCGCGAAGGACAGGGACAGCAAACGCTTGGGAAAACCACCATTTACACGTCCCGCTTTAAGTCACACACCATCCTGGGTTGAAACTACATCCCTTTTAAGACCATAAGATGTGGGAGCAGAATTAGGCCATTTTGCCCATATGTTCTGCTCTGCCATTCGATCATGGCTGATATGTTTCTCATTCCCATTCTCCTGCCCTCTGCCCATAATCCTGAAATCAGCCATGATTGAATGGTGGAGTGGACTCGATGGGCCGAATGGCCTTACTTCCGCTCCTATGTCTTATGGTCTTAACATGCCTGACAGCAATGTGGGTGCACCTACACCACATGGACTGCGGGGGTTCAAAAAGGCAGCTCCCCACCACCTTCACAAGGACAATGAGGGTTTGTTGGCCTTAACAGCAACACTCGTGTTCAGAGAATGAATGAAAAGGAAGAAATCGATACAGGGCCGTCTGGAGAGCAAAGTAACTCCTGCTACGTTTTCTTCCCACTGACCTGACCCTTTATTGTCTCTGAAGAAAAGTGCAGTAACTCATGGAATTCTTTGGCACTAAGAATCTGAAAAGCTGCTTAGCTGTCTTTGTCAAATCCTTTATGTTCACTTGGCCAAGATTTCACCTGCCCCATTGTCCAGCTCAGTGGCACTGCCCATTTGCTTCCACTCTTAGATGACCCAAATAGAAATTTAAACATAAATCTATGCTATTTTATTTTGCTTGATTAATCTGAACGAGTAGACAATGCTATTTTGCTCAAACAAATAAAAACTGACCATTATATTCAATTGTGAATATGATGTACTTCCATGACATGTAGAACTGATTTTACATAGTTTAAAACATTTGCTGAATGTATTTGTGATGAGGATAAACAATGCTGCAGTGCCAAATCTAAGAAGTTTGGTGAAGCAGTCTTATGTTGTGATGAGTCAGATTTCCCTGAGGATTTGCACCGTTGTAATGATGCATCTTTGTCAGAGGGAACCTTGAACAGTACAAAATAAAAAGGAAATTATGAAGTAAGTTATATTCTTTAAGAAACTCCACATTCTCTGAATTGTGTAGCCACTCAGCGCGCTGTAAACATTTAGAAGTATCTTGGCACATCGGCCCCCCCCTCACTAAAATCAAGCTACTTTCCAACATTTAAGCCAGTTTTTACGCTTTTGGATTTAGACTTAAAATCAAGGCAAAGGTATCTGAGCTATGGCTTAATTTATTGTTGTCCATGCCGATCTTGAAGCAGAGAGAAAATATCAAACCAAACCGTATTCCACCATGAGATTTATCATTCGTAAATCTGAATTAGAAGGTTGTTGGCTCCAAGTACCAACCAATGGGTTGATTTTAAAGTTTAGTCGCTTAGTGTGTACTCACTGCCTGACAGGTAACCCATTCATGAACCAAGCCTTTTTGAGGCAAAGTATTTCTTTGCTTGCTGGATGCACCAAATACGTCACAGGGAATAACAGTTGGAGCCCGAAGGGAGGAGGGGAGAGGGGAGGGAGTCAAACAGAGCAGCAAATGTTTAAACCAATTAAGAAGTGATTTTTAAAAAAGTTAATTTGCGGGTCGAGGGCGCCGCTGGCTAAACCTGCATTTATTGCTCATCTCCACTTGCCCTTCAGAAGGGGCTGGTGAGCTGCCTTCTTGAACCGTTGCAGTCCCAGAGGTGTAGGTACATCCACAGTGCTGTTAGGGGGAGAGTTCCAGAATTTTTCCCCAGAGACAGTGAAGGAACGGCAATGTATTTCCAAGTCAGGATGAAATGAAATGAAAATCGCTTATTGTCACAAGTAGGCTTCAAATGATGTTACTGTGAAAAAGCCCCTAGTCGCCACATTCCGGCGCCTGTTCGGGGAGGCTGGTACGGGAATTGAACCGTGCTGCTGGCCTGCCTTGGTCTGCTTTCAAAGCCAGCGATTTAGCCCTGTGCTAAACCGGCCCCTGATGGTGAGTGATTTGGAGGGGAACCTCCTGGTGTTGGGATTCCCAGATATCTGCTGCGCTTCTAGGTGGTAGTGGTAATGGGTTTGGAAAGGGACTGCAGTTTTGCTAGGGCTCCTTGATGCCATATAGTCAAATGCTGCCTAAGGATCCTTAGATGTTGATTATGGGGGAATTCAGTGATGATAATGCCATTGAATGTCAAGGGGCGATGGTTAGATCCTCTCTTGTAGGGGATGGTTATTGCCTGGCACTTGTGTGGCGTGAAAGTAACTTGCCACTTTTCAGCCAAAGCCTGGAATTTGACCAGGTCTTGCTGCATTTGGACCATGGATTGCTTCATTATCTGAGGAATGGTGCATGGTGAACATAATGCAGTCATCAGCGAACATCCCCACTTCTGACCTCATGATGGAAGGGAGGTCATTCATGAAGCAGCTGAAGATGGTTGGGCCTAGGACACTACCCTGAGGGACTCCTGCAGTCATGTCCTGGAGCTGAGATGATTGACCTCCAACCATCACAACCATCTTCCTTTGTGCCAGGAATGACTCTAACCAGCGGAGAGTTTTCCCCGATTCCCATAGACTCCAGTTTTGCTAGGGCTTTTTGATGCCATTCTCGGTCAAACGCTGCCTTGATATCAAGGACTGCCACTCTCACCTCAGGCATTCAGTTCTTTTGACCATGTTTGAACCAAAACTGCAGTGAGGCCAGGAGCTGAGTGACCCTGGCGGAACCAAACCGAGCATTCGTGAGCAGGTTCTAGCTGAGTAAGTGCTGCTTGAGAGCACTGTTGATGACTTCTTCCATCACTTTACTGATGATGGAGAGTAGACTGATAAGGCGGTAATTGGCTGGATTGGATTTGTCTTGTTTCATGTGTACAGGACACACCTGGGCAATTTTCCAAATTGCCGTGTAAATGCCAGTGTTGTAGCTGTACTGGAACAGCTTGGCTAGGGGTGCGCTAGGTTATGGAGCACAAGTTTTCAGTACTATTGCTGTAATATTGTCAGGGCCCATAGCCTTTGCAGTGTCCAATGCAGTCAGCTGTTTCTTGATATCATGTGGTATGAATCGTATTGGCTGAAGATTAAGATCTGTGATGCTGGGGACCTCCGGAGAACACGATGGATCATTCACTCGGCACTTCTGGCTGAAGATTGTTGCGAATGCCTCAGCCATGTTGTCTTTTGCACATATGTGTTGGGCTCTTCCATAATTGAGGATGGGGATATTTATGAAGCCTCCTCCTCCAGTGAGTTGTTTAATTGTCCACCACCATTCAAGGCTGGATGTGGCAGGACTACAGAGCTTAGGTCTGATGCATTTGTTGTAGAATCGCTTAGCTCTATTACTTGCTGCTTATGCTGATTGGCACACAAGTAATCCTGTGTTGTACATTCACCAGGTTGAAGTTTTCGATATGCCAGATGTTTGTTTCTGGCATGCTCTCCTGCACGTTTCATTGAACCAGGGTTGAACAGGCTTGGTGATAATAGTAGAGTGGGGGATATGCCAGGCCAGAGGTTGAATACCATTCTGCTGCTGCTGATGGGCCACAGCGCCTCATGGATGCCCATCCTTGAATTGCTAGATCTGTTCGAAGTCTATCCCATTTAGCACGGTGATAGTGCCACACAACACGATGGAGGGTATTCTCAATGTGAAGGTGGGACTGTCTCCACAAGTGTGGTCGTCACTTCTACCGATGCTGTCATGGACAGATGTAACTGTGGCAGGTAGATTGGTGAGGATGAGGCCAAGTATGTTTTTCTCTCTTGTTGGTTCCCTCACCACCTGCTGCAGTCCCAGTCTAGCGGCTATGTCCTTGAGGACCTCAGTCTGTGGAGGTACGTCCGAGCTACTCTTGGTGATGGACATTGAAGTCCCCCACCCAGTGCATATTTTGCGCCCTTGCCACCCTCAGTGCTTCCTCCAAGTAGTGTTCAACATGGAGGAGTACGGATTCATCAGCTGATGGTGGCTGGTACGTGGGAATCAGCAGGAGGTTTCATTTCCCATATTTAACCTGAAGCAATGAGACTTCATGGCGTCCAGAGTTGATGTTGAGCTCTCCCAGGACAACTCCCTCCCAACTGTATTACTCTTCTGCCGTCAGATCTGCTGGGTCTGTCTTGCCAGAAAGACAGGACATACCCAGGAATGATGATAGAAACATAGAAAATAGAAGTAGGTGGAGGCCATTCAGCCCTTCGAGCCTGCTCCGCCATTCATTATGATCATGGCTGATCATCAAGTTCAATGATAATAGTGTCTGGGACATTGTAAGGTGATATTCTGTGAGTATGACTATGTCAGGCTGTTGCTTGACTAGTCTGTGACACAGCTCTCCCAACTTTGGTACAAGCCCCAAGATGTTAGTAAGCAGGAATTTGCAGGATTGGCAGGGTTAGTTTTGCCTTTGTCGATGCGGAATGATCTGTCTGTTTTCATTCCTTTTCCATGTGTTTGTAGCGCATGAATACAAACTGAGTGGCTTGCTGGGCCATTTCAGAGGGCATTTTAGCAGTCAACCACATTGCTGTGTGTCTGGAGTCACATGTAGGCCAGACGAGGTAAGGATGGCAGATTTCCTTCCCTAAAGGACATTAGTGAACCAGATGGGTTTTTCCGACAATCGACAATTGTTTCATCGTCATCATTAGACTTTTAATTCCAGATATTTGAATAAAGTTTAAATTCCACCACCTGCCATGGTAGGATTCGAACCCGGGTCCCCAGATAATTACCCTTGGTCCCTGGATTACTAGTCCAGCGACAATACCACTACATCACCGCTTCCCCATTTTTTCAGTGGTTTCCAAAGACAGTTTAGATTGCTCATTATCCCGACAAATGAGCAAACCATCAATTACAGATGTCACACTTATTAATTGCACAAAATAGTCATTATAGTCCTATGTATACGCATTGACTTTGATGTTTCAAGTGGCCTCATAAATAGGGCTGAGAGTTACTGGCACAGAATTCAAGCTGTTATAACTCCACTTTTGACAGGCGGAGATGGTTAAAATCAGCTCTAGGACTTGTGCGTGCAATCCAGGCTGATTCCTCAGTGCAGTACTGAGGAAGCGCCTTGTTGGTGGGGGTGCTGTCTTCTGACGAGATGTTAAACCAAGGCTCTGCCTGCTTATATACGTGAATGTGAAAGATCTTTGGGATTATTCCAGAACTGTGTTCCAGCTAACATTCATTTCTCAACCACCATCACCCTAAACAGTTACCTCACCGTTTCTCGGATTTATTTTTACTGTGCCATGTTTGCTTTTAAAATGCCGATGCCTGCACTTTGAAAATAATTAATTGGTTGTGAAAAAACATGAAATGATGGTAGAATAATCATACAATCATAACAGCATGAAAGGTACGATAAAAATTATGATTCTTTCTTTGCAAGCAGGCAAAGAAATCCTGCGCATTTAAAGTGTAGAATAATGTGGTCAGAAACAGAAATTAGATTTTTCTAATTCACTGGTAAAACAAATACATTTGTTTCTGAAAAGTAGGTTGCTGGGTACCTTGGATTGCTGTTTTGTTGTCTTACAAGTGTAATGCAAGACCCATAAATATACATCCATACAAGAATAGTATGCACTGCGCAGGTAGATGAAATTACAAACAATACCTTGGTGTAGAGATATATTCGATCAGTATTCCTGCTTGCACAAAACATGAAGCCATCATAAACTGGAACACTGCTGTCACAAGTGATATCAGGTTGTTCTACACAGAGAAGTTTGAAAGAAACCACGATTAGTCTCTCAAAAATAAATTCTCTTTCACACATTCAAAAATGAGGTGCCATCAAAGCAGCTATTTTAAAAATATCAGAAACTGCTACAAGTAACCATATGGTGTGAATGCAGATTTGAGATAGTTAAATCTTTTGACACTCATTTGATCAAGGTACCCTTCAAGAAGTCAATGTACTCGAGACGAGGATGGAGTAGGGGTGGTGGAGTTAGAGTGGGAGTGGAAGCGGTGTTGGAATTTGTCGGAAGGTTCTATGAAATGCCACACCGTTGCGAAATTACACTACAACAGCGAGGGTTAGAGAAGTCCTGAGAGATACCTTGAAGAATATGAAGGGTTGGTGAAACTGATAACAAGGAAGCACATATTTCACACAAATGCCTTGAACTTTCTGCTGAATAGGGGCACGAGGCAGAGATGTCTGCCTCGAGAGGGAAATTTTGTAGAAATGAAAAGGGACTTGGTTGAGGTGGACTGGCCAACACTGCTGGAGGATAAATCTGTGGAAAACCAGTGGAAAGCAAGAAAAGGGGAGATCCTAAATGTACAAAGTAGACATGTCCCCTCCAAAAATAAGAGTGGTGCTGCCAAATCTAAACCTCCCTGGTTGTCTTGAGGAATACAGGGGAAGATCAGACAGAAAAAGAAAGCTTACAATAGGCATAAGAACTGCAGGTAGCCTAGACGTGTATCAAAAGTACAGGAATAAAGTCAAAAATGAAACAAGGAAATCAAAGATGGGCATGAAAAAAGATTAACAAGTAAAGTTAAAGAAAACCCCAATATAGTAATGGTAAAAAGTTAGTGAAGGAAAAAGTGGGAACTTGTGTGCAGATGCAGAGGCTGTGGGAAGGGTTTTAAATGAATATTGTGCCTCCGTGTATATAAAGGAAATGGATGATTCAGGTAGAGCAGTCCTGGAGGAACATTGAGAGATACTGGCTGGGATAATCATGAAGAGAGAGGATGTACTCGAAGGATTGAAATCCTTGAAAGTTGATAAGTCGTCAGGGTCAGATGGATTGTTTCCGAGGCTGTTGAAAGAAGTCAGGAAGGAGATAGCAGATGCTCTCAGGGTGATTTTCCAATCTTCACTAGATATAGGGGAGGTACCAGACGACTGGGTAAATGCAAATGTAGTTCCAATGTTTAAAAAGGAAACGCTGAACAATTATAGGCCAGTTAGTCTTACGTCAGTGGTAGGCAAATTAGTCCTGAGAGATGGGATTAACTGTCACATCGAAAGGCATGGACTAGTTAGGGATGGTGAGCATGGATTTGTTAAAGGAAGGTCTTGCCTCAAAATTTGATCGAATTCTTTGAGGAAGTGACAAGAAGGGTTGATGAAGGTGGTGCAGTGGATGTGGTGTGCATGGCTTTTAGCAAGGCATTTGACAAAGTCTCACGTGGCAGATGTGTCAAGAAAGTGAAAGCCCATGGGATACAGGGCATTGTGGCAAACTGGATAAGAAGTTGGCTTAATAACAGGAAACAAAGGATAATGGTCGATGGCTGCCCTTGGCAAATGGAAAGTTGTTTCAAGTGGTGTTCCACACGGCTTGGTGTTGGGAGCCTTACTGTTTGTGTTATATATTAATGATATATAACACAAACAGGGCAGCAGGGTAGCACAGTGGTTAGCACGGTTGCTTCACAGCGCCAGGGTCACTGTGTCTGGTTCGATTCCCAGCTTGGGTCACTGTCTCTGTGGAGCCTGCACATTCTCTCAGTGTCTGCATGGGTTTCCTCCGGGTGCTCCAGTTTCCTCCCATAGTCCAAGATGTGCAGGTTAGGTGGATTGGCCATGTAAATTGCCCTTAGTATCCAACAAAAAAGGTGAGGTGGGGTTATGGGGATAGAATGGAGGTGTGGAGCTTAAGTGGGGTGCTCTTTCCAAGGGCCAGTGCAGACCCGATGGGCCGAATGGCCTCCTTCTGCACCGTAAATTCTATGATTTAGACGTGAACGTAGGGAGCATGATTGGGAAATTTGCAGATGACACACACAGTATGGCCGAGTGGTGGACAGTATAGAGGATAGCTATAACCTTCAAAACAATATAGATGGATTGGTGGAGTGGGCGATAAAGTGGTAAATGGAATTTAACACAGAGAAGTGTGAGGTCATGCATTTAGGGAGGTCGAATAGTTGTCGGGAGTACACAATAAATGGGAATATACTAAGAGGGGTAGATGAAGTGAAAGATCTTGGTGTACAGGTACACAGGATCCTAAAAACAGTTCAAGTAGACAAGGTTGTTTAGAAATTTGAGGAATTCTATAAGAGGTTATATGAATCGGAACCCCCGACAGGGGAAAGAGGGAATGTGGCGATTTCTGAACGGGTTGGAGTTCCCCAAGGTGGAGGAGGACCTGGGAGAGGGGCTGGGGGCACCCACTGGACTGCTGGAGGTGATGTAGGATATGGGGGCAGGCAGGGAAGGCCCCGGGTCCAGGTGGGTTCCTAGTAGAATTTTTTCAGAAATTTTCTGGGGAGCTAGGGCCCCTGCTGGTAAGGGTATACAGTGAGGCTAGGGAGAAGGAGGAGCTTCACCCGATGCTGTCGCAGGATTCGATATCCTGTAGAATGATAAGGACCCGGAGCAATGTGGGTCCTACCGCCTGATATCGCTGCTGAATGTTGATGCCACACTGTTAGCAAAGATCTTGGCCTTGCAGATTGAGGACTATGTACTGGGGGTGATAGGGGAGAACCAAACTGGGTTTGTAAAGGGGAGGCATCTGTCGGCGAATGTTAGGCATTTATTGAACGTGATAATGATGCCCTCGGAGGGACAGAATGTGGAGGTGGTGGTCGCCATGGACACGGAGAAGGGGTTTGATCGGATTGAATGGGAATATTTAGATTCGGGCAGGGGTTTGTGGATTGGGTCCGGTTGCTGTATAGGGCGGCAGTAGTGGGTGTAAGGACGTATCGGGTGAGTTTGGGGTACTTTGGACTGCATCGTGGGACAAGGCAGGGGTGCCCACTCTCCCCATTGGTTTTCGCCTTGACGATAGAGCCACTGGCAATGGATCTTATAGCTTCAAAGAGCTGGAAAGAGCCAACCCAAGGTGTGTGGAGCATAAGATCTCGCTATATATCAGATCCACTGGGGGGTACTGGGGTACCAAATTTGGCCGGTTTTTCGGATAGAAGTTAAACATGGGGAAGAGTGAAGTCTTTCCGATCCAGACAAGGGGTCGGGAGAGGTTGGTAGAGCTGCTGATTAAAGTGGTGGGGACGAGCTTCAGGTACTTGGGTTTCCAGGTAGCACAGGGGTGGGAACTATTACATAAATTGAATTTGGCGTGGTTGGTGGGGCCGAAGGGGGGTGGGGAAGGATACAAGGTTAAAAAATGGTGAAGGCAGGGTGGGTGGATGGTGGAGTGTTATTTATTTGTTATGAGATTTCCTGTTTGTTCTCTTTTTGGTTTTGGCTGTTTTTAATAGATATATATACTGCCTTAATAAAAGTTTTTAAGCATATGAAATGTGCTCCTTCATTGGCAGATGTATAAAATGTAAAAGTAAAGATATAATGTTAGAATTGTATAAAACATGGTGAGGCCACAATTGGAATATTGTGCAGTTCTGGTCCCCAGAGGAAGGACGTTATTGCTCTGGAGAGAGTGCCGGAGGTTTTACAAAATGTTGCCAGGGCTAGAAAAGTGTAGCTATGAGGAGAGATTGGATAGATTGGGGTGATTTTGGAACAAAGACGGCGGAGGGGTGACTTAATTGAGGTGCACCCTGGTGGAGAATTCTAGAACCAGGTAACATACCTTCAAAATAAGTGGCAGAAGGTGCAGAGGGGACATTATGCAGAGGATAGTGGAGTCTGGAATTCGCTGCCCCAGTTGGTGGTGTTGCTAACTTTTGGTTGATTCAATTGGCTCTGTTTTATAACCTTTGCTCTCGAGTCGCCAGGTATCTTTATGATACCGCACGAGGTTCAAGTTCAAGTAATGATCAATAACTCAATACACCAATTAGTAAGATTCAAATCAAAGCACATTTATTATACACAGTAATCGCTACCCATGCATAAATTCTACTTCTAAGCTACTTCTACAACTAACAGGCCTATACTTAGCTTCGGACTGGCCCACCAGGTCACGGGAACAAATGGCCTTTCGTTCGGGTTCGGAGTCTGCGGGATTCGAAGTTGGTACGGATTGGTAGCTAGGAGCACCTATCTCGTAGCGAGCGTTGACTTACGACTTACTGGATATGGACGGCAGCTGCACCGGTCACTGTCAAGGGTTGGTTCACGTTGCTGAGTGACACGGTCAAGAAGAACGATTCAAACTTGGGGGCTTAACTTTATAGTCCTCAGGGGCTTCCCGCCTTTCGGGTCAGACCCTGTACCTGGTTCCAAGTGATTGGACTTCGTTCCAATCGCTTGGTTCGATTTCTCCAATACTGGAGCGGTTCCCTGATCGATGGGCGGTCTTGAGGTGTCCGTTAACCTCTTTTATGTTGGCTCCTGCTGGCGCCGGGGAGTCTGGCTTGGCTTTGTTTATCCCAAATGTTTCGATTGTACCCGGGGATCGCTCATTAGTATGTAGATGGCCGCTACATTATTATGCAGATGGCTGCTTGTATCGAAGCTGTCTGGGCTTTTGCAGAATTTAATACACAGTAACTTGCACCTGCTAGTTTCTGCCTCTGTTGGCTGAATTTCCCTGCAGCCTTTGCTGTCCTCCATTTTACGTCGGGAGTTGGCCAACCCGGGTGGCTACAGTGGTGGAGGCAGAGACTCTAAACTCTTTAAAACGTATCTAGATCTGCACCTTAAGTGCTCTCAGCCTCAGGGCTATGGACTGGGTGTAGGAAGATGGGATTAAAAATGGCACCTGGGTGTCCTAGGGCTGGTATGGACAAGCTGAGCCGAATGGCCGACATCTATGCTGTAACTTTTCTATGATTCTAAGATAGTCAATCTAAAAGACCTGAGTGAGAATATTGCATGTGCATTGGTCATAATTTTAAAGCTCTTAGATGCCTTTTTAAAGGTCTTATGAGTGGCACGGTGGTACAGTGGTTAGCACTGCTGCCTCACAGCTCCAGGGGCCTGGGTTCAATTCCAGCCTTGGGTGACTGTCTTTGTGGTGTTTGCACTTTCTCCCCGTGTCTGCGCTGGTTTCCTCTGGGTGCTCCGGTTTCCTCCCACAGTTCAAAGATGCACAGGTTAGGTGAATTGGCCATGATAAATTGACTCTTAGTACCCAAAGATGTGCAGGTTAGGTGGGGTTATGGGATAACGGGGATCAGGCGGGGGAGTGGGCATAGGGAGGGTGCTCTTTCAGAGGATCGGTGCGGGACTCAATGGGCCGAATGGCCCCTTCTGCACTGCAGGAATTCTGTGGTTCTATATATGCCAGAATCATGTCTTCCATTTGGAAAATTGTAAATGTCAGTCTGTTGCATAAGAACGAAGGAATCAAGGGAGAAACCACAGACCCATCAGTTTGGCATCATTTGTAGAAAAGTTTGCGGAATCTATGAC
Organism: Scyliorhinus torazame; assembly: GCF_047496885.1. Taxonomy (NCBI): domain Eukaryota; kingdom Metazoa; phylum Chordata; class Chondrichthyes; order Carcharhiniformes; family Scyliorhinidae; genus Scyliorhinus; species Scyliorhinus torazame. The sequence goes on along the minus strand of NC_092708.1, from coordinate 70,709,944 downwards.
CAGACAGAATGACTAAGCACTTGAATAAGTATGAGCTTATCAAACAATGAGCTCGGATTTGTGGAGCGTGGGTCATGTCTGACTACTCTAGTTCAATTTTCTGAGTCGATCTCTCGGCATCCATGTCTACAAATCACTGAATATTAGTATATAAAAACAAATTACTGCGGATGCTGGAATCTGAAACAAAAACAGAAAATACTGGGCAATCTCAGCAGGTGTGACAGCATCTGTGGAGAGAAAAGGGAGCTAACGTTTCGAGTCTGGATGATTCTTTAGTACACAGGTACAAAAAGTAATCAAAAAGTCAAATGAAATTTTGGTCATCAAATCAAAAGCTTGGAATTCAAAACTGACGAACAGATGCTTCAGTTGCGAAGATCCCTCGGTCAGACCCGATCTGGAATACTGCCTTCAATTTTGAGCACCAAGCCTTGTGAAACACATGTACACTTGTAGCCATCTCAGATGGCCACCTGCAAAGGACCATGGGAATTATGGTCAACCCAGGACTCAGACACACTCAGAGCTTTTGTGTGTATTTGCAACCCAGATAGCTGGACGCGATCGAAGCCCCCGCTCGTTTGCATTCTAATGGCCCATTTTCCCAGAACAAAAGGACTGTACTCAGGTAACCGATACAGATGCAGACTAACCGGTGCCACTCCCTTTGCTAAGAAAGTCCAAACAGCCAAGCTCAATGACCGCTAAGGACACGCCCAGCCATCAAGGCACCCGCCCCTTTATTGGCCAAAATCGAAGGCAGTGATCGAAGCCTGTCGAATTATTGGGTCCAAAGCTAAGGACCGCCCCAAAGAGCTCAAAATCCCAGAGGGATAAAAAGAGACACAACCATGTGTTCAGTCTCTCTTGGCCCCGACCTACGCCTAAAACCAAGTGTAGCATTACGACCAGAAGACAAGTTCAAGACCAACGATAGCTACCAGATGGATGAGCCCAGCAGAAATGAAGCCACTTCTTCTACACTGCCATGCAAGATCTGAACAAAGGCTTTGTTCATCTTCAAAGAACCGGTTGCCTTGAAGTTAAGTATAGGTTATTGTAGTTGTTAGGTGTAGTTTAACTTGTAGTGTTTTATGTTGCATGTCGAAGTAATCCTTGTGTGTAAATAAACTATCTTTGAACTTGAACTGACTAACTGGTTGTTTGGTCTTTGATTGATATCCTCCGGTAAAGCCTTGTGGTGGTATCATTTGATACCTGGCAACTCTGAAAAGCAATATTGTCATTAATAACTGCCATATCATTATTAATTGGCAACATTACTCCGGTGCCGAAAGAGCAACATTATTGGCTACTCTGGTGGGATAGTATTCCATTAAAAAGAGCAACACAATGCACATTGATTAGAACTGGACGAGGGCTGATTTTGCAAATAAATGCATTAACTTGGTTTGAACTTTCTTACATTTAGGTGGTTGTGGTGTTTAAAAAAAGAAAGGATCTGTAAGAGAGAATTTATACCCTGCAGTGAGGGAATATCCAGAACAAGGGGGCAAAATCAAAGCTTTAGATTTAGCTTATTTTGGAGAAAAATTAGGAAGCATTTTTTCCACACACTGGGCACAGGAAATCTGGAACTGTTACCTTGAAAACAAAGAACAATACAGCACAGAACAGGCCCTTCGGCCCTCCAAGCCTGCGTCGATCATGGTACCTGCCTAAACTGAAACCGTCTGCACTTACGGAGTCCATATCCTTCCATTCCCACCCTATTCATATATTTGTCTAGATACCCCTAAAAGTCCTTGGATTGTGGGCCAATAGCAATTTGAAAGACTGAGATTGATTCTTGTTATTTATTGTTATCACGAGACATGGAGCAAAGGTGGGGAAATGGAGTTGAGGGACAGATCATCCATGATCTGATAGAATGGTGGCCTAAGCTCTAAATGGCTTACTCCTCTTCTACATTCTTCAAAAATAAATGTTGGATAAATATCTGGTTAGGAATTGAACAGAAGGTTATCAGATTAAATAGATAAGATGCATCAAGATGATCAAATTCCACTTTCTGTGATGCTGTGTATTGTGCCAAGATTAAGCAACTAATGAACGATAATTAACATAAATTTGAAGAGTTAGACATACTTTGGAGATTTGCTCCACCACACCTGGGATGGTCAGGAAGCAACATTGCAAAACTTGCCCTTAGGAAATTAACTAAATTCAAAACAATGTTTACAAGAAATAATTCAGGAAGCACTGATATTTATATACAATTAAATATATTTAAATAGTTACAGTGATCGACGTGAAGAACAAACTGAATTACCTGGTTGCTGTTGATTTGTGCTGTCTATCCTTTCTTCAATTATGAAAACTGCACTGCTGCTTTCGTCAAGATTAACTTGCACACGGTTTTCCTCAGATTTCACTGGACTGTTGTGTATCTGTTCCGTAGGTGCATTTGATTCATCTTTTTCCTCATTCTCCAGGTCAGATAGGACAATACAGTCAGTGTGAGGTTGGGTTCCCCCTTCACACTCTTTATCACTTGGATTTGCCTGATAAGACGCATTTTCTTTTTGGCCACCTGTGTCAGGAAAAGCTTCAGTTTGAAACATTGCTTGGGACAGCTCGACTACGAACTACTTCTTGACAAAGCATTTTTCTTTCAAAGTACCAAATGTTTCCCCATGATCAGTGCGCTGAAATAACCAGCTAATTTTAGTTGAAGTAACACACATATGTCAACTTGAGGTTTTTTCGAGTAAATACCTTTACAAAACATTTGCGAGTGATGGAAAATTCAAAAAAGGATCTTACCAACATGTCGGAATGTTTCACACATTTCACAGTAAGACAGCAAGGTATCATTGGTATATGTGCACACCTTGCAGTCCCACGATTTTTCAGTCACAGGCAATTTTCTTGAGCTAAGTTGTGCTTTACCCAGGAATTGTCGAGTGCTTTGATTTTTAAATGGGGATGGTGTCTTCCCACCTTTGGACTTTCTCTTGCCTGTACTTACACGATTTTGGACTGGCATGCACAAAGATTTAAATCGTTTTGTCTGTGGTTCAAAGTCAGCTTCTAGTAGTAGTGGCTCATCATTGTATGTTTTGCATTCTTCTTCATTATCATTTTCATCATCATCCCTTGCATTTATTATATTCAGTTTTCCTTGCGGTTGCTGAACTAATTCGGGGGAATCTGGCGATTTCTGCAGCTCATTTATATCAGAAAACTGGCTGGCTGGCAAATCTTGAGGGGCTCTCTTGCGTTTCTCTGTACAGTCATGTTTTGACGAGAAGAAGGAGCGGATGTCATGTTGTTTCTCCTTCTCAAACTAAAAGGAAAGCACAATTCATTGCTTCAAAATAATGACAAATACCTGTTACATCAATTTACCTAGGAAATTAGACATCTATAAACCTTAAACGCCCATTCAACTGGGAGCTCTTAGTATTGCATTAAAACTGCAATAACTCAGACTGCATTTGAAATGTCGATGGACTATTACAGGTGCTTATTAAATTCAACAATTACTGCAAATGTAAATCTTTCTCATCTTTAGTTATTGCTGCAAAAAAAAGACATGTAATTGGTACATTCGTCATGACAACGCCTCTACCAGTCAGGGTCCACTTGCCAACGAATCAGCACACTCTTCTCATACAGTATAAATTGTTATTTTTCCCCATTAGCAGTCTGAATTATTGCAAAGTCTAATGGATGCAAGATGAAAAAAATTTGACATGTCTCTTTTTTCAGCAATACTCAAGTTCTGGATTACCAAACGGCTGCTTTCTAACTGTGTGAAAGCTTTGTTATACATAACGAGCAATGAAAAATAATAATCTTCATTATAGTCACAAGTAGGCTTACATTAACACTGCAATGAAGTTACTGTGAAAATCCCCCAGTCGCCACACTCCGGTGCCTGTTCGGATACACGGAGGAAGAATTCAGAATGTCCAATTCACCTCACACGCATGTCTTAAGAGTCATAGAGCCATAGATATTTACAGCATGGAAACAGGCCCTTCGGCCCAGATTGTCCATGCCGCCTGTCTTTCGAGACATCTTTTTTTTTAACAAATATTTTTATTCAAATCTTTACATATTTTCAATAAACCTCCCCGTTACAGAAAAAAGAAAAACAAAGAACACAGAAATAAACATCTTACAACATCATCACAAATTCCCCCAATATACAAACCCCCCATTAAGCAATCATAAACACAGTAGAAAACACAAAGTACACCCCCCCCATCCCCCGGTTGCTGCTGCTGCTGACCACCTCCTAAAGCCACGCTAGAAAGTCTAAGAACGGTTGCCACCGCCTGAAGAACCCTTGCACAGACCCTCACAAGGCAAATTTTACCCTCTCCAACTTAATGAACCCTGCCATGTTGCTGATCCAGGCTTCCATGCTCGGAGGCCTCGCATCCTTCCACTGTAGCAGAATCCTCCGCCGGGCTACCAGGGACGCAAAGGCCAGAATACCGGCCTCTTTCGCCTCCTGCTCTCCTGGCTCGTCCGATACCCCAAATAGTGCTAACCCCCAGCTCGGCTTAACCCAGGTGTTCACCACCTTAGACACCGTCCTCGCAATACCCCTCCAGAACCCATCCAGTGCCGGGCACGATCAGAACAAATGGGTATGATTTGTTAGGCTTCCCGAGCACCTCTTACACCTGTCTTCCACCCCAAAGAACCTGCTCAACCTCGCCCCTGTGATATGCGCTCTGTGAAGAACCTTAAATTGTATCAGGCTAAGCCTGGCGCAAGAGGAGGAAGAATTAACCCTACCCAGGGCGTCCGCCCACGCTCCCTCGTCTATCTCCTCCCCCAGCTCCTCCTCCCATTTACCCTTTAGCTCCTCCACCGAGTTCTCCTCCTCCTCCTGCATCTCCTGGTAAATCGCCGAGACCCTGCCCTCTCCAACCCACACCCCCGAGAGCACCCTATCCTGGATCCGGAGTGCTGGAAGAAGCGGGAACTCCCTCACCCGCCGTCTTACAAACGCCCTTACCTGCATGTACCTGAAGGCATTTCCGGGGGGAAGCCCGAACTTTTCCTCCAGCGCCCCAAGGCTCGCAAATGTACCATCTAAAAACAGGTCCCCCATCCTTCTAATTCATGTCCTGTGCCAGCTCAGGAACCCTCCATCCATTCTCCCCAGGACAAACTGATGGTTTGTTTTGGGGTGGGGGGGGAGAAACTGAAGTGACATCACAGAAAAGCTGTGAGCTGAGTGGCTGGGTGGGAATCTACACTAAATTAAAAAAATTAAGCATTGGTAACTAATTAAACATAATTACTTAATTATAATTTATAGTGGTATCTAAGCCAGAGATCAGAGAGTACTATATTTAGCTTTCACATTTATAGTAGAAATCTAGGGCTAGGAAACAGATAGTTAACAGTAACTTTATTTATTTAAAAAAAAATTTAAACTTTGAACTTTAATTTGCTAATTAATTGACACAATGTCAGTTAGAGGGGTGCAGTGCTCTGACTGTGAGATGTGGCAGGTCCGGGAGGCTTCCAGCGTCCCGGATGGCTTCATCTGCAGAAAGTGCACCCAACTGGAGCTCCTCACAGACCGCATGGTTCGGTTGGAGTAGCAATTGGATGCACTTAGGAGCATGCAGGTGGCGGAAAGCGTCATAGATAGCAGTTATCTAAATGTGGTCACACCCAAGGTGCAGGCAGAGAAATGGGTGACCACCAGAAAGGGAAGGCAGTCAGTGCAGGAATCCCCTGTGGTTGTCCCCCTCTCGAACAGGTATACCCCTTTGGATACTGTCGGGGGGGATAGCCTATCAGGGGTAAACAGCAGCAGCCAGAGCAGTGGCACCACGGCTGGCTCTGATGTTCAGAAGGGAGGGTCAAAGCGCAGAAGAGCAATAGTCATAGGGGACTCTATAGTCAGGGGCACAGATAGGCGCTCCTGTGGACGTGAAAGAGACTGCAGGATGGTATGTTGTCTCCCTGGTGCCAGGGTCCAGGATGTCTCCGAACGGGTAGAGGGCATCCTAAAGGGGGAGGGCAAACAGGCAGAGGTCGTTGTACACATTGGTACTAACGACATAGGCTGGAAGGGGCATGAGGTCCTGCAGCAGGAGTTCAGGGAGCTAGGCAGAAAGTTAAAAGACAGGACCTCTAGGGTTGTAATCTCGGGATTACTCCCTGTGCCTCGTGCCAGTGAGGCTAGAAATAGGAAGATAGAGCAGCTAAACACGTGGCTAAACAGCTGGTGTAGGAGGGAGGGTTTCTGTTATCTGGACCACTGGGAGCTCTTCCGGGGCAGGTGTGACCTATATAAGAAGGACGGGTTGCATCTAAACTGGAGAGGCATAAATATCCTGGCCGCGAGGTTTGCTAGTGTCACACGGGAGGGTTTAAACTAGTATGGCAGGGGGGTGGGCACGGGAGCAATAGGTCAGAAGGTGAGAGCATTGAGGGAGAACTAGGGAATAGGGACAGTGTGGCTCTGAGGCAGAGCAGACAGGGAGAAGTTGCTGAACTCAGCGGGTTTGGTGGCCTGAAGTGCATATGTTTTAATGCAAGAAGTATTACGGGTAAGGCAGATGAACTTAGAGCTTGGATTAGTACTTGGAACTATGATGTTGTTGCCATTACAGAGACCTGGTTGAGGGAAGGGCAGGATTGGCAGCTAAACGTTTGCAGGATTTAGATGTTTCAGGCGGGATAGAGGGGGATGTAAAAGGGGTGGCGCAGTTGCGCTACTGGTTAGGGAGGATATCACAGCTGTACTGCGGGAGGACACCTCAGAGGGCAGTGAGGCTATATGGGTAGAGATCAGGAATAAGAAGGGTGCAGTCACAATGTTGGGGTTTTACTACAGGCCTCCCAACAGCCAGCGGGAGATAGAGGAGCAGATAGGTAGTCAGATTTTGGAAAAGATTAAAAACAACAGGGTTGTGGTGATGGGAGACTTCAACTTCCCCAATATTGACTGGGACTCACTTAGTGCCAGGGGCTTAGATGGGGCAGAGTTTGTAAGGAGCATCCAGGAGGGCTTCTTAAAACAACATGTAGACAGTCCAACTAGGGAAGGGGCGGTTCTGGACCTGGTATTGGGAAATGAGCCTGGCCAGGTGGTAGAAGTTTCAGTAGGGGAGCATTTCGGGAAGAGTGACCACAATTCAGTAAGTTTTAAAGTGCTGGTGGCAAGGATAAGAGTGGTCCTAGGGTGAATGTGCTAAATTGGGGGAAGGCTAATTATAACAATATTAGGCGGGAACTGAAGAACCTAGATTGGGGGCGGATGTTTGAGGGCAAATCAACATCTGACATGTGGGAGGCTTTCAAGTGTCAGTTGAAAGGAATTCAAGACCGGCATGTTCCTGTGAGGAAGAAGGATAAATACGGCAATTTTCGGGAATATTGGATAACGAGAGATATTGTAGGCCTCATCAAAAAGAAAAAGGAGGCATTTTGTCAGGGCTAAAAGGCTGGGAACAGACGAAGCCTGTGTGGAATATAAGGAAAGTAGGAAGGAACTTAAGCAAGGAGTCAGGAGGGCTAGAAGGGGTCACGAAAAGTCATTGACAAATAGGGGTAAGGAAAATCCCAAGGCTTTTTACACATACATAAAAAGCAAGAGGGTAGCCAGGGAATGGGTTGGCCCACTGAAGGATAGGCAAGGGAATCTATGTCTGGAGCCAGAGGAAATGGGCGAGGTACTAAATGAATACTTTGCATCAGTATTCACCAAAGAGAAGGAATTGGTAGATGTTGAGTCTGGAGAAGGGTGTATAGATAACCTGGGTCACATTGAGATCCAAAAAGACGAGGCGTTGGGCGTCTTAAAAAATATAACGGTAGCTAAGTCCCCAGGGCCTGATGGGATCTACCCCAAAATACTGAAGGAGGTTGGAGAGGAAATTGCTGAGGCTTTGACAGAAATCTTTGGATCCTCACTGTCTTCAGGTGATGTCCCGGAGGACTGGAGAATAGCCAATGTTGTTCCTCTGTTTAAGAAGGGTAGCAAGGATAATCCAGGGAACTACAGGCTGGTGAGCCTTACTTCAGTGGTAGGGAAATTACTGGAGAAAATTCTTCGAGACAGGATCTACTCCCATTTGGAAGCAAATGGACATATTAGTGAGAGGCAGCATGGTTTTGTGAAGGGGAGGTCGTGTCTCACTAACTTGATAGAGTTTTTCGAGGAGGTCACAAAGATGATTGATGCAGGTAGGGCAGTGGATGTTGTCTATATGGACTTCAGTAAGGCCTTTGACAAGGTCCCTCATGGTAGACTAGTACAAAAGTAGAAGTCACACAGGATCAGGGGTGAGCTGGCAAGGTGGATACAGAACTGGCTAGGTCATAGAAGGCAGAGAGTAGCAATGGAAGGATGCTTTTCTAATTGGAGGGCTGTGACCAGTGGTGTTCCGCAGGGATCAGTGCTGGGACCTTTGCTGTTTGTAGTATATATAAATGATTTGGAGGAAAATGTAACTGGTCTGATTAGTAAGTTTGCAGACGACACAAAGGTTAGTGGAATTGCGGATACGATGAGGACTGTCAGAGGATACAGCAGGATTTAGATTGTTTGGAGACTTGGGCAGAGGGTTGGCAGATGGAGTTTAATCTGGACAAATGTGAGGTAATGCATTTTGGAAGGTCTAATGCAAGTAGGGAATATACAGTGAATGGTAGAACCCTCAAGAGTATTGAAAGTCAGAGAGATCTAGGTGTACAGGTCCACAGGTCACTGAAAGGGGCAACACAGGTGGAGAAGGTAGTCAAGAAGGCATACGGCATGCTTGCCTTCATTGGCCAGGGCATTGAGTATAAGAATTGGCAAGTCATGTTGCAGCTGTATAGAACCTTAGTTAGGCCACACTTGGAGTATAGTGTTCAATTCTGGTCGCCACACTACCAGAAGGATGTGGAGGCTTTAGAGAGGGTGCAGAAGAGATTTACCAGAATGTTGTCTGGTATGGAGGGCATTAGGTAATGAGGAGCGGTTGAATAAACTCGGTTTGTTCTCACTGGAACAACGGAGGTTGAGGGGCGACCTGATAGAGATCTACAAAATTATGAGGGGCATAGACAGAGTGGATAGTCAGAGGCTTTTCTCCAGGGTAGCGGGGTCAATGTCAATTACTAGGGGGCATAGGTTTAAGGTGAGAGGGGCAAGGTTTAGAGTAGATGTGCGAGGCAAGTTTTTTTACACAGAGGGTAGTGGGTGCCTGGAACTCGCTACCGGAGGAGGTGGTGGAAGCAGGGACGATAGTGACATTTAAGGGGCATCTTGACAAATACATGAATAGGATGGGAATAGAGGGATACGGACCCAGGAAGTGTAGAAGATTTTAGTTTAGTCGGGCAGCATGGTCGGCACGGGCTTGGAGGGCTGAAGGGCCTGTTTCTGTGCTGTACATTTCTTTGTTTTTTGTTCTTTGTTCTCTCAGATCGGGGACCAAATCAAAGCCTCTACCTCTGCCCTGTGACGCCTCCACTGCCCCCAAATTTTCAAAGTCACCGCCACCACCGGACCCATGGTGTACCTGGTCGGTGGGAGCGGCAGCAGTGCTGTCACCAGCGCTCCCAGACCCGTGCCCACACAGGACACCATCTCCAGCCTCTTCCACGCCACCCCCTCCCCCTCCATTACCCGCTTGCGTATCATCGCCACATTGGCAGACCAGTAATACGCACAAGATTTGGTAACGCTAACCCTCCTCTGTCCCTACTCCGCTCCAGAAACACCCTTCTCACCCTTGGGGTCTTTTTCGCCCACACGAATCCCATGATGCTCCTACTGACCCGCTTAAAAAAGGCCTTAGGGATCAGGATGGAGAGGCACTGGAATATAAAAAGGAACCTCGGGAGCACCGTCATCTTCACCGACTGTACCCTACCCGCCAAGGAGAGTGGCAACATCTTGTTCACGTCATATTAAGCTCAGTAAAGTGGTGACTACAAGTTATTTTACCACCTTTAGATATAGTGTTTTTAAAAAAAACCGGATAATGTCACCATACAATTTAATAGCTGTAAAGTCACTCAGCTGTTACCATAAATTAGATTATAAAGTTCAGAATAAGATTTAGCTTGCCAATATTCACATTTGTAAGCAGCTTAATTTTTGCAATGGGGTGATTAGATCAAGGATGTTTGTAGGCTGCAGTGTTTGGGAAAACAAAATTTAAAATCACAGCATTGACGTCAGTACAATCTGGAAAAACTGGCTCTGTGAAATCTTCATCTTCCACAGAAATCTTTAAATAGCTTGGAAACAGAATGTGTCACATATGTAATTTCTCTTCTTAAGACAGACCTGAATTATATTGTAAAGCTGTCTTAATTTTGTGGAATATTTGACACGATTTATAACTTCTCACTACCTCTTGATGGCACACCTCCTGGCAGACCGCATACATCACCAACCACAACGTGGTAACTGATCAGAGATGCCAAGTTCCAAGTTTCAACCATCCAGGGGAAATTTGGACAACCCTCAAGTGCTCGAGGACAGGCCAGGGGAAAACGTGGTCACTTGCTCCACAAGTGAAACAGCTCAAATTGTGAATGCTCCCATTTACATCAGACCATCGCCCACATACTGAGCTTTTGTCCTGAGCGATCCACTCCTGTCACAAGCAGACCACATAAGCTGTTGAGTGGCTTGTAAACCTCAACATCGAATTATAACTGCTGCCCCAGCCACACTAAATTGTTATGTATTCTTATTTGTGTTTGCTCAGGGCCCCGATGTCAGGTTTGATGCCGCACTGTATCAAGGACAGTCTTCCAAAGTCGATTTTGCCTGGATTGGCAAATTAGATGCCATTCAGTGGGTTCACTGTCCAATTAAGGAGAGTGGACGAGTCCATGAAAACGGAGAGCCATTCTGAGGTCTTCCAGCACGAAAGGAGCTGCTGCCTGCAGGAAAGGGAAACTATCCTGAGGCATCCTCTGAGCACTTTTTAAAAAACGTTTGAAGTATAAATAGTCACAGCTGCTGGAGCACCATTCCACAGAGCATCGGACAGCCACAGCAGGGTCCAGGTAGATGAGAGGAGTTTCACAACCACCGTGGAGTTCTAGCCCACTCAGTTGACCGCCAGGAGCCACTTCCAGAAGTTGCCGTGGTTGCAATGCCATAGATAGCCTGCAGATTGACTGGAAAGCTCCAGTCAGCCTCTGGTCATCGTAACAAGCCACCAGCCCGATCCAACCTTCATACCGGTTTACTTCTATTTGCACGATTAATTAATTCATTTTATTGTGAATAAGGCACAAAGACTTAGCTTTTCTTTTGAACTTTCCTTCTCCCATTCCCATTGTTTTTCACTCTGGCCCTGTTTGATGCTGGCCCTTCATTTCTCTGCCTATGACCTTTATTCCTCTTTCTGTCTTTTGTTTTTGTCTGTGCTTCCCCCTCCTCGGACTCCTTGCATAGGTTCCCATCCCCCTGCCATTTTAGTTCAAACCCTTCCCAACCACTCTAGCAAATACTCCCCCTTGGACATCACCTCCGTCTCAGTCTCGCTTTCGTTTCTCCCCGGCTGCAGACTCAGTCTCACTTTTGCTCCTGCTTTCCTCCCTGGCTCTGTTCTTGGTCTTGCTCATTTTTCTCTCCATGGTTCCACTTGCAGTCTCACTCTTTCTCGCGCTCTTTTTCTCCGTGGCTCGGCTCCAGTCTCGCTCTTTCCCGCGCTCTTGTCTCCTCCTGTTCTAGTTGTGGCCGAATTAGAGCTTTAAAAAGATTACAATTTCTTGTTCAATTAAGAAACATCCTTATGGAGGCTTCCGGTTGCGGCTATGCGGAGCTAAGTCGCACATTCGGCGGCTCCGGCAAAAACTGACTTTTGGGCTCTTTTCAGGGCCCCCAACGGCACCTCTTTGACGTTTCCCGGTGTGGGAAGGAGTTTATAACAGCTCCCCGTCAGTATATGGCTTCTACTAGGAGCGGGGCGACAAAAAAGGTGGTGGTGGACCCGAAGAAGGTGCGATGAAGAACAAAATGGTGGCGGGCGGAGACCAGGCAGCGTGGATGCAGTGGGCGGAGGAGCAGCAGGAGGGTATCCAGCGCTGCTTCAGAGAGATTAAAGCGGACCGCTAGAGCCGATGAAGGCTTCTATTGATAAGCTGCTGGAGACACAGATGGCCCAGGGGGTGGCGATCCGCGAGGCTCGACAAAAGATCTCTGACAATGAGGACGGGATCTAAGGCTTGGCGGTAAAGGTGGAGGCGCTCCACAAGAAATGGCAGGAGCAGTTCGAGGAGATGGAGAATCGGTCGAGGCGGAAGAATCTGCGGATTCTGGACCTCCCGGAGGGGCTGTACGTGGGGGCCTATGTGGTCACCATGTTGAACTCGCTGATGGGAGCGGGGTCCTTCCAGGGGCCACTGGAGCTGGAAGGGGCCCAGAGAGTGCTGGCGAGGAGGCCCAAGGCTAACGAGCCTCCGCGGGCAGTGCTGGTGAGGTTCTATCAGTTCGTCGATCGGGATTGTGTGCTCAGGTGGGCCAAGAAGGAGAGGAGCAGCAGGTGGGAGAACGCGGAGGTTCGAAAATACCAGGACTGGAGTGCGGAGGTGGCGAGGAGGAGGGCCGGGTACAATCGAGCGAAGGCGGTGCTGCACAGGAAGGGGGTGAGGTTTTGCATGTTGCAGCCGGCGCGACTGTGGGTTACCTACAAGGACCGGCACCACTATTTTGAGTCTCCGGAGGAGGCGTGGGCCTTTGTTCAGGCCGAGAAGTTGGACACAGATTGAGGGTCGGGATGGGCGATTGGGGGCTGCGGTTGATATGTTATGTTTATTTTTTGTTCGAAGGGGGGGGCCTTTGCATTGCTCTGGGTTTCTTCTTTCTCTCTGTGTTTTTATCTTTCGGGTCGGTGAGGGAGGTTGGGGCGGGTTGGGCACTGTTTTGGTTGGGTTGGTCGGGGGGGCTCTTGGAGGGGGGGTAGGTAAATGAAACAGGGGTGGTGGACGGCGGTGAGGTGGGGCCCCACGGGGGAGGGGGAGGCCCGAGTCGGGGGTGAGGAGACCGGGCCTGTAAAAGGAGCTGCGTCAGAGGTGGCGGGGCCTGGTAGGTGGAAAACACGGGCTTTTTCCCACGCTGAAGACTGGAGGGGGCGGGGCCGAGGCGGGGAAGCGAGGGTTGTTTCCTGCGCTTAGAATGGAAGGGGGAGGGGGAGAGCCAATGGATGGGGAACAGGAGAGGAGGGTGTGTCACACAATGGGAGGAGTCGAAGGAGAGGCGGGAGTGGCCGGTGTCAGCAGGAGTCAGCTGACTTGCGGAAGTGCAATGGGGGGAGTAAACCAGCTAGGATGGGTCCTAGCCGGGGGGGGGGGGGGATTGAGTTGCTGCTGCTAAAGTCAAGGAGGTGCTGGAGCAAGTGGGGGAGGGGTCGAGACGGGGGTATGCCGCTGTGGGGAACGGGCGCGTGGCTGGCCGAGGAGGGGTCATGGCTAGTCGGCGGGGGAGGGGGGCGGGTAGCCCCCTGATCCGGCTGATAACCTGGAATGTAAGAGGACTGAATGGGCCGGTTAAGCGGGCCCGCATGTTCGCGCGCCTGAAGGGGCTCAAGGCGGATATGGTTATGCTCCAGGAGACACACCTGAAGGTGGCAAACCAGGTAAAACTGAGGAAAGGGTGGGTAGGTCAGGTGTTTCACTCGGGGCTGGATGCCAAAAATCGAGGAGTGGCGATCTTGGTGGGAAAGAAGGTGTCATTCGAGGCGTCGAGCATTGTGGCAGATAATGGCGGTAGGTACGTAATGGTAAGTGGTAAGTTGCAGGGAGAGAGGGTGGTACTGGTCAATGTGTACGCCCCGAACTGGGACGATGCGGGTTTTATGCGGCATATGTTGGGTCGGATCCCAGACTTGGAAGTGGGGGGCCTGATAATGGGGGGAGACTTTAACACGGTGCTGGATCCGGCACTGGATCGCTCCAGGTCTAGGACGGGTAGGAAGCCGGCGACGGCGAGAGTGCTGAGGGGGTTTATGGACCAGATGGGAGGGGTGGACCCTTCGAGATTTGCAAGGCCGGGGGCTAAGGAATTTTAATTCTTCGCACATGTCCATAAGGCTTATTCCCGAATCGACTTTTTGATTTTGAGTAGGGCGCTGATAGCGAGTAGAGGATACTGAGTATTCGGCAAAAGCCATTTCGGACCACGCCCCGCATTGGGTGGACTTGGAGATGGGGGAGGAGAGGGACCAGCGCCCGCTGTGGCGCTTAGCGGTGGGACTGTTGGCGGACGAGGAGGTGAGCGTGCGGGTCCGAGGAAGTACAGAGAGGTACTTGGAGACCAACGACAACGCGGAGGTCCGAGTGGGGATGGTATGGGAGGCTCTGAAGGCGGTGGTGAGGGGAGAGCTGATCTCCATTAGGGCCCACAAGGAGCGGAGGGAGCGGGGGGGAAAGGGAGAGGCTGGTGGGGGAGATGGTGAGGGTAGACAGGAGGTATGCGGAGGAGCCCGAGGAAGGATTGTTGAGGAAGAGGCATAGCCTCCAGGCCGAATTCAACCTGGTGACCACCAGGAAGGTGGAGGTGCAGTGGAGGAAGGCCCAGGGGGCGATTTACGAGTATGGGGAAAAGGCAAGCCGGATGCTGGCGCATCAGCTTCGGAAGCGGGATGCAGCTACGGAGATCGGGGGAGTAAAGGACAGGGGAGGGAGCGTGATGCGGAGTGGGGTTGGCATCAATGGGGTTTACAGGGACTTTTACGAGGAATTGTACCGATCCGAGCCCCCACGGGAGGAGGGAGGGAGGGGCTGTGTCCTGGGCCAATTGAGGTTTCCAAAGGTGGAAGAGGGACTGGTGGCAGAATTGGGGGCCCCGATTGGGCTGGAGGAGCTGATCAAAGGGATAGGAAGCATGCAGGCGGGGAAGGCACCGAGGCCTGACGGTTTCCCGGTCGAATTCTATAAAAAATATATGGACCTGTTGGGCCCGCTGTTAGTCAGGACCTTCAATGAGGCAAGGGAGGGGGGGGGGGCTTTGCCCCCGACAATGTCCCGGGCACTGATCTCCTTGATCCTGAAGCGGGACAAGGATCCCCTGCAATGTGGGTCTTACAGACCGATTTCCTTGCTAAATGTAGATGCCAAGGTGCTGGCGAAGGTCTTAGCCACGAGGATTGAGGACTGTGTGCCGCAGATCATCCATGAAGACCAGGTGGGGTTTGTGAAGGGGAGACAGTTGAACGCGAATGTGCGGAGGCTTTTGAACGTTATCATGATGCCGGCGAGGGAGGGGGAGGCGGAGATAGTGGTGGCGATGGATGCTGAGAAAGCCTTCGATAGGGTAGAGTGGGGGTACCTGTGGGAGGTGCTGAAGAAGTTCGGGTTTGGGGAGGGGTTTGTCAGGTGGGTTAGGCTGTTGTATGAGGTCCCGATGGCGAGTGTGGCCACAAACAGGAGTAGGTCCGAGTACTTTCGGTTGCACCGAGGGACGAGACAGGGGTGTCCCCTGTCCCCCCTGCTCTTCCCACTGGCGATTGAAGCCCTGGCTATGGCCCTGAGGGAGTCAAGGAACTGGAGGGGGTTGGTGCGGGGTGGGGAGGAGCATAGGGTGTCGCTTTATGCGGACGATCTGCTGCTGTATGTGGCGGACCTGGTGGGAGGAATGCCGGAGGTAATGAGGATCCTTAGGGAATTCGGGGACTTTTCGGGGTACAAGCTCAACATGGGGACGAGCAAGCTGTTCGTAGTTCATCCAGGGGACCAGGAGAGGGGGGATTGGCGAGCTCCCACTAAAAAGGGCGGAGAGGAGCTTCAGGTATTTGGGGGTCCAGGTGGCCAGGAGCTGGGGGGCCCTGCATAGGCGTAATTTTACAAGGCTGGTGGAGCAAATGGAGGAGGAGTTCAAGAGGTGGGACGCGTTGCCGCTGTCCCTGGCGGGTAGGGTGCAGTCAATCAATATGATGGCGCTCCCAAGGTTTTTGTTCCTGTTCCAGTGCCTCCCCGTGTTTATTTAGGCCTTTTTTAGGCGGGTTAACAAGAGTATAATGGGGTTTGTGTGGGCGCGAGGGACTCCGAGGGTGAGACGGGTGTTCCTGGAGCGGAGTAGAGATATGGGGGGGGACTGGCGCTGCCCAACCTCTGTGGGTACTACTGGGCCGCCAATGCGACGATGGTGCGCACGTGGGTGATGGAGGGGGAGGCGGCTGCATGGAAGAGGCTGGATACGGCGTCCTGTGTGGGCACGAGTCTGGGGGCGCTGGCAACGGCGCTGCTGCCGCTCCCTCCAAGGAGGTATACCACGAGCCCGGTGGTGGTGGCGGCCCTCAAAATTTGGGGGCAGTGGAGGCGGCACAGGGCGGCCTCGGCGTGGACCCCAATACGGGGTAACCACCAGTTTGCCCCAGGAAGAACAGGTGGAGGGTTTTCGGGGTGGCACAGGGCAGGGATACGAAGGTTGGGGGACCCGTTTGTGGACGGGAAGTTCGCGAGCCTGGGTGAGCTGGAGGAGAAGTACGGGCTCCCCCCGGGGAACACCTTCAGGTACTTACAGGTAAGGACGTTTGCCAGACGGCAGGTGGTGGAGTTCCCGCGGCTACTGCCACACACAGTACAGGACAGGGTGCTCTCGGGGGGGTGGGTGGGAGTGGGGAAGATCTCGGAAACGTACCAGGTGATGCAGGAGGAGGAGGAGGCCTCGGTGGCATTGGTAAAAGGTAAGTGGGAGGAGGAATTGGGAGAGGAGATTGAGGAAGGGACGTGGGCAGATGCCCTAGGGAGGGTGAACTCTTCCTCATCATGCGCGAGGCTCAGCCTCATACAGTTTAAGGTGCTGCACAGGGCACACATGACCGGGACAAGGATGAGCCGTTTTTGGGGGGATGAGGACAGGTGTGTTAGGTGCTCAGGGAGCCCAGCTAATCACACCCATATGTTCTGGGCATGCCCAGCGTTGGAGGACTTTTGGAAGGGCGAAGCGAGGACGCTGTCGAGGGTGGTAGGATCCAGGGTCAAACCGGGCTGGGGGCTCGCAATATTTGGGGTGACAGAGGAGCCGGGAGTGCAGGAGGCGAAAGAGGCCGGTATTCTGGCCTTTGCATCCCTGGTAGCCCGGCGAAGGATTCTTCTTCAGTGGAGGGATGCGAGGCCCCCAAGCGTGGAATCCTGGATCAGCGATATGGCGGGGTTTATTAAATTGGACAGGGTGAAATTCGCCTTGAGAGGGTCGGTACAAGGGTTCTTTAGGCAGTGGCAACCGTTCTTAGACTTTCTGGCAGAACGATAGACATTGGTCAATGGCAGCAGCAGCTCGGGGGGGGCGGGGGTTTACTTTATTATTGTTTTTGTTATTTACACTGAAGGGTCTGAGGGGGTGTCTATACCTGTTGTCTTAAGTCGGGGTGTTAATGTTAATTTATTATTTATGTACAGGGGGGAGGGGGGTATGGAGGGTTGCTTTTCTGGACTGTGTTTTGTACTTAACCCTGTTGGGGTCTTTTTTTTTTCTCATTTTGTTATTGATATTTGAAGAAAACCTTTAATAAAAATTATTTTAAAAAAAAGAAACATCCTTATATCGTTACTATGCGCTGTTCACCTGTCCTCCAGCTGCTAAGAATTGTATAACCATTAGCTACAGCTTGGGAGGACGGAGACTGCGTTGAAGACACTCCAGGTGGCTGTGGTGATCAATCTTGAGCAGCTCTGCCTTGAGAGTGCAATTGTGGAATGCAGCATCTTGGGATGTGTTACTGCAGTCTTACCCAGCTGATTGTATGACACTGAAAACGACACTGGAAGAGATGGCGGTGGGGGAAACAGGCAAGTTGTCATTCTGAGATGACAGCCCATCTTCCACGGGGCCAAGACTCATCCATCATCATCCCTGGTCATGTGATGTCTGACCAACAGGATAGACCCAACAGAGGTGGGTGGTGATGTACTGTCAGGAGGGAGGGACCCTGGGACTCCTCAACATTGGTGGTGCAGGGGGTAGAGGAAGGATTGTTACCGTGACAACTCTGGTGACGTCTGTACCTCTTGCAGCAATACATATACAAGGCATTGGTAAGACCGCATCTAGAGTTTTGGTCCCCTTATTTGAGGAACGATTGGAGGCAGTTCAGAGGAGGTTCACCTGATTGATTCCAGAGATGAGGGGATTGTCGTATGAGGAGAGATTGAGCAGTTTAGGCCATTACTCTCTAGAATTTAGAAGAATGAGGGAGATCTAATGGAGGTATACAAGATGCTAAAAGGTATGGATAAAGTCGAGGTGGAGCTGATGTTTCCTCTTGTGGGGCATTCTAAAATGAGAGGTCATAATCTTTGAATAATTTAAAACGGAGTTGAGGAAAAACTACGTCTCCCAAAGGGTTGTAAATCTGTGGAATTCACTACCCATGAGTGCGGTGGATGCAGGGACAGTGCATTAATTTAAGGAGGGGTTAGACAGGTTTTTAACTGGCAAGGGGTTGAAGGGTTATGGAGAACAGGCAGGACGGTGGAGTTGAGGCCAGGATGAGATTAGCCATGATCACATTCAGGGTGTTAGGCTCAGCAGTCTAAATTGCCTACTCCCGCTCCTCGGTCATGTGTTCTAGGGAGGCGATGCTCTGGCTGATTTCGCAATCCAGCTCTTGGTCTGTAACATTGTAATGGGAGCGGGTCAGAAAGGTACGGCGATAGATCATGGGGTATTTTTAATATTAATAATCTCTATTATTGCCGCAAGTAGGCTTACGCTAACACTGCAATGAAGTTACTGTGAAAATCCCCTAGTCGTCACACTCCGGCGCCTTTGCGGGTACACGGAGGGAGAATTCAGAATGTCCAATTCACCGAACAATCACGTCTTTCGGGACGTGTGGGAAGAAACCGGAGCACCCGGAAGAAATCCACGCAGACACAGGGGAGAACTTGCAGACTCCGCACAGACAATGACCCAAGCAGGAATCGAACCTGGGACCCTGGCGTTATGAAGCAACAATGCTAACCATTGTGTTACCATGCCATAAAGACATTAAATAATCAGATGGGCAAAGGTAGTATAGATGATTAATTTGTTTTTGGACTATTGTCTTAGAATAGTGTGTTCTGCAGCCAATCAGAGGAAAGGCTATATTAGACCTGGTATTATGCAATTAGATAGGATTAACTGATAACTCCATAATGAAGGCATCCACATGTAGCATCAATCATAATATAAATTAATTTTACATTCATTTTGAGGGAGAGAGGAGTGCACCCAAGACGACCATTTTAAACTTAAATAAGAGCAATTATGAAGGTATGAAAGTAGAGCTATATAAAGTATATTGGTGAATATGCTTAAAGAGAGATCAATAGCTGGTCAGTCGCAGACATTTAAAGAAATATTTCAGAATACACAGAATAGACGCACTCAAGTGAGAAAGAAAAATTTCAAGGAGAGGATAGTCATCTATGATGAACTAAAAAATTTGGACAGTCTTTAGGAAAATCCTATTTGTGCAAAGACGACCGGCAATTAGAAAACTGGAAAGAATATAAAGATCAAAGAATGACAAAAAGATTGAGGAGAGAAAAACTAGATTACGACAGAGAAAGTTAGCTCGTAACAAAGATGGATAGCAAGAGCTCAGATAGATATTTAAATAAGAGATAACAAACTGAGAATTGCTCCTACAGAAAGTCTGTCTGTGGAATTAATAATGGAAAGCAGGGCAATAGCAGATGAATTAAACAGGTATTTTGCATCGGTCTTCACTATACAGGACACAAATAACTTCCCAGAAATAGCTGAAAATCAGGAAATGGAAGGAAGGGAAGAACTCTGGAAAATTACTCTCAGTGAAGTGGCACTGAGTAAATTGTTGGGTCTATGGGCTAACAAATCCCCAGGTCTGGATGGACTTCACCCTAAGATCTTGAACGAAGTGTCTAATGAGATAGTTGATGCATTGGTTTTAATTTTCCAAAATTCCCTAGATTCTGGGAAGATTCCATTAGATTGGAAGATAGCAAACATAGCTCCTTCATTCAAAAATGGAGGGACACAGAAAGCAGAAAACTATCGGCTAATTAACCTAACATCTGTCATAGGGAAAATATAATTTTAATTTAATTTAAAGATGTTATAGCATGGCATTTGGAAACATTCAAGTCAATCAGGTAGAGTGAACAAGATTTTTGTGAAAGGGAATCATTTTTAATCAATTTATTGGAATTCTTTCAAGGAGTCACATGCGCGAGGATAAAGGGAACCAGTGGATATACTGTACTTAGATTTCCAGAAGGCTTTTGATAAGGTGCCATATCAAAGGTTATTGCACAAAATAAAAGCTTATGTGAGAGGGGAATAACATATTGCCATGAATTGAAGATTGGTTAGCTAACAGGAAATAGTGTTGGTCTTTTTCTTTTTGGCAGGATGTGGCGAGTGGGATCAGTGCTGAGGCCTCAATTTATATAAATTACTTGAATGAAGGGACTGAAGGTATAGTTGCTAAATTTGTTGGCGGCACATAGGTAAGAAGGAAAATAAATTGTGAAGAGGACGTTAGAGGCTCCAAAGGAACTTAGATATGTTAAGTGAGTGGGCAAAAATCTGGCAAATGGAGTATAATGTGGGCAAATGTGAAATTGTTCATTTTTGCAAGAAGAATAAATAAAAGCTCATTAGCTAAATGGTGAGAGATTGCAGAGCTCCGAGGTGCAGAGGGATCTTGGTGTCCTAGTGCATTAATCACAAAAGGCCAGTGTGCAGGTACAGCAAGTAATTAGGAAAGTTAATAGAATGTTATCATTTATTGTGAGGAGAATGGAATGCAAAAGTAGGAAGGTTATGCTTCAGTTGCACAGGGTATTGGGGAGATCGCATCTTGAGTATTGTGTACAATATTAGTCTCCTGATTTGAGGAAAGATATAAATGTATTTGAAGCAGTTCAGAAAAGGTCTACTAGACTAATACAGGAATATGCGGGTTGTGTTATGAGGAAAGGTCGGAGAGGTTAGGTTTGTATCCATGGGGCAGCACGGTGGCGCAGTGGGTTAGCCCTGCAGCCTCACGGCGCCGAGGTCCAAGGTTCGATCCCGGCTCTGGGTCACTGTCCGTGTGGAGTTTGCACATTCTCCCCATGTTTGGGTATGTTTCGCCCCCACAACTCAAATGTGCAAAGTAGGTGGATTGGCCATGCTAAATTGCCCCTTAATTGGAAAAAATGAATTGGGTACTCTAAATTTATTTTTTAAAAAGGTTTGTATCCATGAGAGTTGAAGAGATTAAGAGGTGACTTGAATGAAACCTTTAAGATCCTGAGGGGTATTGACAGGGTGGATGTGGATAAGATGTTTCCTCTTGACCAAGAATCTGGAACTAGGGGTCACTGTTTAAAAATAAGGTGTCTCTCATTTAAGACCGAGATGAGGAGAAACCTTTTCGCCCAGCCGGTCGTGATTCTCTGGAACTCTCTCCCACAAAAGGGGGTGGAAGCAGAATCCTTCAATATTTTTAAGGTAGAGCTAGATTGATTCTTGATTAGCAAGGAGGTGAAAGGTTATCAAGGTAGGCAGGAATGTGGGTTGAAGTTACAATCAGAACAGCCATGATCTTATTGAATGGCAGACCAGTTTGCTGGGCTGAGAGGGCTACTCTTGCTCCTAATTTGTTTGTAGGCCTAAGGCTTCTTAGGTGCTGTAACGTTCTTGCCGGATGGCCTGACTTATACTACAAGAACATTTGTAGCTAAAGCTATAAACAATTTATTAATATTAACTGTGGGTCAAATATATACAAAACACACCAAACAAAAACTAAAGCATGATGGCTAAACTAAGGCGATTATCCAATTGACCCAAATTTCATAAATATATTTCAACCGAAATGTAATGGTCTACACTGATAACTGAATAAAACTGCTCCTATTTGCAAATAATTTCTCTTTTATTTAAACTGTGAAATTCAAAAATCCTGTATTAAGACTCTTCCTCTCTGTAGAAAACAAAGATCTGAACGCAGGCAGCTTGAGGAAATATTTTGCAAATTAAACTATAGATTTATGGCAGAGAGCGTGAACACAAATCAAGTTGTTCTACTTATATCATAACCCACAAGAGTGGTTCCAGTAGTTTATGAAAATAGCACGATCCTGTAACTTGAATTACTGCTTTATTCCAGTTTTCTTTACGGAGTACTGCAATTTTAAAAAGATATTTCTTGATTTTGCTCACTAGTGTAGTACAGAAATAGGATGTAGCAAACATGGTGTAGTAAATTGAAAATATAATGGTGACAAAAGATATGAAAATGTACATTATTATTGGCACTATATAGTATTAATATTAGTAAACAGATAACATGAGACAAATGTTACTCCTCATAATGCTCTATCATAATAAGTGTACTCAAACATGGTAATTAGTAAACAAGTTTTTAAAAATTAGTATTTATATTACATGTCGCACAGTTCATATTCTTACATGAGTGAAAAACATTCCATCCTCAGTTCCTGATAAATTTTCATTTGGCACCCAGGCCAATGCAGTGTTCAAGAAATCCCATTTTTCTTTATCTGCTTCCTCTACTTCCAAGCGTTGCTTTATTCCATTTAATGTGTTACTTGTAACACGAGTCTGTAATTCAAAAGTAAAGTTACTTATCTCCACTGACGAATGCATGAGCTCATTTGGTATTTTGACTCAACCTACAAAGCTGAAACCCAGCAAACAAATCTTCAAACTTGGAAATATTCTAAATTAAATATCATTTTTAATTGTGCATTTTCTTAAATCAAACAGTGCAGCTTCAGGCTCATGCCTCATCGTTAAATTGAAGTGCGAACTTTAATTTATCTTACACACTTAGTCCTTTGCCATCAGCTCTGTGATGATGGAACCCTCCAGCTTCAGAAATTAATAATTAGCCAGACCATATAGTCAAATGAACATGGAAATTTATTGACTGCAATTGTACAGAAATCTACATACGACATTACCTGTCGGAGGAATTAATGGTGAGCATGCGGAAAGAAAGAACACAATGGGGGGTGGGGGAAGTGAAAGCAAATAGAAATTCTGTAAAAGGTACACTTTTTAAATATCTCTATCCTCTTCCTGCTTAAGTATTTCCATCTCACCTAAATTTAAAACATGCTGGAATCCAGTTCCATAGTAATTTGGTCAAGCGTCCATTCTTTAAGTTTGGGCCTGGACAATAATAGAAAGTTATTGGATTGTAAGGAAGGGGAAATAAAGTAAACAACAATATATTTAATAATTAAATCATCTTGGTTAGATTAGAGTCAAGAATAAGAGAAAAGGACAGCAAGGAGAATAAGAAAAATGATTGGCAGAGAAATCAAGGGCCTGCGTCAGATAATGGCACTGTAAAAAATAGTAGGGACGGGACATTGTACGTTAAAGAAACTAGCCTTAAGGTTATGGACCTGAACGCCAGAGCATTTGAAATAAAATGGATGAATTAGTTATGCATGTAGATGTAAAGGGATATGATGTAGTTGGGATTACTGAGACACGGAACAAGGTGACCAAGGATGGGAACTAAACATTGAGGGCTATTCAGTTTTTAAGAAGGACAGACAGAAAGGAAAAGGTGGTGGAGTTGCATTGATGAATAAAGAAGATATTGATACAATATTGAGGAAAGATATTAGTACAGATGATGTGGAATCTGTCTGGGTCGAGTTAAAGAACATCAAGGGACAAAAAACATTTGTAGCGGTGGTATATAGACCACCAAACTGCAGTGGTAATGTTGGGAATAGCATTAGACAGGAAATCAGAAATGCGTGTGATAAAGGAATATCTGTGATTATGGGTGACTTTAATCTGCATATAGATGGGTGAGTCAAATTAGTCACAGGACAATAGGGGTTGAATTTCTGGAGTGTATAAGAGATGGTTTCTGGACCAGTATGTTCAGGAACCAACAAGGGAACAAACCATCCTGGACTGGGTGTTGTGCAAAGAGAGGATTAGTTGGCAATCTAGTTGTGAGAGAACCCTTGGGGATGAGTGACCACAATATGATAGAATTCTTTATCAAGTGGATAGTGAGTTATTTGTTTCTGAGACCAGAGTCCTGAACCTCAATTAAGGTAACTATGATGGTATGAGGTATGAGCTGGCTATGACGGACTGGGAAACATTACTGAACGGAAAGACAGTGTAGAGGCAATGGCAGACATTCAAGGAACGAATAGGTGAACTCCAAAAGTTGTTTATTCCTATTTAGCGCAAGAGAGGATGGGACTATGGCCAAACCATGGCTTGCAAGGTAAATTAGAGAGAGTATTAGATTCAAAGAAGAGGCATACAAATTAGCAAGAAAAAGCAATAGACCCAAGGATTGGGAACAGTTTAAAATTCAGCAAAGATGGACCAAAGGATTGATTAAGAAGGGGAAAATACAATTTGAAAGTAAGTTAGCGGGGAACATAAAAACTGACTTAAAAGTTTCGATAGATTTGTAAAGAGAAAAATTACTGGAGGCTCCTTTCAGTCAGAAATGGCGGAATTCATAACAGCGAACAAAGAAATAGCTGAGGAACTAAATTCGTACTTTGCTTCTGTTTTCACAAAGGAAGACATGAATAATGTACAGGAAGATCTGAGAAACACAAGTTTTAGTGAGGAGCTGAAGAAAATTAGTATTAGTAAAGAAACGGTTTTGGAAATTAATGGGACTGAAGGTGGGCAAATCGCCAGGGCCTGATAATCTTCATTCCAGAGTAATCACGGAAGTTGCCCTAGAAATAGTATGTCCATTGGTGGTCATTTTCAAAACATTTTTGGACTCTGAAATGGTTCCTACAGGTCGCTAATATAACCCTGCTACTCAAAAAAGGTAGGTAGAGAAAAAGCAGGGAACTATAGACCCGTGAGCCTAACATCAGTAGTAGGGA
The DNA here is from genome assembly GCF_047496885.1 of Scyliorhinus torazame. Classification (NCBI taxonomy): domain Eukaryota; kingdom Metazoa; phylum Chordata; class Chondrichthyes; order Carcharhiniformes; family Scyliorhinidae; genus Scyliorhinus; species Scyliorhinus torazame. The sequence goes on along the minus strand of NC_092708.1, from coordinate 70,685,113 downwards.
TGTTGCTGGAGTCGATTATCAAGGATTTCATAGCACAGCAGTTGAAAGCAGTGGTGTAATCAGACAAAGTCAGCATGGATTTACAAAGGGAAAATCATACTTGTCAAATCTACCAGAATTCTTCAAAGGTGTAATTAGTAGAGTTGACCAGGGAGAAACGGTGGAAGTGATTTATTTAGACTTTCAGAAGGCTTTTGACAAGGTCTCACAAAGCAGAATATAATAATAATAATAATCTTTATTAGTGTCACAAGTAGGCTTACATTACACTGCAATGAAGTTATTGTGAAAGTCCCTGAGTCACCACACTCCGGCGCCTATTCGGGTACACTGAAGGAGAATTGAGAATGTCCAATTTACTTAACATGTCTTTAGGGACTTGTGGGATGAAACCGGAGCACCCGGAGGAAACCCATGCAGACATGGGAAGAACGTGCAGACTCCACACAGACAGTGACCTAAGCCAGGAATCGAAACCGGGTCCCTGGGGCTGAGAAGCAACAGTGCTAGCCACTAAAGTGCTTGGAATTGCAGGTAGTGTCTTGAGATGGATAGAAAGCTCGTTACCAAACAGGAAGCAAAATGTTGGAATAAATGGGTCTTTTTCTGATTGGCAGGCAGTGACTACTGGGATATCACATGGATCTCGGACCCCAACTGCTCACATTATATCTTAATGATTTGGACATGGGAATTAAATGTAGTTTTTTCAAATTTGCAGATGATGCAAAGTTGGGTGGGAGGGTGAACTGTGAGGAGGTTGCAGAGATTCTTCAGCAGGATGTGGACAGGCCGAGTGAGTAGGCAGAGGCATGTCAGCTGCCGTGTAACGTGGATAAATGTGAGGTCATTCACTTTGATAGTAAAAATAGTTGAGGCCAAAACGTTGTGTCATTTCAAGAAGGAATTAGATATAGTACTTGGGGCTAAAGGGATATGGGAAGTAGGCGGGATCTGAGTATTGAACTTGATGATCAGCCATGATCATAACGAATGGCGGAGGAGGCTTTATGGCCTCTGCCTGCTTCTATTTTCTATGTGTTTACTTACAAAGAAATCTGAGGAGATCACTGGCTCTGGTATCATTTTCTTTGTTCTTGACAAGTACGTTCAAATTAGTTCTGGAGTATCCCAGAGATAAAAAGCTTTGGATTTATTTGTGAACCCAGTTGTCGTCTTTGAAGATTACAATGAGACATACAATTCCATTCAAAATGTTGAGCTGTTTTTAAAAACAATTGTGGAAGAAAGAATGTATGCCTATGTTGGATAAAGTAAAGTTGCCATATTCCCAGATGACCAGAGGCTGCTTCCCCCTTTTGAGGGGGAGGGCTGAATGGTGATGATTTAACCTGAGGATCTCCACAACTCGGGCAAGGTTGATAACCTCAGCTGGTTCACAAAAAGGGACCTGAATAGACTTGATAACTATTGATCAGTTCATCAAATTCAGAATGCATAATTCAAGACCAATTAAAAAGCACTTCAAAGTTAGAGTAATTGAATGTTAAAGACGTCATGCCCTGGAGGAGTGAGTGCTGAGTTCACTTTTGTTCATAGAATGTTTAGATGAGTAAATTTACTGATGATGCAAAAATAAAGAATTTTCTAAAATGGTGAGGAGGACCAGGGAGGCAGACAAGTCAGCAAAGTGGGCAGACAGCTGGCTGATGTAATTTAAAGTGATGTGTATGATGCCATGAAAGGGCAAAGAAAGAGTGGGAGCATGCAGTCAAAAATGCTGGAAGGTATGATTGAATAAAGAGACGTGAGGATTCAAATACAGTATTATCTATACAAAGACAGGCAGATATAGCCAGAAGAAAAATTGGAGTTTTATAAACTGGAGCAGAATAAAAAAGCAAAAAGGCAAGCTGAGTTTGTAAAATACATCGCTTTGGCAGCTTTTAAATTAGTGCAATTTTGAGGCCTCATTATAGAAAAGGCATGAATGTCATAGAGATGGTACGGGGCAGATCCCCCCTATGGGGGAAGTACTAGAAGGATAGTAGGCTGATTGCCAACCTGCTTGAACCTTGTCACAAACCTTTTTCCAGTGGCGAACACTTCTTAGAGTGGGACTTGAACCCAGAATTTCTCCCTGAGACAGGAATGCTACCTAACAATTTCCTGTTATAATTTGAAATATTATTACATATGCTGAAGCAGGAAAGACCGGGAAGATACAATTGACATTATGAAATTATAAAGAATTTGGTTAGAGTGAACCGAGGAGAATTTCTTCTAGTTTAGAGAACATTTGGGAATCCCTAGGTTTAAATCCCAGAGGCACTGAGTAGCAAAAAAATAAGAAAATATTGCTAAATCTTGATAAATCACTGGTTAAGCCACAGGTACAGTATTGTGCTCAATACTGACACCACACGTTATGAAGGATGTCATAGCCTTCCAGGGATTGTAGAAAACATTTTCTAGAATGGTATCAGGGATGAAGGACTTCAATCATGTGGAGAGATTGAAATAAGAGTTTTCAACTGAAGCAGATGGTTAAAGGGAAATTTAACCAAAGTATCCAAAATTACAGGCTTCCGGTGGTGGCCATGGAGTGAGTGGTCTCACACAGGGCAGTTCCGCTCAAAGGTGTGGATTTGAGCTCTTTTTGCCTGAAAATTGAGAATTTTGATGGGAAAGTGCAGCTGAAGGTGTGGAGGAGACATTCCCCCCCCAGGAGTGGCATGTCTGCTGGTTATCAGACCCGGCAGAAGAAGGTTAAAGATCCGGCCAAGGAACTGGAAGAGACCTGTGGCGCAGCAGCGATTGGAAAGATGGCAGAGGGGGAAAAGTCACTGCATGCTGGAAAACCCCAGATGGAGCAGCTGACGGCACAACAAAGAGGAGTTCCACCAACAAAGAAAGGAGATGCAGGAAGACTGATCGAAGGCCATCAAAGGAGCGGTTGCACCGCAGAAGTGCTTGGAGGCACAGGAGTCACAAATTCGGGAGATGGAGAGGGTGATGTCTGACCATTGTAATCGGGTGGTGGCACTGGAGGCGGAGGTGGGGCTCCTCGGGGACCTTTGCAAGTCATTAAGTGCAACGGTAGAGGAGTAGGAGAACAGGTCTCGAAGGCAGAACCTGCGTATCGTCGGCCTGCCTGAAACGGTGGAAGGCACGAGTGCCGCGAGATACGTCTCGAGGATGCTGGCGGGGCTGGTGGCAGAGGGGGTGCTGGACAAGGCCCCAGAGGTGGATAGAGTGCACAGGTCCCGAAGGCAGAAGCCGAGAATAGGGAGCCGCCACAGGTGGTGATTGTAAGGCTCCACAAGTTTGTGGAGAAAGAGAAGATCTTGCGGTGTGCCAGGGAGAAATGGAACTGCGAACGGGAGGCGAACAAAGTCCAAATATATCAGAACATTGGAGCGGAGCTGGTGAAAAGGATTGCTGGGTTTAACAGGACCAAGCGGCTCTCTATCGATGGCAAACAGGTTTGAGATGCTGTACCTGGCGAAACTGTGGCTGACGTTTGAAGGCCGGGAGTACTACTTTGAAACCCCAGGAGTGGCCAATGATTTTATTAAAGAATGAAATGAAAAATGCAAATCGCTTATTGTCACAAGTAGGCTTCAATGAAGTTACTGTGAAAAGCCCCTAGTCGCCACATTCCGGCACCTTTTCAGGGAGGCTGGTACAGGAATTGAACCGTGCTGCTGGCCTGCCTTGGTCTGCTTTCAAAGCCAGCGATTTAGCTGTGTGCTAAACCGGACCCGCATAAACTGAGGGGAACTGAACTTTGATGAGAGATGGAGGAATTGGCACAATGGAGTTCAGAGGTTGCAGGTAATGTGGGGGCCAGACAGGGGTGGGGGGGGGGGGGGCTTCTTTCATCTCGGGTGAGGAGTTTTCATTGTGGTGAATGTTTGTAAAGGGGCAATAACTTTGTAAATAGGCAAATGTCCGTGTGTGGTCCCCCCCCCCCCATGCCTGTGGTGGTGTTTAATTTTTGGAGGAGGTGACCTGTGGTTTTGGATGTGTTTTTGTTTGGTGGGGGAGCGTGAGGTCCACAGGGAGCCGGCTACATAGATCAAAGAGGAAAGGGGGGGGGGGGGGGGGGTGGAGAGAGAGAGAGAGAGAGAGAGAGCGAGAGAGAGAGAGAGAGAGAGAGAGAGAGAGAGAGAGAGAGAGAGAGAGAGAGAGAGAGGGGTAGACACGAGGAGCCTTTGGGCAGCAGCTGCCACACTGGCCGCGAGGGTTGACCAAGAGGTGGTGGGGAAGTGAGGGAGATGTGACATGTGAGTTTTGAAGGAGAAGCGTGGTCATGGCGGACCCCAGTTTAGGGTGAAATTAAAGGGGACAGAATCGATCGGGGAGGATGGCAAACAGCAGAGGGGAATTGAGGCGCACGCCTTCGTAAGGCACCTAACATGTAACGTGCGAGGGGTGAATGGGCTAGCGAAGAGATCTCGGGTCTTTGCACACTTGAGAAGCCTGAAGACGGGGGCAGTGGGGGTGGGGGGGGTGGGGGGGGCGCGTTATGTCTTTCTGCAGGAGACGCACCTCCGGGTGAGGGATCAGGTTAGGCTGAGGAAAGGATGGGTGAGTCAGGTATTTCAGTTGGGGTTTGACTCAAAGTCACGGAATCATAGAATTTACAGTGCAGAAGGAGGCCATTCGGCCCTTCGAGTCTGCACTGGCCCTTGGAAAGAGCAGCCTACTTAGACCCACGTCTCCACCCTATCTCCATAACCCAGTAACCCCATTCTACCTTTTGGACACTAAGGGCAATTTAGCATGACCAATGCACCTAACCTGCTCATCCTTGAACTGTGGGAGGAAACCAGAGCACCCGGAGGAAACCCACGCACACATGGGGAAAACGTGCAGTCTCCGCACAGACAGTGACCCAAGCCGGGAATCGAAACTGGGGCCCCGGGGCTGTGAAGCAACTGTGCTAACCACTGTGCTACCATGCTGCCCGTTCAGCTACTGTGCTGCCCGTGTGCTACCATGACTGATGAGTAAAAAGACAGGGTTTGTAAGTGCGGTACCCAGCTGGGACATACGTGACAGCGAGCGGGGACGGCGTAGAATGTAGATGCACTAAATTGGGAAGACATGGGGTTCGTGAGGGGGTTGCTGGGAGTGTCTCCAGAGTTGGTCACGCATCAGTCGATTACGGGAGAGGACTTTAATTGCGTGCTGGAACTGAGCCCAATGAGGAGGCTATGTATGGCGAAGGAGCTGTGAGGGTTTATGGAAAGGATGGGTATGGTTGACCCGAGGAGGTTTAAGAACCCGGGGCGGGGGGGATACTCCTTCTTCTCGCACGAGTGCAAAGTGTCCTGCCGCACTGTCTGGAGGTTCGACTCAGCTTGAAGCAGGAATCGAGGCCGGGATGGAGGTTCGACTTGGTGCTGTTAGCAGACAAGGGGTTCTGCGATTGGGTGTGGTCCGTGATTAAGGATTATGTGGACTTGAACCAAAATGGGGAGGTTTGAGTGGGCACATTTTGGGAGGCAGTGAACTGGTGGTTCGGGGGGAGATCCAAGGCGCACGGAGATAGGAAGGGGAGAGAGTATGGACGATTATTGGATGAGATAGTCGAGGTTGACGGAACATTCAAGGGCCCCCAGCGTGGATGGATTAGCGAAGAGAAAGTTACAGGAGCAGTTTGATAGGCTGACGACAGGAAAGGCGGTTGGGTAGCTACGGAGGGCGAGGCGGGTGCAGTATGAATATGGAGAGAAGGTAAGCTGCATGCTCGCCCGTCAGCTACAGAGGCAGGCCTTGTCCAGAGAAATCCTGAGGGTACAGACAGGGAAAGGGGAGTTAGTGTCAGAGCCGGGGAGGATAAATGAGGCATTTAGGGCGTATTATGAGAAATTGTACAGCGCCGATCCAGGGGGGGTGAGGAAGGGGATATGGGGCAGTTGTTGGATGGCTGGAATTCCCACGGCTGGATGAGGAGAGGAGGCAGGCAGGAGAGGAGTAATTAGGGTTGAGAGGAGCCAATAGGATTGAGAGAGGTGACTTCCAGTGACGCCCTCAAGGAAGTAGGTCGCAGGTCGGATCGCTCCCGCCCACGATGGGCAAATGGACCTTTTAAATGGACTTTTGCGGGACCTGGCGACCTGGTTAGGTTGAGGAGACAATAGGGAAGAGGCTTCCCCCCCAGGGTATGAGCAGGTTGGACCAGAGACTTGTCCAAGTCTCTGTGGCGCAATTGGTTAGCGCGTTCGGCTGTTAACCGAAAGGTTGGTGGTTCGAGACCACCCAGTGACGTGGTTTGCTCCAAATTTTGTGGGCAGCACGGTAGCCTTGTGGATAGCACAATTGCTTCACAGCTCCAGGGTCCCAGGTTCGATTCTGGCTTGGGTCACTATCTGTGGGAAGTCTGCACATCCTCCCTGTGTGTGCGTGGGTTTCTTCCGGGTGCTCCGGTTTCCTCCCACAGTCCAAAGATGTGCGGGTTAGGTGGATTGGCCATGATAAATTGCCCTTAGTGTCCAAAATTGCCCTTGGTGTTGGGTGGGGTTACTGGGTTATGGGGATAAGGTGGCGGTGTTGACCTTGGGTAGGGTGCTCTTTCCAAGATCCGGTGCAGACTCGATGGGCCGAATGGCCTCCTTCTGTACTGTAAATTCTATAAGTGGTCGAGTGGAGCGGCAGGGCTCGAAGCATCGGGGACCCCAGGCCAGGTGGCGAAACATGGCGCACGGCAGGGACCAGGGAGCGGAGGCTCACTGGCCAAGGGAGCAGCAGATGGAGTTTTTTAAGAACTGCTTCGCCGAATTGAAGAGGGACACGTTGGACTCGATGAGGGGGATAATGGACCGAATGGTCGAGGCGCAGGCGGTCCAGGAGAAGGCGCTCAGGGAGGTCGAGGGGAAGCTCTCCAGCCAGGCGGACACGGTGGCGGAGCTGGAGCACGAGGTGGAAGAGCTGAAAGCCCGCCAGAGGAGGATGCAGGGGCAGCTTGAAGAGCTGGGGAACAGAGCCAGGAGGCAGAATTTGAAGATTGTTGGCCTCCCCGAGGGCTGCGAGGGATCGGATGTGGATGCATACGTGAAAGGTATGCTCGAGGCGCAGATGGGGCCGGAGGCCTTTTCCCGACCCCTGGAGTTGGATGGGGCGTATAGAGCCCCCGCTAGGAAGCCCAGGACGGGCGACCGACCGAGGGCCTTGGTGGTCCGCTTTCATCGGCTTGCTGACAGGGAACGTGCGTTCGGATGGGCCAAGGCGAAGAGGAGCAGCAAATGGGAGAATTGTGAGGTGCGCATCTACCAGGACTTGGGAACGGAGCTGGCCAAGAGGCGTGCAGGATTCATCAAGGTAAAGGCAGCCCTCTATAAAAAGGTGAAGTTTGGAATGCTGTATCCTGCGAAGCTTTGGGTTACGTTTGAGGAACTCCACTACTACTTCGAGACACCAGAACAGGTCTGGACTTTTATTAAAGAAAAGCTGGACTTGAACTAACGGGCACTTAGTTTTCTCTGTGCTGTACAGTGGCGGCGGTCTGTTAACCTAATTTGCTCTGACTAGGTGTGGACTTTTATTAAAAGAAGAAGCTGGACTTGAACTAAAGGACTCTGGGCCCTCAGAGCTTTTGTGTGGCAGCGGTCTGTTAAATTATCCTGTACTGTAATATTTTATCCAAGATTGTTTTCAGCCGGGACAGAGAGCGGGGGCTGGAGGGTGTATGGTGTAGGGTGGTTTTGGAGGATAGCATCGAGGGGGGGGAAAGAGAGAGAGAGAGCGAGGGGCCCTGCAAAGGGGGCCCTGCGCTTGGTGCCTTCTGGCGGGAGATCGGGGTCTCGGAGAGGGGGATGGGCTTGGGGCTGGTTAAGGAACTTGAAAGGGCACGGGGAGATACAATCAGGTTAATGGGTCCTTGGTGTGTGGGGGGAGGGCCCGAGCGCTCGGGTGGGAGACAGACAGGCGCCAAGGGAAGGGGTCAGCGTAGCTAGCGTAGGTCAGGGGGCCCGAGGAAGAGTAAGAGGAGGGGCGGGCTAGGGCCAAGTGCAGGGCTGGCCTGGTATGGGGAGAATTAGGGGCTCATTAGGGAGGTTCAGGGCTTTCTCAGGTTATAAGCTGAATGTGGGAAAAGCGGTGAACGAGAAGGGTTGGGTGCTCATTTCAGGGTGTTGCCATTTAGGGTAGTCAGGGATACGTTTAGAGATCTGGGGATCCAGGTGATGGGAGAGTGGGTGACATTGCACGAATGGAAGTTAACAAAGTTGGTGGAGGAGATAAAGAAGGACTTTAGGAGGTGGGATACACTGCACCCGACGCTGGCGGGGAGGGTCCAAGTGATGAAAATGAATGTCCTGCCAAGATTCCGATCTGTATTCCAGACACTCCCAATTTTTATTCCGAAAGCCTTTTTAGAGAAGCTGGATGCAGTGGATCTCGGAGTTTATATGGGCTGGGAAGGTGCCAAGGGTAAAGAGGGCCCTGCTACAGAGGCAGAAAGGGGGGTTGGCGTTACCTGCTGCACTACTACTGGGCAGCGAATGTGGAGAAAGTGAGGGGGTGCTGGGAAGGAGAGGGGTTAAAATGGGTTGGATAAGAAGGTCCAGCCTGAGGGCAATGGTGATGGCAGCGCGGCTACTGGCACCGAGGAGATATACCGAGAGCCCGGTTGTGCAGTCCACAATAAAGGTGTGGAACCAGCTGAGGAGACACTTTAGGATGGAGGGGATGTCAGTGTTAACACCGCTGTGTGTGAACCACGGGTTTAAGCCGGGGGAGACAAATGGCATGTACAGGAGATGGAGCGAGGTGGGGGCTGGTGAGGGCAAGGGATTTATATTTGGAGGAGAGGTTCGCAAGCCTAGAGGAAAGGGTAGAGCTCCCGAAGGGAAGAGAATTTAGGTATATACAAATGAGGGACTTTGCATGGAAAGCGTGGAAAGGGTTTCCCAGGCTGCCAAGTACACCCTACTGGAACGATTGCAGTTTCCAGACATGGAACGGGTGAGTAGGATTGGGGGACATATACAGGGGGAGCAGGGGGGAGAGCAAGTGGCGAGGCTCAAGGAGAAATGGGAGGGGTTGATCGGTTGGGGAGAGTGGAGTGAGTCGCTGCGCAGGGTGAATTTGACCTCCTAATGTGCGAAGATGAATTTGATACAGTTTAAGGTGGTACACAGGGTTCACATGGCTCGGGTGAGGATGAGTGGATTCCTCCAGGGGGTGGCAGATAAGTGTGAGAAGTGCGGGCGAGGAGCAGCAAACCATGGCACATATATTTTGGGGAGTGAGAAGTCAGAGATGTACTGGGCAGGAGTGTTTGGGACGCTAGTAAAGATTCTGGGGGTAGAGGCCGGCCCGGTTTTTGGGGCATCGGAAATGGTGGAGCTGAGAGAGGGGAGAAAGGCCGATGTTGTGGCCTTCGTCCTTCTGGTTGCCCGGAATTTAGCTGGAAAGGTGGTTGATAATGCCACCGGGGGCAGTAGCCTGGCTAGGGGACCTGTACGACTTCCTCCGGTTGGAGAAGATTAAGTTTGAATTGAGGAATTCAGCGGAGCGCTTTGAGACACGTTGTTCACGACCATGGAGGAATTGTTGGTGTGAAAGGAGAAAAACTTGTACAGACTGTAAAATTGAGAGTTAGGGAGAATGTTCCCCAGATTATTAATGTTTTTGATTTTTGAATATGTTTGGAACAAAATATATTAAAAAATAAAGAAGTATCCAAAATTATAAAGAGCTTTGATAAAATAAAGATGGAAGAAACGGGTTTCACTGGGAAGAGGGTTAGAATCCAGAGGATATCAATTTAAGATAACTGGAAAACAAACAAGATCAGAGGCGAAAATGTTATTTATGAAGTTGGTGAAGGTGATATTAAACACGTCGGTTAGGATGATGGAAGCAGATTCGATAGCATGTTCCAAAATGAATTCAGTATATTGTTGAAAAGGAAGCATTTGCAGGGATAAGGGAAGGGAGGAGGAGAGTTAAACTAATTACATAGGATTTACATTGGTTTTAAAGCCGATTTAGTTTAGTTTGCTGGACAGCTAGTTTGATACGGAGCGAGGCCAACAGCACGGGTTCAATTCCCGTGCGGGCCAAGTTATTCATGAAGGACCGGCCTCCTCAACCTTGCCCCTCTTATGAGGTGTGGTGATCTTCAGGTCAAATCACCAGCAGTCAGCTCTTTCCCTCAAAGGGGAAAGCATCCTATGGTCACCTGGGACTATGGCAACTTTTACTTTACATCACAGAAACAGGCTATTCTGGCCTACCAGTACATGCAATAATTCATGCTCCACTCAATTTTTCTTTCAGCATTACTCATTTACAGCTACCATTGCAACCCTCTATTCCTTTCTCCCTCACGTGTTTATTGAGCTTCCCCTTAAATCAATGATGGATAATGTAGGCTAGTGAGTGGGCGGCACGAGTGCGCCTCATTCATCACAGTGGGTTGCAAGATTGAAATCGGGTATGTTCACTAACTATGACTTAATGAATAAGATTAAATATATTTACTACATGCCAAAAATTTTATCGAGTTATAGAAAATGTTTAACCATTCATATATTAGCAGAACTGTCATCACCTTCAAATGGTCAAAACAAAAAGGTATACACTTTGATCGGATGCAGAGGGAGCACATGGCTCTCTGTCACTTTTCTGTGCAATCAGCATGCACCTCACTCTACATGCCCTTGCTTTGTGCACGTATCACTTTCTTCATACGTTGGAAAAAAAACTATGTGGACAAAAGCCATCGCAATCTGGTAACTCTGCATGTGGTCAACGTTCAACAAAATACCTCATGGGATGCAAGCACTCAGTACCCTGATGGGCCACAGGCCACATGTTGCCCACCACTGCCTTAAATGCAACTGCACTACTTGCTTCAACCACTGTCTGTGGGAGTGAGTTCCACATTCTCACCATTTTTTGGCTGAAGAAGTGACTTCTGAATTCCCTACTGGATATCTTGGTGAACTTCTGATATTGATGGTCTCCAGCTATGCTTTTCCCCAGAAGAAAGAACATTCTCTCTGTAACAGGATTGCTCAATGAGTTGAATGGCCTATTTCTCTATGACTCTGTGACATGGGGCGGGATTCTCCGGGAACCGGCGGGGTGGGCCGTACCGGCGCCAAAGAGTTGGGTGAACCACTCCGGCGTCGGGCTGCCTGGAAGGTGCGGAATCCTCCGCACTTCCAGGGGCTAGGCCGGCGCTGGAGGAGTCGGCACCATGCCAACTGCCGCAGAAGGGCCTCCGCCGGCCGGCGCGAGTTGGCGCATGTGCAGGAGAGCCAGTGTGTTCTGGCGCATGTGCAGAGCCGCTGCCGTGATTCCTGCGCATGCGCAGAGGGTTTCTTCTCCGCGCCGACCATCGCAGAGCCTTACACAGGCCGGCGCAGAGGGAAAGAGTGCCCGTACGGCACAGGCCCGCCCGCAGATCGGTGGGCCCAGATCGCGGGCTAGGCCACCGTGGGGGGCCCCCCCACCCCCACCCCCCCCCCCCCCACCCCCACCCCCCCCCCCCCCCCCCTCGGATTCTCCGAGCCGGAGGGAGGTCGGAGAATCCCACCCATAATCTTTCATATAATATTTGGTGAAACCATACCTTACGCTTCAACATGCTCCACATGAGCGGGTCCAGTGTTCCTTTGGCGATGAGGTAATGAATATGAACTGAGCTGCACTGTCCTATACGGTGAGCTCTATCTTCAGCCTGCAACAAATGACCAGGATCCCAGTATAACTCAGCAAAGACAACATGTGTAGCAGCTGTAAATGTTAAACCCTAAGAGGGACGTGAAAAAGGAAACAGTCACTGTTTTTAGACTTGATCTGGTGTAAACATCACAAGTTTATATAAAAATATTATAAATATAGTATCAGAAATATGTAATACAATAAGATTAGGTGGAAGAACATGTTAGTTGCATGCATACTTTTAAGACCTGCTACTATTCCACTTCGGCACACTTAGCTTGAAAGGAATCACTGTAACCTGTTTATAAGTATTAATGCACCAGGTTGCACAAATCATGCTGTATTATTCATGATTTTGCACACAGTTTAATTCTGTAGGTTTCTCATTATAGTGAGAAAATAAACAACAGGAATCAGGCACAGTTCCAGATGGGTAGAAAAGAATCAAAGAGAAAAAGCGTGTTGTATGTGGAACTCCTCATGGCGACGTCATAGCAACATTGTGATCAGGTCTATTGAGAGCAGCATACAAGTAAAAATATTACAGTTAGGTTTTGGTGACTAATAAACTTAATTGAAATATGCCTTGGGACAAACCTTGATGTAAAAGGTTTTCATCCTGCTGTTGTAAATAAAACTTCATTCCTAGCCTCCTACAATACTTCTTAGAAACCTTAGTGGTGAGTGCAAAAGCGAAAGTTGACTCACTCAACCTTTTGTTTTCACCCATTTGGAATCAGTCGAGCCACTAGATACCAATTTCACATTGGTGAGCAGAGAAAGCACATTCTACCATCCTGGAGGACAATGCACTAACTAGATGTACTAATGACGCTACCATTCCATCAACAGGTTGCTTCAGTCATGTCGGTGTTTCTAACGCAAAATAATTGGCTGCTTCTACAACACATTTCACCCTAATAGTTTTATTCTTTAGTTTAATAGAACAGTAGATAGAAATAAAATAACAAAAAGAGGAAAAGAATTACTGCAATGCACCAAGAGTGCTGAAAGAGAACAGATTTAAATAACTAAAAAACACAAAACAGACCAAAGTCACGAGAAAGAAATAAACATGGAAAAAAAGGCCAAATCTTTGGAATGGAAAAAGTTGCTTCATCTATTCCAATATTTTCATGAAACAAGAGAAATGCATAAGTGGCTTGGAGAAAACAAATAAAGCCTTGAATATCAACAGTAACACAACTTTCTAAACAATACCTCACAACACAGATCAAATACATTTTATTATTCATAAAGATTGATGCATCTTAAACAAACATCTGAAGATGGAGGAGGTCTTTTTGTTACATTTGCAATACCTGTCCAGCAGCCTTGATGCTGAGAATTGCAACTTGTGTCTCCGGATCATTCTGAAACTGATGGACAAGATGAATCCTCTCTGATGATGGAACGCTGCCGTCTATCCTTATGTACCGTGCCTAAATAATAACCAAAGCTCTTTTTTCTTTATATGTATTGAAAATTTAATTCTAAACAAAATAATAGAAAATAATTAATTCAAGTTACAATGACAAAGAACATGAAAAGTCAATCAAAGGCACTAATTAACTTAACCCCATCAACATTAAACTAAACCCCTTAACAACTAACGGTGGCTAGCTCTTTAAAAAAGGAAATGAATGACTGCCACCTTAGGTAGAACGCTTCTACCGACGCCCCTAATGATGCACTTCACCTTCTCCAAATTGAAGAACGACATGAGGTCACCCACCCAAACCAAGGCACTGGGTGGAGGAGGAGACCTCCATCCAAGCAGAACCTGTCTCCAGGCTATTAACGAGCAAAGGCGAGGACAACCTCCTTCACCCCCATCAGCAGCACTGGCGAGTCCTTGCCCCCAAAATGTCCACCAGCGGACATGGCTCCAGATTGGCATTTCTCTGACATGAAAGAAACCCAAAAGCTTACTAACTTGGGACAGGACCACAGAACATGTGTGGTTAGCCGGCCCCTGAGAACAACGGAGCTATTCCGCTGATAAGATCTGTTCATGTATGCTCCAAATAATCCCCACCCGACCGGGCCAAAGACAAAATGCTTGTCAATAAGGAGGAGAGTGGTGCCAAGGGGAAAGAGGGAAAAGTCTTTTTTGTTTTTTAAATATATTTTATTGAAAATATTTTCCCTGAGCAACATTTTTCCCGCTTACAAAACAAACGAAACGATAATAACAAAACAGAAATTTTTAACTTTTTAACAATAATAATAATAATAATACACAAGTAACAAAACCTCATACTCTATTGACCTATACTCAACTAAACCTCCTCCCCCCCTCCCCCCCCCCCTGGGTTGCAAAAGAGGGAAAAGTCTTGCGCGTAAAATCACAAATCAAAGTGCCTAATCAGATCGGAACCAGGGAGTTGAAATTTCTCCGACAGCTCCCTAAAGCTGGCAAACCTTCCCTCCACGAACAAGTCCCCAAAGCTCTCCAAATCCTTCCCTGCCCATGACTTAAAAGTAGAATCCAAAGCCAATGACAAAAAGAGATGATTATTGTGGATCAGGGCTAACAAGGACGTGGAACTGAGTTTAAAATGCTGTCCAACCTGCTTCCAGATTCTCAGGGTGGACACCACTACCGGAGTCGAGAAAAATCTTGCCGTAAAGAATGATAGTGATGTGGTTGCTAATGCACCCAGGCTAGAGCCCTTACAGAAACTCACCTCCATTTGCCCGCACATGGAACCTGGGTCACTAAACCACCACAACCAATGCTGTCTCGATATTGGCTGCCCAATAATAAAATAATAAGTTGGGTAAAGTCAAAACTCCTGACTGCCTATCTCTCAGGAACGGCCTATGGATCCTTGGGATCTTACCCACCCAAATAAAAGAGGACACAAATTTATTAATTTTGACAAAGAAGTACTTAGGGATAAAAGCGGGGAGATATTGAATTAAAATCTTGGGCGCACATTCATCTTAATGGTCTGGACCTTGCCTGCCAAGGATAGGGGGATCCCACTTCATGATCCCTCTTCTGCAAGTCAGATGTGATCTCATTAACCAGACTAGTACAATTTAATTTATGAAACAAGGCATGATCATGGGTCACCCGGATTCCCAGATAACGAAATTCACCCGGATTCCCAGATCTGGCAAAACAAAAAGGCAACATCCCCAAATGGGCCCCTTTCCCGGGGGGTTAATCAGGAAATATTCGCTCTTATCCAAATTCAACTTAAAGCCAGAGAAGGATCCAAATCTCCCAAGCAGCTTCATTATCTCATCCATAATGGATACTGGGTCAATTATAAAGAAGCAGGTAATCCGTGCACAGGGACATCTTATGCGCCCCCCTCCCCCCCTGATTTACCCCCTCCACTTCCTAGAAGATCTGGCCAACAGTTCTATTGCCAGAGCGAATAGAAGCGAATACAATGGATATTCCTGCCTCATGCCTCTATTTAATGGAAAAAGCCCAAATTCAAAGCATTTGCGCAAACACTAGAAGTGGGGGCCCTATACAATAAACAAATCCAGGATATGAACTCTTGTCCAAATCCAAACCTCCCAAGAATCTCCTCATGCCACCATACCAAACTCCTTATCAGTATCTAAATGAACAATCACCTCTGGTTCTGGTACTGCAGAGGGGGAGAGGACAACATTTAATAAACAACGTATACTGGCCGACAATTGCCGACCGTTGACGAAGCCGGTCTGATCTTCCGAGATCACCTCCGGGAGGCAGGACTCCAACCACAGATCCAGCACTTTTGAAAGTAACTTAGCGTCCACATTTCAAGGCAAAATAGGTTGGTATGACCCACACTCTCAGGTCGTTGTTCTTAAGGATCAGGGAAATAGAGGCCTACACAAGAGTAACAAACCCTAGGACAAGGAGTCATTAAACATGTCTAAAATTAGAGGGATCAATTGTTCCGCAGACTTCTAATAAAACTCGATGGGGAAACAATCAGAACCATGGGCTTTACCGATCTGCATCAACCCAATGCATTTCCTAATTTCCTCTGGGCCCAACGAGGATTCCAACTCATCTCACCTTTCCCTCTCCACCACTGGGATGGATAACCCATCCACAAAATCTGTCATGGCCGAACTCTCCGATGGGGGCTCCTATCTATAGAGTTCCCAATAAAATGTTTCAAAAGCTACATTGACCTTAAGCGGGGCGGAAACCAGACCGCCACGAGTCCCTTATCTGCACAATATCCTGGGAAACTGCCTGCCGCCTCAGCTGATGAGCTAAAAGACGACTGGCCTTCTCCCCGTGTTCATAAAATACTTCTCTTGAACGTCGCATCTGGCCCACTGCCTTACCTGTGATAGTAAATCAAATTGAGAGCAACTCCGGGGTTGGGGCAAGTGAGTATTGATGGTCCACCTCAAGGATGGAGTCCACCAGCCTCTGCCACTCCACCCTCGAAGTCCTTTCCATGTCCTCCCCCTTGATAACCACCTTAAGGGCTTCCCACAGCGTAGAAGGGGAGGTAGACTTGCTTTTATTGAATTTAATATATTCCCCAATGACAGTGGACATGCGTTCACAGAATCTCTTATCCACTAATAATGCCGTGTCTAATCTCCATGGCGGATTTTGGGATGGACCAGATGGAGTCTGGACCAAATCAACAAAATTTGGGGCATTGTCTGAAATCACAATCATCGAGTAACCCAACCCCACCTCCACTAAAGGGAGGAGAGACCTATCCACCAGAAAAAAGTTGATACGCGGTGAACATGGGAGAAAAAGGAAAAATCTTTATCACCCAGATGCAAAAAACGCCACAGATCATTCCCCCTCACCCCCCTCAAATCTGCTTGATGAAAACCAACAACACCTTCGCCACCCTTGCTGGGGTCAGAGATTTGGGCATGGATCGATCCATCCTGGGGTCCAGAACACAATTTAAGTCACCCCCAAAATGAGCTGATGAGAATCCAAATCAAGGATGGAGGTCAGTAGCTTGTTAATAAAACCCCTATCATTCCAGTTTGGAGTGTAGACCTTAACCAGGACCACTGAGGTGCCAGCCAAAGACCAACATGCCTACTCCAATGCCCTCCAACATTGAGGGCATTTAAAAGTTTATTGGATAAACATATGGATGATAATGGTATAGTGTAGGTTAGATGGCTTTTGTTTCGGTGCAACATCGTGGGCCGAAGGGCCTGTACTGCGCTGTATTGTTCTATGTTCTATGTTAGGGTCAGCCAAGATCTTAGTCGTAGGAAATTGAACCTTTTTATTGATTAAATTTGCCACATCCTGGGCCCTAACATCAAAACCCAAATTAAAAACTTGTCCCTCAAACCCCTTCCACAGCCTTGCCTGGTCTCTGACCCACAAATGAGTCTCTTGCAAAAACACATCAGCATTTAAACTTTTACGGTGGGCAAATACCCTTAACCTTTTCACTGGGCCATTTAACCCCCCCGACATCCCAGGTGACCAAATGAATTGGGGGGCCTCCCACCCCACTTCAATCCGGAGCTAGTCATTTCCACTAAGAGGGATTATCGAACAGTTACATAGAACTGTAGCATCCAGGCTCACCCAAGATGTCTGCCAAACCCACTCGCAAGATTAAATAAAGGAAAATCTGCAGTCATCGTCAGAAAACTTCCCCTCCTCCACATCCTCAGACACTACTACACACAAGTATACATACTGAAAAAACTAAGGCGAACATATACCACTAAAACCTACTTCTAATAAACCCAACTCCAAACAGAAAAACATTATGTAAAACAGAACTGATATAATGAGCTTCAGTCAATGCCTCAGCACCATTCCCATGAGCTAACTCTTTGACTAGCAAGGGCAGCACTGTGGCACAGTGGCTAGCACTGCTGCCTCACGGTGCCGAGGTCCCAGATTCGATCTCTGCTCTGGGTCACTGGCCGTGTGGAGTTTGCACATTCTCCCCGTGTTTGCATGGGTTTCACCCCCCCACAACCCAAAGATGTGCAGAATAGGTGGATTGGCCACGCTAAATTGCCCCTTAATTGGAAAAAAATTGGGTACTTTAAATTTATTTTTAAAAAAAGAAAAAAAAAACAAAGACTCTTCGACTAGCAGGGCAGCTCCCGCCCAGAGTGAAGAAACAACCCTATCAGAAAAAAGACACCAAGTATAAAAACCCCTTAAAACATAGTACTCCAACAGAGAGCTGTATACTTTCACAATAGTTAGGGGCTTCTGTCAGTGTCCGGTGGGCATGGTCAAGCATGCGAGGGGACTTGAGTCCACACTCCACACCATCTTGGCAAACAACTTCAAAAAATACTCTGTGGGATATGGCCTTCCATCCCCTATGGCAATCCCACAATTCGGATATTTTGCCTTCTGGAATGATTCTCCAAATCATTCACTTTGGCCTTCAGCGCTTTATTCGCATCAGCCATCAGAGACATTTCAGTCTTCAGAGAGGCAATCTGGTAACTATGCTTCGAAAGAGCCACCGCCATCTCTATGACTTGTCGCCAGGGCTTTTGCTGTTTTGTTTGTCCTCCCCAAGGCCAAACGAATGAGAGCCAGGGGGCGCAATTCTCCACTCCCACGCCGGTTGGGAGAATCGCCTGCGGCTCCAAAATTTCCGGGGACGCCAGTCCGATGCCCTCCTGTGATTCTCCCAAGCGGCGGGAACGGCCCGGTCGCGTTTCGCGGGCCGCAGGCCGGAGAATCGCCCGAGACACCGAAAATGGCGATTCTCCGGCACCCCCGCTATTCTGAGGCCCGGATGGGCTGAGCGGCCAGGCCAAAACGGCGGGTTCCCCCCGGCGCCGTCCACACCTGGTCGCTGCAGTCGTGGGCGGTGCATGAACGCTGGGGGGGCGGCCTGTGGGGGGGGCGAGGGGGGATCCTTCACCGGGCTTTACCTGGAATGTGGGGTGTCCCGCGATCGGTGCCCACCGATCGTCGGGCCGTCCTCTCTGAAGGAGGACCTCCTTCCTTCCTTGGCCCCGCAAGATCCGTCCCCCATCTTCTTGCGGGGCGGACTTAGAGAGGACGGCAACCACGCATGCGTGGGTTGGCGCCGGCCAACCCGCGCATGCGCGGATGACACCCGTTATGCAGCGCCGCTTTTACGCGGGCGACAAGGCCTGGCGCGTGTAGATGACGCGGCCCCGATCCTGGCCCATTGTCAGGGCCTGAATCGGTCGGGACCGGGGCCGTTCCGCGCCGTCGTGAACCTCGACGGCGTTCACGACGGCGCGGCCACTTCGGCGTGGGAGTGGAGAATCCCGCCCAAGGTCTCTTCCATCGATTTGCAACGGTCCCACACACACCCCGCCAGCGTTTATCAAATTCTGCCACTAAGTAGCTGGAAAGCATCTCGGCTGTTAGTGGAGTGGCCTGAGTCACAGGCAGCCTCCGCAATGTTCTCCACTAACGAGCCCAAGAAGCCTCCGATTTAGTCGACGAGCCCCTGCTTTCAGGGTTTTTGCCCCTGGGTTTTCTAGGCATTTCCCCAATGTAAGTCCCTTATTCAATTAAACAAGTAGGTTTTTAAACAAGCCCTCGCCACCCCCCTGAAACAGAGCGAAAAGGACTGAAGCAACGGTACCCTAGTGGGAGCCACCTCATGCACATTTTCCCCCTACATAATGAATCCCAGAATGATACATCACAGATTGCCATTTGGCCCATCTTGCCTATGCCAGCTCTTTGGTAATCCAAATAATCCCACTCAAGTGCTCTTCCCCATAACTCTACTTTATCCTCTGCAATTATTCATTCCATTCCCTTTTGAAAGTTATCATTGTAGCAGATTAAACCATCCTTTCAAACTTTACTTTTGCGGTCATCTTAACACAGTTTAAAAAAACGTTGTCCTCATGATACCTCCAGTTCTTTCCCAAGTCACTATAAATCTGCATCCTCTGAGTTCTGATCCATCTGACACAGAAAAGTGTTTGTTTACTATATGAAAACCATCCATGATTTTAAACACGTTTATTAAATCTCCTCTTAATCTGCAATTTCTCCAGTCATTACACATAACAAAGTTTCTCATCCCCAGCACCATTTTCAAAAATTTCTTCCCGCACCCTCTCAAAGACTTGACACCATTCATAAAGCATGGTGCCCATCAAAAATACTCCAAAATTAATCATACAATCATAGAATTTACAGTGCAGGAGGCCATTCAGCCCATCGAGTCTGCACCGATCCTTGGAAAGAGCACCCTACCTATGTCCCATGCCTCCACCCTATCCCCTTTTATCCCTGTAACCCAGTAACCCCACCTCACCTTTTTTTTGGACACTAAGGGCAATTTTAGAATGGCCAATCCACCTAACCTGCACATCTTTGGACTGTGGGAGGAAACCGGAGCACCCGGAGGAAACCCACGCGCACACGGGGAGAACGTGCAGACTCCACACAGACAGTGACCCATTCCAGGAATCGAACCTGGTGCCCTGGAGCGGTGAAGCAACTGTGCTAACCACTATGCTACCATGCCGATGCATTTGCCGATAACAAACCTGAAGAAATTATTTGCTCACAATGCCAATTGATTTTGACCCAGATTTACTTTTCCTGAACATTTCCTTACCGGCAACTATGGGCCAACTGATCTTTAAATGCTGATTTTCCCCCTTGCCATTTTAAGCAGATGTAATATTTACAATCCTTTTGTAAACCATAGAAAGCATCCTGCTACTTCCCTCAATAATATAGGATGCATCCCATTCAGGCTGCGTCTTTCAGGAATGCTAACCTTCAACTACCTCCTCTAGGGATTTGTGGAAAAATGTATTTGACAGATATCATTATTGCCTATCCAATATTACTGCTTCGTCCTTTACTGTGGCATTGGCAACATTCCAGTGAAGACAGATGTAAATTACTCGTTTATTACCTCTGCTTCCACAAGAACATTTCTTTTTTTGTTTCCAATCAACCACACCCTTCATTTTACTATTTACTATCAAATTACATTTTTGCGTACAGAAAACGTTTGTGTTCCCTCTTGCTCACGGCTAATTTATTTTCATACTTCCTCTGTGCCCATTGTGTTGTATTCTTAAGATATTCTTATGTACTCTGTTTAGCTTGCCACTGTATTATGAACAATAAAATTGGCATCAGTCTCCTTCTGCCTCACTTTAAACTCATATTTTTGTTATCTGGGAATTTAAGCTATGGATTCCTTTCATTTTACCCCTCGTCATTTGAGCCCTTGTCAAAGTCATTTTTAAAAAGCTGCAATTCTCTTTTCAGCAGTCTTATTGAGAGTCCAGCACACAATGCTCCATGCCAGGAATTTTGCAAGTTGATTTTCCAGTTCAGGCCGATGTTGGATGCCAACAACTTCAGTTGAAAAGTTAGAGCGCAAATGATTATTAGTCTCGATAATAAAAGCAAATTACTGCGGATGCTGGAATCTGAACCAAAAACAGAACGTACTGGACAATCTCAGCAGGTCTGACAGAGAAAAGGGAGCTAATGTTTTGAGTCTGGATGACTCTTTGTCAAAGCTAAGATTACTCGCCTCATCCGGATTTCAGTGCTTCTGGTCGCTTCAGTGGTCACTTTTGAATTCAATCTACGTTCACAATGGTTGCGTACTGAATCATCATTGCTCACCATGAATTTTAACGTGTGTTCCATTGTCATTGATGCGCAACCCAAACTTCAGACTCTGCTTCCTCAGTTCTTCAGCAATCACGGCTAGTTCTTGCTCGTCTTCGGTAATCAGGGTGGTGTCATCAGCATAGCTGTGTGGCCATCAATACTGCCCCCAAGATGTTCTGGGAGAGAAGACATGAATTTGCTCAGTTCCTCTTCTCCTCTGGCATTGAAAGGTAGTCCTGAAATCAGACATCCTCATTTGACTCCTTTTCCAAAACTGAACGGCTCTGTCTTGTCTCCAAGTACATGCGCAACACCTTTTGCCCATGCATAAAATCTCTGGATGAGCAACTTTAAGTGATGTGGTATTCCAAATCCAGTCAAGATTTCCCCATATGTTATAACTGGATGAGAAGGTTACAGGATGGAACCCTGGCTCAAAAGACCGTAACGCTGATTTTCCACCAACACCTTATAAAACATGAATGGCCAGCATCACATGACCGTTAATGAGTTTTAACAAGAATATTCAAAATGGAACAAACACAGATCAAGCGACAATGTTCTCAGTAACAAAAAAATCCCTTTTAAGCACACAAGGTGACTGTGGTAAGATGCACTACTGTCTGAACCCAAGTGCATGTCTGTAGATTTGGGCTCAAAATCCCCCCAGATGATTCTT
Source organism: Scyliorhinus torazame (assembly GCF_047496885.1). Lineage (NCBI taxonomy): Eukaryota > Metazoa > Chordata > Chondrichthyes > Carcharhiniformes > Scyliorhinidae > Scyliorhinus > Scyliorhinus torazame. The sequence goes on along the minus strand of NC_092708.1, from coordinate 70,663,211 downwards.
ATACCAGGAGCAACATTGTCTCACTGAATTCCAGCTTCCACATGAGTGATTTCAAATTCCATTTTCAAAGTCACACTTGAAATCTTTTTTTTAAATTATGCTTTCCCTCTGTTGCTTCCATCAGGTTTCTCTTTCAGGTTTTACACCTGTCCCTTCAGGTTTCCTTTGTCTAAAGGCTTTTACACAAACTTTTTTTTTTTTTAAACGTATATTATTACAAACATGTACCAAAGCAGGTTACAACCAATAAACACCCCAGGAAACATACTTCCCAACAATCAACTATACAGTCTGGACATGCCAGTGACTGATGGAATTGAGGCTATGACAGGTGAGGACCTTGAGGCGATAGTTATCACAAAGGAGGTAGTAATGGGCAAGCTAATGGGGCTAAAGGTAGGCAAGTCTCCTGGCCTGATGGAATGCATCCCAGGGTACTAAAAGAGATGGCTAGGGAAATTGCAAATGCACTCGTCATAATTTACCAAAATTCACTAGACTCTGGGGGATTGGAAAATAGCAAACGTGACACCACTGTTTAAAAAAGGAGGTAGGCAGAAAGCGGGTAATTATAGGCTAGTTAGCTTAACTTCGGTAGTAGGTAAGATGCTGGAATCTATCATCAAGAAAGAAATAGGGAGGCATCTGGATGGAAATTGTACCATTGGACAGACGCAGCATGATTCATAAAGGGCAGGTCATGCCTAACTAATTTAGTGGAATTTTTGAGGACATTACCAGTGCGGTAGGTAACGGGGAACCAATGGATGTGGTATATCTGGATTTCCAGAAAGCCTTTGACAAGGTGCCACACAAAAGGTTGTTGCATAAGATAAAGATGCTTGGCATTAAGGGGAAAGTAGTAGCATGGATAGAGGATTGGTTAATTAATAGAAAGCAAAGAGTGGGGATTAATGGGTGTTTCTCTGGTTGGCAATCAGTAGCTAGTGGTGTCCCTCAGGGATCAGTGTTGGGCCCACAATTGATATAGATGATTTGGAGTTGGGGACCAAGTGCAATGTGTCCAAGTTTGCAGATGACACTAAGATGAGTGGTACAGCAAAAAGTGCAGAGGATACTGGAAGTCTGCAGAGGGATTTGGATAGTTTAAGTGAATGGGCTAGGGTCTGGAATATAATGTTGACAAATGTGAGGTTATCCATTTTGGTAGGAATAACAACAAAAGGGATTATCTAAATAATAACATTTTAAAACATGCTGCTGTGCAGAGAGATCTGGGTGTTCGAGTGCATGAGTCGCAAAACGTTGGTTTACAGGTGCAACAGGTGATTAAGAAGGCGAACAGAGTGTTGTCCTTCATTGCTAGAGGGACGGGGTTTAAGGCTAGAGAGGTTATGCTGCAATTGTATAAGGTGTAAGTGAGGCCACACCTGGAGTATTGTGTTCAGGTTTGGTCTCCTTACCTGAGACAGGATGTACTGGCGCTGGATGGTGTGCAGAGGAGATTCACTAGGTTAATCCCAGAGTTGATGAGGTTGGATTACAAGGAGAGGTTGAGTAGACTGGGACTGTACTTGTTGGAATTTAGAAGGATGCGGGGGGGGGGGCGGGATCTTATAGAAACATATGAAATTATGAAGGGAACAGATAGGATAGATGCGGGGAGGTTGTTTCCACTGGCGGGTGAAAGCAGAACTAGGGGCATAGCCTTAAAATAAGGGGAAGTAGATTTAGGACTGAGCTCAGGAGGAACTTCTTCACCCAAAGGGTTGTGAATCTATGGAATTCCCTGCCCACTGAAGCTGTTGAGGCTCCTTCATCGAATGTTTTCAAGATAATGATAGATAGTTTTTTGAAGAATAAAGGAATAAAGGGTTATGGTGTTCGGGCGGGAAAATGGAGCTGAGTCCTCAAAAGATCAGCCATGATACATAGATACATAGAAGATAGGTGCAGGAGGAGGGCTTTTGGCCCTTCGAGCCTGCTCCGCCATTCATCACGATCATGGCTGATCATTCAACTCAATAGCCTAATCCTGCTTTCTCCCCATAGTCTTTGATCCCATTCTCCCCAAGTGCTCAGCTGCCTCTTGAATCTATTCAAAGTTTTAGCATCAACTACTTCCTGTGGTAATGAATTCCACAGGCTCACCACTCTTTGGGTGAAGAAATGTCTCCTTATCTCTGTCCGAAATGGTTTACCCTGAATCCTCAGGCTGTGACCCCTGGTTCTGGACACACCTATCATTGGTAACATCATCCCTGCATCTATCCTGTCTCGTTCTGTTAGAATTTTATAAGTTTCTATGAGATCCCCCCTCATTCTTCTGAACTCCAGCGAGAACAATCCCAACCTAGTCAATCTCTCCTCATATGACAGTCCCGCCATCCCTGGAATCAGTCTGGTAAACCTTTGCTTCACTCCCTCGAGAGCAAGAACATCCTTCCTCAGAGAAGGAGACCAAAACTGCACACAACACTCCAAGTGTGGCCTCACCAAGGCCCTGTACAATTGCAGCAACACGTCCCTGCTTCTATACTTGAAACCTCTTGCAATGAAGGCCAACATACCATGAACCTTCTTTACCGCCTGCTGCACCTGCATACTTACCTTCAGCGAATGGTGCACAAGGACACCCAGGCAGGTCCCGCTGCACACTCACCTCTCCCAATTTACAACCATTCAGGTAGTAATCTGCCTTCCTGTTTTTGCTTCCAAAATGAATAACCTCACACTTATCCAAATTATACTGCATCTGCCATTGGTTTGCCCACTCGCCCAACCTGTCCAGATCTTGCTGTAGGATCCCTGCATCCTCGCCACAATTCACCCTGATCTCATTGAATGGCAGAGCAGGCTCGAAGGGCCAGAAGGCTTGCTCCTGCTTCTTTCCCCCTTTTTCACACTCCCCCCCCCCCCCCAGCCCATCTTGACCAGCCCCACTTCCCTCCACCTCCTGTATACACTATCCGCCCCCACTCCCTCGGCTCAAACCCATGATTCTCGCACAGCGGCGTTAGCACCGACATCCCTTCCATCAGAAAATTCCTCCTCAGCTGATTCCATATCTTTTACACAAACTCTTGGGGTCCAGTCACCGATTTCCACAATTATTTCAAAAAAATATCTCCCAAACTATAGCAATTTCTCAGAAGCCTTAGCACTATTGCAGATATCTTTCTGGCCTCACGCAATCTCGTGACTGTACTGAACGATAATCTGTTCTGGTTCCCAATTTCCTCTTCCGTTAACTCCAGACCTCTTGGAAACATCTCTTCAATTTTCTCGTTTCCTTAACTAGCTAAACTTTAGATTTCAGGTAACAGTTTTCTTAACCACTCCTCCGTAGGATGGCTTTTCTTCTGGCAAGGCCAAGAGAGATGTTCCCTCTTTAGCCTTCTGAAACCAACTGCTTCTAGCAGAGCTGTGAGAGCTGCTTTCACTGTCACTACCTATCTCCAACTGATCTTCACACTGTAGTCCTCTCCAAGAACAATAGAATCACAGTTGGAATTGAAACCAAACCCCACACCTTTGCAAACAGCTTTGGACAACATGAATCTAATGAGATTTTACCCTTCCAGGCACAGAAACATTAAATTAAACCCACTACAAACTACCTTATTTCTAATGTTTCCCAACATAAATCCCTTAAAACTACCTTTGTTTTCCGAACAGTCTACAATGAGAAGCCACAATTCCTCTTCATTTTGGCGTACCTCACAATTATATTGCACAACACTAGAATGGCATAAGTCCATTTGTCTGCAGCAAAACTGAATCGTTGCTCAACTATTTCTGGTGTGAAGGCAAAACCCTTTGTCTGATCATTTCGAGCAGTATTTTTGAGGCCTGATTTATCCAGCTAATCGTTCTGTGCTGTAAGTAGACAATCTGGCAGGATGAACATTTTACAACACCATCAGCCAATTTGCACTTCTCCATAGCCAGTCACGATTTCTTTCTTGGATGTGACTGCCATTGCTCCTCCATCCTTCATTCAATCAGCAAGTCCTGGCTTGTTGCTTTGCTGTTCCCCAACTTTTTAATTATATGTTCAACTTCACTAATCAGCAATTCTGGTTCCACCTTCTCCCAATGTACAAGCCGTTTACTTGCTGCATTTCGATCTGCTTTATAGAGCTGGGCGCAGTATTTCTCCAACCGTTCCTTTCCTTGATCAACCTCATCGATCATATTCCCCATCTGTCCCTTCAACGCCAATGCCAGCTGTTACTTTCCTTTTCTTTGACAGAGTTGTGACAACATTGTACACTCTTTCGGACTGCCCTCTACAACTTGCAGCTTCGGCTGCCTGTGCCTTATCTTGCAGCCAGGTCTCAATATTAAAACTGGAGACTCTAGACTTCCGGGTGCGGCTATGCAGAGCTAGGTCGCATATTCGGCAGCTCCCGCTTGGAACGGACTTTTGGGCTCTTTTACAGGGCCCCCACGGCATTGGTTTGACATTTCCCGGTGTGGGAAGAAGGCTGCAGCATTCCCCTGACAGTGTCCCCCAGGAGTGTTGTGCTACCAGACCCGGCAGAAACAGTGAAGGATTTGGCTTGAGCTGCAGCAGCAGACAAAGGCCTCTTCCAGCATGCAGGCGGGGGAAGGGCAAGCTTAAAGCTGCAATCTGGCTTGACTCTATCAAAGGTGAATTCTAGCAGCAGAGGGAACAACTGTGAAAAGATCTACCAGGGCCATTGAAGAAGCAGGGACAAGGCTTCTGGTGGCGGCCATGGAGGAGTAGGTCGCGCATTTGGCAGCTCCCGTCTGGAGCCGACTCTCCGACCTTTTTCAGGAGTTTCCATAGACTTTTTGGGGCAGACTGGTGAAGCAAACACTGCCAACTTCTACGAAACGGACCAGAAGTGTAACGGCCAAAGGAGCGGCACTGGAGCAACGGGAGAAGCGAGGGAAAGAAAACAAAATGGCGGCGGCCAGGGACAAAGGGGAGCTGCAGGAGTTCATCAAGCGCTGCTTCGAGGAGCAGCGCGAGGAGATGCGCAAAGAGATGTTGGCGCCTATGCTTTCGGCAATTGAAGGACTCGGGATCACGCAGAAGGCCCACGAAGCTAAGATCCAGGAGGTACAGAAAAGAGTCAGTCAGAACGAGGACGAGCTCGTCGGCCTGGCGGTGAGAGTGGAGCAGAACGAGGCGCTACACAATAGGTGGGCGGGAAGACTCGAAGACCTGGAGAACAGGTCGGGGAGAAAGAATCTGCGAATCCTGGGTCTCCATGAGGGAGTGGAGGGGGCTGATGCCGGGGCATACGCAAGCACGATGCTCAAGGCGATAATGGGCACGAAGGCCCCTTCGAGGCCGCTGGAGTTGGACGGGGCACATCGGGTGCTGGCGAAGAAGCCCCAGGCAAATGAGCCGCCAAGGGCGATGGTGGTGAGGTTCCACCGGTTCACGGACAGAGCGTGGGTCCCGAGAAGGACCAAGAAGGAGCGGAGCAGTAAGTGGGACAATGCAGAGATCCGAATATACCCGGACTGGAGCACGGAGGTTGCAAAGCGGAGAGCGGGTTTCATCCGGGCCAAAGCGGCGTTGTACCGGAAAGAAGTGAAATTCGGAATGCTGCAGCCAGCGCGACTGTTGGTCACATACAAGGGCCAACACTATTACTTCGAAACGCCTGAAGAGGCGTGGACCTTTGTACAAGCCGGAAAGTTGGACACTTAAGTGAGGGTTTGTGAGGGTGAGGGGGGGATGTTTTGGGGTTTGATGTGTGATGGTTGTTGTATATAGGGGGTCAATCACGCGCAGGAAATGTTACATGGGCTGGGGGAGAGAGACAAGGCCGCGACAGGAGCTGCGCCAGAGGGGGCGGAGCGGGCTTTGGAAAGCGCGGGTTTTTTTCCCCGCGCGTGGGAAGAAAGGCGGGAAGGGGAACGAAGGAATGCATATGGATTGGGAGACTCCCACGCGGGGAGGTCAATGGGACGGCGGGGGAAGCTGGGGTCAGCAGGCGTCAGCTGACTTACGCGAGTGACATGGGGGAGCAAAAAAGCTAGACAGGGGTCTAGCGGGGGGGGAGGAAGGAAAAGGGTTGCTGCTGCACTGGCCGAAAGGGAATGGGACACAGAAGAGGTGGTCGGGACGGGGGTCCGCCCTCTGGGGGACTGGAGGGTGAGGGAGGCGTGGACACGGGACTGGCCCAGAAAAGGAGATGGCTAGACGGTGGGGCGTGGGGGGGGGGTGAGAGCCCCTCCAATCCGACTGATAACGTGGAATGTGAGGGGCCTGAATGGGCCGGTGAAGAGGGCTCGAGTGTTCGTGCACTTAAAGGGACTGAAGGCGGACGTGGCCATGCTCCAAGAGACACATCTGAAGGTGGCGGACCAGGTCAGGTTAAGAAAGGGATGGGTAGGACAGGTATTCCACTCGGGACTGGACGCGAAAAATAGAGGATGGCAATATTGGTGGTCATTTGAGGCCAAGACTATTGTAGCGGGCGATATGTAATGGTGAGCGGTAGGCTGCAAGGGACGTGGGTGGTGTTGGTAAACGTATACGCCCCGAACTGGGATGATGCAGGATTCATGAAGCGCATGTTGGGGCGCATTTCAGACCTGGAGATAAGAGGCCTGATAATGGGAGGGGACTTCAATACAGTGTTGGATCCAGCACTGGACCGCTCCCAATCAAGGACTGGAAAGAGGCCGGCGGCGGCCAAGGTACTTAGGGGGTTTATGGATCTGATGGGGGGAGTGGACCCATGGCGGTTTGCAAGGCTGCAGGCCAGGGAATTTTCTTTCTTCTCCCATGTACACAAAGCCTACTCCCGGATAGATTTCTTTGTTCTGGGTAGGGCGCTCATCCCGAGGGTGGAGGGGATGGAGTATTCGGCTATAGCCGTTTCGGACCATGCCCCGCACTGGGTGGAACTAGAGCTGGGAGAGGAGAGGCACAGTGGAGGAAAGCGCAGGGGGCGACCTACGAGTATGGGGAAAAGGCTAGTCGGATGCTGGCACACCAGCTCCGTAAGAGGATGGCAGCGAGGGAAATAGGGGGAGTCAAAGATGGAAGGGGAGCCACGGTTCGGAGTGCAACGAAAATAAACAAGGTATTCAAGGCCTTCTATGAAGAGCTGTACAGATCCCAGCCCCCAGCGGGGGAAGAGGGGATGAGACGATTCCTAGATCAGCTGAGATTCCCGAGGGTGGAGGAGCAAGAGGTGGCTGGTTTGGGGGCACCAATTGGGTTGGAGGAGCTGAGCAAGGGTTTGGGGAGCATGCAGGCGGGGAAGGCCCCGGGACTGGACGGATTCCCGGTGGAGTTCTACAGGAAGTACGCAGACCTGTTGGCCCCGCTACTGGTGAGGACCTTTAATGAGGCAAGAGAGGAGGGGACCCTGCCCCCGACAATGTCGGAAGCGACAATTTATTTGATCCTAAAGCGGGACGAGGACCCACTGCAATGTGGATCGTACAGGCCGATCTCGCTCCTCAATGTGGATGCAAAGTTGCTGGCAAAAGTGCTGGCCACGAGGATCGAGGACTGTGTCCCAGGGGTAATCCACGAGGACCAGACGGGATTTGTAAAGGGCAGGCAACTAAACACCAATGTGCGGCGGCTCTTAAACGTGATAATAATGCCATCGGAGGAGGGAGAGGCGGAGATAGTGGCAGCTATGGACGCTGAGGCCTTTCACCGAGTACAGTGGGAGTACCTCTGGGAGGTGCTGCGTAGATGTGGGTTTGGGGTAGGGTTTATCAATTGGGTTAAGCTCCTTTACAGAGCCCCGATGGCGAGTGTAGTGACGAACCGGCGGAGGTCGGAGTACTTTCGACTGTACCGAGGGACGAGGCAGGGGTGCCCCCTGTCCCCCCTGTTGTTCGCATTGGCGATCAAACCATTGGCCATGTCATTGAGGGAGTCTAATAAATGGAGGGGGGTGGTCCGAGGGGGAGAAGAGCACCGGGTGTCGCTATATGCGGATGACCTGTTGCTGTACGTGGCGGATCCAATGGAGGGGATGGTGGAGGTCATGCAGACTCTAAGAGAGTTTGGGGAGTTTTCGGGCTATAAGCTCAATGTAGGGAAGAGTGAGCTCTTTGTATTACAGGCGGGGGACCAAGAAAGAGGGATAGGGGACCTACCGCTCAGGAGGGCGGAGGGGAGCTTTCGGTATCTGGGGATCCAGATAGCCAGGAGTTGGGGGGCCCTACATAAACTGAATCTGACGAGGTTGGTGGAGCAAATGGAGGAGGATTTTAAAAGATGGGACATGTTACCGCTCTCGCTGGCGGGTAGAGTGCAGTCGGTCAAAATGGTGGTCCTTCCGAGGTTTCTGTTTGTGTTTCAGTGCCTTCCCATCGTGATCACTAAGGCCTTTTTTAAGAGAGTAGGCAGGAGTATTATGTGGTTTGTGTGGGCGAATAAGACCCCGAGAGTAAGGAGAGGGTTCCTGGAACGCAGTAGGGACCGAGGAGGGTTGGCGCTGCCAAACCTGGGAGCTACTACTGGGCAGCAAATGTGGCGATGATCCGCAAGTGTGTTATGGAGGGAGAGGGGGCGGCATGGAAGAGGATGGAGATGGCGTCCTGTAAAGGAACGAGCCTGGGGGCGTTGGTGACGGCACCGCTGCCGCTCTCGCCGACAAAGTATACCACGAGCCCGGTGGTGGCGGCAACGCTAAGGATCTGGGGCCAGTGGAGACGGCACCGGGGTGCAATGGGAGCATTGGTGTGGTCCCCGATCAGGGGTAACCACCGGTTTGTCCCGGGGAAGATGGACGGGGGGGTTCCAGAGCTGGCATCGGGCGGGGATTGGAAGAATGGGGGACCTGTTCATCGACGGGACGTTTGCGAGCCTAGGGGCGCTGGAGGAGAAGTTCGAGTTACCCCCGGGAAATGCCTTTAGATATATGCAGGTGAGGGCTTTTGTGAGGCGACAGGTGAGGGAATTCCCGTTGCTCCCGGCACAAGAAGTTCAAGATAGGGTGATCTCGGGTGTATGGGTCGGGGAGGGCAAGGTGTCGGAAATACACCAGGAGTTGAAAGAAGAGGGGGAAGCGCTGGTAGAAGAGTTGAAGGGTAAATGGGAGGAGGAGCTGGGGGAGGAGATCGAGGAAGGTCTGTGGGTTGATGCCCTAGGTAGGGTTAATTCCTCCTCCTCGTGTGCCAGGCTCAGCCGGAGACAATTTAAGGTGGTCCACAGAGCGCACTTGACAGGGGCGAGGTTGAGTAGGTTCTTTGGGGTAGAAGACAGATGTGTAAGGTGCTCAGGGAGCCCGGCGAACCATGTCCATATGTTTTCGTCGTGCCCGGCACTGGAGGGGTTCTGGAGAGGAGTGGCGGGAGCAATATCTCAGGTGGTGAAAGTCCAGGTCAAGCCAAGCTGGGGGCTAGCAATATTTGGAGTAGTGGACGAACCGGAAGTGCAGGAGGCGAAAGAGGCCGGCATTCTGGCCTTTGCGTCCCTAGTAGCTCGGCGAAGGATCTTGCTAATGTGGAACTGGATAAATGATATGGCTGGGTTCATAAAGTTGGAGAGGATTAAGTTCGCCTTGAGAGGGTCTGCGCAGGGGTTCTACAGGCGGTGGCAACCGTTCCTAGACTATCTCGCGGAGCAGCAGCAACCTTGGGGGGGGGGGGGCAGGTGGAGGGGACGTCCTGGGAGGAGGAGGGGGGGGGGGGGAGGACTGCCTGGGAGGGTGGATGAGCAAGAGATAACATGAAGGGTTGGGGAAACTGGCACGTACAGGTGAGGGCCAGTATACAAAGCTGTGTAAATATATCATTTTGCCATGTATATATCTTGCTCTGCGCGATTTCTCGTTTTTTTTGTTACGAGGGGGGGGGGGGTTATTGTTTGTAAGGGAGAAAAATTGTGTTTAAAAACTTTTAAAAATATCTGTTCTTAGTGCTCCTTGTATCAGCTTTTGGCTGATAATACGGAACTGCTGGTACCTCTGTCAAAAATCCTACTGGAAGGTTTGATACAAGGTATTAGAAAGATAGAATTAGGTGCAACCACCTCTGTACTGGCCAAAATTTCTCATTCAGCTACCCTACATTTAAAGCCCATTCAAATCATTAAATTACCAATATTAGTCACCACGCAACTAAAATCCACAGATATCACTGACCAGATATTAGTGCAACAGATTCTGAATAAAAACAGGGCTAAATATAGAAAGTGATTAAAAAAGACTGAACTCAAAACAAGCAACTGATTGGAACTGTGAATTGTGACAAATACAGTTACTATAATTTCAACAATCAGTCATTGTGGGCACCTGAAAGTGTATTTCATGCATCACTGAGCACGTCAAATTGTCAAAAAAATGAATGTTCAAAAACATAATCTTCTCAAAAAATGTTTTTAAAAGGTCCATTTCTCCGGTCTCATTTTGGACACTTTACACAGCACATTTTCAGTCCACTGCAGGAATAAACTGCAGTGAGTCGCATGTTCAATGATTGATGAGACCACAAAAGAGGGCTGTTCTCTCAAGTTTAAAAATTCCACCGAGTCTTAGAACAAACCAATGATGACCAAGCTGTAGATTTCTTGGCTGCTAACACACAAGTGGGATCACCAGACGAGTTGGAAAAATTGGGTGTGGCCATTAAGTGAGGAGGATATTGATAATTTTCAACCTCAAATTTGAACATCTTTATTTTAAAGAACAAATCGTAAATAAATTGCCCTGCCACTGAAGGGGGGGGTTTTAGAAAAATGAGAGTTGATCTTTTCGAAACACATACAATTTTGTGAGATCTTAATATGGTAGATGCTAAGAGAATGTTTCCCCTTGTTGAAGAATCAAACACAAAGGGATTCCTCGATTACAATTTAAGACAGAGAGGGGGAGGAGGAATTTATTTCCTCAAGAGGACTGTTAGCCGTTGGAGCTCTCTGTACCAGAGAGCAGTGGAAGTTGGGTTGTGGAATATATTGAAGACCGAGTTGGACAGATTTTTGAGTGACAAGGGAGTTGGGGGAGAGAGAGACAGACAGGTAAGTGGGATTAAGGCCACAATCGGATCGGCCATGAATTTTCTACCCCAAAGAGCTGTGGATGCTCAGTTCTTGTGACTACTCAAGACGGAGGTCAATAGATTTTTGGGTACCAAGGGAATTAAGGGATACGAGGATAGTCCAGGAAGGCAAAGATGAGGTAACAGATCAGCCATGATCTTAGCAGCGCAGGTTCAAAGGGCTGTACGGCCTACTTTTGCCCCCATTTAAAATGTTCTTTCAACTGCACCTTAAGACTATTCATGAATAGCACCATGGCAGATTTGCACGTACATAAGCACCTGGGACATTGCAAGATCATGAAAAATACTGTATACATTTTTAAGTCCTTTCATGAATTTCTTCAAAGGGTTATTAAAGTGGATCATGGAGTATAATTATAGTTTTGATCAGTACCTGCTCCAACAGTGAATCTAACTTTGGTAATAAGATGACCATGGTTCAAAATGTACATTACCTTACTTTCTAACGCAGCCTCTGTGCAAGCTTGCAACATGGTTAAATGATGAGCGAAAACTAAGAACTTCAATTTTCCATCACGTAGCATCATTTTAATGTAGTCCTTTACTGCTCCTGCCTAAAACAAAATCAGCTATGTAAGCTTGTCGTGTCATATAGACTGATCTATGAATAATTAATGAAGTGTTTAGTCCTAGGATATACTAACCATACATGAATCTTTGCGAAATCTATATAGGGCTGGCAACTGTTCATACAATTGGAAGTTAAGGAGGCCAATTAATAAAACAAACAATTTAGATCAAAGTTTTGAACACAGCTAGATGATTCATAAAAAGAACTGGGTGGAGATGAACACATATTTAATATTCCACAGCATAAATTAGGAAGAAATTCAATGGTGCTCACGTCTGAACCAAATATTTGGTTCGAATGCCTTCTGATTTCACCCAAAATAATGTTTCAAATATTTACAGCACCCCCTGAATAAAGTGCCTATGACAGATGTAAGTGCCATTTTCATACAATTATAAAAAATAATATATTATAAAGTAAAACTTAAATCATATCATCACAAAAATGAGCACAATAGGAGATCTGTTTTAAAATGCTTAATCCATTATCCACAGAATCTCTACAATGCAGGAGGCCATTCTGCCCAGCAAGTCTGCAGCGGATGCTACCGGAACTTGATGGTTTGAGTTATAAGGAGAGGCTGGATAGACTGGGACTTTTTTCCCTGGAGCTTAGAAGGCTTAGGGGTGATCTTATAGAGGTCTATAAAATAATGAGGGGCATAGATCAGGTAAATAGTCAACATCTTTTCCCAAAGGTAGAGGAGTCTAGAATTAGAGGACATAGGTGTCAGGTGAGGGGAGAGATAGAGAAGGGTCCAGAGGGGACATTTCTTCACACAAGGGTGGTGAGCGTCTGGAACGTGCTGCCAGAGGCAGTAGTAGAAGCGGGTACAATTTTGTCTTTTGAAAAGCATTTAGAGTTATATGGGCGGCACAGTGGTTAGCACTGCTGCCCCACAGCTCCAGGGTCCCGGGTTCAATTCCGACCTTGGGTGACTGTCTGTGTAGAGTTTGCACTTTCTCCCCGTGTCTGCGTGGATTTCCTACGGGTGCTCCGGTTTCCTCCCAGAGTCTAAAGATGTGCAGGTCAGATGGATTGGCCATGCTAAATTACCCCTTTGTGACCAAAAGGTTAAGTGGGGTTACGGGGATACGGTGGAGGCGAGGACTTAAGTAGAGTGCTCTTTCTAAGGACTGGTGTAGACTCAATGGGTTGAATGGCCTCCTCCTGCACTGTAAATTCTAGGATTCTATGGGTAAAATGGGAATAGAGAGATATGGGCCAAATGCGGGCAATTGGGACTAGCTTAGTGGTAAAAACTGGGTGGCATGGACAAGTTGGGCTGAAGGACCTGTTTCTTGTAAACCTCTATGACTCTACCACAAGACTCTACCGCACCCAGTCCCAGCCCCAGCCCCTCCACCCCACAACCTATACATCTTTGGACACTACGGGGCAATTTAGCATGGCTAATCCACCTAATCTGGGTTGTGTAAACCACCCCTGAGGGCCTGGTTTAGCACAGTGGGCTAAATAGCTGGCTTGTAATGCAGAACAATGCCAGCAGCGTGGGTTCAACTCCCGTACTGGCTACCGGAATATGGCGACTAGGGGCTTTTCACAGTAACTTCATTGAAGCCTACTTGTGACAAGAAGCGATTATTATCTTTGACCGGAGAGAGGAAATCAGAGCACCCGGAAGAAACCCACACAGACACAGGGAGAACGTGCAAACTCCACAGACAGTCACCCAAGGCTGGAAGCGAACCTGGGTCCCTGGTTCTGTGAGGCAGCAATTCCACCGTGCCATGCCATGTATAAGTTAGACTTAAAAGCAATAAGCAAACAGCAATACAATTGGATATTTATTTGTCTAGTAATGAATGTCCTAATGCCTAAATATGAAGTTTGGAATCTTAATTGAAATGCTTCTGAAATTGAAATAATTTTCAAAGCAATCCATTTTTAAATTGGCAATATTAGTTGGTTAAATTTTTAAAGCAGCATTGTCTGCATTGAACATTTAAAAAATCCCTGCACACTGATGCTTTAGTAAGTGGCAATAACATTTTGGGATTATAAAGCTTTATCTTATTGTTTGCGGTAAATAACTAAACATTGTGCATTTCTCCCAAAATTATTTTACAAAATCTATCGGGACGGTTTGTAAAATCTTTATGTGGCAAATTATTAAGATCTGGAATTCACTGTCTGAAAGGGTGATGGAAGCAGATTTGAAAGTGATGTTCAAAAGGGAACTGGATAAATACTTAAAAAGCCAAAATTTGCATAGCTATGAAGAAAGAGCGGGAGAATAGAAGCTCTTTCAAAGAGGAAGTCAGTACAGGCACAATGGCATAAATGTTCCTCTCCAGGACTATGCGATTCTGTGAAGCTTCATTCGAGGACTCAAGCATATTTTCTATCTCGGTTGACACTAAGTGCTAGGTTGCGAGCAGCTGTATTTCAGATTATATTAATTTGTGGCCCGCTTGCCTGTTCAGATGGACATAAAAGATCTTGTGGCACTATTCAAAACATCCTGCTCAACATTTATCCTCAACAAGCACCACCAAAACTGATTTGTGTGCTCATTTATCTCACTACTGTTTGAGAGAGCTTACCATGTGGACAAACGTGCTCACAAAAATGCAACTTCAAAATGAATTTATTGTTTGCATTTGCTTCAGGACATACTGAGGATGTGAAAGGTGCTATAGAAATGGGAGATATTTTTCAAATAAGCTGCATGAGTTTTAACCGTAGCCAATACTGTCATTCACAATCATGTTCCCCCCCCCACCCCCCCACACCCCCCCCCGAGATAGATATCTGGCAGGTTTAGCTGATTGAAAGAGAAAATAAAAAATTGGTCAAGGTTTTTTTTGTGCACTGCAAAATTACACATTCTAGCATAGTGACAAGTGGCACTAACAGTATCCATGGCAATTAATGTGGATGAACTGTCTTGCCCTACTGATCGAGGAGCTTCGGAAGGAAATGGGTCATGAATATTTGTTAAAACAGTGCAGCAATCTCTAGGACAATAAAAAACACACTTTTTAATCAGATAGTTGAGCAGATTTGTGAGCATAGCACATGGACCAAAGGACCATGTTGTAAGCAAGTTCAAATGAAACAAAGACTATGCAGGCTGTTTTCTTTCAGGAAATATGGCACTAGATTTATACTTAACGTCGCTAAAATTTATAAGATCATTTCTATTGAAATTGACAAACTGTTGTGGCAAAATGAACAGATAGTGCATCTACCTTTGCAATAGCTGTTTGTTTGTACATGCGAGTGATGAGACCCATGACTTGTACAAAGGGGTTATCTGTCCCTGCAGAACTCAAATGCAGCTCTCTCATTAATTTCTCCCACTCCTCAATGCTGCCATCCATTTCCTACGTGGGCAGAAAGATAAATGTTTAGATCGCAAAAAGGACAGAGCAATTAATGGATCTGTGATGCATGCCCCAGTTTCATCCTGTAAAGGAGTAGAGGAACAAGAGCAGGAAAATTCCCAGAGATACAAGATTGCTCCTGCAAAAACGTCAATGCTGGATAGGTCAGTCACATGTGCTGTTCAATTATAGAAGCTCGTGACAAGCTGGGGGCGAAGATGAGAATTCTTTACTCTGGTGTTATAAATCAAGAACCAAGAATTTTTCAAGGAGAAATTGTTACATATTTAGAAAGTCATAAATGCTAGGAATCATATCATAGTAAATACATTTGTGTCACATACATGAATTTAGGACAATGTTTGCCTGATACGACAAAATGAACAGTTTGTATGTACTCTGAATAATAGATGAAGATATTTTGGAGAAGAGCTATTTAAAAGAGTCAGTTACTGCTACACTTTTTGCCGACTTTAACATCTTCCGTACTAGACAAAATAAATCAAATATTCTACGTGCAACAACTGAATGTTACAAGATAGGTACATTTCAACATCACAGTATATTATTTTAGCTAGATTATAAAATTAATAATTTTATTGAAATGTTGATAAGTCAAAAGTATGAATGTGAAATCTCTTTTGGGTCTGCATGCTTAAACAAATAAAGGCTGTTCACATTAAAATTGCAGATGCTTGCTTTTCACGAGCCTTAAAGTATTGACATCCTGCAAAGTTGTGCAACTTGTGTGAAATTTATCAATGACTTCCAGCGTTTGTAAAACATAATCAAATTCACTGTTTCTGACTTCAGAAAATGCAAAATCTAATCTATCCATAAAAACATTGAATCACAAAGTTATCTGCTGCAGAGTGATGCTGTATGTTGGGTGCACCATTTGTTTTCCTGACCAAGAATTGACATCCAGGACCTGTGGGTAAAAGCAAGGGGAAAGTTTTGAAACATGATTCGGGAGGAGCTGGGGTCTGAGAATGAAGTAGGACGAGAAGAGGTAAAGCTGATACACACAGCGAGATGTTCTTTTGCAAGGCTCACAGAGAAAGCAAAGTGCACACAATAATCTGAAAGGATATAAATATTTATCAATTTTAATATTTTTTGATTCAACAAAATCTACATTGTGTAAAATAAAACAAAGCTTAAATTGTCTTTTCATTCAATGGACTGAAATTTCCACCCCCATTGGCAACAGGCATGCTTTGGAGGTGTGAGCGGACAATATCGCAGGAAGGACAAAACTCATTTTTTTACCGTCCAAAGTTGGGAATGTAATTTAAACGCATTTGCATCGCACATGATGCCCGTCTGCCGGAATCATAGCCCAAGTCAAATTTACCTCCCATGTCGCCGTGATCTCAGAACAATGCATTTCACAACTCCTTTTTAAATCGGCTGCAACTGATCTGGCCAGCTGGACTTGAGAGGGGAAGTCAGAGGTGAGAGCACACAATTTTGCACAGCGCTTGCAAGGGTGACCTGTTGGACTTCAAGGAACAGGTGCCGCACATTCAGGTGGGGGCACAGGGAAGTTGCCTTTTCCCAGCTAGCTGACAACGCAGTTCCAGGGAAAGGCAGCATGGTCTGACGGGAGTGCACATAACTTGGGGAAAGCTTGTATAAAGTGAGCATTGTTCATAAGCTATGAAGAGTTCAGGCTCAGCTCTATTGACATGCTTGGAGTCGGGTCTCTCGCTTATCTGCCCACTCAAGCAATACAGAGGCATGAAAGTGCAAACAAATGCTCCTGAAACTTCCATCCCTCGGGCACAGACTGAAAATTAATAAGCGCTTTAGAGAGCTGCTGAACAATTGGACAACTAGGAAGGTGGTACAACCTCTATGCAAAAGCTGGTCATGGAGCAGTCACTAGGAGGCGCTCACAGCCCCATGCAATGTCTTGATTCAGGTTTGGGCCAATGTCCCCCATTGTTGATGCTAACAGCGCCGACTTGCTGTGTGGGTTAGGAGACTGCCAGCACCTGAATTGAGAACACAGGATGCAGTCTAGTGGGCGAAGCTGCCGCCAAATAGTCAAGTGGAGTAGGGCGGGGTTTTAGGCAGCCATGCAGCACCCTGAACACTGGCCATCGAGGTGTCGAGTAACACTCTCCAGCATGCATCAAGGGGGCTTGAGAGAGAGCTGCACACAGAACCATGAAGACCCCTGGGAGATCAATGCTAACCCACACATCTCTAGCTTTCATCCTGCAGGAGGAGTAAATCAAGAGCATGGGGCCTAGTGACGTAGCTGTATGCCTCATGGCTTACAGGAAGTGGAGACGAAGGAGGAGAGAGAGTGACAAAGGGGCCTGGCTGGACAGAGAGGAGCAGCATCCTCAAGAAGGGACAGCTGGGGACACCCATAGCCACAGCGAGCTGTCCCGGGTCGGCACCGAGATAGGCCCAGGGTCTACAGATGGTATTTGCCTTTCCTGCAGATTATTGAGAAACAGGGTCGCCAAAGACTGCGCATGTGCAGGTAACTAGGGGAGGGTCTGCACTTGTGCGGGGACAAAGCTTTTACCTCAGACTGACTGTTCATTGTAACAAGGAGCCATAGACAGGGTGAAACATTGGTAGAAATTTATTTACACTAGTTAATGTCCAAGTGATTAACACCCATAGTCACGAGGTGAAATTACAGTTTCTTCATCTTCACAACCCTGTCTCAAAATCTTGGTATTGCCCTGAGGTACCCTCAATAATGACGCTTAGAGATTAAACTGTAAAGAAGGCTTTATTAGACTAATAACTATACTACAGCTAGAGACGAGAGCTGACTGTTACACAGACCATGAGGCAGGCCTTTATGTATGGCTCCCAGATGGGCGGAGCCAGAGGCGGAGTCCCCAGGGTTCCAAGCCCGGTCTTAAAGGGGACATCACCTTACATGATGATAAGGCAGTAACCGTTCATCACATGCCCAACATGCAAAATGGTGCTGACTGGTACAGAATGTCCATGATGACCTTGATGGTTGTGCTCTGGAGAGGAGACCTGGAAGGCCCTGGCCAGTTTTGGGTCTCCTGCTGTGGAGCAGGTGCACCGTCTTCGACCGATGGTGCTGATGGGGTCACAGAAAGAGGGGATTATGATCGGTTGGACATTCCTGGAGTCGCCTGTGGGAATGGCCCCATGGTGTCCGACTGCTAGTCCTCCTCCCAATGCGTGGCCAATGGCCTTTGGCTGTGCCCTTGCGAGGGGGAATCTGGAGAAACAATGAACTGCCACACAGCCCTCTTCCGCCAACGCTATTGGAGGTCAACTATGTAATCAGTGAGGGAGTTCAGTCTGCGCAGTAGTGCAGGACTGGTGCCCTGGACCAAGGTCTCCAGGACAGCTGCCAACATGCCCATTTTGACCTCTCTGCATTGACATTCGAAGGGCCTGTTCCTGTGCTGTATTGTTCTTAGTTCTCTTTGTTCTTTGTATGACAGTGCGATCACCTCTGACTGAATGCGGATGGACTCTTCCATTGATCCTTCCAACCCGAGTGCAGCTGACATCCCTTCCTGATGCTCCTGTGATTATCGCTGCAGCTCCAACAGCTGAGGGCAGAGTCCTGAGGTTCATCACCTGACTCAGACTCAGCAGATTTCATGTCTTCTGCAGTCGCCTGTGCAGAAGAGGTCGGCCATCCAATACAGAAAGTAGAATTATCTTTCCCGCCTCCACCCGTGACGGAACACACTGTGTGCCGTATTCTCCAGGTGGTGATCCTGTGTCTGCTCTATATCTAGGTCCCAGCAGCCGCGCTGGTGGAGGGTGTGGGTGAGCGCTGAGACAAGTTTTTGAGGTAGCTGTCCTCAATCGAGGTGGTGTCGGCACTGGATTGGGGGTCAAGGTTGCCTGAGGGCATCGCAGCAGATGTGCCTGGAGAGAAAATGCAGATGTTGAGTGTATGGCCGCTGCAGCACACTGAACAATGGACTCACAGTTGAGTTACCAGAGGGATGATCTGGTGTACGATCCTCACTTGGACGATTGGCACTGACCTCGCCGACGCCGCAGGAACGGTCTAAGTCTTCTCTGCCCACGTGCAACGTGTAGTCTTCAAACAAAGTGAGAATCCTTATGTATGGCACTCCAAACCTGATCTGGGATCTCTCCTTTTTACTGTGTGTGATCTTGCCTGGCATAAAGACAGATGGAGATAGTGTAAGCACGGCCAAGAGAATGATGCTAGGTATCCGTGTGCTGAGTGGAGCCATGAGGCGGCGATTTCCAGAGGCCACGAGGCCAGATGGGCAGCACGGTTGCACAGTAGTTAGCACTGCTGCATCACAGCGGTTAGCACAGCTGATCACAGTACCAGGGACCTGGGTTCAATTCCGGTCTTGGCTGACTGTGCAGAGTTTGCACTTTCTCCCCGTGTCTGCGAGGGTTTCTTCCGGGTGCTCCCTTTTCCTTCCAGTCTAAAGATGTGCAGGCTAGGTAAATTAGCCTTGATAAATTGCCCGTGAGTTAGGTTTGGTTACAGGGATAGGACAGGAGAGTGGGCCTGGAGAGGGTGCTCTTTCAGAGGGTCGGTGCAGACTCGATTGGCAGAATGGCCTCCTTCTGCAATGCAGGGATTCTATGGAGATGAGAGGGTGTATGTGAGAGAGTTAGTGGTGATGTCCCTTGAGCTGGCAGTGAGTGACATGCCAGTGGATGCATGATGGGATTGTGAGTGAGAGAGTTTAGAGTGAGCAGATAGTTGCCTTACCCTGGCAGCACGGATAGGATCATTCATCTTTCTGTATGGGATGCCCGACCTCTTGTGCGCTGCTGCCATAGTTGGCAATGACAACTGCTGCCACTGCGTCCCAAGCTAGATTGGTAATGCTGCTGCACCTTCTACTGCCGGTTTGGGGGAGATGACATTATGTTGAGTCTCCATGGCATCCAAAGGCGGTTCCAGGGAGACATTACTGAATATGGAGCTGCACTCCTCTTCAGGGCCATGTCTTCACTGGAGAAATCCTGAGCTGGAAGCATTGAGAACTCTGCACATGACTGCAATTTAAATATGGCGCTCAGAGTGAGGAAAGCGGGAGGTAATGACATGGCGGGCGAATCAGAGGCCGTCGACCAGCGAAACCGTGCATTCATAACTAATGAGGAGGAGGGAAAGCAGACGATACGGCGCTAAACTCACCACTGCGGAGGAAAAGGGATTTTTAGGCCCACTACCAGACAATGCAATTCAGGGAAAATTCCACCCAATGTTTTCAGTTTTAAAATTTCTCTTTAATTGAGCACCGACAAATCCATGATTTCAGAAAATACATGTGGTTACTTAGCAACTAAGCACGGTATCGGTCCCAAGAGACCTGACACACTGGCAGTATTAGATGCTTGGAATCAGAGCAAAAGAAATGTTGGTATTTCTAAATGTTAGCTGGAAAAATTAATAATTTATCCCCAAACCAGAAATTCATACAAGGCTCCCATTACATAAAACGCTCACCTTCGTAGCTTCCTTTGACAAATCAAATGGAATTTGCTGTCGAATTTTAGGAGGCAGTTGGGTCAAAACTTCTTCCTTCATTCGTCGGATCATTATGGTACTCAGGTATTGGTGAAGTTCATCTAAATTGGAGGCTCCTTTGCAATCCCACTGAGCTCTTTTGCCAAAATACCTGTTATTGTACGGCAGTTGAAATACTAGAAATATTTGCTCATTTTTGCAATGCGAACTGGCAGAGACATTTCATTTAAAAATAAATAAAAATACAAATATATTCAATATGACAGTACTATAGCCATCCTCCAATTTGCTTGAGCGTTTAGTGGTCAAAATTTAACTTGAAGAAATACTGAAAGGATCAAAGGTTACAGGCACACTTTTAGGAAAATAACTTGAATAATAATTGAATCATGTTTATTATTGTCACAAGTAGGCTTACTGTCATGTGAGAGTACCTTTAAGAAATGGGTGTTTATCAAATAGCTGTAGTGGACGTACCTTTAAGAAATGGGGTTTATCAAATAGCTGTAGTGATGTCAGAGTGTGGGTGGAGCTGGGCTGTCTGTCTGTTTTACTTTCGCTTTGGGCTGGCAGCTACAGGGTGTGGTTGGTTTTGTTTTGCAGATTGGGAGCTGCATCCAGAGAAACAAGGTGTGATTCTGGTCTCTCTCTGTATGAAAGGAATGTCTACAAATCACTTGTTAATTTAAAAGTGATAACTGCTCTCAGTAGAGAATTTAAACCTGATCTCTGTGTTAAAGAGGGTATTTGTCTTATGGATGTTGCAAGGAAAGATTAAGGGGTACTTATAGAGTATGTATTCTTTGGGGGGAATATTTGAGTTGCTAAGATGTTTACTGTGTGGGTTTAAAAATGTCAACTGGATTCGTAGAATAAACATTGTTTTTGTTTAAAAATACTCTTATTTCTCTGTTGCATCACACCTGTAAAGTGGGCCGTTGGTGCTCCCCATAATCAAAATCTATTTAAAGTTATGGGTCAGGTGAACTCCATGATACACTTTGGGGTTCTCTAAACCCTGGCCCGTAATATTACATTCACACTGCAATGAAGTTACTGTGAAAATCTCCAAGTCGCCACACGGAGCCTGTTCGGGTACACGAGGAAGAATTCAGAATGTCCAAATTACCGAACAGCACGTCTTTCAGGACTTGTGGGAGGAAACCAGAGCACCCGGAGGAAACCCATGCAGACATGGGAAGAATTGCATACTCCGCACAGACAGTGACCCATTTCGGGAATCGAACCTGGGACCCTGGCACTAGGAAGTAACAGTGCTGACCACTGTGCTATCATGCCGCCCACTGGAATGACTCTTGCTCTTTGGAACTTAATATCCCATCGATGACTGAAAAAATAAAAAGGCATCTCTCGAGCATGTTTGCTCAATTTCACTTTAGATGATAGATATCAAAAATCATGCAGCTGATTCAGCTAATTAGAAACAGCAATGCATTAAACAATTTAATGGAAAGAATAGTCTTCTTCAGATTAGGGTTTGTGTGGTAACACTGCACTAAATGTGCCGACACAGTATTGCATCACAATGTTAGTTCATTTACTCTCAAGTTAATTTTCTATTTTACCATGGAAATAAAGTTTTAATTCATTCGGATACAAGATCATCGACCTAATCTAATTCTCCCTCCAATTATGCCTATCGATCTGTTGAATATTTCTGGCGTTTTCTAAATTTATCTCAGTTGGCAATTTCAGTCATGAAAATAGAATATTTAGGCATTGCTGCCTTATGGTGCCGAGGACCCGGGTTTGATCCCAGCCCCCAATCCTTGTGGAGTTTGCACATTCTCCCCATGTCTGTGTGGGTCTCACCCCCACAACCCAAAGATGTGCAGGGTAGGTGGATTGGTCACGTTATAATTGTCCCTTATTAGGAAACAAAAAATGAATATAGAGTATTGGCATCGGATAGGAACAAGAAATTAACTTATTTTTGAATGGCCCAAACAGCCAATAAATAGAATGTCGCTCTGGACAATAATAAGCAAGGCCCATTGGCCAGATTATTTAAGAAGCAACGAAAAAATAAATCAGCTGAACATTTCTAGCTCGGAAGTAAAATTTTGTTATTTCACCATATAGTAGCACCAGTCCATCACATCCCATACAAAGTCTCTGGAGTTTATGTTTTTTTATTTTTTTAAATATAAATTTAGAGTACCCAATTATTTTTTTCCAATTAAGGGGCAATTTTCTTGTAGCCAATCCACCTAACCTACACATCTTTGGGTTGTGGGGGTGAAACCCACGCAGACACGGGGAGAATGTGCAAACCCCACACAGACAGTGACCCAGGGCCAAGATCGAACCCGGGTCCTCAGTGCCATAGACAGCGGTGCCAACCACTCTGCCACGTGCCGCCCAAGTCTCTGGAGATAAAAGAAAAATATGCTGCATGATCTTCCACTTAATTATCTTACCTAAGATGAGCATTGCAATACCTCTTGGCATAGACAGTCCATGTTCCAAATTTTCCTGGATACAATGCATTAATCTGCATGAAAAGCTGTGAAAATATTGAAACAAAATCAATGGGAAAGAAAAGAACATAAGTCTCTGTGTTGAACAGCTTCCAATTTATCTTGGCCACTTTATCTGCTGTATGATTCTATGATAGATTAAAGGCAACTAACATTCAACTAAAATGAGCAGAAGAAACACAAAACAACTGAAGAATATTCTTCTGCTATTAGGTCAGTTAAAATACTAATGGTCACAGACATTTGCAGAAGTAATTGGAAAGTTTTTCACAGTTATGTGAAGAGTCAGCAAACTGTCAATGACTCTATTGAGCGATTGTAGGATGTTCAAAGACAGGTTTGAAAGGCAGAAATATTAAATACTTTGCAAAATGTCTTCACTCTTGAAGATTATGTTTGACTATTAGAATTGAATGATTTTAATAATAGAACTAATAGTATCCAACTAAATGAATACATTATTTTAGAAAGAGTTAAGAGCTTGAAATTAGATAGAGCAACTGGGACAGATGATATCCAACATAGGATTGCACAGGAATGGGACAGAGACCGTGGAGCCCCTAACTAGTATTTTAAAAAAAAATTTAAAGTACCCAATTCATTTTTTCCAATTAAGGGGCAATTTAGCGTGGCTAATCCACCTAGCCTGCACATCTTTTGGTTTGTGGGGGTGAAACCCACGCAAACACGGGAGAATGTGCAAACTCCACACGGACAGTGACCCAGAGCCGGGATCGAACCTGGGACCTCGGCGCCGTGAGGCAGCAGGGCTAACCCACTGTGCCACTGTGCTGCCCTTAAACTTGTATTTTTAATAGCTCATAGGATTCTGGGATGTTCTCTGCAAGCTGGAATGGGGCTAATACAATCCCCATCTTTCAAAGGCCCAGGTAACGAGAGTTTGGTACTAGTAACAAGGAAGATGCTTGAGGGATCATTAGAGATACGATTATTTGAGTGTCTATATAGGCAGGCCTGTATGAAACACCCCCAATATGGCATCATAAAAAGGTCATGTCTTTAAAATCTAATGGTGTTTTTTGAAGAACTAACAAAGCAGGCACAGAATAGAAGCTCAGTGGACACCATCTACTGGACCTCCAAAACGCTTTTGCTAAGGCATCACACAAGAAGCTTCACTATGAAATTGAAGCCTTTGGTATTAGTGGTAATGTATTGAGCTGGCAGGCAGGCAGGATACAGAAAAATAGTTTAGAGGTCAGATTAGTGTTGGGAATGTTCTTCTTTCTGGATGTAGAAGTTGGGGGCTAAGACCTTGGTGAGATTTTGGACTGCAGATGATGCTCATCTTCAGCAAGATTGTTGGTGTGTTCAGAGATATTGTTCATGATGACTGGCAAAGGCTGTATAACTTGGATAAGTGCAGTATTATGCATGTGGGGAGAACAAATGCTCAACATTCATACACCCTTCAGGTGAAAAAAAAAATAATTAAATAAGCTGGTAGATAAGAGAGCGAAGAGCGAGAGATTTGGGCATTCCAGTGTAGAGTACATTTCAAAGGTTGTGAAGAATATTTAGCACATGATTCATGCCAATATTTCGGAGGTAACACTTAATTCTGGGGAAATTGTTGTTGTTATGAAGTAAGGTGACAAAAATGCTGGGCTTAGAGATTGCCAGAAGACTGAAAGAAAATGGCAGAACAAAGAAGATTACAGCACAGGACCAGGCCCTTCAGCCCACTAAGCCTGTGCCGATCCACATTCCTTATTTAGACCTATTACTTATTGCCCAAATGATCTGTATCCTTCCATTCCCTGCCCATTCATGGGTCTATTAACATACATCTTAAAACGTTGCTATCGTGCCTGCCTCCATCATCTCCACTGACAACGCATTGCAGGTACCCATCACCCTCTGTGTGCAAATCTTTCCCTGCATATCTCCCTTAAACACTCCCCCTCTCACCTTGAACCTGTGCCCCCTTGTAATTGAGTCTTCCACCTTGGGAAAAAGCTCATGTCTATTCACCATGTCGATACCTCTCGTAATTTCTTAGACCCGAATCAGGTTTCCCATCAGCCTCCATCTTTCCAATGAAAACAATCCGAGTTAATTCAACCTCTCCTCATGGCGAACACCCTCCAGACCAGGCAACATCGTGGTCAACTTTCTTTGCGCTCTCTCCAAAGCACCACTGTCCTTCTGGTAGTGTGGCGACCAGAACTGTGCGCAATACTCCAAATGTGACCTAACTAAAGTATTACACAACTTTAACAGGACCTGCCAACTCTTGTACTCAAATGACCCAGCCGATGAAGGTAAGCATGCCCTATGCCTTCTTGACTACCTTATCCACCTGCAATGCCACTTTCATGGAATTATGGACCTGAACGTCCAGATCCCTCTGCATGTCAATGCTCCTCAGGGTTCTGCCATTTAATGTATAATTCAGATCTGAATTTTATCTTCCAAAATACACCACCTTGCATTTGTCCGGATTGACTCCATCTGCCATTTCTCTGCCCAACTCACCAATCTATTCTGCTGTATTCTCTGACAGTCCCCTTAACTATCATCTCCTCCACCAATCTTAGTGTCATGTGCAAACTTGCTTATTGACATTGACATTTTCCTCCAGATCATTTATATATATTACAAACAACAGTGGTCCCAGCACAGATCCCTGTGGAACACCACTAGTTACAGAACACCATTCTGAAAAACTCCCTTCCACTGTTACTCTGTCTCTTGTTGCCAAGCTAGTTCTTTAACCATCTAGCTAGCACACCCCAAATCCCTTGCGACTTTACCTTTTGTACCAATCTGCCATGAGAGACCTTATCAAACGCCTTACTAAAGTCCACGTAGACGATATCCACAGCCTTTTTCTCATCAATTAATTTTGTCACCTCCTCAAAAAGCTCCATCAAGTTGGTAAGACATGACCTTCGCACAAAACCATGTTGCCTATCACTAACAAGTACATTCGCTTCCAAATGTGAATAAATTCTGTCCAACAGTATCTTCTCCAACAGCTTCCCCACCACTGACGTCAGGCTCACCGGCCTGTAATTACCTGGATTATCCCTGCTTCCCCTCTTAAGCAAAGGTGCAACATTGGCTATTCCCCAGTCCTCTGGATCCTCGCCCGTGGTCAAAGATGATACAAAGATATGCCCCAGATATTTCCTCTCTTGCCCCCCACAGTAACCTGGGATATATCACAACCAGACCAGGGGACTTGTCCACCTCAATGCATTAAGATATCCAACACTTCCTTCTTCATTATGCTGACATGTCCTAGCGTATTCACACACCCATCTCTCCTCTCAACATCCGTCATGTCCCTCTCCCTTGTGAGTACCAAAGCAAAGTACTCATAAGGATCTCATCCACTTCCTCTGACTCCACACAAAACTTCCTTCCTTAGTCCTGGAGTGGGCCTACTCTTTCCCTAGCTACCCTCTTGTTACTTATATATGTATAAAAGGCTTTGGGATTTTCCTTGACACTGCTTGCCAATGACATTTCAGGCCTCTTTTCACCCTCCCAACTCCCCATTTGAGTTTTTCCTACTTTCCCTATATTCTTCAAAAGCTTAGTCTATTTTTAGTTGCCTAGACCTTATGTATGTTTCCTTTTTCTTTTCGACTGGTCTCACAATTTTCCCTATCATCCATGGTTCTCTAATCCTGCCATTTCTGTCCTTAATTTTCACAGGGCCATGCCTGTAACTGCACTCTAATCAACTGGTCTTTAAAAGATTCCCAAATATCAAATGTGGATTTACCCTCAAACAGCCGCTCCTAATTCACATTCTCCAGCTCTTGCCTAATTCGGTTGTAGTTAGCTTTCCCCCAATTTAGCACCCTCACTCAAGGACAACTCTTGTCCTTATCCATGAGTATTCAAAAACTTATAGAATTATGATTACTATTCCCAAAATGTTCCCCTCCTGAAACTTTGGTCACCTGGCTGGCTCATTTCCCAATACTCGGTCCAGTAAGGCTCCCTCACTGGCTGGACTATCAACATACTATTTCAAAAAATCCTCTTGGACACACCTAACAAATTGCTCTCCATCTGAATCTCTGGCACAGAGGGAATCCCAGTCACTATGGGGGAACTTAAAATCACCCACTACAACAAGCCTACTATTTTCACATCTTTGCAGAATCTGACTGCATATCTGTTCCTCTGTATCTCACTGGCTGTTGAGTGGCCTTTATTTAAGAGTACAACCCCAATATTCCTATTCATAAGCTCTATCCATAATGCCTCACTGCAGAATCCCTCCAAGATATCCTCCCTCATCACAGCTATGATATGTTCCCTAACCAGTAATTCAACTCCCCCACCCTTTCTGCAACTCCCTCTGTCCTGTCTAAAACATCCATATCCCCGAATGTTAAATTGCCAGTCCTGTCCCTCCTTTAACCATGTGTCTGTAATAGCAACAATATTATAATTCCCCACATTAATCCAAGCTCTAAGTTCATCCGTCTCATCTGTTGCACGTCTTGCGTTGAAGCAAATGCACGCCAGTCCTCCAGAGATTAGCGACTTCCCTCTGCTCGCTCTCCCTCTTTGCCACATTGTCTTAATCGCAAGCTCTTCTCCCGTCTCTACACTTGGTGGCCTGCTGCTCCAGTTTCCATCCCCTTGACATACTAGTTTAAACCCTTCCGAACCACATTAGCAAACAACCCGGTCAGGATATTGGTGCCCCTCCAGTTTAGGTGCAACCCGTCCTGCTTGTATAGATCCCACCTTCCCTGGAAGACATCCCAATGATCCACATACTCAAGCGCTCCCCCCTACACCAGCTCTTTAGCCAAGTGTTCAACTATAGTAGCTCTTTGTTCCTAGTCTCACATGGCACCGAGAGTAATCCTGAAATGACTACCCGGAGGCTCTGCTTTTTAGCTTACTAATAATAATAATGTTTTATTAGTGCCACAAGTAGGCTTAACACTGCAATGAAGTTACTGTGAAAATCCTCTAGTCGCTACACTCCGGAGCCTGTTCGGGAACACTGAGGGAGAGTTCAGAATGTCCAATTCACCTAAGAAGCACGTCTTTTGTGTTGCTAACTTTTGGTTGGTTCAATTGGCTCTGTTTTATAACCTTTGCTCTCGAATCACCAGGTATCTTTATGATACCGCCACGAAGTTCAAGTTCAAGTAATGATCAATAACTCAATACACCAATTAGTAAGATTCAAATCAAAGCACATTTATTATACACAGTAATCGCTACTCATGCATAAATTTTACTTCTAAGCTACTTCTACAACTAACAGGCCTATACTTAGCTTCGGACTGGCCCACCAGGTCAGGGGAACAAATGGCCTTTCGTTCGGGTTCTGAGTCTGCGGGATTCAAAGTTGGTACGGATTGGTGAGCTAGGAGTGCCTATCTCGTAGCGAGCGTTGACTTAAGACTTAAGGGCTCTTGGCGGCAGCTGAAACGGTCACTGTCAAGGGTTGGTTCGTGTTGCTGAGTGACCGGTCAAGAAGGACGATTTGAACTTGGGGGCTTAACTTTATAGTCCCCAGGGGCTTCCCGCCTTTCGGGGCGCACCCTGTACCTGGTTCCAAGTGATTGGACGTTATTCTAATCGCTTGGTTCGATTTCTCCAATACTGGAGCGGTTCCCTGATCGATGTCCCTTGAGGTGTCCGTTAACCTCTTTTGTGTTGGCTCCTGCTGGCGCCGAGGAGTCTGGCTTGGCCTTGTTTATCCCAAATGTTTTGATTGTACCCGGGGATCGCTCATTAATATGTAGATGGCTACTTCATTATTATGCAGATGACTGCTTGTATCGATGCTGCCTGGGCTTTTGCAGAGTTTAATACACAGTAAACCTGCACCTGCTAGTTTCTGCCTCTGTTGGCTGAATTTCCCTGCAGCCTTTGCTGTTCTCCATTTTATGTCGGGAGTTGGCCAACCCAGGTGGCTACATTCGGGACTTGTGGGAGGAAATTGGAGCACTCAGAGGAAACCCACACAGACACAGGGAGAACATGCAGACTCCACACAGACAGTGACCCAAGCCAGGAATCGAACCCGGGTCCCTGTCGCTGTGAAGCAACAGTGCTAACCACTGTGCTGTCTTGTTTAGATGTGCACTTGCAATGGCAAGCCATACAAGGCTACGGACCAAGTGCTAGAAAATGAGATTAGAATACTTAGGTGGCTGCTTCTGACTGGCGCAGATGCGACTGGCCGAAAGGCTTTTCCTGTGCTGTAGACCTCTATGATTCTAAGATACTACCAAGATACAGAGCCCCTCTCAACTGCTCTGATACAGCCTTTATTGGCAATGGTGCTTTGAACTTGTTCGGGCAGCACAAGTGGATACCACTGTGGCTTCAGAGCGCCAGGGTCCCTGTGCGGAGTCTGCACGTTCCCCCCGTATCTGCGTGGGTTTCCTCCAGGTGCTCCGGTTTCCTCCCACAGTCCAAAGACGTGCAGGTTAGGTGTATTGGCCATGATAAATTGCCCTTAGTGACCAAAAATGTTAGGAGGAGTTATTGGGTTACGGGGATAGGGTTGAAGTGAGGGCTTAAGTGGGTCGGTGCAGACCCGATGGGCCGAATGGCCTCCTTCTGCACTGTATGTTCTATGGTCTATGGTCTAAAATCATTGCAATTTAACCCCATGTGAAGAGAGGGGTGGCGGTGTTGATTAACAAGAGGGTGGTGTTTGCGATGGGGAGCATTGTGGCCAATCCGGGGGGTAGATATGTGGTGGTCAGCAGGAAACTGGAGGGGGTGTCGGTGGTCCTGGTAAACATTTACGTTCTGAATTGGGATGACGTGGATACTGGTTGATTATGGGGGGGGGGGGTGACTTTAATACGGTCATGGACCCGGGACTGGAACGTTCGAGTCAGAAGTTGCCACGGGTGTCGGCAGCGGCTAGAGATCTCAGGGGGTTCATGGCGCAGATGGGGGGGGGGGGGGCAGACCCAAGATGGGAGGCCGAGAGCAGAGGAGTTTTCATACTTCTCCCATGTGCACAGAGTGTATTCCCGGATTGATTTCTTAGTGATGGACAAGGCACTGCTGCAGGAGTGGCCGACTTTGGGTATTTGGCGATGTTGGTTTCTGACCACGAGCTGCATTGGGTGGATCAGCGGGTGGTTCAGGGGGAGACCCAACGGCAGCAGTGGAGGTTAGATATGAAGCTGTTGGTGGATGAGGGGATGTGTGAGCCATTCGAGGCCATGTGCTGTAGTCAGGGGGGAGTTTCTTTTAATTCAGGTGCACAGGGAGAGGGTGGAGCGGGAAGAGAGGGCAAGGCAGGTCAATGAGATCTGGAGGGTGGACAGGAAGCACTCGATGGCTCCGGAGGAGGGGTTCATAAAATCATAGAATTTACAGTGCAGAAGGAAGCCATTTGGCCCATCGAGTCTGCACTGGTCCTTGGAAAGAGCACCCCACCCAAGGCCACACCTCACCCCCTATCCCCGGAACCCAGCAACCCCACCTCACCTTTTTGGACACCAAAGGAAATTTAGCATGGTCAATCCACCTAACCTACACATCTTTGGACTGTGGGAGGAAACCGGAGCACCCGGAGGAAACCCACAAAGACACGAGGAGAAGGCACAGATTCCGCACAGACAGTGACACAAGCCGGGAATCGAACCTGGGACCTTGGAGCTCTGAAGCAACTGTGCTAACCACTGTCCTACCATGTTGCTGTTGCTGAAGAAGAGACAGGAGAGACATATAGTTTGTGTTAGTGTCCACAGGGAAGGCATTGGGGCAGTTTTGGGGCACTTTTTGAGCATGAGGAGACGGTGAGTAGGATTATGGCCCATCAGTTGAGGAAGCAATCAGCGCCAAGGGAGATCGGTAGAGTGAAGGATGAGAGAGATCAGGTGCTGATGGGGGGATGAATGTGGCATTTGAGGCCTTTAAAGGAGGCTCTATGAGTCGGAGACCCCAAGGGTGGAACATGCAGTGCGGTGGTTCCTGGATGGGGTGGAGTTTCCCAAGGTAGAGGAGGGGCAGGTTCAGGACCTGGAGCCCCAATAGGGTTGAGGGAGGTGATGGATTGTATGAGCACGATGCAGTCAGGGAAGGCCGGGGTCCGAACGGGTTCCCAGTCGAGGTTTATAAAACATATGGGGCAGAGCTTGGGCCACTGCTGGTGAGTACGTATAATGAGGCAAAGCAGAAGGGCGAACTCCCCCCTACTTTGTCACAGGCTTCCACCTCCCTGATTTTAAAGAAGGTTAAGGATCCGGTGCAGTGTGGGTCGTCCCGCCTAGTATAGTTATTGAATGTCCATGCCAAGCTAATGGCGAAGGTGCTTGCATCACGGATTGAGGACTGTGTGCTGGGCGTAAAGGGAAGGCAGCTGTCGGCGAATGTGTGGAGGTTGCTTAATGTTATTATGATCTCCTCGAAGGGGCAGGAGGTGGAGGTAGTGGTGACGGCGATGGGTGCGGAGAAGGCTTTTGACCAGGTGGAGTGGGTGCATCTGTTGGAGATACTGGGGCGGTTCAGGTTCGGACAAGGGTTTGTGGATTATGTCCGGCTGCTGTACAAGGTGACAGTGGTGGGTATGCGGACGAACCGAGCGAGTTCAGGGTACTTGGGGCTTTACCCCGGGACGCGGCAGATAAATCCGCTCTTCCCGATGCTGTTCGCCTTGGCGATAGAGCCATTGGCAATGGCGCTTAGGGGTGTGGTGGGATTGGAGAGGGAATGAGCTGGGCAGTGCCGAACATAGATTTTCGCTGTATAACTTGTTATTATATATACCAGACCTGTTAGGCAGCATTGGCGTGGAGGTCTTGGGGGAATTTGGCCAGTTTTCAGGATATTAATTAAACATGGAAAAGCATGAGGTGTTCCAATCAATGCCAGAGGGCAAGAAAGACGATTTGGGGAGTTACCATTTAGGGTAGTGGGGGCGAGCTTCAGGTACAGAGGTATTCCAGTGCCGCAGAACTTGTTTCAATTGGTGGAGGGGATAAAGGTGGATTTTAAGAGGTGGGATGTTTTGCTGCTGTCACTGGCTTGGCGGGCGCAGACAGTGAAAATGACGGTGCTGCCGAGATTTCTGTTCATGTTTCAGAACCTCTTTCTTTGTCCTTAAGACATTTTTTTTTAGGAAGTCAATGGGTTGATCTCGGGGTTTATTTGGGAGGGAAGGCCCCGCGTGTGTGGCGGGCTTTTTTGGGGAGGGCTGATGTTGCTGAATTTGATGAATTATTATTGGGAGACAAATATTGCGATGGTGAGGAAATGGGCTGTGGAGGAGGTCGGTCTCGGAGCAGGTGAAGGCAGCATCATGTAGGGCAGCATGGTAGCACAAGTGATTAGCACTGTGGCTTCACAGCGCCAGGGTCCCAGGTTCGATTCCCTGCTGGGTCACTGTCTGTGCGGAGTCTACACATTCTCCCCGTGTCTGCGTGGGTTTCCTCCGCGTGCTCCGGTTTCCTCCCACAGTCCAAAGACGTGCAGGTTAGGTGTATTGGCCATGATAAATTGCCCTTAGTGACCAAAAAAGGTTAGGGGTTATTGGGATAGGGTGGAAGTGAGGGCTTAAGTGGGTCGGTGCAGACTCGATGGGCCGAATGGCCTCCTTCTACACTGTATGTTCTATGTTCTAGGGGAACAGGTTTGAGAGCTTTGCTGTTGGCGTGTCTGCCCTTCTTGCCGGTCAGGTGCTCCGCGAGCCCAGTTGGAGTGTCAGGTTTAAGGGTGTGGGGGCAGTGGAGGCAGCAGTTGGGGTCAGAGGGTATGCCATTATGGGTGTCGATTTGCGACAACCATAGGTTCGTGCCAGCGACGCTGGATGTGAGGTTCCAGGGGTGGCTGCAGGCAGGGATTGAGTGAAAAGCGGGAGGGCACCCTCTGTGGATCTTAGACGTCTAGCTGCTGTTGTGTAAAGAGTCAAAGGCTCTGCTCCTTTTCACAAACACCGTTCTTTTCACTTTAACAGACTCTGCACAAAACTCTATCTTCACGTCACCTGACACAAAGGCCACCTGAAGCCTCTTTACATATCAGCGTTAATTATCAGATACTTAACACAAATGAGACAACTAATTGGAATGTCTCTTAACCCATTACTTAACAGTCTCCCCTTCCTTGGGGAAAAAAAAAAATTAGGTGAAAACAAAATTACAAGAAACTCAAAAAACACACGCAATTTCCCCCTTTCTCTTTTTTCCCATTTTTGGGGGGGAAAAAAAGTCACAGAAACAGGCGCCCTTCATTAACAATATCCAAAAGTTTCTGTGAACTAGCCCCTCTTTTTGTAAAACAGTCTGACAATTGATAGCTACTGTCAACCCATTTAATGTTTGCTGTCTCCCCTCTGTCCAACACCATCTTCAAACGTGCGATGTATATCCTTAACATTTTTTCATTGACAATTTTTGTAGAGTGCACATTTTCCCACAGGGATTTATTGTCAATGTGACATTCAATATTACCCAAATCCCCTAATCCCAAAATTTCTGTCAATATCTGAGATTTATAAAAGGCCATAGCCACCGCCTCTACAAGGCT
This sequence comes from Scyliorhinus torazame, assembly GCF_047496885.1. Lineage (NCBI taxonomy): Eukaryota > Metazoa > Chordata > Chondrichthyes > Carcharhiniformes > Scyliorhinidae > Scyliorhinus > Scyliorhinus torazame. Next base: position 70,629,809 of record NC_092708.1, on the reverse strand, counting down.
TAACGTCTCAGCAGCCAAAGTGCTTTTGACCACTCTCCTTATTTTCTTTGTTTCCCACACAAGAGGGCAACATTTACCATTGTTCCCCAAAAGGAAAATTATAAAACCTCCTGCGCTTGAAACCCCATCACAGAAATTTGTTTAGGACGCATCACTATAAACTATGAGTTTCAAGTGCCTCAGGTCACCTAAAACCGGGAACCTTAAAACACATTCCTGCATTTATAGTTTGACCAACGCTTTATTTGCTCTAATTATGTCTTCCACTTTGGGATCATTCATTTTTGTACTCAACTCTAAAACATCAAAACTCACGCCCGGTCTAGTCTGTCGACCTAAACAATTCAGTTGGCCAATTAAACTTCGCAGTTGCTCTTTTTCCATCTTTGAAATTGCGTCTTTTTGTGAAACCCGGCCACGACTAATTGCTATTGGGCTGATGCTTTCCAAATAAGATTGCTGATGTAAAGTTGCCCCTAACTTAAGTCTGTCCGATTTAATGTACAAAATATTTAAATGCACCGGAAGCCTGACTTTCAACTCTGATTTCTTTCCTCAAACCAGAGATTACAATAGCTTCGAAATCACTAGTCCCACCCCACAAAAAATCGACATGCATCATAAAGATGCCAGAAAGATTTCCTTGAAAGTGCCAGTAAAACATTGCCGGATCTGCTTTCAATTGGCAACAGCCTAACTTTAACAAAACTGACCTTACCGAAAAATACCAGACTCTAGACGCATCATTTAATCCATATGCACATTTGTTCAACTTCCAGAGTACCCCTTCTGTGTTAGCTGCCTCTTTAGGAGGACGGAGAAAAATGTCTCTCTGGAGTTGATGGCCCTGCAAAAAGGCAGCTTTTATATCTCGAGATTTGCATTCCCATGCCTTTGTGCTAATAGAGACAAGAGGATCTTTAAAATAACCTTTCCTGCCATAGGTGAATCTACCCTTAAATCCTGATCTTAAAGTTTTCTTCAAATTCCCTTGCCACAAGCTTGGCCGTTGCCTTATAAGTTCCATCCGGAAGAACCTTTTCCGTGCAAATCCATCTGTGGTATAGAGCTCTTTGTCCCCTATCCGATACTTCAGTGTATACCCCAAATTCACTCCAACTATGCAGTTCTTGCTGTTTGGCATCTTTGATAACGTTTTCATCTAATTTATTGGAAGCCACCAAAATCTCACGTGCATGTGGGCTTCTACTCCTATCAGTATTTGTAGTCTTACTCATGTTCCGAGATCTTGATAAACTACGTCCCTTCTCCCGCCTGGTATCTCGTTCTATACTGCTACTGCTTGATCTTTCCTATCTGCTGTGGGATGTCCTTTCAATAGTTTTCGGCCTTTTCCTGGAGACCTGTTCACCATCCGATGTACTATCTGAACTGGCACTGCGTTTCTGTGTCCTCCATTTTTGAACTTCGTGTTCCCAATCCATTGTCTTGACTCCCTCCCCTGAATGCTGTACGTTCAACCAATGTTTATACTTTCCAGTGACCTTCCCTACTCTACTAATAACAGTGGCATCCTTCCATTGACTAGACCCTTCAGGCAAGTATGTCACTTTTGTACCAACTTTTGGCAGTTGTCCTTTCGGAAAAATGGCCTGTTCGAATTCATCAGAAGTGTTGTGTTCCTCTACAGAAACCCTGTCTATATCAGTTAACTGGTCCTCATAGTTCTGTAACACGTGCGTACCAAATAACTCTGGTTCCTCGTCATGTCTGTCTGCTCTGTCTAAATTTGAAAATTTGTAATCTGTACCCATTATCCTTGATGAATGTACCCTAACAGTTTGATTGCCATGTTGCAAAATAATTGTTTTGCCATCTATGCCTATGATCTTCCCTGCCTTTCCATTCATTAAAATTGTCTCTCTTATAGTATGCTATGTCTCCTTGCTGAAAAACGGTATTTGATGGCTGTACATTATGTCTTAAAGCTCTGCGAATTCTTTCAGAGACTTCTGCTTCCAAAAAAGCTTTTCTACTGCTATGTAATGCATTTAAATGCTCAGCAAAGGCAGAGCTAATTGTAGTCCTTTCCCAAGCTGGAGGGTGGTCATCTAAAATGGACGAAATTTTAGGATTTCTACCAAACACTAATTGATAGGGACTAAAGCCTCCAACCATCTGCAATGAATTATTTGCATGTACCACCCATGCTGAAGCTGAATTTAGCTTGCAGTTTCGTCTATCTGCCAAAATTTTCCAGAGCATGGCATCTATTACCGCATGGCTTCTTTCACACACACCATTACTAAATGGGCTTTCTGCAGCCGTATTCATAACTGTGATATTCACGTTTACACATATCCCTAAACTCATCATTAGCAAATTCTCCCCATTGTCCGTAAGGAATTTTGCCGGTGGGCCCATTCCTGTCCCTATCCATTTTTCCGTGATTTGATCCAGAATTACTCTCCTTTCTTTACTTCGTACAATCGTTGATTGACTAAATCTGGTTGCTAAATCTACAATGCAAAATAAATATATTATTGGCTTTATCCCAGATCTTAAGGTCCGTGGCCAGAATGTTGTTAAAATCTCTGGCCAAAGGTAGGATTACAATTGGTTGTGCTGGTGTCCTTCTGTACTTCCTACAAACTTCACAGCGATCACAGACCTGTTCTATCAGTTTAGAATAGTCTTCATCCCTTACCCCTGCATCCTTTAATAAATATTTCAGCCTCCGAGGAGATGGATGCACAAATTGCCTATGCAGTTTTAATACAACAAGCTTTTTATCAGCTAAAGTCCCATTTTCAACCGCCATTAACACATCCTTTTTCTTCTTTTTTTATAAATTTAGTGTACCAAATTAATTTTTTCCAATTAAGGGGCAATTTAACGTGGCCAATCCACCTAGCCTGCACATCTTTGGGTTGTGAGGGCGAAACCCACGCAAACACGGGGAAAATGTGCAAACTCCACACGTACAGTGATCAGAGCCGGGATCGAACCTGGGACCTCAGCGCCGTGAAGCTGCAGGGCTAACCCACTGCGCCAACGTGCTGCCCATTAACACATCCTCAACAACTGTATTTGAAATATTATTTGTCAGTAATGGAATACAATAGTGTCCCAACTGTAAATTCACCGTCTTTCCAAAAACTGTTGCCTTATCCTGTTCCATATCCAGTTTCATGTGTGCTTTCTTCATCAACGGTCTGCTCAGAAGCAAAGGTATCTCACTTTATACTACATCTGTGCTAATGAAATGATTCACTCCGGCAACATTGCAAGGGATCACCACTCTTTTCAGTGACTTCAGAGTATTATCATCCCCAAACCTGAAACTTGTGGAACTTTCAAATTCCTTAACCTTGTTACGATTTTCAGCATTCAAAGAATCCAGGTAACATTTTAACCAGTCAATTCCACACACAGTAGATGTGCAGCCACTGTCCAATAAAGCACAATTGAAGGATTCTGCAACCAACACCCTGATTACCGGCGTGAAACTGCTTTTAATAGGACAATGCCTTCTTTCTGGTCACTACCTTTTTCAAAGAACAAAGAACAAAGAAATGTACAGCACAGGAACAGGCCCTTCGGCCCTCCAAGCCCGTGCCGACCATACTGCCCGACTAAACTACAATCTTCTACACTTCCTGGGTCCGTATCCTTCTATTCCCATCCTATTCATATATTTGTCAAGATGCCCCTTAAATGTCCCTATCGTCCCTGCCTCCACTACCTCCTCCGGTAGTGAGTTCCAGGCACCCACTACCCTCTGCGTAAAAAACTTGCCTCGTACATCTACTCTAAACTTTGCCCCTCTCACCTTAAACCTATGCCCCCTAGTAATTGACCCCTCTACCCTGGGGAAAAGCCTCTGACTATCCACTCTGTCTATGCCCCTCATAATTTTGTATACCTCTATCAGGTCGCCCCTCAACCTCCTTCGTTCCAGTGAGAACAAACCGAGTTTATTCAATCGCTCCTCATAGCTTATGCCCTCCATACCAGGCAACATTCTGGTAAATCTCTTCTGCACCCTCTCTAAAGCCTCCACATCCTTCTGGTAGTGTGGCGACCAGAATTGAACACTATACTCCAAGTGTGGCCTAACTAAGGTTCTATACAGCTGCAACATGACTTGCCAATTCTTATACTCAATGCCCCGGCCAATGAAGGCAAGCATGCCGTATGCCTTCTTGACTACCTTCTCCACCTGTGTAGCCCCTTTCAGTGATCTGTGGACCTGTACTCCTAGATCTCTTTGACTTTCAATACTCTTGAGGGTTCTACCATTCACTGTATATTCCCTACCTGCATTAGCCCTTCCAAAATGCATTACCTCACATTTGTCCAGGTTAAACTCCATCTGCCATCTCTCCGCCCAAGTCTCCAGACAATCTAAATCCTGCTGTATCCTCAGACAGTCCTCATCGCTATCCGCAATTCCACCAACCTTTGTGTCGTCTGCAAACTTACTAATCAGACCAGTTACATTTTCCTCCAAATCATTTATATATACTACAAAGAGCAAAGGTCCCAGCACTGATCCCTGTGGAACACCACTGGTCACAGCCCTCCAATTAGAAAAGCATCCCTCCATTGCTACCCTCTGCCTTCTATGGCCTAGCCAGTTCTGTATCCACCTTGCCAGTTCACCCCTGATCCCGTGTGACTTCACCTTTTGTACTAGTCTACCATGAGGGACCTTGTCAAAGGCCTTACTGAAGTCCATATAGACAACATCTACTGCCCTACCTGCATCAATCATCTTAGTGACCTCCTCGAAAAACTCTATCAAGTTAGTGAGACACGACCTCCCCTTCACAAAACCGTGCTGCCTCTCACTAATACGTCCATTTGCTTCCAAATGGGAGTAGATCCTGTCTCTAAGAATTCTCTCCAGTAATTTCCCTACCACTGACGTAAGGCTCACCGGCCTGTAGTTCCCGGGATTATCCTTGCTACCCTTCTTAAACAGAGGAACAACATTGGCTATTCTCCAGTCCTCCGGGACATCCCCTGAAGACAGCGAGGATCCAAAGATTTCTGTCAAGGCCTCAGCAATTTCCTCTCCAGCCTCCTTCAGTATTCTGGGGTAGATCCCATCAGGCCCTGGGGACTTATCTACCTTAATATTTTTTAAGACACCCAACACCTCGTCTTTTTGGATCACAATGTGACCCAGGCTATCTACACCCCCTTCTCCAAACTCAACATCTACCAATTCCTTCTCTTTGGTGAATACTGATGCAAAGTATTCATTTAGTACCTCGCCCATTTCCTCTGGCTCCACACATAGATTCCCTTGCCTATCCTTCAGTGGGCCAACCCTTTCCCTGGCTACCCTCTTGCTTTTTATGTAAGTGTAAAAAGCCTTGGGATTTTCCTTAACCCTATTTGCCAATGACTTTTCATGACCCCTTCTAGCCCTCCTGACTCCCTGCTTAAGTTCCTTCCTACTTTCCTTATATGCCACACAGGCTTCGTCTGTTCCCAGCCTTTTAGCCCTGACAAATGCCTCCTTTTTCTTTTTGACGAGGCCTACAATATCATTCGTCATCCAAGGTTCCCGAAAATTGCCGTATTTGTCTTTCTTCCTCACAGGAACATGCCTGTCCTGTATTCCTATCAACTGACACTTGAAAGCCTCCCACATGTCAGATGTTGATTTGCCCTCAAACATCCGCCCCCAATCTATGCTCTTCAGTTCCCGCCTAATATTGTTATAATTAGCCTTCCCCCAATTTAGCACATTCATCCTCGGACCACTCTTATCCTTGTCCACCAGTACTTTAAAACTTACTGAATTGTGGTCACTGTTACCGAAATGCTCCCCTACTGAAACATCTACCACCTGGCCGGGCTCATTCCCCAATACCAGGTCCAGTACCGCCTCTTCCCTAGTTGGACTGTTTACATATTGTTTTAAGAAGCCCTCCTGGATGCTCCTTACAAACTCTGCCCCGTCTAAGCCTCTGGCACTAAGTGAGTCCCAGTCAATATTGGGGAAGTTGAAGTCTCCCATCACCACAACCCTGTTGTTTTTACTCTTTTCCAAAATCTGTCTACCTATCTGCTCCTCTATCTCCCGCTGGCTGTTGGGAGGCCTGTAGTATACCCCCAACATTGTGACTGCACCCTTCTTATTCCTGATCTCTACCCATATAGCCTCACTGCCCTCTGAGGTGTCCTCTCGCTGTATAGCTGTGATACTCTCCTGAACAAGTAGCGCAACTCCGCCTCCCCTTTTACATCCCCCTCTATCCCGCCTGAAACATCTAAAACCTGGAACGTTTAGCTGCCAATCCTGCCCTTCCCTCAACCAGGTCTCTGTAATGGCAACAACATCATAGTTCCAAGTAGTAATCCAAGCTCTAAGTTCATCTGCCTTACCCGTAATGCTCCTTGCATTAAAACATATGCACTTCAGGCCACCAGACCCGCTGTGTTCAGCAACTTCTCCCCGTCTGCTCTGCCTCAGAGCCACACTGTCCATATTCCCTAGTTCTCCCTCAACGCTCTCACCTTCTGACCTATTGCTCCCGTGCCCACCCCCCTGCCATACTAGTTTAAACCCTCCCGTGTGACACTAGCAAATCTCGCGGCCAGGATATTTATGCCTCTCCGGTTTAGATGCAACCCGTCCATCTTATACAGGTCACACCTGCCCCGGAAGAGCTCCCAGTGGTCCAGATAACCGAAACCCTCCCTCCTACACCAGCTGTTTAGCCACGTGTTTGTCTGCTCTATCTTCCTATTTCTAGCCTCACTGGCACGTGGCACAGGGAGTAATCCCGAGATTACAACCCTCGAGGTCCTGTCTTTTAACTTTCTGCCTAGCTCCCTGAACTCCTGCTGCAGGACCTCATGCCTCTTCCTGCCTATGTCGTTAGTACCAATATGTACAACGACCTCTACCTGTTTGCCCTCCCCCTTCAGGATTCCCTCTACCCGTTCGGAGACATCCTGGACCCTGGCACCAGGGAGGCAACATACCATCCTGGAGTCTCTTTCACGTCCACAGAAGCGCCTATCTGTTCCCCTGACTATAGAGTCCCCTATAACTATTACTCTTCTGCGCTTTGACCCTCCCTTCTGAACATCAGAGCCAGCCGTGGTGCCACTGCTCTGGCTGCTGCTGTTTTCCCCTGATAGGCTATCCCCCCCGACAGTATCCAAAGGGGTATATCTGTTCGAGAGGGGGACAACCACAGGGGATTCCTGCACTGACTGCCTGCCCTTTCTGGTGGTCACCCATTTCTCTGCCTGCACCTTGGGTGTGACCACACTTACATAACTGCGATCTATGACGCTTTCCGCCACCTGCATGCTCCTAAGTGCATCCAATTGCTGCTCCAACCGAACCATGCGGTCTGTGAGGAGCTGCAGTTGGGTGCACTTTCTGCAGATGAAGCCATCCAGGACGCTGGAAGCCTCCCGGACCTGCCACATCTCACAGTCAGAGCACAGCACCCCTCTAACTGACATTGCGTCAATTAATTAAAATTAAAATTTGTCTTTTTTTTTTTAAATTACAAAGTTACTGTCAACTATCTGTTTCCTAGCACTAGATTTCTAATAGAAATGCGATAGCTAACTATAATATCCTCCGATCTCTGGCTTAGATATCCTCTAAATTATAATTAAGTTATTATGTTTAATTAGTTCCCAAATAGTGAAAAAAATTTAGGTTAGAATCCCAACCAGCCACTCAGGTCACAGCTTTTCTGTCCCCCCCGACACACACAATTTGAAAAAAGGTATAAAAGTAAAAATCACTTGCTTACCTTCTGAGATGTTCTCAGGTTCTCTCGCTGACAGAGACTGCTCCTCCACCTCCAATCCTTGGCCTGCACAATGCTAATAATATATAATATAATATGGCACTTACCTTACACCAATGGGTCTTATTATTAGGTTAGAGGAGGAGGGTGGGTGGGAGACACTACACGTGTAGTGTCTCGGGTTTCCTCTCCACCAGAATTTATTGGGGGGGGGGGGGGGGGGGGGGGGGACTTGCCAGAGGTCGAACTTCCGGTTCCCGCCGAAATCCAAAGGGCTGCTCCTGTAAAGGTAAGGTTTTTAAACACACTACTCACCTCCCAGAAGGCCCCTGCGCACCGCTGCCGCCGACTCTTCTGACTCTTCCGTGTCATGTGTTGCTTCAAACACTATTATAACGTGTTGGACAGTTGAAAGCATAATGGCATTGAGAGTCACATCGAAAACATTGATTTATCATACCCTGGGCATTTCTGGGGTTCATCTTCCTATTGTAGGTTCTAACTGGGTTTCTGTCTTCATAAATTCCAGGTCCCGATCTCCTTCTATAGTCTTGGAACCGGTTTGTAGCCGTGCGATTTCGCCATCCTGTTAGTAGTGTATCTTCCATATTCTGCCTAATTGCAGACTGACCTATTTGGGTCATCAGAGCCATCGGAATTCCCCAGAATCATTTTTTAAAGCTTCTGTCATCTGATCGAATAAGGTATCCTTATCCGCAAACTGAACTCCTGTCAAAACCAGGAGCCTATCCATGTTGCTCACTCTAGCATAGTCAAGTAATTTAAAGGCCAACAAAGACTGTGGAAATTCCAGATTGTGTTTCTGCAGCCTTTTATATAGTCTGCCAAATTCCATTACATAGTCTTCCATGGATAAATCCTCTATTTTCCAGAACCTATCAAAATCCGACCATGCTTCATTCGCCCTTAACAAGTCATCCTTTTTATAAATCTTATCCATATAACGTAATAGAGTCTCCAGGCCTTCTTCTGAGTCTAACTCTTCCAATTCCAGCTCAGAAAAGACTTTGCTTCGGATTTTACTGTCATAAGGTAGAGAAAGAGCCAATGCCATACCTTGTTTTCTCCTTCCCAAGGCAGTTACCTTAGTCCACATAACTACTGCACTTCACCATTGGTCATACAATCCCTTTTCAGAAAATAGGGGGGGGGGGGGGGGGGGCGTGTAGTCATATCCGGCCATCTTTATCCTAGGTTCAGCCATATTTTTTTTTTTTTCTCACTCACTCCTTGATTTGGTCGGGAAAAGTTGTATCTTTCAACCCTTCACATTTGCACAGCAACCATCCTCTGCTACCATTTGTTAGACATCTAGCTGCTGTTGTATAAAGAGTCAAAGGTTCTGCTCCTTTTCACAAACACCTTTATTTTCACTTTAACAGACTCTGCACAAAACTCTGTTTTCGCATCACCTGACACAAAGGCCACCTGAAGCCTCTTTACATATCAGTGTCAATTATTGGATACTGAACATAAACGAGACAACTAATTGGAATGTCTCTTAACCCATTACTTAACAATGGAGGGCGTTAAGCGCAAATGAGAGAAGAGCTGGGAGAGGAAGTGGAGGCTGGGACATGGGCAGAGGGTGAATGCGTCCTTATCGTGTGCGAGGTTAAACCTCATCCAGTTTAAAGTGGTGCATAGGGTCGACATAACAGTGGTGAGGATGAGCAGGTTTTGCGACGGGGTAGTGGATAGGTGTGGGCGGTGGGTGCGAATCGTCTTCACATTTTCTGGGCATGTCCTATATTGAGGGGTTCTGGGATATGATGTCCGAAGTGCGGAGTGTGGTGTTGGCTCAGTGTACAGAGGTGGTGATATTTGGTGTGTCGGAAGGCCAGGGGTCCGAGGGGGCGGACGAGCTGACAGAGACTGGAGCTACCAAACGGACAGGAGCTCCGACTTTTACAAATCAAAAACTTTCTCCGCAAGGAGACAAGGAGGTACCCTCGGGCCCCAAGAGACACAATGCTGGAAGAACTACTGGATGCTGAGAGGATGAGAAAGGGAACTGTGGGGACATAAACGGACGACTTTTAGAAAGGGTGAGAACACCACTAGCTGGAGCAAGACAAAAATGGGAAGACGAACTAGGGGCGGAACTATGATGGGGACTCTGCAGCAAAGCACTAATTGGGCCAACTCCACCACTTCCTGCGCAAGGCTAAACCTCATGCGGTTTAAAGAGATGCACAGAGCGCACCTAACCAGATCTCGAATGAGCAGGTTCTTCCTGGAGTTGGGGGGCAAATGTGAATGGTGCCAGGGAAGCCCGTCCACATGTTCTGGGCTTGCCCCAGACTGGTCAGATTTTGGACAGCCTCCTGCAACGCGATGTCCAAGGTTGTGGGGGTGAGGGTGGAGCCGTGCCCGAAAGTGCCAGCTGTTGGGGTACTGGAGCAGCCAGAACTTCACATGTGGAAGAGGGCCTATGCCCTTGCTTCCTTAATTACCCGCCGGAGAATCCTGCTCAGATGGCGATCTGCAGCACCACCCACAGCTGCAGAGTGGCTGGCAGATCTGTCGGAATTTCTCCATCTGGAAAAGATCAAACACACCATGCGAGGGTCGGACGAGGGCTTCCGCAAATTGTGGGGGCAATTAATCAGCCTGTTCCAAGACCTGTTCGAAGCCAATAACGGACAGGAAGGGAACCAACAGGACCATGCAAAGCAGACAGGAACAAGAAGGGGTGGGTGCAGCCAGGGTGGAACCCAGGGAAATACCAGGAGGGCACACAGGGAAAGAGCGGAGGGGCCAGAGGACCCCCACAAAGCCATAGGGACAACAACTAAAACAAGCTGAAAGATAGACTTATAACATCTACGGCACAAAAAAAGGGCCTAAGACGGAGCCCGAGTAACAGAAATGGGGAGGGGGGGGAAGCAAGGGAATGCCTCAGGAACAAAAACATGTAAATTGTAAATATCAACCATTTCTGTCACCTCCTATATAGTGTACAAATGTAAAATTCAATAAAAATATTCATGTAATAAAAAATAAAAAAAGTGTGGGTGTGGGTGAGCAACCTGGCAGAATTCCTGAGGTTGGAAAAGGTGAAGTTCGCTCTGCAGCAGTTGGTAGAGGGGTTTGTCCAGAGATGGAAATAGTTCATCGATTTCTTCAAGGAGAATTGAGGGGTCAGCAAGGGGGTGGGGGTAAAATGGGGAAGGCGGGATGTCGGTGTCAGGGGAGCTGGAAGGTTGGGGTTGTTGATTGGTTGATGTGTATGATATTATGTGAAAACTTGTTAAATGCCTTGAATAAAAATATTTTTTTGAAAGAAAGAATACATTGTACAAGGGAGAAATGTTTGTCTTATGCTGAGACCAAGACCTAATCACTTTAAGGACCTACTCAATGAAGGGATCTGGAACTTGGCCTTTCTAGTTGCGAGGAGAAATTATTCTGGCGTTCCTGGTGTCAATTTAGAGATCCCCCTCGCCTGAAGTGAGAGAAAATATGTACTGACAATGAAATTCGAACCTCATGATGAGTAGCACTGAATTGCAGTTTTCACAGATAATGGAAGGAATCCAAGTACGATTACAAAACGTAAGAACAGAAGTAGGCCATTCAACCCAGAAAGTTTGTTCCGCCATTCAATGAGTTTGTGGCTAATCTGACATAACCCTCAAGCCTACTTTCCCATTTTATCTCTATAAACTTGGATTCCCTTACTGATTAAAAATCTGCCTATCTCAGCCTTGAACATACTTCTGTGGTAAAGAATTCCACAGATTTACGACCCTCTGAATAGATATTCCGCCTCATTTCTGTCTTAAATGAGCCAGCCCTTACTCTGAGATTAGACCCTCTGGTCCTACACTCTCCCAGAAGAGGAAACATCCTCTCAGCATCTACCCTGTAAAGCCCTCTGAGAATCCGATACGTATTTCTTCTAAAGTCCAATGAGTACAGGCCCAAACACTCAACTTCGCCTCAGAAAAAAATCCTTCCACACCCGTGATCAACCTAGTAAACCTTCTCTGGACTGCCTCCAATACCAGTATATCTTTCCTCAAAACACAGCTAAAAGTACAATAAAACATTAAATGTTGTCAATTTTGGGCTTAATACAGAGTGAAATCCCCAAAATGCTGCTATCTGTACAGATTCAATTGCTTGGTGATTAGCCTGCGATTTACTCTTAATCATAAGCAATGACAATGCACCAACTATTTTCAACTTTAGTCTCGAATTACACAGAAAGTTTGTTTTCTATCGGCCGTGATCAGTTACCTGAAATGAAAGCAGAAAATTCTGGAAATACACACCTGCTGTACTTTACAAAGATTATAAAAAATGTTCACAGGCTCACCTCTTCGGGGCGACTAAGTGCAGGAGTCCCAGTCAACAGAACCGCCCTCGCAGCTTTCTGTACAATAGGTACCAAAATTGTGCTTCGTGCTGCATTACGTGATTTTATGTAGTGGGACTCATCAACAATAACAACTTGGAAGTTTTGATCATAAAGAGCATCTACTAAAGTCTGCGCATCAGTTGTTAAAAGGCCATAACCCACAATAGTAACTTTGCTGGTTGGAATTCTCCTGCAAGATACAAACAAAACAATTTGAGATGAGGCAGTGTGATTACATTTCATAGACAGTACTATTTTTACCTAAATACATTTTGCAATCTGTAGCGTGTACCATGATTGTTTATCCAAAAGAAATTACATATCTGTATTATCAGTTTTGTCAATCCAATGTGATACGTGAAGAAGCCACTTGTATAAGGATTTCATTCCTAATTGCATCCATTTCAGATGGTTCAATTGCTGCACTGGCAGCCAACCCTACATACAATCAATATCATTTTCACAGAAAGGGTTCTTAACCCTATGAAAAAAAAACTATGGTTCTTGAACTATTTTGAACTTATACGAAGAAATAATGATAATGGGCTATGAATGGCAATATTAGGATATTTGCGCAGGAAGTAATTCTTTTGTAAAGAGGTAATCAAAAATGGGAACATGTTGCCACAAGGAGGTAGCGGAGGCCAGGACACAATTGAAAACTATGGAAAGATGCTACAGTTCACATGCTGGAGGGAGATCATAGAACTCGTGCACAACTTCAGGGAGGTTCATTTTACCCCATTAATGTAACATAGGAACAGGAGTAGGCCATACAGCCTCTCTGGCCGGTTTCAACTTTCAATTAGACCATAGCTGATTTATATCAGAGGAAACTCATCCTTGTGCATCGACATTGTCAGTGTTCAAGTTTATCTCATTTGGAGCAGTGTGGTAATTAAAGAGGTAAGTGGAAAATTTAATTTTCCAGTTTTTAGTTGTAAGTTTAGTGGTCTAGTTAGCTGGCAAAAAGGAGCTGCCCGCACCCAAATTGCTGAGTGGCAGTTATTTGTCAATCACCTGAAGCCTGAGTAGAGGCAAAAGGTGTAAATTGCATTCTTCTGTTTGAAGCTTAACCAGTGTGCGTCATCTCAATTTAGTTGGGTTCTGTATAAAGAGAGAGGCATAAAGTGCACACTCAGTAAGCTTTGCGCATGTGAAGTTGGAGACAGCCTGTGTGAGAGCCACAGTGGGGATTGAAACTTGGTAATTTGGAGCAGTGTGGTAATTAAAGGGGGACAGATCCAGAGAGCATACTGGAAAGTTAAGTGATATAAAAACCTCCCTCATTTCAGGAGTTGTGACCAGGAGAAGCAGAGTGCTGTATGGGGGAAGGCAAGTATTACTCTTGATTCTCTGAAACTGACAGTGAGTTCGAACTAAAAAAAAAGTTTAAAATGACATCACATTAGGCAGTATGGTGGCACAATGGCTAGCATTCCTGCCTCACGGCGCCGAAGTCCCAGGTTCGATCTCGGCTCTGCATCAATGTCCTTGTGGAGTTTGCACATTCTCCCCGTGTTGCGTGGGTTTCGCCTCCACAACCCAAAGGTGTGCAGGGTGGGTGGATTGGCCACGCTAAATTGCCCCTTAATTGGAAAAAATGAATTGGGTACTCTAAATTTTTTTAAAAAGTGATATCACAGGGGGGCTGTGATCTGATTGGCTAATAGGGAAATGTGCTAAATTTGAATATCCATTTAAATTACTGCTTAGAAATTGTGTTGAGACCGAGGTAATAAGGAGATATATTTTTTAAAAGTTTAATAAAATAATTAAACCCAAATTAAAAACTAATTGAATAAAATAGAGATGGCGGGTCAGGTGATGTATTGTTCCTGCATGATGTGGGAGCTGGTGGACCCCATTGAAGTTCCCAGTGAGCACGTCTGTAGTACGTGTTGGTTGCTTGAGGAACTCCGGCTCAGAGTTGAGGAGCTGGATTCTGAGCTTCGGACACAGCAACACATCTGGGAGGGGGAGAGATACCTGGACACTTAGATTAAATACCTTGAATTCACCCAGTGGTCAGGGGCAGGAGAGTGTGGCTGTGAGTGAGGCAGGTAGAAAGATCCAGCAGATAGGGTTTCAGGAGCCTCAGTCCCTGAACTTGTGCAACAGGTTCGAGATTCTTGCTACGTGTGTAGACGGGAACAGGGACTGCAGGGAGGATGAGCAAACTGACCACAGCACTGTGGTACAGGGATTCGTCCAAGGGGGGGGGGAAAGAATAAAATAAATGTTGTCATAATTGGGAATAGTATAGTTAGGAGCATTGATACTGTTCTCTGTGACCACATTCAAGAGTCCCGAAGGTCACGATGCCTGCTTGGTGCTCAGGTTCGGGAAATCTCATCTGGGATGCAGAGGAATTCGGAGTGGAAGGGTAAAGATCCAGTTGTCCAGGCGCAAGGCGGATGGGAGTTCCCCACATGGGGGGGGTCGAGGAGTGAGCAGGAGTAGCCGGGGTCAGTTGAAGTCAGCTGACTTACGGAAGTAATATGGGGGGAGCAATCAAGCTAGAAAGAGATCTAGCGGGGAGGGGAGGAGGGAGGGAGAAGGGGGGGGGGGACAACTGGGTTGCTGCTGCGGAAATCCAAAAGGAAATGGCTAAAGAGTGGGTGGGCGGGGATGGTGTGCGACGCTGGGGGAGCGAACGGGAGCGTGGAGGCGGGATATGGGACTGGCCTAGAGAAGGTAATGGCTAGTCGACACGGGAGGGGGGCAGGTAGCCCCCTAGTGAGGCTGATCACGTGGAACGTGAGAGGCCTGAACGGACCGATAAAAAGGGCCCGAGTGCTCGCGCATTTGAAAGGACTAAGGGCAGACGTGGTTATGCTCCAAGAGACGCACCTAAAGGTGGCGGACCAAGTTAGGCTAAGGAAAGGATGGGTGGGACAGGTGTTCCACTCAGGACTGGACGCAAAGAATAGAGGGGTGGCCATTTTGGTGGGGAAACAGGTCGCATTTGAAGCAAAGAACATCGTAGCAGATAGCGGAGGTAGATATGTAATGGTGAGTGGCAGGCTGGAGGGAATGGAGGTCGTGTTGGTTAACGTGTATGCCCCAAACTGGGACGATGCGGGATTTATGAGACGGATGCTGGGGCGTATACCGGACCTGGAGGTAGGAAACTTGATTTTAGGAGGGGACTTTAATACGGTGCTGGACCCGGGGCTAGATAGATCCAGCTCAAGGACCGGAAGAAGGCCGGCAGCGGCCAAGGTACTTAAGGGGTTTATGGACCAAATGGGGGGAGTGGATCCATGGCGATTTCTTAGACCTAGGGCTAGGGAGTATTCCTTCTTCTCCCATGTCCATAAAGTGTACTCCCGGATAGATTTTTTTGTTTTGGGAAGGTCGTTGATCTCTAGGGTGGAAGAAGCTGGGTACTCAGCCATAGCGGTTTCGGATCATGCCCCACATTGGGTGGACCTGGAATTAGGAGAGGAAAGGGAGCAGAGAACACTCTGGCGATTAGATGTGGGACTGATGGCGGATGAGGGAGTGTGTGCAAGAGTGCGGGGGTGTATTGAGAGATACCTGGAGGTCAATGACGACGGCGAGGTCCCTGTGGGAGTGGTATGGGAAGCACTAAAAGCGGTGGTCAGAGGAGAGCTGATCTCCATTGGGGCCCACAAAAGGAAAACAGAGGCCAAGGAAAGGGAAAGATTACTGGGGGAGATTTTAAGGGTGGATAGGGAATTTGCAGAGACCCCGGAGGAGGAATTGTACAGGGAGAGGAGACGACTCCAGACGGAATTTGACCTTCTGACCACCAGAAAGGCGGAGGTACTGTGGAGGAAGGCACAGGGGAGGAGGTATGAATATGGGGAAAAGGCGAGTCGCCTGTTGGCTCATCAATTGCGAAAGAGGGCAGCAGCGAGGGAAATAGGAGGAATTAGAGACGAAAGGGGAGACACGGTGCGAAGGGCAGGAAAGATAAATGAGGTGTTCAAGACCTTCTATGAGGAACTGTATAGGTCTCAACCCCCAGAGGGAGAGGAGGGGATGCGGCAGTTCCTGGACCAATTGAGGTTCCCGAAAGTGGAGGAGCGGGGGGTGGTAGGCCTGGGGGCACCGATTGGGGTGGACGAGGTTATTAAGGGACTGGGAAGCATGCAAGCAGGGAAGGCCCCAGGACCAGACGGGTTCCCGGTGGAGTATTACAGAAAATATGTGGACTTGTTGGCCCCGTTGATGGTGAGGACGTTCAATGAGGCCAGGAAAGGGGGGACTCTACCCCCGACGATGTCGGAGGCGACGATATCGTTAATTTTGAAGAGGGATAAAGATCCGTTGCAGTGCGGGTCCTATAGACCCATTTCATTGTTGAACGTGGACGCCAAATTGTTGGCAAAGGTACTGGCATCGAGGATAGAGGACTGTGTCCCGGGGGTGGTGCACGAAGACCAGACAGGGTTCGTAAAAGGGAGACAACTGAATGTTAACGTGCGACGACTATTAGGGGTGATAATGATGCCCCCAGTGGAGGGGGAGGCAGAGATAGTGGCGGCAATGGACGCAGAGAAGGCATTTGATAGGGTGGAGTGGGAGTATTTATGGGAAGTGTTAAGGAGGTTTGGGTTTGGGAACGGGTTTATTAGCTGGGTTAGACTTCTTTATGGGGCTCCAACGGCAAGCGTAGTTACAGGTCGACATAGATCGGAGTATTTCCGACTATATAGGGGAACAAGACAGGGATGCCCGCTGTCTCCATTGTTGTTCGCGTTGGCAATTGAACCTCTGGCCATGGCGTTGAGAGACTCCAGGAAATGGAGAGGGGTGATTAGAGGGGGAGAAGAACACCGAGTCTCGTTATATGCGGATGACCTATTGTTATACGTGTCGGACCCAGCGGGGGGAATGATAGAGGTTATGCGAATTTTGAGGGGGTTCGGGGATTTCTCGGGGTATAGGCTAAACATGGGGAAGAGTGAATTATTTGTGATACATCCAGGGGACCAGAGTAGAGAGATAGAAGGCTTGCCTCTAAGGAAAGTGGAAAGAAACTTCCGATACCTGGGGATTCAGATCGCTAGGAGCTGGGGAACCTTGCACAGACTTAATCTGACACGGTTGGTAGAACAAATGGAGGAGGACTTCAAGAGGTGGGACATGCAGCCTCTATCGCTGGCGGGCAGGGTGCAAGCAATTAAGATGATGGTCCTCCCGAGGTTCTTATTTGTATTTCAATGTCTCCCTATACTAATCACTAAGACCTTTTTTAATAAAATAGACAGGAGCATCACGAGCTTCGTGTGGGCAGGGAAAGTTCCGAGAGTAAGGAGGGGGTTCCTTCAGCGTAGTAGGGACAGAGGAGGATTGGCACTACCGAACTTGGGCGATTACTATTGGGCCGCCAATGTGGCAATGATACGTAAATGGATGATGGAGGGTGAGGGAGCGGCGTGGGAAAGACTGGAGAGAAAGTCCTGTAAAGGGACGAGTTTAGAGGCGCTGGTGACGGCGCCGCTACCGATCTCACCTAAAAAGTTTACCACGAACCCGGTGGTGGCGGCAACATTGAATATCTGGGGACAGTGGAGGCGACAGAGAGGGGTGCGGGGAGCCCTGGTGGGGTCCCCAATCAGGAACAACCATAGGTTCGCCCCAGGAAGAATGGATGGAGGATTTCAGAGCTGGTTCCAGTTGGGAATTAGGAGGGTGGGAGATTTATTTATAGATGGGACTTTTGCGAGCTTGGGAGCATTGGAGGAAAAGTATAAGTTGCCCCGGGGAAATTTCTTGAGATATATGCAGGTGAGGGCATTTACTAGACAACAGGTGAGGGAATTTCCATTGCTCCCGACACAGGGGATACAGGACAGGGTGCTTTCAGGGGTGTGGGTCGGAGAGGGCAAGGTGTCAGAGATTTACCGAGAGATGAGGGAAGAGGGGGAGGAGTCGGTGGGCGAACTAAAAGGAAAGTGGGAAGAAGAACTAGGGGAGGAGATAGAGGAGGGTATGTGGGCTGATGCCCTAAGCAGGGTAAATTCCTCTTCCTCATGCGCCAGGCTTAGCCTGATTCAATTTAAGGTGCTACATAGAGCACACATAACGGGAGCAAGATTGAGCAGGTTCTTTGGAGTGGAGGACAAATGTGGGAGGTGTGGCGGGAGCCCGGCAAACCACGCACATATGTTTTGGGCATGCCCGGCACTGGAAGGGTATTGGAAGGGAGTGACGGGAGTGATTTCGCGGGTGGTGAGGGCCCGGGTCAAACCAGGCTGGGGGTTAGCTCTATTTGGAGTTGCGGAAGAGTCGGGAGTGCAGGAGGCGAAAGAGGCCGACGTTGTGGCCTTTGCGTCCCTAGTAGCCCGGCGCAGGATCCTACTCATGTGGAAGGAGGCGAAACCCCCCGGACTGGAGGCCTGGGTAAATGATATGGCGGGGTTCATTAAACTGGAGCAGATAAAGTTTGCCCTGAGAGGATCGGCTCAAGGGTTCACCAGGCGGTGGCAGCCATTTCTCGACTACCTAGGGGAACGTTAGAGGGAAGACAGATGACCAGCAGCAGCAACCCAGGGGGAGGGGGGGGGGGGGAGGGGGGGTTTAGTTTAGGTCAAAGATAAAGGGGTTTTGTTACTTGTGTATTGTTTAAAATTTCTGTATTGTTATTGTTGCGTTTGCTTTGTAAGAGGGGAAAAATTGTTGTTTGGGAAAAAATTTTCAATAAAACATTTATAAAAAAAAAAAAAAAAAAAAAAAGATCCAGTTGTCGTGGTCCACGTTGGTACCAATGACAGAGGGAGAACAGAAACAGAGGTTCTGCTAAGAGAGTGTGAAAAGTTAGGAGCTAAATTAAAAAGCAGAACCAAAAAGGTGATAATCTCTGGATTACTACCTGAGCTATGAGCTAATTGGCACAGGATCAATAAGATTAACAAGGTAAATGTGTGGCTGAAAGATTGGTGTGGGAGGAATGGGTTTGAATTCATAGGACATTGCCACCAGTACTGGAGAAGACTTCATCTGAATCATGCTGGGACCAGAGTCCTGACGAATCGTATAACTAGGGCTGTAGATAGGGCTTTAAACTAAATAGTGGGGGGTTCAGTTGTATGGACAATTAGGAAATCAAAGGGCGCAGCACTGTAGCACAGTGGTTAGCACTGTTACTTCACAGCGCCAAGGTCCCAGGTTCGATTCCAGCTTGGGTCACTGTCTGCGCGGAGTCTGCACGTTCTCCCCGTGTCTGCATGGGTTTCCTCTGGGTGCTTCGGTTTCCTCCCACAAGACCCAAAAGATGTGCTTGTTAGGTGAATGGGACATTCTGAATTCTCCCTCTGTGTACCCGAACAGGCGCCGGGGTGCAGCGACTAGGGGCTTTTCACAGTAACTTCATTGCAGTGTCAATGTAAGCCTTCTTGTGACAATAATAAAGATTATTATTCTTAGAAGTACAGCTTAATGATGAGGACTTTCAACTAGTTAAAGGAGCCGAGGGCTCAGGAGAGGTTACTAAAGTTTCCAGACCACGTAATAGAACAGAGCGTACAGAAGGTGGCAGGAATCTAACTTCAGGCAGAACAAAAAAGGTGACAAGTATGGTCAAAGGTGGAAGGTGGTCACTGCAGGACTGAGGGGATTGTACCTAAATGCGCACAGTCTACGGAACAAGGTAAATGAGCTTGTTGCGCACACTAAAATTGGCAGGGACGATGCAGTGGGGATCACAGAGACATGGCTGCAAGGGGACCAGGGCTGGGATCTAAATATACAAGAATATGTGTCCTATCGAAAGGACAGGCAAATGGGCAGAAACGGGCGGGGTTGCTTGGTTAGTAAGGAATGAAATAAATCAATAGCAAGAAGCGATATAGATTCAGAAGGCATAGAATCTCTGTGGGTAGAGTTGAGGAATCGCAAAGGTAAAAAGACCCTGATGCGAGTTATGTACAGGCCCCCTAACAGTAGTCGGAATATGGGGCAGAAAATAAATCAGGAGATAGAAAAGGCATATAAAAAAGGCAATATTACAATACTCATGGGGGACTTCACTATGCAGATGGACTGGGAAAATCAGGTTGGTAGTGGATCTCAAGAAAATGAATTTGTGGAATGTCTAAGAGCAGCTTGTGACAGAGCCTACTAGGGAACAGGCAATTCTGGATTTGGTGATGTGCAATGAGGCAGACTTGATTAGGGAACTTAAGGTGAAGGAACCCTTAGGAAGCAGTGACCACATATGATAGAATTTACCCTGCAATTTGAGATGGAGAAGCTGGAATCAAATGTAACGATATTACAATAAGGGTAACTACAAAGACATGAAGGAGGAGCTGGCCAAAGTTGATTGGAAAGGGAGCCTATGCAGGGAAACAGTGGAACAGCAATGGCAGGAATTTTGGGGGGTTATTCGGGAAGCACAACAGAAATTCAGCCCAAGGAGGAGGAAACATGCTGAGGGGAGGACAAGGCATCCATGGCTGATGAGGGAAGGTCGAGAACACCATAAAAACAAAAGAAAAAGCATACAAAGTGATGAGCATTAGTGGGAAGCCGAAAGATTGGGAAGCCTTTAACAGCGAGCAGAGGACAACTAAAAAAGCAATAAAGGGGGAGAAGATGAAATATGAGTGCAAGCTAGCTAGTAATATAAAAGTAGATAGGAAGAGTTTCTTTCAAATATAAAAGGTCAAAAGAGGCAAAAATAGACATTGGACCACTGAAAAATGAGGCTAGAGAAGTAATAATAGGAAACAAAGAAATGGCAGAGGAACTAAATAGTTACTTTGCATCAGTCTTCACGGTGGAAGACACCAGTTGGATGCCAGATCTCCAGGAGAATCAAAGGACAGAGGTGAGTGTAGGGGCACAGGAGAAGGTTCTGGGATAACTGAAAGGTCTGAAGGTGGGTAAATCATCTGGACTGGAAGGACTATACCCCAGGGTTCTAAAAGAGATAGCTGAGGAGATTGTGGATGCATTGGTGGTAATCTTTCAGGAATCACTGGAGGCAGGGAGGGTCCCAGAGGACTGGAAAGTAGCTAATGTATCACCACTGTTTAAGGAGGGAGGGAGACAGAAGACTGGAAATTATGGGTCGGTTAGCCTGACTTCAGTCATTGGCAAGATTTTAAAGATGAGATCACGGAGCACTTGGAAGTGCATGATAAAATAGGACTGAGTCAGCACGGCTTCGTCGAGGGGAGTCATATCTGACAAATCTGTTAGAGTTCTTTGAGGAGGTAACAAAGAAGTTAGACAAAGGAAAACCAGTGGACGTGATTTATTTAGATTTCCAGAAGGCCTTTGACAAGGTGCCCCATAGGAGACTGTTAAATAAGTTAAGAGCCCATGGTATTAAGGTAAGATCCTGGCATGGATAGAGGATTGGCTGACTGGCAGAAGGCAGAGAATGGGGATAATGTGGTCTTTTTCATAATGGCAGCCAGTGACTAGTGGTGTGCCTCAGGGGTCGGTGCTGGGACCACAACTTTTCACAATATACATTAATGATCTGGAAGAAGGAACTGAAGGCACTGTTGATAAGTTTGAAGATGATGCAAAGATCTGTAGAGGCCAAGTAGTATTGAGGAAGCAGGGGGGTTGCAGAAGGATTTGGACAGGCTAGGAGAGTGGGCAATGAAGTGGCAAAAATACATTGTGGAAAAGTGTGAGGTTATGCACTTTGGAAGGAGGAATGGAGGCATAGACTATTTTCTAAATGGGGAAATGCTTAGGAAATCAAAAGCACAAAGGGATTTGGGAGTCCTTGTTCAAGATTCTCTTAAGGTTAATGTGCAGGTTCAGTCAGCAGTTAGGAAGGCAAATACAATGTTAGCATTCATGTTGTGAGGACTAGAATACAAGATCAGGGATGTATTTCTGAGGCTGTACAAGGCTCTGGTCAGACCTCATTTGGAATAATGTGAGCAGTTTTGTGCCCCGTATCTCAGGAAGGATGTGCTGGCCTTGGAGGAGGTTCACAAGAATGATCCCTGGAATGAACAGCTTGTCGTATGAGGAACGGTTGAGGACTTTGGGTCTGTACATGTTGGAGTTTAGAAGAATGAGGGGGGATCTTATTGAAACGTACAGGATACTGCGAGGCCTGGATAGAGTGGACGTGGAGAGGATGTTTCCACTGGTAGGAAAAACTAGAACCAGAGGACACCATCTCAGACTAAACGGATGATTCTTTAAAACAGAGATGAGGAGGAATTTCTTCAGCCAGAGGGTGGTGAATCTGTGGAACTCTTTGCCGCAGAAGGCTATGGAGGCCAAATCACTGAGAAAAATATCAGCCATGATTGAATAGTGGAGCAGGCTCGATGGGCCGTGTGGCCTAATTCTGCTCCTATGTCTTATAGTCTGATGCACATGGATAATTCAAGAAATCTAATTGAAGAATATTACAAAGGGGACCCAAGACATTTAGAAACGTTTCATTATGTAGTCTACACATCCCCTTTTTAACTCTTTTACATCGTGTCCTCAAGGGAGTTATTGCCAATTTTTCCTAAAGGGGTGTTTATTTAACATTTGAAAGGAATCCAAAAACAAAGATTTCTCACTTTGTATCAAAATGATCAAACCGTTACAAAATCCAAAGTAACAGCAATGAAGATGATTTTTTCATCCATGCGAAAAAGATATAAAATATTTATTCAGAAATGAGCATTTAATTGGAAGATATCTTCCAAGTGAAAACATATCACGCTGTACCAAAATAGTCAATCAGCTGACTAATAATGCAAAGTACTTGAACCAAATTTATTTAAATAGAATCGGTTCTTCATTTCTTTTCCCATAAAAATTATGCCCAAGACTATGCACTGATCAAGGTATGGGGGAAAAGAACTCTCCCCCACCCCCATGTGACAATGTCAATTCAATGGAAATAAATCATGCTGCATAATCTTCCATGAATCCTGAAATTCTGGAGAAGTCCCAGAGGATTAGAAAACTGCCAATGTAACACCTGTATTCAAAAAATGAAGGAGACCAAAAACAAGTAACTACAGGCCAATTAGCTTAACTTCTGATACTGGGAAAATATTAGAGGCCGTAAGAAAAAGATGTGATAGCAGAGCATTGACAAATACATAATATAATCGAGCAGAGTCAGCATGGTTTCATGAAGTAGAAATTCTGCCTGACAAATTTATTAGAATTCTTTTGAGATGGTAATGACAGATGAAGGGGAATCAGTAGATTAAATATTCTCAGATTTCCAAATAGCATTTGATAAGCCAGTGCATAAAATACTACTTCGTAATATAAGAGCTCATGACGTTGGGAATAGTATATTAGCAAGGTTAGAGGATTGGCTAACTGATAGAAGACTGAGATGAAATAGAAGGGGCATTTTCAGAATGGCAACCTGTAACTACAGGAGTGCCACAGGGATCGGTGCTGGGGCTCCAGTTATCAAAATATATATTAATGACTTTTAAAAAAAATTTAGAGTACCCAACTCATTTTTTCCAATTAAGGGGCAATTTAGCATGGCCAATCCACCTAGCCTGCACATCTTTGGGTTGTGGGGGGGAAACCCACGCAAACACGGGGACAATGTGCAAACTCCATGGAGGACCATCAATATGACGCAAGGCAGGTTGAGGTAACATCAATTAAAGGCTTTATTGAGCAGAACGTGTTCCCCAGCAGCTCGGTTACAGAATGCAGCTGCTGGGGGAAATCCGGGTTCTTATACCGGCATTTCTGGGTGGAGACCAGTAGGCGGCAGATCCTATCAGGACCCCGTATCCATCTACCAATAGCCTGTCGGCATCGTGGTGTACCATATTAACCCTAATACAGACCACCACATTCACCCCTTGTTGAAAAAGAACCCGGCGGGATGGTGGTTCGCATGGTGGTAGGGGTTTACAGGGTCGGTACTGTGCCGTAACTCTGAACTATAAACAAAATTGTCGCTTTAACTGGGCCAACGGGCCAAACAGGGTCGGCATTGTGCCATAACTATAAACTACCTACAATAATGCCGCTTTTACCAGGCAACACGGGCCAAACAGGGTCGGCATTGTGCCATAACTATAAACAATACACAATAATACCGCTTTTACCGGGCTACTGAAACGTTGAGATGAATTAAAGCGATTCGAAGAGCCGGGTGGGTGCCCTGGTCGTCCTTTTCGATCGTCTCGGGCGTGGTGGTGATGGCGGTGGCTCGAGTCCTGTCGTCTCTGGGAGCGTAGCGCTGTCCCCTGTTTCCTTACTCCTGGGCGGGTCTGGGAGGAGAACCGAACCCCCCCCCCCCCCCCCCCCCCCCCGGGAAGGGGGTGGCTGCGGGATGAGCCGGAGGGAGTGAGGGGGTGATTGATGTGGGGAGGGTGTGGGGAGCTCCGGCGGGCGCCAGGTCCCGCAGGGAGACCGTGTCTTGTCGGCCATCGGGGTACGCCACGTAGGCGTATTGCGGGTTCGCATGAAGGAGATGCACCCTTTCCACCAACGGATTTGACTTGTGCGCCCGCACATGTTTCCGGAGCAGGATTGGTCCCGGAGCTGCCAACCAGGTCGGAAGTGGCGTTCCAGAGGAGGACTTCCTCGGGAAGACAAGGAGGCGCTCGTGAGGCGTTTGGTTAGCCGTGGTGCTCAGCAAGAACAGGATAGAGTGAAGGGCATCCGGGAGGACTTCCTGTCAGCGGGAAATTGGGAGACTCCTAGACCGGAGGGCCAGTAGGACGGCCTTCCAGACCGTTCCATTCTCCCTTTCTACCTGCCCGTTCCCCCGGGGGTTGTAACTGGTCGTCCTGCTCGAGGCTATGCCCTTGCTGAGCAGGAATTGACGCAGTTCGTCACTCATAAAGGAGGACCCCCTATTGCTATGGATGTACAGTACGAAGTCTTACAACACCAGGTTAAAGTCCAACAGGTTTGTTTCGATGTCACTAGCTTTCGGAGCGCTGCTCCTTCCTCAGGTGAGCGCTCCACCTGAGGAGCTCCTTCACCTGAGGAAGGAGCAGCGCTCCGAAAGCTAGTGACATCGAAACAAACCTGTTGGACTTTAACCTGGTGTTGTAAGACTTCGTACTGTGCTCACCCCAGTCCAACGCCGGCATCTCCACATCATGGCTATGGATGTAGGCGGGGAAACCGAACAGTGTAAAAACGGTGCCGAGGGCTTTAATGACCGTGGCCGCGGTCATGTCGGGGCAGGGGATGGCGAAGGGGAAACTGGAGTATTCGTCAATGACGTTCAGAAAGTACGTGTTGCGATTGGAGGAGGGGAGGGGGCCTTTGAAATCCAAACTGAGGCGTTCAAAGGGTCGGGAGGTCTTTATCAGGTGTGCTCTATCTGGCCTGAAAAAGTGCGGTTTGCACTCAGCGCAGATCTGGCAGTTCCTGGTGACTGTTCGGACGTCCTCGACGGAATAAGGGAGGTTGCGGGCCTTGAGGAAGTGGTAGAAATGAGTGACGAGCGGCAGAGGTCCTCGTGGAGGGCTTGTAGACGGTCCACTTGTACGTTGTCACATGTGCCGCGGGATAGGGCATCGGATGGATCGTACAGCTTTCCGGGACGGTATAAGATCTCATAATTGAAGGTGGAGAGATCGACCCTCCACCGCAAGATCTTGTCGTTCTTGATCTTGCCCCGCTGCGCATTATCGAACATGAAGGCAACCGACCGTTGGTCAGTGAGGAGAGTGAATCTCCTACCGGCCAGGTAATGCCTCCAGTGTCGCACAGCTTCCACTATGGCTTGTGCCTCCTTTTCCACTGAGGAGTGGCGGATTTCTGAAGCGTGGAGGGTTCGGGAGAAGAAGGCCACGGGTCTGCCTGCTTGGTTGAGGGTGGCCGCCAGAGCTACATCTGATGCGTCGCTCTGGACTTGGAAGGGGAGGGACTCGTCGATGGCGTGCATCGTGGCCTTTGCGATATCCGCCTTGATGCGACTGAAGGCCTGGCATGCCTCTGTCGACAGGGGAAAAGTAGTGGACTGGATTAGTGCACGGGCCTTGTCGGCGTATTGGGGAACCCACTGGGCGTAGTAAGAAAAGAAGCCCAGGCAGCGTTTCAGGGCTTTGGCACAGTGGGGGAGAGGGAACTCCATGAGGGGGCGCATGCGTTCAGGGTCGGGGCCTATCACGCCATTACGCACTACGTAGCCCAGGATGGCGAGACGGTCGGTGCTAAACACGCATTTTTCCCTGTTGTAAGTGAGGTTGAGGGCGTTAGCGGTCTGGAGGAATTTGCGGAGGTTGGCGTCGTGGTCCTGCTGGTCGTGGCCGCAGATGGTGACGTTGTCGAGATACGGGAACGTGGCCCGTAAACCGTGCTGGTCAACCATTCGGTCCATCTCTCGTTGGAAGACCGAGACTCCGTTCGTGACGTCAAATGGAACCCTTAAAAAGTGGTATAGCCGCCCGTCTGCTTCGAAGGCAGTATACTTGCGGTCACCGGGGCGAATGGGGAGCTGGTGGTAGGCGGACTTGAGGTCCACGGTGGAAAAAACCTTGTACTGTGCAATCCGATTGACCATGTCGGATATGCGGGGGAGAGGGTACGCATCTAGCTGAGTGTACCTGTTGATGGTCTGACTATAGTCGATGACCATCCTCTGTTTCTCCCCGGTCTTAATGACTACCACCTGGGTTCTCCAGGGACTGTTGCTAGCCTGGATGATGCCTTCCTTCAGCAGACTCTGGACTTCAGACCGGATGAATGATCGGTCCTGGGCGCTGTACCGTCTGCTCCTAGTGGCGACGGGCTTGCAATCCGGGGTAAGGTTCGCAAACAAGGAAGGCGGTTCAACCTTGAGGGTCGCGAGGCCGCAGACAGTCAGTGGGGGTATAGGGCCGCCAAATTTAAATGTTGAACTCTGGAGGTTGCATTGGAAGTCCAACCCTAGGAGTGTGGGCGCACAGAGATGGGGGAGGACATACAGCCGGTAATTTCTGAACTCCCTCCCCTGCACCCTTAGGTTAGCGATGCAGAACCCTTTGATCTCAAAGGAGTGGGACCCCGCCGCCAGGAAGATTTTCTGGGTGCTTGGACGAATTATGAGGGAACAGCGTCTTACCGTGTCCGGATGAATGAAACTCCCCGTGCTCCCAGAGTCGATAAGACATGGCGTCTCGTACCCATTCACCAGGACTGTAGTCGTTGCTGTCTGGAGCGTCCGGGGCAGCGACTGGTCCAGGGTCACCGATGCCAAGTGTGGTTGTTGCAGTAGATCATCGTTGTCAGGCAGTATGGGGCCGTCTGTGTCGGGGTCCTTTCCTGTCAGCCAAGATGGCGGCATCCACGGATCACACGCGTCGGGGGTGGACAAAATGGCGGCGCCCATCTCTCCCTCGTGGCGTCCGGGGCCCAAAATGGCGGCGTCCGTTGGCCGCACGTGGATCGCTGGGGGGGCTGTGTCTGTGGTCCCGTTTCTTCCTCGGAGATCGCGGCGACCCCGCGGGACTGGCACGTTGCGTAGTGGCCCTTTTTTCCGCAGCTTTTGCAGGTAGCCGAGCGGGCCGGGCAGCGCTGCCGGGGGTGTTTCGGTTGGCCGCAAAAATAGCAGCGGGGCCCCCCGGTTGGTCTGGTGTTTTGGCCGCGCAGGTTTGCGGGGGTGGGGGGGGGGGGGTGCCGGAGAGTCGATCGTGGCGGGTGTCCACGGAGCCCAAGGGGCTGCAGTGCTGTCGGGGGCGTAGGCGCGGGCGTTACGCAAGGCCACATCGAGGGATGCCGACAGGGCCCGAGCTTCTGTGAGACCCAGAGATTCTTTCTTTAGAAGCCTCTGGCGGATCTGGGATGAAGCCAAACCTGCCACATACGCATCGCGGACCAGGAGCTCTGTGTGTTCGTTCGCCGTTACCGCCGGCAGTTGCAGTTTCTTCCCAGGATCTGCAGGGCGTTATAGAACCCGTCCAGCGATTCTCCGGGAAATTGTCGTCGTGTGGCGAGCTGGTAGCGTGCAAATACCTGGTTGGCGGGCCGGATGTAGATGTCTTTCAGCGCGGCGATGGCCGCGGGGAAATCGTCCTCATCCTCGATGAGTGAGTAGACGTCGGGACTCACCCTGGAATAGAGGACCTGCATCTTCTGTTCGTTCGTTGGTTTGCCGGGGGCCGTTCGGAGGTAGCCCTCAAAACACGCCAGCCAATGTTTAAAGAAAGAGGTCGAGTTAGCTGCTTGGGGTGCGATTCGCACGCACTCCGGGGTGATGCGGAGCTCCATATTCCTACGTCGTTTTTTAAATTTAAGTCTGTTCAATAAATTGTAGGATCGTCAATATGACGCAAGGCAGGCTGAGGTAACATCAATTAAAGGATTTATTGAGCAGAACTTGTTCCCCAGCAGCTCGGTTACAGAATGCAGCTGCTGGGGGAAATCCGGGTTCTCATACCGGCATTTCTAGGTGGAGCCCAGTAGGCGGCAGATCCTATCAGGACCCGGTATCCATATACCAATAGCCTGTCGGCATCGTGGTGTACTGTATTACCCCTAATACATACCACCACACTCCACACGGACAGTGACCCAGAGCCGGGATCAAACGTGGGACCTCGGCACCGTGAGGCAACAGGGCTGACCCACTGCGCCACCGTGCCACCCTAATATTAATGACTTGGACGAGGGAAGTGAATGCACTATTACCAAGTTTACAGGTGACACAAAAATAGGAGGGAAGACAATGAAATGAAAATTGCTTATTGTCACAAGTAGGCTTCAATGAAGTTACTGTGAAAAGCCCCTAGTCGCCACATTCCGGCGCCTGTTCGGGGAGGCTGTTACGGGAATTGAACTGTGCTGCTGGCCTGCCTTGGTCTGCTTTCAAAGCCAGCGATTTAGCTCTGTGCTAAACAGAGTGGTGAGGATGACACAAGAAGTCTACAGAGGGATATAGACAGGTTAGAGTGGGCAAAAACTTGGCAGACTGAATATAATGTAGGAAAATGTGCAACGATGCACTTGGGTATGAAGAATAAAGGAGCTGAATATTATTTAAATGGAGAAAGACCGTTTTTTATCATTTACGGGATGCGGGCATCGCTGGTTAGGCCAGCATTTATTGCCCATCCCAGTTGCCCTTCAGAAAGTGGTGGTGAGTTGCCTTCTTGAACCACTGCAGTCCTTGTGTAAGTTCACCCACTATGTTGTTAGGGAGAGGGTTCCAGGATTTTGCCCCAGCGACAGTGAAGGAAGAGCGATATATTTCCAAATCAGGGTGGTGAGTAAGCAGTAAGGGAATCCAGGGCCTTGGAGATAAGGATTGGGAATGGGTTATGGAGATAAGGATTGGGAAAATGTTCGACTCCATTATAAAGGATGTGACAGCAGAGCATTTAGAAATATATAATATGGGCGACACGGTGGTGCAGTGGTTAGCACTGCTGTCTCACGGTGCCAAGGGCCTGGATGCGATCCCAGCTTCAGGTCACATCCATGTGGAGTTTGCGCATTCTCCCCGTGACTGCGTGGGTCTCACCCCCACAAACCCAAAGATGTGAAAGGTAGGTAGATTGGCCACACTAAATTGCCCCTTAATTGGGAGAAAAGAAGAATTGGGCACTCTAAATTTAAAAAAAAAAGAAATACATAATATAATCAAGCAGAGACAGCATGGTTTCATGAAGTGGAATAGAGGGGGCCAGAAGCACAGTGGTTAGCACTGTTACTTCACAGCGCCAGACACCCGGGGTTGATTCCTGGCTTGTGTCACTGTCTGCAGAGTCTGCATGTTCTCCCTGTGCCTGTGTGGATTTCCTCCGGGTGCTCCGGTTTCCTCCCACAAGTCCCGAAAGACGTGCTTGTTAGGTGAATTGGATATTCTGAATTCTCCTTCCGTGTACCCGAACAGGCGCCGCAGTGTGGCGACTCGGGGATTTTCACAGTAACTTAATTGCAGTGTTAATGTAAACCTACTTGTGACACTAATAAAGATCATTATTGTAAGGCGGGAAAGTGGCGTTGACGATTATATCAGATCAGCCATGATCTCACTGAATGTCGAAGCAGACCTGATGGGCCAAATGGCTACTTCTGCTCCTCCGTCTTATGGGGCAAGTAAAAAAAAAAATCAAGAAGCTTTTTACCTGACTTCCATAAAGTTTGAAAATATTTCACCACATATACAGAGATCAGTATTGATGGTAAAGAAAAGCTGCAACATTTTGGCTCCATTTGAGTCTTGACTGGCACAACTTGTGCAGTTAAGAATGAAAACAAACAAATTGAAAGCCTCTGCAATTTTGAGCAGAAAACATGTAGCACAACTGATAAGTTGACCTAGTGCCATTTATCAAACATGATGGAATCATTTTCCCTCAGGAAAGTTTATATAAGCTGTGAAAGATATTTGTCTTCAAGATAAGGTGACTCAGTGCTCAAAAAGGGACCAGCATTGATGAGAGAAGTACTATCTGTCGAAAATATTCACAACAGAAAGGCAGACGGAAAAATAATATCTCATTGCTCTCCTGCCTGAAATAAGACTATTTGACCTGCGACATTAAAATTTTAAGTTAAGCGTGAGTGCTGGATCAGCATGGAGACGTTGACAGGGTGCAAAGCCTACCAAATAAATGATAACAACACAGTGATGATCCTAAATCATTTCTGTATCTTTTCTTCTTTTCAAAAACCCCAATGTGGTGATCGCCCAAGGCCATTTTAGAAACCAGCAGGCTAATAGATGAAAATCAATGTTGTGCAAACGAGCCCAAAGCTTGCAGAAAATTTATTTTCTTGCTGACTTTTACGTCGCAGGAAATACAAAATAATTAATTCCACCAGGACCGATTTAACCTAACGTACATGCCTATGATCAAACATTTCACTCGTTACCACCTGAATATCTTTCTTGCTTTTTTGTCAAGGCAGCTTGCCCAGAAAAATCTCCTCCTCATGTCGACCCTCAGTTACAACAACAACTGGAACTTGCAGTTCAATTTACCCTTGCTAGCTCCATTGATATCCTTCTTGATCTCTCGTCAATTTCCACAATGACTCCCTTACCGACACACAACTATTTCCTTTCCTGCTATCATACTTGAGATCTTAGAGATTTTCCATCAAAACCATTCCCACTCTAAGAATGTCATTATTTTCCTTCGACAAAACTCTTTTCGAGACTCTCCATATGTGCCAAAAAACAATTTGCCTGGATTTCCAAATTACTCTCTGTTCTGTTCAATGCAATGCGTGTGGTACTTGGACACCAAGAAATGAGATGCAAGATTCTTGATGCAAGTGTGCTCGTAGTTGTGATGCAATCTTGTTATGAAATGACACGATTGCATTGATAAAGCTGTGGATTTTACTCATTCAGAAAATTGACATTTTTCACAATCTCACCCAATGTCACTTTTAGACTCTATTAGATTGATATCATCTGGATTCAGTTCAATAATCCATTTTTCCATCTCTTCTATCCAAGGGTACTTGAGAGATGATGGGACAACAATCAACAAGGGCCATTCTTTTTGATAAAAGTAGGCCACTGCAATTGCTTGAATAGTTTTTCCAAGGCCCATCTGTAAAAAAAAAAGTGATATCCTTAATTATTCTGTGAACAATTTATATTTGTTCATAAAAAATGTCGGACATTATGAAACGATCTGATTGCTGTATCACTATGTTATTGGAACTGCATGTCAATGGGCTTGATGATCAGGCATACTTCATTGATAACGAGATGAATGAAATTGACTTATTCAATGGAATGATAATTCAATGCGATCATGCAACAACACAATTCACTTCCACTTGGAAGGTTGAACTGTAAAGGTACATTGAAGAAGCGCAATTTTATTCAGCATGATCATTTTTACAAAGCATCATTCTGATGTACTGTGCACAAACCTTGAAATGTACAGTCTAAGCATCTTAGCTTTTAGCTCAAGATAATTCAAATAAAATGACCCCGACTTCATTAACCTAATCTTTTTATTAAATGTTGCCAATTAAGGGGCAATTTAGTGTGGCCAATCCTCCTACCCTGCACATCTTTTGGGTTCTGGGGCTGAGACCCATGCAGACACGGGGAGAATGTGCAAACTCCACATGGACAGTGACCCGGGGCCGGGATTGAACCCGGGTCCTCAGCCCCGTGAGGCAGCAGTGCTAACCACTGAGCCACCGTGCCGCCCTTGTTAACCCAATCTGGAATTACACAGAACAGGCTTCCAAAATCTTGAAGCGAACCTCATGTTTTGATTCTGTGCATCCATTAGGATACTAGAGCAAGCATCCAGTTACCAGAGCCTTGCTTGCAGCATCCAAAAACATGTTGCAATAATGAAATTAAAATGAAATTGAGATATACATTTAACCCGTAACAGGTCACAAACAAGTTTGCTTCCCGAAGTATAGACTTCTTTTGAGTATCACTTATGAATTTACTGGCTAAGTGTTCATCTCGGCAAGATGGCATCAGTCAAAATATCTGCCATTTACTTTGGAGTTACCTCTTAGCCACTTGAAAGAAATTTGAAGGATAAATGAGATACCTACAGTGGGCTGTATGGATTTGAAGCACTTCAAAAGGGAACGAGTGAGAAGAAACAAAACGCAAGAGTACAAAAGATGGTTCCAGAGATAATGATGATAGATTTATTTGATTCCATCGGAATTACTTCAATGAACATGTTTACATTTGAAATCCTTATTAACTTTCCTCATCCCATAATCAGAAGTCAATACTTAATGCCTACTTTGGTTCCTGCGATAGATGGAGGGGAAGAGGCGCAGGAGATATTCGAGCTCCAAGACAACTTTATAAAACATTTAAAAACTCTGAGTGGTCATTATATCTATGTTACAGCATTTTTAGCAGATACTTTCCTTGCTTAATCCTACATTTACCAATAATGACTTATTTTATACAACTTTATCCAGTGTGAAGTGCGTATATTGGCAGAATGGGACTGCATGATCATGAAGAGCATTTTGTCGCATCTTCACACGTCATTAAACAAGACCCGGCCATCTGCATTTACCAGCACTTCAACGACTGCTTGACAGTGGCATATGTAAGTTGTGCATTTCTGTGCTGTAAGTAGTGTGCAATTTATATTTAGAGGTTACATATGGGAGAGATTTATGCAGTCCTGGTCCCTATACTGCTGAAAGAAACACTGACAACTGGGGAAAAGTTCAGAAAATATTTACAACCAAATGCCAGAATTGTGAGGATGTAGGCTACATGTCTTTTCTCTGAAGGCTAAGTGATGGAATCATTACGGGATGGGATGGAGGCGTTATGGGATGGGATGGAATCGTCACGGGGTGGGATGGAATCGTTACGGGGTGGGATGGAATCGTCACGGGATGGGATGGAATCATTACGGGATGGGATGGAATCGTCACGGGATGGGATGGAAGCGTCACGGGATGGGATGGAATCGTTACGGGGTGGGATGGAATCGTTACGGGGTGGGATGGAATCATTATGGGGTGGGATGGAATCGTTACGGGGTGGGATGGAATCGTTACGGGGTGGGATGGAATCGTTACGGGATGGGATGGAATCGTTACGGGGTGGGATGGAATCGTTACAGGGTGGGATGGAATAATTACAGGATGGTATGGGATGGGATGGAATCATGATGGGATGGAATGGGATAGAATTGTTACAGGATGGGATGGAATTGTTATGGGATGGGATGGAATCGTTACGGGGTGGGATGGAATCGTTACGGGGTGGGATGGAATCGTTATGGGATGGGATGGAATCGTTACGGGGTGGGATAGAATAATTACAGGATGGTATGGGATGGGATGGAATCATGATGGGATGGAATGGGATAGAATTGTTACAGGATGGGATGGAATTGTTATGGGATGGGATGGAATCGTTACGGGGTGGGATGGAATAGTTACGGGGTGGGATGGAATTGTTATGGGATGGGATGGAATCGTTACGGGGTGGGATGGAATAATTACAGGATGGTATGGGATGGGATGGAATCATGATGGGATGGAATGGGATAGAATTGTTACAGGATGGGATGGAATTGTTATGGGATGGGATGGAATCGTTACGGGGTGGGATGGAATCGTTACGGGGTGGGATGGAATTGTTATGGGATGGGATGGAATCGTTACGGGGTGGGATGGAATAATTACAGGATGGTATGGGATGGGATGGAATCATGATGGGATGGAATGGGGTAGAATTGTTACAGGATGGGATGGAATCGTTACGGGGTGGGATGGAATCGTTACGGGGTGGGATGGAATTGTTATGGGATGGGATGGAATCGTTACGGGGTGGGATGGAATAATTACAGGATGGTATGGGATGGGATGGAATCATGATGGGATGGAATGGGGTAGAATTGTTACAGGATGGGATGGAATTGTTACGGGATGAGATAGGATGTGATGGGATGGGATGAAATGGGATGGAATCGTGACGGGTCGGGTGCATACATAAAATACTCAAATAAAAGCAAAACACCTGATGATTAAAATCTGAAATAAGAACAGAAAACCCTGGGTAAACCCAGCAGTTCTGGCAGAATCTGTGGAAAGAGAAACAGAGTTAACATTTCAAATACATATGACCCCTCTACAGAATTGAAGACGGATAGAAATGTAAAGTATTAGATAGTTGAAGAGGCTGGTAGAGGAGGTGGGGCAGAATAGAAGGACAGGGGTAGGTGAGAGCCAAGGAGAGATTGACAAAAGACAAAGGGTGTGTTCATGAAGCCACTTAGGGCTGAAAGTGCTAATAGAGGCAAAAGGTAAGGTAGTAAAATGTGTTAATAGGAGAACAAAAATCAGTGTTAAGTGGGAGCAAAACTGAAAAAGGGGTATGTGGCCAATTGGGGGAGGGTTGGGGCAAGCCAAGGGAACCAAAAAACAAGGCAGGAATGACAGGAGGGAGCAAGATGGAGGAAAAAGCTCAATCTAAAATTGTTAAACTCAATGTTGAGTCCAGAAGTCTGAAAATGTACTTAACAGGAAGATGAAGTGTTGTTCTTCCAGTTTGCGTTGGACATCACTGGAATACTGCAGCAAGCCTAGGACGGACATGTGGGTATGAGAGCAAGATGCCGAGTTGAAATGGGAAACAGCCAGAAGGTAGACGTCATGCTTGCAAATGGAGCGAAGGTGTGCGGCAGGACGGACACGCAGTAGGCAAAATTGAAGGAGGTTCAAGTGAAATGCTGTGTCACCTGAAAGGAGTGTTTGGGCTGTTGGACAGTGATGCGGGAGGAGTTAAAGGGGTAGGTGTTGTATCTTCTGCGATTGCAGAAGATGGAAAGGGGGTGAAGGGTTGGATGCAACGGAGGAATAGACCAGGATGTCATGGAGGGAGTGAACCCTGTGGAATGCAGACAGGGGCCTCTTCCTGCCCCACGGAACACCTTTCTTCCTATCTTGACTCCATTCTAACTCCCCCTTGGTCCAGTCACTTCTCACCTACATTCCTCTGATGCCTTATGTCACATCTACAATTTGCAGTTTCCTGGCGCTAACTACCTCCTCTTCACAATGGACGGCCAATTCCTCTGCACCTCCATCCCCTGCCAGGAGGGTCCCAGGGCTATCTGCTTCTTCCTCGAGCAAAGGCCCGAATAATCCCCACCCAGCACCACTCTCCTTGCCTTCCTGAATTTGTTCTGTCATTCAATCATTTCTCCTTTAACTTGTTTCACTTCCTGCAAATAAAAGGTGCGGCATTGGGCCCCAGTTATGACTATCATTTTTGGGGGTATGTACCTTATTCCAGTTGTGATGATATGCATGTGGTAGTCGGTATTAGGGGTATTACGGTATCCAGGTTGATGCTGTAAGACCATTGGCGTGGGAGGCACCTGAGACAGCAATATCATTGGTGAAGCCTGCCTGCTGGCTCCGCCCAGTAAGGCAGAGTATAAGAGCCAGTGTCTCCCTAGCAGCTGCATTCTGTACCTGCGCTGCTGGGGGAAACATCTAGTCCAATAAAGCCTTCAAATGTCATCCAATCTCGCTTCTGGAGTTATTGATCGAGCATCAATTTATTGGACGAGATTTTAAAGAATGGAGTTCCGAATCAAGCCGGAATGTCTGCAACTCAGCCCCCACGCGGCAAACTCAGCGGCAACCTTCAAACACTGGCTGGCGTGCTTCAAAGGGTATCTCAGGACGGCCACGACTGCACCTACGGAGGACCAGAAACTGCAAGTTCTCCACTCGAGGGTGAGCCCAGAGATCTACACCCTCATCGAGGATGCGGACGATTTAGAGGCCGCAATGGCCCTGCTGAAAGGACACTATATTCACCCAGTAAACCAGGTCTATGCCCGACATCTGCTAGCGACGAGGCGACAAACACCGTGCGCTCCTGGTGTTATGTAGGAACTGTGACTGCCCGCATGTTTCAGCCAGCGACCACACAGAACATTTGATCCGGGACGCATTCGTTGCAGGTATGCTGTCCTCCCAAATCCGCCAGCGACTGCTAGAAAAAGAGACACTACGCCTCAAGGAGGCATGGGCCTTGCTAACTCCCTGGATGTGGCCTCCCGAAACGCCCGCGCTTATGTACCGGACCGCGCGGCGGCCCCTTGGGCAGCATGGAACACCCCCGCGGCAGACTCCGATGCATCCCCCATCCCCCCACAAGCTTGTGCTGTGCGACTACCAGGCAAACCCGGGGGGTCCCGTTGCTATTTTTGCAGGCAAGCCAAGCATTCCCGGCAGCGTGCCCGGCCCGCTCCTCCACCTGCAGAGGGTGTGGCAAAAAGGGCCATTTCGTGGTGGTATGCCAGACCCGGGCGGTCGCCGCGGTCTCCAGGGGCGAACCGGGACCGCCACCCCAACGAGCCACGTGCGGCTAGCGGGCGCCACCATCTTCCTGTTCCAGAGCCACGTGCGGGTCCCGGGCGCCGCCATCTTGTTCCCCAGGGACCACGTGCGACGGATGGGTGCCGCCATCTTGCCCCCCCCCCCCAGCCATGTGCAACCAGTGGGCGCCGCCATCTTGGCTGGAGTCTCAGGACCCCGATTCGGATGACCACACACCGCCCGAGGAAAACCTCCAACTTTTGCCACGACTTGCCTCGGTGACCCTGTATCAGTCTCGGCCCCAAAAGCTCTCGACCGCGACGACGACCGTGCTCATCAATGGGCACAAAACATCCTGCCTGATCGACTCTGGGAGCACAGAGAGCTTCATACACCCCAACACGGTAAGGCGCTGTTCTCATCCCATCCACCCAGTTAAATCAAAAAATCTCCCTGGCCTCCGGGTCTCACTCTGTAAAGATCAAAGGGTTCTGCACAGAGAACCTCACGGTCCAGGGAAGGGAATTAAAAAATTTCCGCCTCTACGTCCTCCCTCACCTCTGCGCTGCCACGCTCCTCGGGTTAGATTTCCAATGTAACCTCCAGAGTTGAACTTTTAAATTCGGCGGCCCTATACCCCCCCTCACTGTCTGCAGCCTCGTGATCCTCAAGGTTGATCCGCCTTCCCTTTTTGCGAACCTCACCCCGGATTGCAAACCCGTCGCCACCAGGGGCAGACGGTACAGTGCCCAGGACCGGACCTTCATTAGGTCGGAAGTCCAGCGGTTACTGAAGGAAGGTATTATTGAGGCGAGCAACAGTCCCTGGAGAGCTCAAGTAGTGGTTGTAAAGACCGGGGAGAAGCATAGAATGATCATCGATGATAGTAGGACCATCAACAGGTATATGCAACTCCCCCGCATATCTGATCTGGTCAATCAGATTGCACAATACAAGGTCTTTTCCACGGTGGATCTAAAATCCACCGACCACCAGCTCCCCACCCGCCCTAGCGATCGTAAATACACTGCATTTGAAGCAGATGGGCGGCTCTACCACTTCCTAAGGGTTCCCTTCGGTGTCACAAATGGAGTCTCGGTCTTCCAACGGGAGATGGACCGAATGGTTGACTGGTACGGTTTGTGGGCCACATTTCTGTACCTCGATAACGTCACCATCTGCGGCCACGACCAGCAGGACCACGACACCAACCTCCGAAAATTCCTCCATACGGCAAAAATCCTTAATCTAACCTACAACAAGGACAAATGCGTGCTCAGCACCGACCGTCGAGCCATCCTCGGCTACGTAGTGCATGATGGAGTTATAGGCCCAGATCCCGAATGCATGCGCCCCCTCATGGAGATTCCCCTCCCCCACTGCTCCAAGGCCCTGAAACGTTGCCTGGGATTTTTTTCATATTATGCCCAGTGGGTCCCCAACTATGCGGACAAGGCCCGCCCACTATTTCAATCCATGGTTTTTCCCCTGTCCATAAGACCATAAGACATAGGAGCGGAAGTAAGGTCTTTCGGCCCATCAAGTCCACCCCACAATCATGGCTGATTTCAACTCCATTTACCTGCTCTCTCTCCATAGCCCTTAATTCCTCGAGAAATCAAGAATTTATCAACTTCTGTCTTAAAGACATTCAACGTCCCGGCCTCCACCGCCCTCTGTGGCAATGAATTCCACAGACCCACCACTCTCTGGCTGAAGAAATTTCTCCTCATCTCTGTTCTAAACTGACTCCCTTTTATTCTAAGGCTGTGCCCCCGGGTCCTAGTCTCCCCTGCTAATGGAAACAACTTCCCTACGTCCACCCTATCTAAGCCATTTATTATCTTGTAAGTTTCTATTAGATCTCCCCTCAACCTCCTACACTCCAATTAATATAATCCCAGGATCCTCAGACGTTGATCGTATGTTAGGCCTACCATTCCTGGGGATCATCCGTGTGAATCTCCGCTGGACCCGCTCCAGTGCCAGTATGTCCTTCCTGAGGTGTGGGGCCCAAAATTGCTCACAGTATTTTAAATGGGACCTAACTAGTGCTTTATAAAGTTTCAGAAGTACATCCCCGCTTTTATATTCCAAGCCTCTTGAGATAAATGACAACATTGCATTTGCTGAGGCCCGCCAGGCCTTCAGCCGCATCAAAGCGGACATTGCAAAGGCCACGATGTACGCAATCGATGAATCCCTTCCCTTCCAAGTCGAGAGCGACAAGTCCGACGGAGCTCTGGTGGCCAGCCTCAACCAAGCGGTCAGACCCGTGGCCTTCTTCTCACGCACGCTCCACATTTCAGAAATCCGCCATTCCTCAGTTGAAAAGGAGGCCCAGGCCATAGTAGAAGCTGTGCGGCACTGGAGGCATTACCTGGCTGGCAGGAGATTCACTCTCCTCACTGACCAACGGTCGGTTGCTTTCATGTTCGATAATGCACAGCAGGGCAAGATAAAGAACGCTAAGATCTTACGGTGGAAGATTGAGCCCTCCACCTACAACTATGAGATCTTGTATCGTCCTGGGAATCTAAACGAGCCTCCTGATGCCCTATCCCGCTGCACATGTGCCAACGCACAAGTGGACCAACTCCGGGCCCTCCACGAGGACCTCTGCCACCCGGGGGTCACTCGATTCTTCCATTTCATTAAGACCCGCAACCTGCCCTACTCCATCGAGGAGGTCAGGACCACCACCAGGAACTTCAAATCTGCACAGAGTGCAAGCCGCACTTCTACAGGCCAGAGAAGGCGCACCTGATAAAGGCTTCCCGTCCCTTTGAACGCCTCAGTATGGACTTCAAAGGGCCCCTCCCCTCCACCGACCGCAACACGTACTTCCTGAACGTGATTGACGAGTACTCCCGGTTCCCATTCGCCATCCCCTGCCCCGACATGACCGCAGCCACCGTCATAAAAGCCCTCCACAGTATCTTTACACTATTCGGTTTCCCCGCCTACATAAACAGCGATAGGGGGTCCTCCTTTATAAGCGACAAACTGCGTCAATTCCTGCTCAGCAAGGGCATTGCCTCGAGCAGGACGACCAGTTACAACCCCCGGGGAAACGGACAGGTAGAGAGGGAGAACGGAAGGGTCTGGAAGACCGTCCTACTGGCCCTATGGTCCAGGAATCTCCCAGTCTCCCGCTGGGAGGAGGTCCTTCCGGATGCTCTCCACTCAATCCGATCACTGCTGTGTACCACGACCAACCAGACACCTCACGAACGTCTCCTTGTCTTCCCTAGGAAGTCCTCCTCCGGGACCTCGCTCCCAACCTGGCTGGCAGCTCCTGGATCCATCCTGCTCCGCAAACATGTGCGGGCGCACAAGTCAGACCCATTGGTCGAGAGGGTCCACCTCCTTCACGCTAACCCTCAATACGCCTACGTGGCGTACCCCGACGGCCGACAGGATACGGTCTCCCTACGGGATCTGGCACCTGCTGGGTCTCCACCCGCATCCCCACCACCAACCCCACCCTCCCTCCCACCGGCGCACCCCACAGCCGCCCCCTTCCCAGGTGGATCGGTTCTCCCACTGGTCCCATCTAGGAGCGATGAAGCTGCCGAAGAAGCCAAAGCCACGCTCCCGGAGCCACAGATGCCCAAGCCGGCACCTGAATAACCTCCGAAACTGTGACGATCAGGGCCCCCGACCGACTAATTGCTTCATTTTGAATGTAAATACTGTAAATAGTTGCGACATGTAACGAGGCAAAACATTGTACGAATGTATACCGGGTACCACCATAACCTCAAACTCTACCACGGTATAACGCAAGACCACCCCCCCCGCCGGACTCGTTTTTAACAGGGGGTGAATGTGGTAGTCGGTATTAGGGGTATTACGGTACCCAGGTTGATGCTGTAAGATCATTGGTGTGGGAGGTACCTGAGACAGCAATATCAATGGTGAAGCCTGCCTGCTGGTTCCGCCCAGTAAGGCGGAGTATAAGAGCCTGTGTCTCCTTAGCAGCTGCATTCTGGACCTACGCTGCTGGGGGAAACATCTAGTCCAATAAAGCCTTCAATTGTCATCCAATCTCGCTTCTGGAGTTATTGATCGAGCAACATGCAGAAAGCAATTCTGTATATATTATGCATGACCTCTGACCAGCAGGTAGCAGTGTAAGTCTACATGCGGCTCTGTGCCTCGAGGCAGTTGGGAGGAAGTCGTGTTGGAGGATAGACGTATCTTGCAGTAGCTCCATAATAGTTAGTTAGTGTCAGTAGTTTGTTATTTATT
The DNA here is from genome assembly GCF_047496885.1 of Scyliorhinus torazame. NCBI lineage: Eukaryota > Metazoa > Chordata > Chondrichthyes > Carcharhiniformes > Scyliorhinidae > Scyliorhinus > Scyliorhinus torazame. Next base: position 70,588,733 of record NC_092708.1, on the reverse strand, counting down.
TATTCCATTTATCTTTACCACGCAGTTGTTTCAGAATAAATTATTTAAACTAGATGTTCTGGAGTGCATCATTCATATCAGCCTGTCTACAGAACATGACACCAGTCTTATTCAGGTCCTCTCCCACAACACTTCCTCGATTACATCGATTATTATATCGGAGCCACTTCATACTATCGTCTGGACTTGGAAAAATTGATCGATTTTGCTTCCAATTTCCATCCCTGTCACCTTCACATGGTTTATCTCCAAGATTTCCTTTCCCTTCCTTGCCCTCCGTGTCTCATTTCATTAAAAACCCAATGGTACCCACAGCATGGGGGCAGCACGGTAGCACAGTGGCTAGCACAGTTGCTTCACAGCTCCAGGGTCCCAGGTTCGATTCCCGGCTTGGGTAGCTGTCAGTGTGGAGTCTGCACGTTCTCCCCGTGTCTGCGTGGGTTTCCTCCGGGTGCTCCGATTTCCTCCCACAGTCCAAAATTGTGCAGGTTAGGTGGATTGGCCATGCTAAATTGCCCTTAGTGTCCAAAAAGATTGGGTGGGGTTACTGGGATAGGGTAGAGATATGGGTTTAGGTAGGGTGCTCTTTCCAAGGGCCGGTGCAGACTCTATAGGCTGAATGGCCTCCTTCTGCACTGTAAATTCTATGTTTCTATGAGCTACCTCAACTACAGCTCTTCATAACCCGCTCCCTACAAGGACTCCATCCCATCCTCTCAGTTTTTCCACCTCTGCCGCATTTGCCACTATTAGCACTCTTCAGTCCTTAATGGCACTATTAATGGCACTATTAACGCACCCCTTCGTCTTATGTCCATGACACCTTTGAAAATCTCTCCTTAGCACAGACTTGGCCTTTTATTCTGCCCACCTTCTTCACCCACATCTCCAACTGTGTAATTATTTACATTTCTACTCCTGTAAAAGGGTCATGTGGATTCCATGTGCTCCCGCTTCCGCAGCAGAGCAACCTTAGCAGAAACCAAGAGGAGACATGAAGAAACTTTTTAAACAGCAAGTTGCTGTGATCTGAAATGCACTGACTGGAGGAATGGTGAAAGAGGATTCAAAAGTAATGAATTATTGAAGGGGAAAAAACTTGCATGGTTTGGAGCAAGAGCAGCAGAATGTAGCCCATGAAAAAGCTGGCACAGGCACAATGGGCCAAACAGTCTCCTTCTGAGCTGTAGCATTCTATGACTCTATGCTATTGGCAAGATTGTAACCATATCGCCAGTACAGGGTGAGCAATTGAGCCAGATTAGCGAAAAGAAAATATGATTAGCCCCAATAACATCACATCTGAGGGCTCAATCAGGAGAGAAACAGATTGTAAAGTACGCAGGCATGCAAAAAAAAAAAGGCAAATATTACTAATCGTTCTCTAAAACAGACTAGAAACTGCACGGTCTGGTGATAGAAGTCAATTAAAAGACATTGTCGAGAGCTCAGGGAAGTTCAAACTTCGTCATCATATAGTGCTGGGCCTTATTATAGTGTCAAATAATGGGTCATGGGGTGGGGAGGGCAGTTAAAAGAGTCCTAACTACATGATTAAATAAATATGCAATTCTTTAGAACCCAAGATTGCATTGTGCAAATAGCTGAATGACAATGAAAATAATTCTAATTCAAGTGATGGCTGTTGGCAACTGAATCGACCTTGTGACCGAATAAGATTGGCCATCACAGTGTACAGTTCAGTGTTGTAAAAGTATGACCTGATGGAATTGCGGATAGCAATGAGGATTGTCAGAGGATACAGCAGGATTTAGATGGTTTGGAGATGGTAGATGGAGTTTAATCTGGACAAATGTGAGGTAATGCATTTTGGAAGGCCTAATACAGGTAGGGAATACACAGTGAATGGTAGAACCTCAAGAGTATTGAAAGTCAGAGAGATCTAGGTGTACAGGTCCATAGGTCACTGAAAGGGGAAACACAGGTGGAGAAGGTAGTCAAGAAGGCATATGACATGCTTGCCTTCATTGGCCGGGGCACAGAGTATAAAAATTGGCAAGTCATGTTGCAGCTGTATAGAACCTTAATTAGGCCACACTTGGAGTATAGTGTTCAATTCTGATCGCCACACTACCAGAAGGATGTGGAGGCTTTAGAGAGGGTGCAGAAGAGATTTACCAGGATGTTGCCTGGTATGGAGGGCATTAGCTATGAGGAGCGGTTGAATAAACGCGGTCTGTTCTCATTGGAACGACGGAGGTTGAGGGGCGACCTGATAGAGGTCTATAAAATTATGAGGGGCATAGAAAGAGTGGATAGTCAGAGACGTTTTCCCAGGGTAGAGGGGTCAATTACTAGGGGGCATAGGTTTAAGGTGCGAGGTTTAAAGGAGATGTACGAGGCAAGTTTTTTACGCAGAGGGTAGTGGGTGCCTGGAACTCGCTGCCGGAGGAGGTGGTGGAAGCAGGGACGATAGTGGCGTTTAAGGGGCATCTTGACAAATACATGAATAGGATGGGAATAGAGGGATACGGACCCAGGAAGTGTAGAAGATTTTAGTTTAGACGGGCAGCATGGTCGGCACAGGCTTGGAGGGCCAAAGGGCCTGTTCCTGTGCTGTACTTTTCTTTGTTCTTTGTTCTCTCGAGACAGATCAGAAATAGGTTTAGGGCAAAACATAAAGAAAGAAATTTACATCCTGAAAGGATATCTGATGAAGTATTACTTTCAATGCAAAAAGGAAACCAGGGAAATTTATAGCATGTTTTGTAACGAGGTGTCATCTGAATAAGTATTGCACCTTACTGCAAAGTGAGAAAAAACATTTACAATTACCTGAGTGAGGAAAAGTTGCAGTTGAAAATAGTTTCAATGATTTGATTGGTTCATATTCTGACTGTGGCTTCTCACATGTAGTTAAGTATGTTTTGAAAGAATGTTTGATAATTCTGGTAGCTTTCCCTACATGGAACATGGGTCTTCATTGGTTTGCCAATTGAGGTCAGCAGACTATGGTAACCGCAGCCCCATTTGAACTCCCAAACTACATCCCATTACCATTTACTACTCTACAACACTCCCGTAGCTGCTTGCAAAATAATACTCTAATCAAAACACCTGGCAATCAGCAGTTAGTTGTAGAAAATGCATTTGTACTTCGCAACGTCTCAATGCAGCTTCCCAGCAAATGGCCCAACAAAACCCTGGAGGGAGAAATAATCAAGGAGGGGAAAGGAAAAGAGACAATGGGCTGGACAGCATCAATTGCAAGCTACAGCCAAGGCTGCTGGCAGATAATCAGGCCTCTGGGAGAAGAGGAGAAGAATAGAAACAGGACATCAAAGAGAACACCATAAGTACATTTAGTCCGGGCGCAAAATGTTTTTCACATTATTTTGGTTATGATGAATTTGAATTACTGACGAAAAAAGATTTTCAAAAGGCCTTGGACTTTTTGAGCAATATCACAGTTAAAAAGTAAGCGAGCTAAGTGAATCAAATTTTTAATAAGAGTTCTTCCAAATGAGTAAAAGAGCACATCAGCAGTGAGAAATTTTATGGAGGTGGAAATTTTGGGTTTGCCAATGATGCGCAGAGCCTTGAATAAATTTATAAAATTAACTGATCACTCTACGACAGGAAATGTGATAAAATATTGCACTATTGTTCTTACTACCATATTTTAGTGTGTTTCCCATTGTGGTTTCACAGTGGATTGCAGGACATACTTCCCTAACAACAGGGTGTGTACCTGGAAATGCACAACTAGAACTCTTGCGAGTAATGACAGACAGAGAGATCTGGGCGTGCATGTCCACCGATCACTGAAAGTGGCAACACATGTGGATAAGGTGCTCAAGAAGGCACAAGACATGATGGCCTTCATCGGTCAGGGCACTGAATAGAAAAATTGGCAAGTCATGCTGCAGCTGTACAGGACCTTAGTTAGGCCTCTTTTGGAATATGGTCTGCAATTCTGGTCGCCACACTACCTGTGTGGATGTGGATGCTTTGGAGAGGGCACAGAAGCAGTTTACTAGGATGTTGCCTGGTATGGAGGGCATTAGCTATGAGGAGAGGTTAGATAAACTCGGCCTGTACTCATTGGAACGACGGAGATTGAGAGGCGACCTGATAGAGGTCTACAAGATTATGAGTGGCATGAACAGAGTGGATAGTCAGATGCTCTTTCCTAGGGTAGGAGAGTCAAGTACTAGGGAACATAGGTTTAAAGTGCATGGGGAAAAGTTTATAACAATTGTGTGAGGCAGGTTTTTTTTACACAGAAGGTGGTAAATATATGGAACATGCTGCCTGGGGAGGTGGTGGGAGCAGGTACGATAGCAGCATTTAAGGGGCATCTAGACAAATATATGAATAGGGTGGGAATGGAAGAATACGAACTCCGTAAGTGCAGACGGTTTTAGTTAAGGCAGGTACCCTGGTCGGCGCAGGCTTGGAGGGCCTGTGCTGTATTGTTCTTTGGTCTTTATTATCGGGTTTACCAATATTAGTGACTGAATAGGTTTTATTGTATGGGATTTTTGGATTCATAATCAATACTTGGAGGATTTAGTCCCATGACACTGACCATTTTTCGGTTCATAATTCTGCAAGTTCATTACCCGCAAATACAATTCTTTCCTCTCACCTCTTTCAAAATGCTGGAGGATGGGTAACGTGGGGCAGTCTGGAAGCAGGCATGAAACATTTATTTACAGCATTATAATTGCACTCAAGGACTAAACCTCAAATATATCCTTACCTCATCAGCAATCATACACCTAAAAAAGAACAAAAGACAAACAGTAACAAATGAAAGACCAATATAGACAACAGCTGTGTTAACATTTGCAGGTCTCAAATTAGTGGTCTTATAAAACAGTGACTTTTAGACCCAAATATATTCTAAGGCATTCTGTAAAAACATAAATCATTTTTCTCGTGCAGTAAAATCATCACATGTAGAATATAATTGAGACAGACCATAAATCATTGAACCAAACCTGACTTTAGCTAAAGCAACAGAAGGGATCAAATGATCCAAACCAAATAACATGATTCTGTGAAATGATGCAAAATATCCTATATACACATTTCCAATATATCTCCAATTAAACATATTGAAGAAACGCCGAATTATTAGAAATACATTGCTCAAGCAAAAAAAAGTCAGGGCTGCAGTTTTTAGCTACTCCTGACATCAGGATCAGGAATATAACTGGAAAATATTATTTCTCAAAAATTATTAGGTTACTGAAAATATCAGTTTACAATTTTTCTTTTCAGTGCTCAACATCTGCAGTGTTTTAACCAATTGTTCTAAACATGACAGAAGCTCAATACACAATGCAATATTTCCACTGAAATAGGAACATTCTGAAGAAATGTTGCTTCCAAAATAATTCTGGACAGAAAAGAATAAGAAAGGTAAATAAAAGAGGCAGGTTTCGAAGATTTTACTAAAAGATGATGGGCATGGTGGAAAAAGTTGAGGGAGGAAATTCTTAATCCACAGGGGAATCAGGGCTGGAGGAGACTGCATTGGAAACATGAGGAGAGGCGAGGCCATGAATGATTTACAGATAAGATGGAGACTAGGATTTTAACATTCATGTCTGGACAAAGAGTTTAAGGAAGATGGCGGTGGGTGGTTGTCATGACAAACACAGTAGAACTCCTGTCCAGAGGCAAAAGTCCAAGAGCTGATGCTATCCTCATTCCAGGTATTGCAGAGACAGGAATCTGCTAAATGTGTGACAGCTCCAGGCAAAGATCAAGGTCTCCAAGGACATAGTTGAAAATGTTCTGTTTTGGCAATGACTGTGCACCAGCTGCCAGTTCAGAGCTGGACAAGCAATGCAGCATGGACTTATTCTTCAAAGCATGTGACAATTTCTGCCTGCAATCAGTGAAGAAATTGAAGTAATGAGTCAGCCTGCTGCAGGAAAGGTCTAGCTTGAGTGCAAGGCTTCACTCCATGGCCAGGAGCTGTCAGCAGTGGATAACCTCACGTATATCTCAGCATCACATTTTCGCGAGCTGTCAATATTGACGATAAGACACATGTAAGAATTACCAAAGCAAGTGCAGTCTTCATCAGACTTCAAGCATTCGTCTGGGGACAAACTGCCCACCGATCTGAAAGTCTGTACAGCAATAGTCCTGCCAACCCTCTGGTAAAGCTATGCAAAAAAGGATTTCTCAAACAAAGAAGGGCTGGAGATGGGCACTGTTGTGGGGAAGAAACATGTGGTCTTGATGAAGGGTTTAAAGTTCAGCTCGCTATTACAGGTAGCCTGTTTCACCCTTTGAGGGTAGCCAGGATGTGAGATGGAACAAGAGACAAGGATGCAACAACCATGTGGTCTGGAAGGAGTATCAGTTTTGGCCAGATTTACAGCTTGGAATTACCAAATGTTTGAGAAAGGATCAGAGGACAGATTCTGAGTGGACATTGGAGGCATGTGTGCAACAGGGAAGAGAAGCCAAATGGTCTTGATGCTTTGGCTGCATTCAGCCAAGGAGAAATCGAATGATGCAAGAGCAGTCCCTCGGATGGCAGAGAAGAGACACTGGAGAAGGTTTGAGGTCAAACGCTGAACAGACTCAGGAGGGATAAAACCCGATAATCACACCAACACAGAATATCATTCAAAGCTTTGGCCTGGATGTTTTTGATGCACAAAGGTGTCAGACTGGCTTGATTTGAACAGGGATCTTTGGAGGAGAACAAAGGCATGATGTAGAAAACAACCAAGGACTTTGGAAAAGAAAAAAAGAGGCTGGAGAGGAGTGATAGTATGTAGCAATGGATTTTTACTGGAGGAATTGATAATAGCAATTTTGAAGAGAATGGCAGAGCTAGGGGGCTGGATTCTCCGTCCCGTCGCACCACATTTCTGTTTCACCCTGCCGGCGGGATGCTCCGTTACACCGGCTAGTCAATGGGGTTTCCCAATGTGGGGGAGTCCCACGCCGTCGGGAAACCCCTGGGCTGCCGGCAAAACAGAGCATCCCGCCGGCGGAGGATCCAGCCCCGTGTTTTTCGGAAACCACTGTATGCCACCCAACTATCAGAGGAAATATATCAGCTAAGAAAAACAGTTGAGTGGTTCGCAGTTGAATATGAGGTGCGGACTAAGGAACTCTGAGATGGGTGGTTGAACAAAATGTGCTTCAAGAGGGTGGGGAGGAAAGGTATTAGGCAAGAAACTGCAAAATGATTGGGGTCCAAGGGAGACATAAAGCAGTAAGGATGGAAGGAGTTAAAGCAGATGCATGATGGTCTTGACCTCTAAGATGAGGTGTACGAAGGTCTCGCTTTTGGTGTTTGAGGTGAGCAGACAGGGGTTTTAGGAAGGCAGTTGGTCATGTGGAACTATTGTCCTTGCCCTCCAGCATGACCTTTGAGTAATGTATTATTTTAGCTGAACGGAGCCAGGCATATATGGTCAAGCCAGATTTGGCAATTGATAACTCGGCCAATCATGAGCCAAAAGTGTTCAAATGTGGATTCTTCTGTCTTGGTGGAGCAAAGAGGTGGAGCTGTAGTTTGCAAGTGACAAGAGGTAAGACTAAGATCAATTTTCTCAGAACCAAGACTTTAAGGCAAATGGCAAGGTAGTGATTAAGCAGACTGATAGCAGCAGAGGCATTGTGATAGGTGGAGGGAATTGGGAATTTAAGATACTGTACTGGAGAGTGCTGGGGGACAATTTGTTATGGTGAGAATACTAAGATGGAGGAGGGATCAAAGATTTATGCTAATGGACATGAGGAATTTCTCCGATTGTCTTGTCAAGACCTCGAGTGCAGAAAGATCATATGACAACAAGGTGATGAGTGCAACTCAAAAAAACTCCAGAAGTTTGACATCATTCAGGACAAAGATGCCCACTTGATCGGCAGCCTTCCACCAATTAAAACATCAACTACCTCCGTCACTGATGTACAGTAGCAGCAGTGCTTACCATATACAAAATGTACTGCAGCAACAAGGGCAGCACGGTGGCATTGTGGATAGCACAATTGCTTCACAGCTCCAGGGTCCCAGGTTCGATTCCAGCTTGGGTCACTGTCTGTGCGGAGTCTGCACATCCTCCCTGTGTGTGCGTGGGTTTCCTCCGGGTGCTCCGGTTTCCTCCCACAGTCCAAAGATGTGCAGGTTAGGTGGATTGGCCATGATAGATTGCCCTTAGTGTCCAAAATTGCCCTTAGTGTTGGGTGGGGTTACTGGGTTATGGGGATAGGGTGGATGGGTTGACCTTGGGTAGGGTGCTCTTTCCAAGAGCCGGTGCAGACATGATGGGCCGAATGGCCTCCTTCTGCACTGTAAATTCTATGATAATCTATGAAACTCATCAAAGTCTCCTTTCACAGCATCTTCTAAACTCGCGATCTCTCCCATCTAGAAGGTGAAGGACATCACCCCCGAGCTGTAAGAATAAAAAATAGCTAACTATCAAAACTGCAAGGATGAAAGAAGCATTCACAGCCAGGTGGCTGTGTAAACAGCAGAAGAATTGACTATATCCGTACAGCCCTGTGGAGCCCAGGGCATTTAATGAACCAAGGTAAAGAGGTGCTAAGCACCAGATGACTCAGTGGAATGGCAATGAGGACTGTGCCTGTGATAGTGTGATGAGTCATCACACAAGAGGATGACAATGGAGCACAGGCACTGCAGAGAGAAGGATGACGGAGATCTGTCATCACCAGACCCAGGCTTATAATCAACAATAGTAACGGCTGGCTGTGTGGGTGATTGTAAGCTTCAGTTAAATTGTAAAGGGGTTTGTGTTGTGAGGTATTTTGTACATGTCAGTCAACGTTGAATAGGGGTTTGTACTGTAGAGGTATTGTTGTTAATTCCAGTCAAATCACAGAGAGATCTGTACTGGGAAGAAGTCTGAGAGTTCAATAAACAAACAAATCAGGGGTTGAATCAAACGTTGTGTCGCAGGCATTTTGTTCCTGTAATTCCTGAAATCAATAACTATGGTCGGTTGGGGGAGAACGAGGCCTGGCTCAAAAGAGTTATTTTCACTCTTTTTTAATAAAACATGGAGGAAGAGTTTTCGTAACAAGAAACACAACATTCATTAAAAGCAAAAAGTTTGATCATAATACAATACTCCTTTACTCCTCCTTAGCCGAACAAACACACACAAATCTAAATATTAAATAAACATGGATTGAAAAGTACATCTTAAGCTAACGATCCCATTAACACAAAGTCCTTTTTAAACACACAAGAGGGCTGTGTCAAATACACGCATTCCACTCTGAACCCAAGTTATGTCTATGTATTTCTCCTCAGAATCCCCCAGATTGTCACGTAATAATGAACAAAGTATATTTATCGTTATGTACACAAAATAGAATACATATATATATATATACACACAGAAGAGAAGGGAACACTGTAGCCATCTGGGATAGCCACTTACAATAAGGAACAGGGAAGGTCACAAAGCATAACGGGAAAAATGGACAATGCAAGGTTCAGACAGGCTCAGAGCCTGAATGTATATTTGTGAACGAGGAATCCAGACGGTATCGAAACCCCCAACCGATTAGCATTTTGATGGCCCATCTGCGCCAGACAAAGGACTGATACTTGAGCGACCGACACAATCCCAGGCATTTCGGCACCACTCCCTGTACCCAGGAAGCGTAAACAACAGGGTCAATGACCGCTTAGGACACGCCCAGCCATCAAGGCACCCGCCCCTTTATTGGTTCGAATCGAACACAGAGATCAAGAATTACCCAATTAGTGGGGTCCAAACTGAAGGACCGCCCAAAAGAGCGCGAAAACTCCCAAGGAAAAAAAGAGAGACCGCCATGTGTTCGGCCTCTCTTGGACCTGGCGCTCCGGCAACATCCACTTCCAAGTGCAGCACCACCAGAAGCAAGTTCAAGTTCAATGCCTGCTACCAGACGGATGAGCCCAGCTGAGCAGCAGTTACTTCTCCAGACCCGATAGACCCAGACTCGAACAACGGCCACTGTTCCTCTGACCTAAGCCGGGTGCCTGAAGTTAAGTACAGGTTGTCATAGTTGATAGGTGTAGCTTAAATAGTAGCGTTTATGTTGCATGATAATTGTGTGTGTAAATAAAGTACCCTTGATCTTGAACTAACTAACTGGTGTTTGGCTCTTTGATCGATAGCTGGTTGAACCTTGTGGTGGTATCACTTGATACCTGGCGACTCTGAGCAATATAGTATAGATACCTAAAGAAAGGAGGGCAACCTCACTGACTGCCATATTTACAGTAGGTAAAAAAGGCAACAACATGCACAAAAAACAAAACAAAGTCAGAATAAAATAACTGGTAGGGTATTATGTGCTAACTCAACAGCAGCAGCTCTGTACAATTGGCAGTATTGTTTTTAGCACATAAGTAGGCATCTGTTTGTGGTGGGGGGGGGGGGGGGAACTGGGGGGGGTACATAGACATTTGGGGGCCGGGGAAACAAATACAGAACAATTACAAAGGGCAATACCCGAATGGGTCTGGTGTTGGTGTTGTCACTTGCTTCTCCCGTACGGATTTCACTGCCGTTGTCGTCTTGTGATCACCTCCGCGTCAGCCGTTCATCCCGTCTTTCCCTTGTTCTCTGCTCCTGTAGATGCCAAGTTTGTTATTGTTTCCCGTGCCCTCCTTCCGGCTGCCATTCCCTTGCCTCCCTCACCACCTCACTGGTTCCCCTCTATTGTTCCCTGTCTCCTCCCTCTTCCACCCCCTCCCCCTCTCCTGTGGTTCGCCTTTCTTTTCTTTTAGGTTTAGTTGCTATCCCCCCCGCCCCCGGTCTATCCCTTCCTCCCCCGCCTCGGCGACTTTCCCCTGATTCTTGGCTACCTAGCTATTCTTCTGCTTGTTCGTTGGCCACAAACAGGTCCCGGAACAATTGGTGAATGGCTCCCACGTTCTGTGGAAGCCGTCGTCTGACCCTCGGATGGCGAATTTGATTTTCTCCATTTGGAGAGATTCCGAGAGGTCAGACAGCCAGTCTGCAGCTTTGGGTGGTGCTGCTGACCGCCAGCCGAACAGGATTCTACGGCGAGCAATCAGGGAGGCAAAGGCAAGGGCATCCGCCCTCCTCCCCAGGAATAGCTCTGGCTGGTCTGAAACCCCGAAGACCGCCACTTTCGGGCATGGCTCCACCCTCACCCCCACAACTTTAGACATTGCCTGGAAGGAGGCTGTCCAGTACTCCACAAGTCTGGAGCAAGACCAGAACATGTGGGCGTGGTAGGCCGGGCCTCCTTGGCACCGTTCATATTTATCCTCCACCTCCGGGAAGCACCTACTCATACGAGTTCTTATTAAGTGGGCTCTATGTGCCACTTTTAGTTGCGTCAGGCTGAGCCTTGCGCATGTGGAGGTGGAGTTGACCCTATGCAGTGCTTCGCTCCAGAGTCCCCACCCTACATCGATCCCCAGGTCCTCCTCCCATTTCTTTCTTGTTGCGTCCATTACGGTGTCGGCCCCTTCTACCAGTCATCCATACATGTCTACAGTTCCCTTTATCTAGGATGCTTGCGTCCAGGAACTCTTCCAGTAATGTCTGTCGTGGCAGTTGTGGATACGTCCTTGTCTCCTTTCGTAGGAAGTTTTTGAGTTGCAGGTACCTTAGCTCGTTCCCCCTGGCTAGCTGGAATTTCTCTGCCAGTTCGTCCAGTGTTGCGACCCTGCCGTCTGTGTATAGGTCCCTGACTGTCAGTGTCCCTCCGTCCTGTCCCCATTTTTTAAAGGTGGCGTCAGTCAGTGCTGGTGTGAACCTATGGTTGTTGCAGATGGGAGCTTTGGCCGACATTTTGGACAGGCCAAATTGCTGCCGTAGTTGGTTCCAGGACTGGAGTGTGGCTATCACCACTGGGCTGCTGGAGTGTTTTTTGGGTGGGGATGGGAGTGCCACCATGGCGAAGGCAGAGGGAGATCCCCTTACAGGAGGCCTCTTTTGCGCGCACCGACTCGGCTTCTGGCTCCTTGATCCATCCCCTTATTCGCTTGACCGTCGCCGCCCAGTGGTAGAATTATGGGTTTGGGAGGGCTAGCCCCCCCTGGATTTTGTTTTTTGTAGGACCATCTTTGGGATCCTAGCCTTCTTCCCCCCCGCCCCCCCCCCCCCCCATACGAACGCCTTGATTATTTTGTCGAGTGCTTTGAAAAAGACCTTGGGGATGTAGATCGGAATGGATCGAAGTAGGAAGAGGTACCTGGGCAGCACGTTCATTTTGATCGTCTGGACTCTCCCAACGAGGGAGAGTGGGAGTGTGCTCCATCTTTGCACGTCCTTTTTTACTTGAATTGAGGTTCCATTTGTGGATCTCTTTCCAGTCATGCGCTACTTGGATCCCCAGGCAGCGGAATTTGTGTCGGGCTTGTTTAAACGGCAGTCCCGTTAGTGCTGCCCCCCCTCCTTGTGGGTGTACCGGGAAGATCTCGCTTTTGCTCATGTTGAGTTTGTAGCCCGAGAAGGCGTCAAACTCTTTCAGGAGAGCGATGATTCCGTCCATGCTGCTTTATGAGTCCGAAATGTAGAGGAGCAGGTCATCTGCATAGAGTGAGACTCTGTGCTCTCTGCCGCCCCTTTGGATCCCCCTCCAGCTTTTTGAATCTCTGAGCGCAATTGCTAGTGGCTCGATCGCTAGGGCGAACAGCAGTGGGGACAGTGGGCAACCTTGTCTGGTGCCCCTGTGCAGCTGGAAGTATCGGGAGTTGGTGTTGTTGGTCCGTACGCTCGCCATGGGAGCGTTATATAGGAGCTTTACCCAGGAGGTGAATCCTGTTCCAAGCCCGAACCGCTCCAGTACCTCTATGACCCCGGATGGGGTCATTATCACATTTAGCGGGCACCTGATGTTTGAGGTTAGCTGCCCACCTTTAACAAAACCCATCTGGTCCTCTGCGACGCAGTGTTAATGCCTTTTGGCTAGGATTTTGGCCCGTATTTTGGCATCTGCGTTCAGCAGTTAGATGGGTCTGTGTGACCCACATTCCGTTGGATCTTTATCTTTCTTAGGTATCAGCGAGATTGAGGCCTCTGCTAGCGTGGGTGGCAGGTGCGGGGCCAGTGCTGTCGCAAATATTTTGTACAAGTCCGCCGGGAACCCGTCAGGTCCCGGCGCCTTCCCCGCCTGCATGGAGCTAATGCTGTCCATGATCTCTCCCAGTGCTAGTGGTGCTTCCAGGCCCCGTGCCCTCCCCCCACGACTGGTATGTCCAGTCCATCAAGGAACCGCTTCATCCCGGACTCCCCCACTGGGGGCTCTGAGGTGTACAGTCCTTGGTAAAAGGCCTTGAAGGTTTTATGAATCTTTTCTGGTTCTGTTTCTAATGTGCCTCTGGTATCCCTGATTTGTGCAATTTCTCTGGTGGCTGCCTGCTTTCTCAGCTGGTGTGCCAACAGGTAGCTGGCTTTGTCTCCGTGTTCGTATAGGGTCCCACGTGCCTGGCGGAGTTGGTGCACTGCTTTCCTGGTGGAGAGCAGATGAAAGTTCCTTTGTAGCTCTTTCCTCTCCGCCAGGAGCTCTACGGTCGGGGCCTCGGAGTATTTACGGTCCACTTCCAGTGTGGAGTCGGCCAGCTGCTGCCTAGCCGCCCTTTCCTCCCAATCTCTTTGAGCTTTGAAAGCGATAATTTTCTCTCTTACTATGGCCTTTAGCGCTTCCCAGAACGTGGAGGGCGAGACCTTCCCGTTTTGGTTGTTCTCCGTGTACTCTGCTATGGCCTGTGATATCTTTTCGGTGAAGTCCTTGTCTGCTACTAGGGCAATGTCCAACCACCATGTGGGGCTTTGGGCCCTGCCCGTCTCCAGCCTCACGTCCATGTAGTGTGGAGCGTGGTCGGATATCACAATTGCGGAGTATTCCACTTTGTCTATCCCTGGAAGCACCGTTGACCCCACCACAAATAAGTCAATTCTGGTGTATACGTTGTGCACTGGGGAGAAGGAGGAGAACTCTTTCTCCCCTGGGTCCACTGAGTTCCCATGCCATGCTTGAAGTTTTCCCCATTTTGGAGCTTGATCTGTCAGTTGTTGCGTCCTGTACACAGTTGAAGTCCACCCCCCCCTTTGGTCTTTTTGATGAAGCTCGTGTCGTCCCAGTTGGGCGCGTACACGTTAACTAGTACTACCGGTGCCCCATCCAGGGCCCCGCTGACCATGACGTACCGTCCCCCTGGGTCCGTAACCATCTTCGCCGCCCTAAATATCGTCTTCTTGCCGATCAGTATAGCCATCCCCCTGGCCCTCGTCCCATAGCAGGAATGGTAGGTCTGCCCCACCCAGCCCTTTCTTACCCACAGTCGGTCCTGCTCTCTCAGGTGTGTCTCTTGGAGGAAGACTATGTCGGCTTTCACATTTCTTAAGTGGGTGAGGACTCTGGATCTTTTCACTGGGCTGTTGAGTCCCCTTACATTCCAGGTGACTATCCTGGTGGGGGGCTTCTGTCCCCCAGCTTCTGTGGGATTAACCATACTTACCTGGTGGACGTGCCCCTGCCATCCGGGGTTTCCCTTTGTTAGAGGGCCGTCCAGGATGACAACCGTCACTGCTCTCTCCAAATCCGGGGTTTCCCTTTGTCCAGGGGGCACCTGACATGGCCGCCCACACGGGTAGCCCCCTGCACTCTGGGGTCTCCCATCGCCCAGGGACCGTACTGGATGGATACTTGCAGCGATTCCTTGTTCTGAGCCCTTGGTTGTGGCCCTTTGCAGCCGTATTGCTATTCCTTTTCTAGCCTTGTTTGTCCCTCCTTCCCGGTGTCATCCCCCCCCGGTCCTTCTCTCCGCCCCCCCTTTTTCTCCCCTTTCCCGTTTACCTCTCTTTTGTCCCTCTTTCCCCTGCTCCTATCTCCGTTTGCTCTCCTCTCTCTGTTGAGTTGCTTTTTGTTCAGTGTGCGCTTGCCGTGGCGGGGGGGGGGCTGGCGTTGCCTCACCCCCACCCCCATTGGCGTGCTGTTGTCCCCTGCCAGGGGCCCATTATTTCTACCCTTGCTGTCGGCTTTCCAGCCCGTGTTCCTCGACAAACATGTTTGCTTCGGCGGGGTCTGTGAAGAAGTACTCTATTTCTTGGTATGTGACCCAGAGGTTCGCTGGGTACAGCATACCAAAACGTACGTGATTGTCACGTAATAATAACAAAGGTTTCCCTTAGTGGTTTGCATTCCGAAATCCAGACCAGGTTTTCCAAATGACACTTTAAACAATGTCTCAGCTTCACTTTTAACAGTAAATCTAGTCCAGGTTTTTACACGAACCCTTTTAGGATTTCTTTGTCTGGACTGCTGTATTAAAATGGTATCAGATGTTTGTTTAATCTTTGAAGGCTGCTTCTCCACTTGAAATCTGGTTATTGCAATTGTCTCTTTAACTCAGAACAGTCGGTTTACTCTTCCTTCAATTCTTCTGAACAACATCTTAGTCTCTGTTCACTTATCTCTAGACTTCTTAGACACTGCTGGTGTATTTACTCTTTGTTGACCTCTCTGAACACAATAGAACACAGCTGGAACTTAACCAACCCTTACACACACAAATACCTTTGTCCAGCATGAATCCAACTGTAGGTTTTACCCTTCCAGGCACAGAAACATTAAATTAAACATACTTAAAATTACACCTTTTTTCTAATGTTTACCAATCCAAATAAAAATCCCTTTGCTTTCCTAACAACGCCATCATCTGAAAATTCTCCTCCACGCAACAACCCACCCTGACTTGCAACTATATTGTTGCGTCTTCATTGTCACAAGATCAAAATACTGGAACACCCTTCTCAACAGCACGAAGGTTTACTTGCGCCTGATGGACTGCAGTGGTTCAAGGAGGTAGCTCACCACCATCTTCTCAAGGGAATTATGGATGTGCAAGTGGTGATCTTGCCAGTAATGTCTACATCCCATGATTGAATAAAAAAATATGGTTTTCTAGGATGGAAAATGAATAACTGTTTTCTTGTTTCATAGAATGTCCTATCCTCTGTTATCAATTTGCAAACACAATTACAAACATAAACACCATATATTTAGTACCAGCTTAATTTTATTGGTTAATTTCATTTTACCGCGTGCTAAAAATGGTTTGAGTGCTGGGCAAATGGACAGCTGTCTGAATATAATTTTGAACGTTACTCAGATTATAAATGTCGGCACATGTGTTATTACAAATGTCCAAGTAATTATTTGTTTCAATGTGCGAATGCCAGCAAACTGCAAGGGAATTTGGCTGTAACAGACACGAATCTCAGAAGCAAGATTGACTTTTCAACATTGCAGCAGGGTCTGAAACAGGAGAGTTGGAGATGAGACAAGGTCAGCAAGACCGTAAGGAGAACCAGGAACTCAGCTTTTGAGGACAGAAAAAGTTAACATCCGGTGTCATCACAGACATCACATGTCAATGGGAAACAGAAGGACCACAATGCCACAGTGGGCAGGATAAAAAACTATAGCACGGGGCAGCATGGTGGCACAGTGGTCAGCACTGCCTCCTCACAGCGGCTGTTACCTGGGTTCAATTGCAGCCTTGGTTGACTGTGAGGAGTTTGCACGTTCTCCCCGTGTCTGCATGGCTTTGCACCGGGTGCTCCGGTGTCCTCCCACAGTCCAAAAATATGTAGGTTAGGTGGATTGGCCATGCTAAATTATCCCTTAGTGTCCAGGAAGTGTCGGTTAGGCTAAAGGGTTTTAGATGTAGGGGGGGGGAGTGGGCCTGTGTGGAGTGCTCTTTCAGAGGGTCAGTGCAGACTCCATGGCCTGAATAGTCTCCTTCTGTACTGCAGGGATTCTGTGATTCTATGAGACAGTATGGCAAGTTTACAACAGCAAAACTGTTAAAATCTGGACATCGGATATAATTGAGGGGATGTGCATGCGGATTTGGAATTTTTGATATGGGTAGATGATACAGATTTTCTTTCAATCCATTATCAGTACAGTTTTTGGGCAATTCAGAAATAATTAAATACTGGTTAATCTGTACCATTTTTAAGATACTAAGATAGGAGAAGTTGCTACCCTAGCCATCAAGCATAACATAGCAATGACACGTCAACAGACCTCATTATTTTGCTTGAAGTGCAAGATTTTGCAGCTAATCAATTCTTAATAAATAATTTTATTTTGCTTTTTTAATCATCATAACCACAATGAGGAACCAAAGGCTGAAAGAAACATTGACAAAATACCTTTAGTCTTTTATAGGCCAATCCAAGAGTAATTTTAGACCCAACTTATCCTTCCGAGGCAGTCGTCTACCATAAAAGTAGGTTACCACAGCAACCAAAACAAAATCTTCACAGACGTCTGAGAATTACAAGGCTCAAACTGGGATATACTTCCAGTTGAAGTGTTTTAAGTGTTATTTTACACAGCATGTTCCACTGAGAATAGGTACTGAATGTACCGTAACGGACGTCTGAATATAGCACGAGTTACCAAGTAAAATTACAATTAATAATTCAAATATCACTGTTTAGCATTCCAATCACCATTACATTTTTCACTGAAAGCTTATAATGAACGTCTTTGAATCCTGGTTTAATCACCCTGGTCATTTGTCCTGGGATTATTTTGATTTTACTTGAGGAAAATGACCATATTTTCAAGAGGTTACAGCCATCAGCAAATAATATCATTATTATTGAAAGTAATTACATTTGAATCTTTTTGATTTAGGTTTATGTTGAATGTGCATGTTTTTTAGAAGAACACAGGCACTTGTCCACAATGAACGTAGATGGAGGGAATGACAACTTCAGGAGAGTAAAATAAAGCACTGATTGGGCTTTCTCTATTTTCTTGAACAAACTAAGTCAGTAGTGAGCTTTACATATTTAAAATAATTAATGCTGGACTTGTGCGACACCATTTGAATTTATTTTTGAAAATGATGAGGTTTTAATTTTAAATATTCAAAATACCATTTTTTCTAAAATTTAATTCTCATGATTTGTATTCTTGCATAGCCTGACATTTTTAAACAAACTTCAGTCAATGTTTTACATTCCGATGATTGACATTTAAATAGAGATCGTTGTGCCTCATAGAGGGAATCTAAATGGATTGGAAGTTGTTTGAATCAACAACATAACTGGATGAAGGCAGTCCATATCAGGGGCATGAAATAAAAACAAAATGCTGAAAATACTCAGCAAGTTACGACAACATCTGTGGAGAGAGTTAACTTTTCAGGTTGATGATCTTCCATCAACATTATTTTTCCACCATCAGACTCCCATCAAATAGGGTGCATGTTGTTTTAGTAACAAGACTCTCGTATCCCTCCTTAACGAATACAGGCAAATACAATGCAAGCCACTTTAGAAGTTATGTCAGAGACAAGGTTTTAAGGAGAGGAGGTGGTGGCTTAGTGGTATTGTCAGTAGACCAGAGACCCAGAGGAATGCTCTGGGGATCCAGGTTCAAATCCTGCCACTGCAGATGGAGAAATTTGAATTCATTAAAAAAAATCTGGAAGTAAAAGCCTAATGATGAACATGAAGTTGTCGATTGTCATAAAAAAAACCATCTGGTTCACTAATGTCTTTTAGGGAATGAAATCTGCCGTCCTTACCTGGTCTGGCCTACATGTGACTCCATACCCACAGCAATGTGGCTGACTCTTAACTGCCCCTTCAAAGGCAATTAAGGACAGACAATAAATGTTGGCACAGCCTGCTACACCCACATCCCATAAACAAATAAAAAAGAGATGAGAGAAAAAAAAGAGTCCTAGACAAATATTTACCACTAAAAAGCAAGACCTAGCCAGAAATAATGTCACACCATGGATAAAGAAACAAAAGCAAAACGAAAGGAAAAAAATAAGTACACAGACAAAAGAAAAATGCAAATAGAAGTTCAAAAAGGTTATAAAAGATGCACAAGAAATAGATAAGCCAAAGAGAAACTACAAAATTAAATGACCAAGTAGCCATTTAAACCAAGAAGGTTTTCGTCAGGTAAACAAATAAAGAAGAAAATCAGAGAAGGGATAGGGGAAAGGACAACAAAGAAATATATACAATAGTCTCACAGGTAGGGCAGCACGGCGGCGCAGTTATGTTAGCCCTGCTGCCTCACGGCGCCAAGGTCCCAGGTTCGATCCCGACTCTAGGTCACTGTCCGTGTGTAGTTTGCACATTCTCCCCGTGCTTGCGTGGGTTTCACCCCCACAACCATAAAATGTGCAGAGTAGGTGGATTGGCCACGAAAAATTGCCCCTTAATTGGAAAAATGAATTGGGT
Source organism: Scyliorhinus torazame (assembly GCF_047496885.1). Taxonomy (NCBI): domain Eukaryota; kingdom Metazoa; phylum Chordata; class Chondrichthyes; order Carcharhiniformes; family Scyliorhinidae; genus Scyliorhinus; species Scyliorhinus torazame. Next base: position 70,569,507 of record NC_092708.1, on the reverse strand, counting down.
ACTCTTAAATTTTTTTTTAAAAATAGTCTCACAGGCAAAATGACTGTCATATTAAATACTTTGCCTTAGTATTTACCATAGAGAGCACCATGGCAGGCAGGAATTAGAAAAGGCGAACAAAAAGTATATGAAGACATTTGAAATAGAAATGGAAGTAATTAATTCACAAATAATTGATAAACAAAAAAGCCTGTCCAAGTTCCTTCAAGGATTGCAATGACAAGTATTCTGAATGCTGGGCTGAGTGTTGTGATTTTTAAAAAAAGAATAATATTTTGACGTATTTGAAAATTTTTATAACAGTAACATAAACAATAACATCAACATGGTAAAATAAACATTCCCCCCCACAGCCCAATCTTCACGCACCTCAACCATACAACGACAATCCGCCCGCCCCCTTGGAATACTGCATCTGCTGACATTATAATTTTCCCCGAGAAAGTCGATGAACGGCTGCCACCTCCGGGTGAACCCTAACCCTCTCAAGGCGAACTTTATTTTCTTGAGACTGAGAAACCCAGCCATGTCACTAACCCAAGTCTCTACACTCGGGGGCTTCGAGTCCCTCCCCATTAACAAGATCCGTCTCCGGGCTACCAGGGAGGCAAAGGCCAAGACGTCGGCCTCTTTCGCCCCCTGAACATAACAACACAAGCCCTTCGAGCCTGCTCCGCCATTCAATGAGATCATGGCTGATCTTTTGTGGACTCAGCTTCACTTTCTGGCCCGACTACCTCTGCACAGCAGCATGTTTTAATATTTTATCATTTAAATAATAATCCCTTTTGCTGTTATTCCTACCAAAATGGATAACCTCACATTTGTCAACATTGTATTCCATCTGCCGGACCCTAGCCCATTCACTTAACTTATCCAAATCCCTCTGCACACTCCCGGTATCCTCTGCACTTTTTGCTTTACCATTCATCTTAGTGTCATCTGCAAACTTGGAAACATTGCACTTGGTCCCCAACTCCAAATCATCTGTGGGCCCAACACTGATCCCTGAGGGACACCACTAGCTACTGATTGCCAACCAGAGAAACACCCATTAATCCCCACTCTTTGCTTTCTATTAATTAACCAATCCTCTATCCATGCATGTACATGAGGCTAAACTATATCCATAGGAAGGTGTCAGGTGCAACATAGCAACGAGGTTGTACCACAAATAAAACAAGTGCAATCATCAAATATCGAAAGAGAACTCCTGAAACGACAAAAAGAGAAACACATTAACATTGTTGCATAACAATTCAGTGAGTCCAATGTGCAAACAGGCTCATAAGTCCAGCCTAGTAGGTGGGCGACGAATTCGGGTTGACCGTTAGGGTGGCACACCATTCATCACCCGGATTAACGCTGTGCACTGCCATCGGCTGGTGGGTCCTACTTGGAGACTACCGATTTCTGTCAATTACCGCAACGCGGAAGGCTTCCCGGTCGTCGGTATCACCGGTCTGTACGTCATCGGGGTATGACTCGGTGTATGGAGGCTGAATGGCCCACACGTCCCTGCGAGGCTGGCGGAATTGGGGAGCGTTGGCAGGTTGAGCTGTTCGACAGCAGGCAGCGTAGTGGCCCATCTTGCCACAGCGGAGGCATTGTTGATTTTCCGCTGGACATTGCCGCTTTAAATGTGCGGATCCACAGTTGCCGCACGTCGTGACGTCATGGCGTTCGTTGCGCCACCGCGCATGCGCAGTTCGGTCCTGCGTAGAGCGCGCCTGCGCGTCACGTCCCTCTGCGTCCACGTCTCTTTTGGCGCGTACAAGCGCGGGAGGCCGCGGAAAGCGCGCGAAATGGTCGCCCTCGTCCGGGCCGCGGGCCGTGAGGAACTCGATCGACTGGACCCGTTCGGCCTCGTAGGACCCCTGTCGTGCCGATTCGGCCGCCTGGAATTGGGAGTACCGGCTGGTCGCATTTTAGTGGAGGGCGCAGGTTTCGATGGTGGTGGCTAGGGTGAGGCTCTTTATTTTGAGGAGCTGCTGGCGTAGGGTGCCCGAGGTGACCCCAAAAACTATCTGGTCCCGAATCATGGAATCGGAGGTGGCCTCATAGCCGCAGGACTGTGTGAGGATACGGAGGTGTGTCAGAAAAGATTGAAAAGGCTCATCCTTACCCTGCAGGCGCTGCTGGAAGAGGTATCTCTTGAAGCTCTCATTCACCTCGACGCTGAAGTGTTGCTCAAGTTTTAGAAGGACCGTCTTGTATTTCGTCTTGTCCTCACCTTCCGCGAATACCAGGGAGTTGTAGATGTGGATGGCTTGTTGCCCTACCGTGGAGAGGAGGAGGGCGATCTTCCTGATGTCCGATGCATTCTCCCTTTCTGTGGCTTCAGAAAGAGCTGGAAGCGCTGTTTAAACAGCTTCCAGTTGACGCCAAGGTTTCCAGCGATTTGAAGCGGCTGCGGCAGGTTGATGGTGTCCATGGCGCAGAATGGCGGACCTCTGAAGATGTGCAGGTAGGTCTCACAGTTGTTGGATTCCAATCCTGGTACTATGTCGTGTTGGGTGTTCGGCTATACAAACGAACCAACACGGTTGTAGATGGTACAACTCTGTTTTATTACTTGATAACAACATCGGTTAACTCATGGTTGTGGTTCATACTTTACCCGTTAACCTGTGGACCTAGCCCTAACACTATCTTAGAGAGGCACTCAGCACATGGTGTATGTCTGAGTGGCACGCTGTGAGCTCTGTGCTCTGAGCTATCTCCTGCTTGAATCCGCGGGAACTGTGGTGTTTCCTGGTTTATAGTGTGTGTGCTCTCACTGGTGATTGGCTTTGATGTTGCGTGTGTGTTAATTGGTCCGTTGATCTGTCCATCAGTGTGTGCACCATGATATATTTATATGAATTTATCAATTTCTCAAAGCCAGGTTTCCCACTTAACTTGTATTCAACACATGAATTTCCAGAACCAAAAGTTATTTTACAAAACATATGAATGTTGAAATCAGATATTCATAGCATTTTACTTCACACAAAACAGAAGCAACATAAATTAAACAGGAACTGATAAATGATACTTAAAATAAAAAAGGTAAATTTCACTAGTTATTGCAACAAAGATATATCTTACACAACCCCTACATCATTCCCTCCAGCCATGTGGCATTATGTAGCTGTCCAGTTCCACAGTGGTGCTGTTCTTTATTCATGCAAGGTCGGTGAGAAGTCCAATCTGACAACAGCTTTCACCTTCTGAGTTTCTTGGGATGATTATCATCAGCAAGGTACAAGCATCCTCTTTCCCTCGGAGCATGACAGTCCTGATGGTGCAGCTTTCCAGAGTTCCTTTTCAACAGGCCATTCAACAGCATCTTATTCACGATCGGCAACTTCTGGGAAAACACCCATTTCTTTAGCATCTCCGAGCTATTCACACAGCTTTCCAGGTTTCAGACATTTTTATCCAGCTTGCACAGACCTCCGGGCTCCCTTTTTGATGAACAAAAAAAAAAAACTGACCTCTTCCCGTGCGTGACTTGCTTTTGCTTCTCACAGGCATTGCGTTGTTCCAACGCTGTTGGTTTTCTTTTTGAATCTGTGCCTTCACCTCTTGTTCCTCTGCCTGTATCTCTTCTTTGTGTCTGTTAACATCATGGTTTTTGGTCTCAATTTCCTGCCTGTTGGTACAACCTCCAGGTCATCTGAACCAGTATTTCTCCACAAAAATTGCAATTAATCCCAAATTTCAATGGTCCTTTTCAAACATTCTGAGAAGCAATTACAGATTCCACAGATATTTCAATTGAATTACATGTATTCGTTGCGGTATTGTTTCTGGGTCAAAGGTCACCACTACAGGAGGTAAACCGATCAAAGAAAATAATGCAGTTTAAATATTAGAAAAGAAAGTAGGGACTAAGGTGCAGACTGAAAGCCACAGGGTGATTGTAATTGTAGCAGAGAAGGTAAAGAGCCACGGCACTACCTTAAAAGGGCCAAAACAGAAAATCCTAGACAATCACAGCAGATCTGACAGCATCTGTGGAGAGAGAGACTGTCAAAATTCCACCAGCACATCTCCTGTCCCACCAGGGGCGACAACACTCTTGACCACTGTTACTCAAACATCAAGGGCGCCTACCGTCCATCCCCCGACCGCACTTCGGGAAATCAGACCTCCTTCTCCCGGCGTACAAGCAGATACTCAAGTGGGAGAATCCAGCTAAGAAGGTTGTGCAGCGCTGGTCCGAGAAGACAGAAGAGCTCTTACGTGACTGCTTAGAGACAGTGGACTGGTCCATATTTAAGAACTCAGCGACCAACTTAAATGAGTATGCCACCACGGGCAGCAGGCTGGTGCAGTGGGTTAGTATTGCTGCCTCATGGCGCCGAGGTCCCAGGTTTGATCCCGGCTCTGGGTCACTGTCCGTGTGGAGTTTGCACATTCTCCTCATGTTTGCGTAGGTTTCGCCCCCACAACCCAAAGATGTGCAGGGTAGGTGGATTGGCCACGTTAAATTGCCCCTTAATTGGTAAAAATGAATTGGGTACTCAAAAATAAATTTTTTTAAGAGTATGCCACCACCGTCACAGACTTCACCAGCAAATGTGTGGACGACTGCGTGCCAAAGAAAGCAGTACGTACGTTCCCCAACCGGAAACCATGGCTCAATTGCGAGATTGACTCCCTACTGAAAGGCAGGTCTGAGGCGTTCAAGTCAGGCGACCCTGACCTATACAAGATATCCAGGTACGACCTCCGCAAAGCCATCCGAGATGCCAAGAGAGAATATCAAACCAAGCTAGAGTCACAGACAGACTCTCGCCGGTTGTGGCAAGTACTAAACAACACAGCAGGCTACAAAGCGAAGCCGAGCAGTATCTCCGGCAGCAGCGCACCCCTTCCCGATGAACCCAATGCATTCTATGCTCGGTTCGAGCAGGAAAGCAACAATCCGCTGTCGAGTGCCCCAGTAGCCCATAACTCACCCATACCCACCATCACAGCTTCCGAAGTCAGATCGGCCTTCCTGAAAGTGAACCCTCGCAAGGCGAAAGACCCGGACGGGATCCCTGATCGTGCACTCAGAGCCTGTGCGGACCAGCTGGCAGAGGTGTTCGCGGACATCTTTAACCTGTCCCTACTCCACTCCGAGGTCCCCACCTGCTCCAAGAAGGCCACCATCAGCTAGGATCTCATTGAATGGCAGAGCAGGCTGTGGGGCCTGATGGCCTACTCCTGCTCCTAGTTCTTATGTTCTTTCGGTGCCAAAGAAGAACCAGGCAACATGCCTCAATGACTACCGTCCTGTGGCCCTGACTTCAGTCGCAATGAAGTGCTTCGAGAGGTTGGTCATGAAGCGCATCACCTCCATACTCCCAGAATGCCTTGATCCACTATAATTCGCATACCACCGCAACCGGTCCACAGCAGACGCCATTTCCCTGGCCCTACACTCATCCCAGAGCATCTCGACAACAAGGACTCGTACATCAGACACCTATTTATTGACTACAGCTCCGCCTTCAACACCATAATCCCAGCCAAGCTCATATCAAAGCTCCAAAACCTGGGACTTGGATCCCCACTCTGCAACTGGATCCCCTACTTTCTGACCCACAGACCACAATCAGTAAGAATGAACAACAACACCTCCTCCACAATAGTCCTCAACACCGGCGCCCCGCAAGGCTGCGTACTTAGCCCCCTACTCTACTCCCTGTACACACACGACTGCGTGGCAAAACGTGGTTCCAACTCAATCTACAAGTTTGCTGATGATACAACCATAGTGGGCCGTATCTCGAATAACGACGAGTCAGAATACAAGAGGGAGATCGAGAACCTAGTGGAGTGGTGCAGCGACAACAATCTCTCCCTCAATGCCAGCAAAACTAAAGAGCTGGTCATTGACTTCAGGAAGCAAAGTACTGTACACACCCCTGTCAGCATCAACGGGGCCAAGGTGGAGATGGTTAGTAGTTTCAAATTCCATGGGGTGCACATCTCCAAAAATCTGTCTTGGTCCACCCACGTTGACGCGACCACCAAGAAAGCACAACAGAGCATATACTTCCTCAGGAAACTAAGGAAATTCAGCATGTCCACATTAACTTTGACCAACTTTTACAGATGCACCACAGAAAGCATCCTATCTGACTGCAACTGCTCGGCCCAGAACCACAAGAAACTTCAGATAGTCGTGACACTGCCCAGTCCATCACATGAATGCGCCTCCCATCTACACCTCCCGCTGCCTGGGGAAAGCGGGCAGCATAATCAAAGACCCCTCCCACCCGGCTTACTCACTCTTCCAACTTCTTCCATTGAACGGGAGATACAAAAGTCTGAGAACACGCACGAGCAGACTCAAAAACAGCTTCTTCCCAGTGTGGTGATATGCATCACTGTAAATACACAAGGGGCTAATGTAAATACACTAAGACTAAGTAAACACTAGAGGAAGCACCAGAGACATCATGACATGCAGCCATACAGCTAATGAACACATAGAATAGGACACAACCAATGGGCAGTCAAGACACACAGAGGTGACACTACCACAAGGGGGCAACCCATATAAAAGGACAGGGCACACATGCTCTTACTCTTTCCACAGACGACACTCGGAGAGAAGGACAGGGGCAGTTCAGAAGCATCACACCCACCGCATGGCTTAGAGCAGACTGGTTAGTTAGATCGAGTTTCCTCTTGCAAGATTAGCAGGAGAGTTGAACTCAAGTAGGAGAATTGTTAACTGTTCAATAAATGTGTTAAACCTATCTCCAAGTCTGAACCTTCCTTTGTCAGAGCATACATCAAGGAAGCAGCTTATGCTACATGAAGAAGCATAACACAACATGGTGTAGCCATCTGGGATGGCCACTTACAACCAGGAACAGAGAAACTTGCAAAGCCTAGCAGGTAAAATGGACAAAGCAAGATTCAGGCAGGCTCAGAGCCTGAAATGTATATTTGCAAACAAGGAGTCCAGACGATATCGAAACTCCGACCAATTAGCATTTTGATGGGCCAATTAGCATTTGATGGCCCATCTCCACCAAGACAAAGGACTGCTACTCGAGCGACCGGTACAGTCCCAGACATTTCGGCGCCACTCCCTGTTCCAGGGAAGCGTAAACAACAGGGTCAGTGACCGTTTGGGACACGCCCAGCCATCCAGGCACACACCCACTTATTGGTTAGAAATCAAACATAGGACTTCCGGGTGCGGCGATGACCAGCTGAGTCGCACGTTTCAGCAGCTCCCTGTGAAACGGACTTTTGGGCTCTTGATAGGAGCCCCAACGGCAATTTTAACGGCTGAAAACACCGTGCGGTAAACCAGAAGGGTGTTCCCCCTGGACACGGATGGAAAAAGGAGAGGAAAGTGGCCGGATTGCAGCGGATCCTTTGGAACAATGGCAAGGAAGGCAAGCAGAAACCAAGATGGCGTCGGAAGGTGGCAGTTTCATATGGGGCCCTGAACAACAAGAGTTTTTGAAACGCTGCGTGGAGGAGATAAAAAAGGAAATGAAGAAAGAGTTGTTGGCCCCGATATTACAGGCGATTGAAGGGCTGAAAGAGGAACAAAAGACCCAGGAGCAGGAGCTTCGGGTCGTGAAGGCGAAAGCAGCAGAGAATGAAAACGACATACAGGGCCTGGTGGTGAAGTCGGAGATACAGGAGGCACACCAGAAACGATCTGTGGAGAGGTTGGAGGCACTGGAAAATAACGCAAGGAGGAACAACTTGAGGATTCTTGGCCTTCCCGAAGGTGTGGAGGGAGCGGACGTCGGGGCATATGTGAGCACGATGCTGCACTCGTTAATGGGAGTGGAGGCCCCGACGGGTCCGTTGGAGGTGGAGGGAGCATACCGAGTTATGGTGCGAGGACCGAGAGCAGGAGAAGCTCCCAGAGCCATAGTGGTGAGATTTCTTCGTTTTAAGGATAGAGAAATGGTCCTTAGATGGGCGAAGAAAACTCGGTGTAGTAAATGGGAGAACGCGGTGATCCGCGTCTATCAAGATTGGAGTGCGGAGGTGGCGAGAAGGAGGGCGAGCTTTAATCGGGCCAAAGCGGTACTTCACAAAAAAAAGATAAAGTTTGGAATGCTGCAACCGGCAAGACTGTGGGTCACATATCAAGGGAGGCACCACTACTTTGAGACGGCGGATGAAGCGTGGACTTTTATTGTAGAAGAAAAATTGGAATGATTGGACTACGAAAATGAACGTTTGGACAAAGTGGTGGGACGAGTGGGGGGGGGGGGGGGGGGGGGGCGAAGAGGGATTGTATGATTAATCCTGCGGTATGGTAACTTTTCTTTCTCCCACAGGTGGTGATGGGGGGAGGTGGGGAGGGAGAGGAGATGGGGCGTTGGCCATGGGAGGCGGGGCCGAGGGAGAGGCGCGGGCTTGGTTCCCGCGCTATGATAATTATGGCGGGAATAGAGAAGCAGGAAGGAGGGGGCGCCGCACGGGGCGAGCCGTGATCACGGGGGGAAGCCGAGGTCAGCCAGAGTTTGCTGACTTCTGGGAGCAACATGGGGGGAGTAATTACGCTAGCGGGGGGTCTAGCGGGGGGGGGGGGGGAATTACTGGGTTGCTGCTGCTGGGGAAAGGGGGGAGTGGGTGCGGGAAAGGATGGGCGGGGGGGCACCGTCTGGGAGAAATACAGCCGCGTGGGAACTGGGCGAGAAGCTGGAAAAAGATGATGGCTAACCGGCAAGGGGGGGGGGGGGGGGGGGGGGGGGTGGGAAGCCCCCCAACTCGGCTGATCACGTGGAACGTGAGGGGGCTTAACGGGCCGATAAAGAGGGCACGAGTACTCGCACACCTTAAGAAACTTAAAGCAGATGTGGTCATGTTACAGGAAACGCACCTGAAACTGATAGATCAGGTTAGGTTGCGCAAAGGATGGGTAGGGCAGGTGTTCCATTCGGGGCTGGATGCGAAAAACAGGGGGGTGGCTATATTAGTGGGGAAGCGGGTAATGTTCGAGGCAAAGACTATAGTGGCGGATAACGGGGGCAGATACGTGATGGTGAGTGGCAAATTACAGGGAGAGATGGTGGTGTTGGTAAACGTGTATGCCCCGAATTGGGACGATGCCAATTTTATGAGGCGAATGCTAGGACGCATCCCAGACCTAGAGACCGGAAAGCTGATAATGGGGGTAGACTTTAACACGGTGTTGGAACCAAGGCTGGATAGGTCGAAGTCCAGGACTGGTAGGAGGCCGGCAGCAGCCAAGGTGCTTAAGGATTTTATGGAGCAGATGGGAGGGGTGGACCCGTGGAGATTCAGTAGACCTAGGAGTAAGGAGTTCTCGTTTTTCTCCTATGTCCATAAAGTCTATTCACGCATAGACTTTTTTGTGTTGGGTAGGGCATTGATCCCGAGGGTGAGGGGAACGGAATATACGGCTATAGCCATTTCGGATCATGCCCCACACTGGGTAGACTTGGAGATAGGGGAGGAAACAAGAGGGCGTCCACCCTGGAGAATGGATATGGGACTAATGGCGGATGAGGGGGTGTGCTTAAGGGTGAGGGGATGCATTGAAAAGTACTTGGAACTCAATGACAATGGGGAGGTTCAGGTGGGAGTGGTCTGGGAGGCGTTGAAGGCGGTGGTTAGGGGGGAGCTGATATCAATAAGGACACATAAAGGGAAGCAGGAGAGTAAGGAACGGGAGCGGTTGTTGCAAGAACTTTTGAGGGTGGACAGACAGTATGCGGAAGCACCGGAGGAGGGACTGTATAGGGAAAGGCAAAGGCTGCATGTGGAATTTGACTTGCTGACCACAGGCACTGCAGAGGCACAATGGAGGAAGGCGCAGGGTGTACAGTATGAATATGGAGAGAAGGCGAGCGGATTGCTGGCACACCAATTGAGGAAAAGGGGAGCAGCGAGGGAAATAGGGGGGGTGAGAGACGAAGATGGAGAGACGGAGCGGGGAGCGGAGAGAGTGAATGAAGTGTTTAAGACATTTTATAAAAAATTGTATGAAGCTCAACCCCCGGATGGGAGGGAGAGAATGATGGAGTTTTTGGATCGGCTGGAAATTCCCAAGGTGGAAGAGCAGGAAAGGATGGGATTGGGAGCACAGATCACGGTAGAAGAAGTGGTGAAAGGAATTAGGAACATGCAGACGGGAAAGGCCCCGGGACCGGACGGATTCCCAGTTGAATTTTACAGAAAATATTTGGACTTGCTCGCCCCGCTACTGACGAGGACCTTCAACGAGGCAAAGGAAAGGGGACAACTGCCCCCGACTATGTCAGAAGCAACGATATCGCTTCTTTTAAAGAAGGAAAAGGATCCGCTACAATGCGGGTCCTACAGACCAATCTCCCTCCTCAATGTAGATGCCAAGGTCTTGGCCAAGGTAATGGCAATGAGAATAGAGGAATGTGTCCCGGGGGTGGTTCATGAGGACCAAACTGGGTTTGTGAAGGGGAGACAGCTGAACACGAACATACGGAGGTTGTTAGGGGTAATGATGATGGCCCCACCAGAGGGTGAAACGGAGATAGTAGTGGCGATGGATGCCGAGAAAGCATTTGATAGAGTGGAGTGGGATTATCTGTGGGAGGTGTTGAGGAGATTTGGGTTCGGAGAGGGGTATGTTAGATGGGTGCAGCTGTTGTATAGGGCCCCAGTGGCGAGTGTGGTCACAAATGGACGGGGATCGGCATATTTTCGGCTCCATAGAGGGACAAGGCAGGGATGTCCTCTGTCCCCATTACTGTTTGCACTGGCGATTGAGCCCCTGGCGATAGCGCTGAGAGGTTCCAAGGGATGGAGGGGAATACTTAGGGGAGGAGAAGAACACCGGGTATCTTTATATGCGGATGATCTGCTACTATATGTGGCGGATCCAGCGGAGGGGATGCCAGAAATAATGCGGATACTTGGGGAGTTTGGGGATTTTTCAGGGTATAAGTTGAACATGGGAAAGAGTGAGCTGTTTGTGGTGCATCCAGGGGAGCAGAGTAGAGAAATAGAAGACCTACCGTTGAGGAAGGTAACAAGAGAC